>NC_140067.1:3481800-4087904 GCF_963513975.1 Fringilla coelebs
TACTTGAGCAACTGAGTTTCCATATGTTAAAAATTGACACCAATACCATGACCTGAATAACTTAAAATTTTGAACCAAGAGTAATGTCCCCCTGTAAAAGAAAGACCCCCCAGATTTAAACTCCAACTGCTCAATTTTGAGCTGTAAAACAATTTTCCAAGCTGCTGCCTGTATTGGGCTTCAAACCAAAACTGAGTGAATCCAGAGGAGGAAGTCTGATGCACAGCAGTTAAAAGGATTTGGAGGGTTTTGGCATGTCAAACCCTTCAAAGTACAACATATTTGCAGTTTGGTATTGCAGGCATTTCCCTACCCACTGGAAGGTGAATCTGTCATGGAGGAATACAGGGAGGAATATGTTGCTCTCAGATGATATCACAGGCAGGTCATGTCCTTGCTACATTAACTTTTTCTGGGGCAGAAGAAACTTGGTGTCACCTCTGATGGGGCGGGGGTGGTTGTCCTGGTTACTTTGTTCTCTTTCATTTTACATACTCCTATTGGAGGGAACCAATTCAGAGGCTGAGAGTATTATTTTTGGCCTTTTAATCATGGCCTGTTCAAGGTAATCCATATTTTGGCAATGGCCTACAATGTTATCTTCATCTGTTCCCTATTGCCAGATTTATTCCATAGAATTTTGCACAGATCCCAGAACCAGGGAGGTTTCTGGCTGAAATTCCTCCCAGCCCAGCTCCCAGCAGTCCATCCCAGCCCTTTGCAGTGTGTTTAGCCTGCAAAACCCCATGCTGGGGCTCTGGGTTGAGCAGCAATGTTTGGGACACCCACTCGATGTCCTTAGTGTTAGGTGACAGGAAAGCAGGGGAGGGAATGAGCCACTGCTTTTGGTTTGCAAGGTCCTGAAGCCCTGAGCTGTGGTTCTAGGGGATCTCTGCTCTTTGACAACACTTCCCACCACGTGTTCCAGCCAGGAAGATGGATGTACCTCAGTTAAAGTGAGTCATTCACTGAACCTGGGCCAAACTTTGAAGCAAATCTGGGCCAGTTTACTGCCTCAGGAGGAAACCTGGTTTTTGCATGAATTAGATGTGAAAATAAGCAGAGCCTGACTGACATCTCCTCCAAATTCCAACTGTAAGGGTAAAACCCAGAGGGCATGAGCCTCAGGCATGACAAAAATGAGGAGGGGAAAATGAGGCTTCCTGTCTCCCCTGCAAGAGCCAGAGAGACACACTTTACTCAGGACTTAGACTAAATTGTTAATGATTTATACACTAATTAAGTAATGTTTATAGAATGGCTTACATATGTAAATGGCTGTAAAGATGCTTACATTTTTCCTGCACTCTCCAATTAAACCAACTTTCATTACAGAGCAAAACAATTCCATCCCAACTTGTTACACCAGTTCTTTAGCCAGGCAGCTTTGCAGCCAGTGCTCCCAGCTCAAACTGGGCTATTGTGTTTCTCTGAGGAAACTTCTGTGCTGGTTTGTAGTTGTTTTAATTCCATCACAGATCACATTCTGTTTAATGATAATTTGATTTTGCATTGCAAGACCCAGATGTACATTAGGAGGTCACAACCTTTCCATTTATCTCGTAAAGTAACTATTTTTTCCCCGAGTTCCATCAGGTTAAAACAGTTAGCAATTTTTCTCCTTGAAGTGTCCCTTCAGCTTGGCCAAGATATATAATAGATCAGTGTAGCTACAAATGCATTACAACATTAGTCATCAATTAGTTTTAAACCATCCCTGTAATATATCATTTATCCAGCTTGCTGTAGCACTATTGTGAACATTTAATTTTTTAAAGGCATCTTGATTTTTTAACCTGACGGCTGCATCCCCCTTTTGTCTCCTGCACAGACATCTCCTTAAGGAACAATAAAAATTAGATTTGTTTGACCTGCACTCAGGGTTCGTTTAAGCGAGATGGATTTTAATTGCTCTGCCCAGTCTACCAGACAGCTTTTATGTAATATTCCAGACATTTACGCACTGTCTTTTCCCCTGCTGCAAGCAGGTGTGTGTGCCCACAAATGTCTGTAAAGCAGCTCTTACAATTCATTTCACATCTCTGACAATCCTCTGGGAAATTGCTTTCTCTGAGATACCGGTTGGCATCAAATTAAGGCCTCCGGTCATTGCCACTTCTTCCCTCCTAACACCATTTCCTTTTGTCTTTAAGATTCACCTTCTTGTGTGGCTAATTCTAAAAGGACCTCACTGAGGATCATGTTCCTTGGGCTTGTGTTGTCTTTATATGGCACAGGTGACTCATCCCTGCATCTCTCATAGCGAGAATGGCTACAGGGCCTTACCTGTCTCTCTCCAAATCCCTGATGTCCTTGCAATAAGATCTACAACTGGAAGAGGTTTGGAGTATAAGAGAGCTCAGTCTGGGAGCAGCAGGTGGTATCTTTTAGGATCTCTAACTTCAATTAGGAAGTCACGCGAGGAAGTTATCACTGACTCAGAGCCCAGAATACCCCGGCTGCTCTGCCAGCTCCGGGTGGAGGCACAATGAGCTCACATTTGCCCACGATGAACCTCATTTGCTCCAGCTGCCCCATCAGGGAGAGGAGAACCTCATGTGGAGAGTTCTCTCCCTGATATCTCTCCCCTTCCATAGGGTGATACAATCTGAAGATGATGTCCTCTGTTTTTCCTCTTCTCCCCATTCCTAAAAAGGAAGATTTGGCTGTCCCCTGAGTTACCAAATCAACACAAAAAAATGGGCCTCCTAAGCAGTTCTTTGTGCCTACAGCTGGTTCTGGTCTCCTCTCTGTTGGACACACACATGTACTTAATTCCCAGTTGTGCTGGATGCCTATTAAAAGAACAAATCTGCAAGTGAGGAGGGTCCCTTCTGCCATGTCAATGGAAGTGAGATCCGTAAATCTCCTGCGCGCTGAGGCGAGTGAATGCTCAGAGTGCTTGGGAGAACAGCTGGGAAAGGGAATAAGCAGTTTCTATTCTGCTGCAAAGTGTCACTGATCCAACTCACTAAGCTGATCCTCATGTGGCACATTGTGCCTGCTCCATGATTCTGCCTACTGCTTCCAGGGGGGTAATCCAGAGTGCTCAGCACTTCAGTCAGCGCAGAAGAAGGCACAGACCAGCTTCTCCCGCAGTGCTACAGCCAGCATGGTGCAGAGCAGCAAGGCAGCACTGCAGGGGAAGGACAGTTCCAGAATTAGTTAGGGGCCCTGTGAGGGACTGGAGGTGCAGATCATGGTGAGCCACAGAGAAAGTAGTGGAGGAGCTGGGAGATCCACCTGTCTTGCCAGCCTGGGAAGCCAGAAGAGGGTTTGGAATAATCTGCATCCATGCCACTGCATTTCTCTCTTTTTATCTGCCAGTGGTAAATCCCAGTCCCCCAGGAAACATCCTGGAGTGAGACTGGTACATGATGATGGGGCAATCACAAAACATTTAAAGAAAATGAAGGGTGCTCTAGGAGACTATGGAAGGAAATCCTCTTTTCTGTTCTTGAAACTGAGTAGAATTGCACACTTGAGAAAACAACTGCACAGCTCTAGTAATTCACCTTCCACCTGACCTTCCTGGGCCAGCACTCCAGTGCCGCCATAAACACATGGATGGCTTCCCTCTGGACGAGAGAGAGAAGCAGCAGAATGTGGTCAGTGTTAATTGTGGCATCAGTGGAAGGAATTCAGATGAGACATTCAATGAGAAGAGCCTTAGAAGACACCTACTTGATGGAGACTGTCAACACAGCAGTGACATCAGGAAAAGGGATGGGAGGTCCAGCACACTTACTTTGCATGTGGATACATAATTCTTAATTTCATATTCTGTGTTTTTTCTCTGGGGCTTTTATTTCCATCAGTAAGCCACACCAATATTTTTTAGTTCCCTGACAGAAGCACTGAAAATCAGAACCCATTTGTTTAGTACCAAACAAATACAGAAATAAGAGCAGGCTGTAGCACTAGAATACACATTTGTAACCCTCTGAGGACCAGATGCAGCAGAGCTGGAACACTCAGCAGCTGTAATGTGCATGGAGAAGTCACATTTGTTCAAGAAAAGCCACATTACTTATATTAATTGGATGTGTCCAGCTCATCCTGAGTCCACTTAAGCCTTGGCAAACCTCTAGCTCTGAGCACAACAAAGGTATTAATACTGATATTCCCTTATATTATACCATTTACATAACGACTCCCACCTTTGCAGCCTAATACTTATTCTTTGGAACACAGAGAACTATTGACTCATATCTGGACTGGGTTGCCAAAACCTCCTAAATTTAGAGATGTTTGGAACAAGAAAAGGAGTTTGGTTCAGACCCATCCACAACAGCAAATTAAACACAAGTCATCATCTGTGCGAGCGACATTTTCGGCATGTCCAGAGCCCTGGCGGGAGCTGACATTCCTTCTCCCAGAAAGATTTACAGAATTTGTGCATTGAAAAGCATTGAGGTAAACCCTGGTCTGAGGGCCAAGTGCATAAATTAGACCTGTCCCCTCCCTTCAGTAAATTACAGACATACAGGCCATAGGTTGGCTCGCTGTGCTCTTGGCAACTCTGCGAGTGTGTGTTCACAGAAAGGGAGTTCGTGTCGTACTCACACATTTACATTTCATTTTCTGAGATTTTGGTGCAAGGAATATGTTGTACATCATTTCTTCCCTCCATTCACATCAGATACTGGATTAAACAGACTGAGAAAGAGTAATATTAAAACGTTGGCACACACTGCACTTTCTCAGCAGAAACTGTGTCGCCTGCACATCACTTTGGTTTAAATGATGTAGGTCAATGTTGGGTCAGCAAGAAGTGCTGGATTAGCATCTGCAGAGATTGAGGTCCTCTCCTCATTCACAGAACAAGTCCAGATCAAGAAACTGCATTAAAGCTTCATGCACAAGGCTGCCTTAGAAGACAGGATATTTCCTCAGGCCAACCAAGTGCTCACCTGTTCCTCCAGCCCATGGTTTATATGGAAACCAAACTGGCCAGTTGGCGGAGTGACAAGGGTCTGACACTATGAAACTGCTTCTTCAAACACTGTCAAGGTTTTTATGAGCTGCATATTTGCAGAAGTCCATGTACCTGTGAAATAACTGAATCACTGTCTTCCATGTGTCAAAATGTTGCCATTTCTGGGCTGTTCCATCTTCCTCCCACAGACCTACCACATTTTGGGTGGAATGCATGGCCTGAAAACCCAAATACGTGTGGCAGCTCAGACTGGCTCTAGAGAAGAGGCACGGTGAATGGCACTGGGAACCCCATACAACATCCCAAAGGGATGCAGTTCACTCCAGGCTTTCAGCCTCCCAAACTGGATTATCTGTGTGAAGGTTTTCTCAATGACCTGAAGAACAAGTAGAACCTTTCATTGAAAGCTGAAAGCCTCATGTAATCAGACAACATGAGAATTCAGGTTTCTAAAAAAAAACCCAGTATTTTGAGCATACTGCAGGAACTGCTGCTACAAAGTTATGCAAATTCCAGATCTTCTGTTTCTGTAAATAAGAATTTTCCAGGGGAGAACATACAGAGGAGACAGTCATGCTCCAGCGTGAACAGGGATTGGGAAATTCAGGCTCTAGTCCAGCTCCACTCAGACACTTCGGCTCACAGGCTTCCATTTTCCATGGTGAGACCAAAACAATGGTAATAAAAATCACAATGAAAGCAATTGAAAAATATTTGCATAATTATTTAGCGTGTGTTTGCATGCTTTGCATGTTAAACAAGAGATTGTTCCTCATCCCACACTCTCAGGACAGATAGGGAAGTAGAAAGTGTGGAGCTGAGTGGGAACAAAACCTGATGTGTGTAGAAGTAAATTCAGATCTGTAGGAAAACAAGATGAAATGTGTATTTAAGAGAGACTAAATATTGAAAGATTCACAGCCTGGTGGAAAAAAATCAGCGAGTTCACATAGGGAACAAAGGCTGTGACGCAGAATGCAGAATGCAAATAATTGTGGAAGAAGCTGATGAATGGTGGGCCAGGCCGGAAATACTGGTAGAGCTGAAATTGTGACAGGTGAGCAAAGAATGATGATGATTGATGATGATGATGATGATGATGATGATGATGATGATGATGATGATGATGATGATGAAGAATCCCTTTTCAGTTTGCACAGTAATGGAATATGAGTTCTGCTGACTCAGGGTGAAAACCAGACTGGGAGATACCGCTGCTGCAGGGCAAGGGCCACCTCGGTTATCTGGGATCTCAGCCACTTCCAAAACACTGCTGAAGCCAAGCACCTCCCTGGGGAAGATATTGCTCCACAAGCCTTTGATATGGCACATTTAGCAGCAGGTTCAACCAGTAATTAATTGAACAAAGCATTCAAGGCAATGGGACAAACCCATGTAGGAATAAGCCTGAGTCACATCATGCAGGAGTGGCACCCCTAAGCCAAGCCCATCCCGGAGCTGTTCCCTCTTCATCCATTCAGGCTCTGCCACAGATCAAGTTCTCCATCTGAAATACCAAGCTCTCCCTCATTTGGGATAAATTTACCTTGATTTTAAGACACCACTTTATGTGGACAGGCCAGATGAGGTTTTCTGAACACTCACCCAGGGAGGTGGAAATATCAGCAGAATTAACAAAGAGATGTCACCTTGGCAGATTTAACTTACTATGTCCCCTCAGTGCTTTGCCAACTTTCAGCAGAGGCTGGTTGTATGATTTGGTGAACTAAACTGGGGAAAGGCTGATTTGAGAACAAAAAATAGAGCTGGGGGTTCCATACTCAAGGAAGATAATCCCCTATGAAAAGACAAATATCTGATACTCTGGAAGTAAAATTCATAAGAACATCATGAGCTATAAATTTTTAAAAAAGAAAAAAAAAGAAAAAAAAGACAAAGACATAAAGAAAAACAGAGTAATCCAACCATGGGAGAACAGCAAGAAAAGCAGCTGGTTCAGATATTCATATTGACAAAACTCTGGCTGGATATCAAATATATGCTTTCCCACCCTGAAATCTTGTGAGCTTCAAGGGAGCACAAACATCCCTTATCATTCTACATCACTAACTGCCAGTCCTACGCTGTCCAACTACCAGAGCACTGACCTCAGAATGCAGATCCAAGTGGTCCTTATCAGCCTTTGCCCCACAGTACAGCCCTGTGGGTTCATGTCGGGAGAAGCATGAGCTGCCATATGGAGCATATCAATCAAAGGAAAGAATTTTTATCTTACATAGAAGGCCATTCACAATCTCCCACTGGTGTTTGCCATAAAACCAAGCCAAAGTGAGGTTGTTTCAGCACTGTCTGGTCTCAGGGAACGTGGATGGATGTCCATCCAGTTTTACTGCAGCCTGGAATAGGATTTCTTCATGCAAGGAGCGCATTTAGCTGTCTGCAAATTCCCAAGATGTTTTCAGTAGAAGGGCAAGGTTGTGCTACCAAAGGAGAACATGAGCCAAAGATGTTCTATTATCCATATCCTATTAAAGGTCAGCCAGAGCTCTTACCTCAGTGCTATAATGTGACCAGAAACTTAATTGAAAATATACGAAAAGGTTATTAACGAAGAGATGAAACCATAGTAAATTTAATATAGCCCACAGAAGGACTCTTGCTAGAAAGAGAAGGTTACATAGATAGATAGATAGGCCTTTAATTAAGGTGTATTGCTGGGTTAAGTGTAAATTTTCCAAGCAAAAATGAAGATAGAAAACTGGTAATTGCTTCCAATTTATATTATAAAAATCAGTCATATTCATTTTAGTTCCTATGACAGCCTTACTTAATTCTAAGCTTCATTCACTTAATTGGAAGGGAGAATTCTTTGAGTAAAACATAAGGAATTGAGGAAAGAGGCAGGCAGATTGCAAGAACTGAATGAAGAGCACTTTAAATGAAATTATTAAAACCCCTCGTCCAAGATTCTCAGTAGATTCATATTTGCTGTCCTCAAGGGATATTTATTATCAAAGCTGAGTAGGAAAAGATTGGGAATTATATCAGGAAAAAAAAAAACAATCCTCTAATGGTTTCTTGAAAATTGAATCTGAAGAACTCCCTCTTTCTGTTACTGTCATAATTTTTCCATGTCTCAAAGTTAGTGCAGAGTAGAAACTTCAATATTTCCCTTACTGACACCTTTTGCAACTCTAGCAACACGTGTAACACAAAGTTTCACAAAGGTGCACAGGAGCTACATTTACCTCAACGAAATTCTCATTTAGTTCTCAACAGACCTGCAGGAGGGAGTAAATTCGAGGAGGGCTTCGTTGTGAGCGGTCACACAATTCTCCTTGCGTAAATCAGTCTGAGGGAAAAAAAAAAAGCCTTCCTGAAGCGGTGAGTCTTTGTGGGTTTGGGAGTCAACCGATGGTGATTAGGAAACAATCCGTGGTGGCTGAGGTGGCAGATAAGAAGCAGAGATGTGAAGAGCTGACATTTAAAAGTAATAGTCCTGGAGAATACTGGTGATTCACAAGAGCAGATATCAGAATCACTTGATGACTACTGTTGAATAATAAGTCTGCATCCCTTTCAAAGATAAAAAAAAAAAAAGTCGTTGCCCTACAAAGATGGACTTATGAGAGGGGTTTAGTTCTTCAGGGTGAATATTCACAGAGCTTCATGATGTGTAACTGCCCGCTATCCTTCCCCTGCCAAAACCCAACACAGGATGGGCTATGGATGTAAATTCTCCACATTCTCTGTTCCTGGACAGGAGATAGCATTCTGTAAGTAGAATCAGCCAAGGGGCACAGAATGTTAGTCCCTCCATGCATAAATGAAAACCAGTACATTATGAATGCGTTTGTGGTGAGGGGGGTGGGTTCTGCCACGGGCAAATGCATCAGCAGCACCATTCCCAAGGCTTTTTAGGATCCATTTAAGCAACCACTTGAAAAGGACCCATAGCAGAAAGTGGAGAAAGTGAGGTGAAGATACTAAATCTCTCCCTGTCAAAGTCAAATGATGTTAGAGAAGTTACTCGGTGGATGGTTTTGGTCTACATCTCTGGTTTCTGGAGGAAAGTGACAAGGGACACTGCTCCATCAATTGAAATAAGAGAAGGTTAAAACGTCCAGGTGCCAATCATTCAGAAATACAAAATAATCATGCTGCAAAAGTAATTAACACTTTCAGTTTTCAAAGGGCTGAGGAGGCTTTAACTAATTAAACAGTAAGGTTAGAGTAATTGAAACTCAGATGTTAGGTTGCTAAGGGGAACAGAATAATAGACTGAATTAATTATCTTAGAGAATTCAAGACTAAAACACCAAAACATTCCTCTGTTTACGTGAAAGGAATGAACTCTCAGCATGTCAAGAACATTGAAGGTAGCAACAATAAATTTTTATCTGTCACTGGGAAGGGAAGATAGAGCTCCAGAACGCCCAGGGAGGATTAGGGAGAACAGTAGACAATTGACAGTGAAACACAGACAAAGCTGGGAACATAACCATAAAGTGCTTGAGGAAATCCCTAAATCCACTGGTATTAAAGCATTTACAGGGACTTTTCAATTTCATGGCAGCCTCACTATCAGAGAGTTCTGTCATTTCTGACAGTGGAAGCAGGCTCAGGTCTTCAAGTCAAAAAAGCTTTAGTGGCGTTTGAAGTTATTCCATGAAACAATTTCAGATGATTTCCCAAGATACAGCCAATAGCTACCAGTGAGCCTTAGCTGGGAATACAGAAATAAGATTTAAAAAGGTAAGACAGAGGATGGAACTGAAGCTTTTCAGCTGCTGGGTAGGGAGCACACACTGTCAGGGTTCAGTGATACCTTATCACAACAGCAAGGCATTCCCCAACCTTTGCTTCTGTCTCTGAGCTATTTTTGCCAAAATTCATAATTACACCTACAACTGGATCATTGAAATAAGTAAAAAAAAAATAAATAAAGCCCAGGGGATTGTCTATTTTCCTTAGCCCAGATTATGTCCATGATCTATTTGAAAGCACAGCTCCACACACAGATGTACTGGAACTAAGAGGAGCCAGGAACCTGCAGCATGAGGGCAGAAATGAACTTCCAAGAGTAGAAGAGTTTTGTTATAATGGCTTCAATGCTTTGCTTTTGTTTTCAGCAGGCATAAAATAACCTGCCTTCAGGAAAAGAGAAGTGAGATAACTTCCATTTTCCAAGGGGAAAATGAGCATCCCGGCAGTCACCACAAACCTGCTGAATTGCTGGGAGTTCACAGCCCACCTTCTCCTTCTCACTGAGGCACACAGAGCAAGCACATTACTTTGGCACTAAAAATCAGTTCTGATAAACTTTTTTTAAGAAACAAGCCCTAAAAAGAACTTTTCTGATATCTGAACAGACTAAGATGTGAAAACCCAGCAAAAACTAAAAAAATACAATGGAAACTCCCTTTGCTGCCAGTAAGAACAGGGTTTAGATAAGCATAAGAAGAAGGAAAAGGGGTTATTTCAGGGAACAAATATCCATGGATCTTGCTCAGAGGGGAAGAAATAGCCACTCTTAACTGGAAGTACCCCCGGTCCCAGCCTGTACCAGTTCCTCCAGCAAACTCAGAATTGTTACACCACAGCTCTGCTGTGCAGTGGTTGTGACAGGACACAGCACATGCAGGGAAATGCAGCTGTTTAGATGAACTCCTCACTGCATTTCCTGCACATGAGACCTCTCTAACTTGATCCTTTTGCCTGTTTTTCTGCTCTGACACAACCACGAAGCTCTGGATCCCAAAGCTCAGCCAGGCCCAGGAGTTACTGCTCACCCAGCTGGTCCAGGCACCATTTCTCAGCATCCCTGGCTTATCCCCTCTCCTGCCACCTCTGCATCTTTGTGCCTTTTCATTTGGGTCTTTCTCTTTCATTTTTTAACCTCTACTTCTTCCCATGTGCAGAGTCTTTACCAGCACGGTGGCACCTTCCCTGTCAGTGTTATAATAGTCTGGCAGGCAGGAGTGATACACACAATCACCCCTGGGCTAAGAGATAACACCTTGTGAGTGGTCTGAGCTCTCATGGACAGTGCACAGAGCAGGAGAGCAGAAGCCTGAGCTCATCCTGCCCCTGACACCCAGCTCAGCCTCAGGCCCGTTCCACAGCCTGATCCCAGCCCTGCTGAAATCATCACAAAGGGCTGCTGGATGTAACAGCACACGATCAGCTCCTGCATCTCTGCTCTGCTGTTGTCTCAAGGTGTCTCTAGGGTGAAAGCTTGTGAAGTGTTTTCAAAGATTTAAAGTACTACAGTTGTCATCCCACAACTTATTCATCCCTGATAATTTCTGCCTGTGGGAGTAGGCCCGTGTGCTCCATAGTCGTCATTATTTGTAACATTTCTTGTATTATTCACAACACATCTCCTTCTCTGACATACTTTTATTAATTTTAGAAGTGGAACATTTTTAGCAGCAAGTTTTACATATTCAACAGATGCATGATATAATTAACCAAGAAATGTCGTAAGAAACACAAAGAAAATATTCTTCTCATTATATTCAATATTTAATTGCTCACAGTTATTCTCAAGTCAAACCTTCTGCTGCTCGGAGAGAGTTGTCACAGATCACTTACATTGTTTCATGGGGGTTGTTTTTAGTGAGCCTAAGAGCTCCTTTTCGTAGTTTTAGACTTTTAATCTATCATCATGAAAAAGGAAAATCACACCCTAGTTAAGGCTGTGGCTTTAGTACTTTGCACCCAATTTTGCAAACACCCTGTAGGGATTTTTTTTACTGCATCAAACAAAGGTTTGCAAGTCTTGTCCCATATTGAATCTACCTGATGGAAATTTCAGCAGCCCCATAATGATACCAGGGTTTACTTTTCAAAGAAAAGTAGAGTAGGTCTAGAACAGTTAAGGGTTTGGCCAAGTGTGCCAAAGTTTAATTTTCTGACTGAGTGGCCCATTTTTTTTCCCTTCATTATCCTAAAATTTGGAATTGCTTGTTCTCTCCTCTGCCATCCATTCTGTGCTGCTGTTACTACAGAATCAAGCAAATATTTTTTGCCCTAGGAAAGAGACTTACAGGATAGAGATTCCCAAGGTGGTCTGTAGAGTAGTTGTCTCCCCTTTTTCTATTCCAAAAGGGGTGGTAATGAGCCAAAATCTTCTACAAAGGCCACCTATAAAGACACAAAAAAGTTGCTAAGACACTCTGAGTATATGGGCAGACTGGAAGAAGGTTAAGTGAACCATTGCTGGCACCCATGGAATCCTGCAATCTGTGATCCCATGGACCTGGGGTCCTTGGACCATCATCACATGGCAGTGAATCACTGCTAGCTTTATCTTACCTAACTTCAGTTGTCTAACATCAGTAAACTGCCCTCTCCAGATTCTCTACATGTTTTGCTGAGTATTAGGAAGTGGTATTAGGAAGCAACTTCAAAGGACAACTCATTTCAGCCCAGCAGAACAAAGCCAGGGGGGATGAGTCAGCTCTTGGTGCTCGTCCCCTCTGCCAGCAGCTCAGGACTTGGGTGCCTTGTTGAGGCTGAATGCTTAACTTCACATGGCTGGAGCTGGGTGAACTGAACCACACTCAGATTTGTATTCAACACCAAATCCTGCTGCTTCCCACAACCTGAATTATTTTAGTCATCAGGTGCCTTACTCATTGCCTTTTGCTGCTTTGTTCAAGGAGCATTTACAGAGCAAAAAGCCTTCCCTAGAAATGAAAAGGAGAATGCTCCTTGAATTTCTAACTTTGCTTCTGGTAGTGCTCCCTGCAGGAGGGGGAGGTGTGGGTGTGGTGGGCTCTGTGTGTGTGTAAGAGCTGCCAGTGATGCTGCAGCCAAGGAGGAGGAGATATTTCCAAGAGCTTCCTGGCAAGCAGTTGGTGATCCAGGCATCAGGAGAACACAGAAAAGGGATGACTTGGCAGCCAGAGCTGTGCTGGTTGGTGCACCAGAATCAGCACTTTCTACAATGGCAGCAGATTTCCCAATCCTAGGGAATCTCAGCAGCTGCTGGGGGTGTCTGATTCCCTCACAGACCACTGAAAATCTCCATGTTGGATTTTAAAGATGCAGCTAATGGATATCCTGGTGACTCAACATGAGTCAGTCCAATTAAGAACTGAATCAGGCTCTCCAAATATTCCCATGAAGCTCTTCCTCTGAAGACTTCAAAGTGCATTACAGAGATTCAAAGTGCTAACAAGGATAATCCAATGATGATATCAATGCTGGCATGACACACGGCCCATGTGACCAGGGACAAGTCCATTTAGAGACACACTTACTGCACATATTTAGAAGCCACACAGAGATTTGGACTGGAATATAATAAAGATTTGGACTGGAATATAATAAAGATTGCATCTTGACAATCTTCTCAGTGGAATTCTGTAAACTGGTTGCAAAATTTTATAGAAAAAGCATTCCACTAACTATGGTACTCTGGGGGCTTTCCTACAATAAATACCTGTCCTGCCCCATTCTGGAACATAAACTGAGCTTACTGCTCAGCCAGATCTGTTGTGTGAACCATAAGGCCCCTGTTCCCAGTTTGCACAGGGATTGTCTCTATACTGCAAATCCAGAAGGAGAAGGACACAGTTCAATCCATGATCTCCCAGGCTGTGTTAGAACAGTGTGTCACTGTAAGAACCCTCACTGACATGGCACTGGCCTGTCCCAGCTCTCCCAGATGATGCCTTGGAATACATCAAAGTCCAAGAACTGTTCCCTGTAGATGGGAACATCCCTGTAGATGGATGAGACCACCTGCTTGGGATGCAGGAATGGGGGGAAAGAGCTGAATCATGTGGATGTGAGTCACGATACACTACTGTGTGTTTGGGTTCTTTTATTTTCTGGCCATAGCCAGCGAGACCAGGGAATAAACACCCACCCTTCCTGAGGCACTGAACTACTCTTCCTGAACAAGCTGCTCCCTGAAAAAAGTCCTTTGGAGAGAGTGTGCAAAGGGAAAGCTGCTGGCTTTGGGCAGGCTTTGTCCCTTGCCATGGCTGATCTGGGGACAGCCATCTCCCGGGCTGCCTTCCAGCTGGATTCGGCACCGACTCATTCACTGCAAAAAGCAGAAAAAGAAACAGGAAAAAACGATAGGAGGTTTCCATGGCTACTGGACTGTTTACTTTCTTCTGTGACTGTTATCACAAATTTTGCCATCCAAACAAGCAACAGATGTTGGAAATAACGTTTGGGTTTGGTGAGGGTTCATTTCAGATGTGCCACGGGGAAAGGTACTGATCTGGAGCCCAAGGAAGTGGCACAAGCTCATCAGTGGGCAAAACATAAAGAAAGTTCAGACATCCACATTCTAAACACTGTGCTTGGAGCTCTTCCTCAGTGCTGTTTCCCAATTGCATTGAATTTCTAGATTTCATGTTGGTTTTTTGGTTTTTTGTGATGGTTGTTGACAGTAAAAGGTCAGGACTAACCTCACATTAGGTTTTCTGGAGAAATGGCAAAACCTTTGATTTTAGTATTTTAGAACAATGAAGAAAGAGCAGAAATCAAAGCCATGTGATCAGTTCCTATTATCATTGATGCTGGAGTGCAGAACAGGTTATCCTGTATTCATTTATGATGCATTCCAGAGCAACAGGTGGAAGTACAAGTAATGCCTCTTCTCTGTGCCTGGTCAGCTTATCATTTTTATTCAGATAACAAAATACAGCTTAAGTGGAAAAAATCTCAATAATTTTCATTAACCCCTAACCAACCTTCTCCTTGCTTTCCATGATTCTATCATCCTATTTCCCTATTCCAGCTCCCCACCCTGGTCCACTTTTTGGAGCAACACCTGGATCCCACCTTTGCTACAGAGCTTTTTTCCTTCACTCCCTTCTTTCAGATGAGTTCATTTTTTTACATACTGGTAGCATTTACTGCAAGGTTCTATAAAGAATTTCATAGCTCTGCCCAAATTTCCATCACTCAGTATAAGGACTGTGCTAAACCACAGTCTCAGTGCTGTTGATTTGGTTTTCTTGTAAATCAGACTTCTTATTCACAGTATAATAGATCAAAACCCCCAGAGAGTTTCCATAGATGTCTTTTCTGGCTAAACAGGCTGCACAAACCATGAGCTACTCAACGGTTAATAATAAGCAGCTTCTTCCCCCAGCACTTGGTTTGAAAGGACTACAAGCTCTGAGTCATTGCACAGTTGATTTGAGCTTAACCCTAATAGCTCTGTTATGTCCTGGCTCATTCCTAAATCTTCTTGGAAGCAGGAGAGTGTCAACAATAAACTTGTAAGGTTTAACCCTCTTAACGCCAGGTAAACTGCTTTATCTCAATTAAGAATATCAGTAGTGTCCTTTGCACTGGATCAGGGAGCTGTAAAGTAACGCCAGAGCAGAAGCATGTGCCTGCTGGTATATGCCTGAAGAGGTTCTGGGAATTAATTCTGCTTTGCAGAACTATTCCAGTTATTCATGTGACTCAGCGGCGGAGACCGGGATCTTCCTGCACTCCGGGGTGACGTGCTGATTCAGGCTGGTTCAGCAGCCCGGCAGAGGAGGCACCTTATCAAAAGAAAAGCCCTCTTTGGGGACAGGCTCTCCCAGCAGCTGGGAAGGAAATTTCCGTTGCGCTCCCAGCGCTGCTCCGGTGGGGTGAGATGAGCGAGTTATTATTAGAGCTGGATGATTTTCTTTACTCTGGGTAAAAAGGGAATCATCCTTTTCAACCAATAAATGATTTCTGGGTACTGCTGCTGTGATGTGTGTCCAGATGTGACCCAGGGCTGAGGGCAGTGTCACAGGAGAACAGTGCTCTGCACCTCTGCTTTCAGTCATATCTGAGGGAATTTCAGCCACACTGGGCATTCAAGTTTTATTTATAAATGTTTTAGAAAGGATTAATACCTGGCTGACTCTTGTTACACACACATTGCAGAAGGAACAGCAAATGGCAAGTCATTGATCAGTACCCCCTAAACTTGTTCAGCTTGGTAGGGAATGACTGATCAAGACATTCTGGATAGATTAACCCTTTATAAACCAATTGTGAAAAGTTTCTGGGCCAACAGGCATGCATCAGCCCCATTATCTGGTTGAATGCAGGCATCTGGGATGGGAGCCTGAGCATCTCAGCCAGCCAGTCCACACTCTCTATGGGCAATACAGTCAAAGGAGTGAGCTGAGTCCTCCAAAAAAAGTAAACATCCGAAGTAAGTCTGTCAGGATGTAGCCAAAATATTTTAAGTGACCAGCCCAGGATCTCACAAAACAGACTGCGGCACATCAAGACAATTCATATTTCCTAATTTTGAGTTCTGAGTCCACCAGACCACAGTTGCCCTATAATCACATCATGACAGCTCTGCAGTTCTGCAGAGAAGCTGTGAATGCATTTAATCAAGGGTCTTAAATCTGCCAGCTCCAGAAAAACAGACTTCCTTCAATATCGTCCCCAATCCAGTATTTTTGTAGGAGCAGCCAGCGTAGCCAGGCCAGCAACCACCCAAACATTACAGTACCCAGAAGTACCTGGTGAGGAGCAGGGCTTACATCCCACACCTGTACTGTGGTTTCACAGTTAATCCTGACACAAATAACAATTACAAAGTGTTTTTGAAACATGTTGTACCAATTGGAATACCAAAGTATTGCTTCCTGTACTCACTGTTCCTCCACAGCCTCCCTCCCCTGACCTTACATCGGATTTTCTCTTGCAGGAGACATTATTTTCTGTCTGCTTTGCTGCTAAACTCTCCCACAACAAAGAGTACATGAAAAATATAGGGAAAGCAGTAGATTTAACCCCTCCAATGGATAAAGGAGTAAGTACAGCAGCATGTGATACATAAATGAATTTTTAAAAATGCATGTGCTGACACAGGCTCTAGATGTATCATTGGAGCAGAAGAAGAGATGCTGTCAATAAAAGTGAAAACAGTGCTGTCCAAAACAGAAAGGGGGAAAAAAATCTAAAACTATCTCAGGATGTTTTTCACCCTGAAGACCTGGAAGGTTTCTTCAGGACTAGTCAGACTATAGCTGCTAATGTAGGTACAGCCTCTTTTAATTGCCCTCAGTCCATAAGGCTGTAAATTCTTTCCAAAAACAGGACTTCAGCATTTTTATCTACATGAGAAACTTAACCAGCAGGTACTCAGAGGCATAAATCCATGTGGTATTTGAAGGTTAAAAAACAGAGGAAATGTGCAGCCTGGGAAAACTAGGGACTTTCCATTCCCGGTGTAATGAAACGACAGATTTAAAGTGCAGAGTGAGAAAAGTCACTGAAAGGAATTAGGCTTCAAGCTTCCTGAGACATACAGGCTTTGTTTTTCAAGGCTATTGATAAATCTATCAGTCTCCTGATTACTGTCCCCTCACCCCTTGAAAAAGCCTGAAAAAGAGGAATTTGCTGCCTTAATTGGAAGGGAAAGGGTTCAGAGAATATCCACTGTAAGGTCCCTCTGAAGAAGGAAAGTCCCCGGAGGCAGAACAATAATTGGTTTTGACCTTCCGCAGTTTAAGAGGCGTCGGCAAAGCCGAGACTTAAACACGGCCTGACAACTGCGAGTTCCAATCAAACTCAGAAAGAGACGGAAATTGGATAAGCAAATTCCTTTTTTGTTCATGACCCCGGTGCCGCTCTCCTTTCCCCCTGCAGCATGACACATCAGAACCTGTGCCATAGCCCAGCGGCGGGCCCGTCCATGGCCCATGGCCGTGCCGTGTGCGGTTCTGCGGTCGGTTCCGCGGGCCAGGGCCGGGCTGGCCGGGCCCGGCACAAAGCCCGGCTCGGAGGAAGGAAGCCGGGTGATTTCATTGCTGTTTTCAGCACGGTGTCAATTCCCTCGCTCTGGCTTTGGAAGGACTCTCCACAGCAGCGCTAGGAGCCGCTTGCCAATTTAAGGAAATTTGGTTTTGAATGCAGAAGCCCACAATCCTCATTCTGTCAGAAGCTGCAGCTGACAAAATGCTTTCCTTTTTGTACATCTGAGCTCATAGAGGACACTCTTTGTCATTCCCTGCCACCGCTCCGGGAAACGTAATGTTTCCTGTGTCACCTTCCGCATGGCAAGTGCATCTTGTCTGGGTGTCCCTGCGAGCTCCTGGCAGAGCTGCAGGCATCTCTGTGCTTCCCACAGCTTGTCCCTGCCTGTGCCTGTCACCCCTGCTCTGCCTGCCACACTCCTCAAGTTATTTGTCACCTGAAAATCCCACACAGAGCTTAAAACTCTTCTTTGTGCATCAAGGACAATTTAAGTCAATAAAGCCTCCAAGGCCGTCAGAGAAAAGTTTTCCTTACAATGGACCTAAATGCCAACATACAATTAAATATCTTTAAAAACTAAAAGAGAAATGGCAAAAGCTCACCAAATAAAACCCCATGAACTAATGGTGAGTTTTTCCACCAGCCACTTTGAGATGGTCACCACTGAAACCTGAGCCATGTAATTTGCAGATATGACTCACAAGAGCTGGAGGTCCAAAAGCAATAAGAGCAAAGATTGGAGAGATATCAAGGCTTTGGAGACAAAAATCAGTTATTTTTAGGGTCTGATGAGACAGAGGTGAAAGTGTCAGTGGTGTACAATAAGGTAAGTGTGATGTTAAGGCAGTTTCACAGAGTTGAAATAAATTCAGTTTCTCCTGGAAAGGAGGTGAAAGCTGGGAATGGCTTTGTACAGATAGGGTTACATGAGTTACGAGCAGTAGGACTGTCCCAGAGCGCCAGCTCCACGTGCTTTGACCTTTCCTCAAGTTTTGGGAAAAGTTGCTTCTCAGACATGCCTCCTTTCAGCTGAACCTCAGCCCTGTTTCCATGAGCCATGGCTCTCCCAGCCTTTTTGGTGTCATGACAGCTGGCTCCTGCTGAGTATGTAGAAAGGACTCTGTCCCAGGAGGGCTGCCTGGCTCTTTTAGGCCAGGAGTGCCCAAAGATCCTGTGTGACATTCCGAGCCTGACGGCCAAGCGGAATATCCCGACAGCCTCCAAAGCCACAGAGCAGCTGCTCAGCCACGCTGGGACTGTGAGCTGGCACCTCTCAGTGACCAGGGACACTGGGCCCCAGCTGAGTCCCACCACTGGTGTTTGGAAAGGCCAGATTTGGAACATGCTTCAGAATTCCAGATCTCTGCTGTTTGCAACCTCCAAGTCTTTGCTACCAAGATGCTTCCTCACCACGAGTCCTACCTTGTCTCATTCCTACTTTAAAAGTTTTGGTTAATTCACTATGATTTGAGGAATTCTAGCAAGAGACAGCTCCCCTTCTTGCCCCAAATTTCTATGGCTCCCTGCTCCAAGTTTTTCCCTCCTGTCCTGAGGAAGTATTACAGACTGTGAGCAGGAGAATGAATCCTTGTCTATAATGTTCCAGCTGTATGTAGACAAGGGGAATTACTAAAACTGGAACAGGCTCAGCACCAGCATTTTATGTAGGACAATGTGTACCTCCTGAGCTGGGTGTCCTTGCTGAAGTGACACCTCTGCAGAGGAATGTTGACATTCCCAGGAATGTGTTGTGGTAGTGCAGAGGCTCCTGCAAAGACCCAGCAGGGCAGGTTAGCTGGAAGCATATAAAAAAAAAATCTATAAATAACATTCTATAAACAAGGTTCCATAAAAATACCTAAAAATACCAAAAGGGCATTTTTTTTCGGTTGTTGAGATTTGTAAAGTGATTTTATTTATTTTTGTTCTGAATGGGAATGAAGCTTTAGAGCCAGATAAGAAAAGAGAAAAACCTAACATTCGAACTGCAAGATGCTGTGTGCCTTTAATGTCCCAAGAAATCAAACTGTGCTGAGCTCCCATCACAGTGGCACAACCTACCCCAATTTGTGGTCGAACCCATTCTTAACTCTTTACAGTCATCATCTGATACTTGCTCAGAGCTCAGAAAGGACGATCCTTGATTCCAAGAAGTCTCGATTTAAGTGGTAAGGAATACTTGCAACTTTTGTTTCTGCATTTTGTTTTTCATTTTCGTGTTTTAACTTCCTCTGCTTAACATATCCTCTTTAACTTCCTCTGCACTTTGTAGTGAACCACAGGCTTCAGCCATTGATCTCAAAATGGTTCAAAAATGTTCTCCCTGATTTCAGAAGACAAAGCAGAGTGGTAGCACGCTGAAGGAATTTATTTGAGCTCCCTGGGCAGGTCAGGAGCAGAAAGAGCCCAGTCTCTGCAAAGTCACAGTGACTCCTCCATCTGCTCCTATTTTCAATGCTATGAGTCGCAAGAAGGGAAGCCCACAATGGCAGGGGTGACATTAGGGCAGGGAATGAGCCAAAACAAGTGTCCTGAAGTTACTTCCTAACACAGGAGCAGGGGAGGGTTTTCTGTCAGAATCCTTTGGCTCTCCCCATTGAGGCTACAGAGGTTCTGTTAAGAAGAGGCCAGACAAGGACCCGAGACAGACAATTTTCACATTCTGTTCAGTGCAAGGCTGCAGGAGGGAGCCCAGCAGAGCCTCCTGCATGGCACCTCCTGTCTGAACCCTGAGTTCTCCGTGCTCAGCTGTTGTGGGAGACACGGGATCCCCCGGGCTGCGGCACGTCCGCGGAGTCACGCTGGAGACACAGCCCCTCTCCTGCCTTGGGGGGCACTTTGCCCCACAGATCATTTTGGGTCACCTCGTTTGTTTTCAAGGTCTGTGGAACCCCTCGAATGTACATTTTAAAGATCACCAAGGCAGAGGCTGCCGTGCTTTTGGTGGCATCTCTGTTGGATCACACTCTCCTTCGAGAGGGGCACCCGGCGCTCCCAGACATCCGTGCTATGGGAATGACACACCAGTCACACTGCTCACACCAACTGTGGCAGTAAACTCCAGTTCAACTTTGACATTTAGTTCCTGCACAGTGACTCATGGCTGCCCATGGTGCTCCGTTTAGGGATGCAAGACTCCAAAGCCCATGGAGGAAAAAAATCAGCAAGCTACAGAAATCAGAAAGAGGCATTTGCTGAAATGAGGCACCTCGTAATTTTTATATATTGCAGGGAAGAAACAATAGATGAATGCAAGTGCCAGTTGCTGTCTCTTTTTGCAGTGAGAACGGGCCATTTATATTTAAAGTGCTTTTCACTAAGTGTACTTTTACCAGGTGTCCTTTTGATAAAGCCAGTCAATGTTGTCACCAAAACTGCTCAGTTTAATGACACCATCAGCTCTGCCAGTTTCCAGAGTTTTAGAAAAAAATGGGACCACAAAGTTTGGAGTGCATTGAATAAAACTGTAAATAACACCACATGCATTGGTTATCATGTTCATCCTGTTTATAATCCTTGACTGACTTACAGCTCCTGAGAGCCTGAGGTCTCCCAGGGCAGGTGGAAGGTGACAGCAATGATCACATTTTGTTTCTGAAGGAACACTGAAGATTGTGGGAGCAGGGCTCCATTGTCATCCCAAGGAACCCACCATGGACATCAACCACAGTTGATCCAGACACAACCAAGTCTCCTCTGCCTGTCCCTTCTAATTTTACTAGCAATGTTCTGCATCTATTTATGCAGCTGATGCAGAGAGAGCACTAGGAAAAACAGTAATTTTTAAATCCTAAATAACTTTCTATATATGGGTGTCTAGAATTACTTCACAAATACTAATTATGAAAAACATGGTTGTATGTAAGTTAACAACTAGAGATTGTTTTCTTAGGCTGAGTGAAGGCATTCTGGAGATGAAGTAACGCAATTCAGCATTTTCTTAAAATCTGTACAAACACATCTTAAAGGATGTGCTCTCTTTTTCAGAGGCTGAAAATGTGCTCCTTTGAAATGTTTCATTTCCCAAGGTACAATTTCTTTGTACCTCCAACATCTCTGTGAAACCATGAACCCTAGATTAGAGATGGAGCTGAGGTCTGTGATGACTTTATGAGCTGAAGAACAGCCCAGACTGCCCAGATTTTCCATCCATTTCCACCTATAGGTATAAGATGCATTACCAAACTCCTGCAGCAGAAAATCTGTAAACAGCTAAATGAGGGCATACACACATCTGCTGCCTGGAAAATATCCAAGGGAACGTGCTCAGAAACCCAGGTCCTTTCCCTCACCTGCATCACAGAATTATTTATTTGCCTAACAGCAGTTTGAGGCAAGTAGTACATTCAAAGATTGGTTTAAGACTTATTGACAGTGTTGGAGGGAAGAAAACTGCAGTGGACGTCAGTAATCTGAGCATTTTTGGACTTGAGCAGAGCTCAGATTTAGGAACAGTGATGCTATTTCAAGGTTATGTTTGCTAATATTAGTAAGTAGTCAGACATACCAGAGTGCTGCTTTTATTTTTGTGTTGCTATTTTTCCTTAAAGTCAGAGTTTTGATTTAAGACAAAATACGGCCATGGCAGCAGGAGTGGCAGAAGTGATAGCACATCATTCAGCCAAGTCATTTGGATTAGTGGCTTTTGGAACAAAGAGGTTTCAGTATAGTTAATTTCCTTGTCTTAGATTTCTTGAGCTTGTTTCAAACCACTCAACCCTTAAAATCTCTCATGACTCAATGTTTCTAACCCAAGACCCACAGGAGATGTTCTGAATGTGCCTAAGGGGTTTAGGATCCCGTTAGGCTAGGGATGAATTTGTACTCCCTGAAAAGTGCAAAATAAAGAAATAACTATTCTGAGTGCTTATCAATGGCTATAGATAATCATACACAGAATCCCAGACTGGTTTGGGTGGGAAGGGACCTCAAAGCTTTTCATTCCATGGGCATGGGCTCCCTCCACTATCCCAGGTTGCTCCAAGTGATGCCTCAGGTTTTGGCTTTTCTATTTTTCACATTCTGTGCTGCTTTAGTGTGCAGTTCTGAGCTTCACATCAGGGCATGGTGAGCTCTCTGCACAGAGCAGGGAGACAAAACAATTCCTGCTCCAGCTGGGCACCAAGGACAAATGACCCAAATCTCAGCCCCAGAGCACAAACCCTGTGGGCTGGAGAGAGAAAAACAAGCAGGGTGGGACTGCAGGGGCCAAAGCTGGGATGGGACAATGAACTGCAAGGTGCAAATGGAGCAGAGCTGATCCCAGGGAGAGACCCCGTGCCCGGCCGGGCATTTTGGGGCCATTTTGGTTCATCTTGGGTGCAGCCCTGGCTGAGCTCTGGTGCTGCCCCAGGTGGGTGCCTGGAGGAGACCCTTTGAATAAATCCCTGATGTATTCTTTAGCTCTGTCCAGTCTCTAGGGCAGCCATCACAAGGCATCACAGGCCCTGTCCAACCTCTCCTGGAACACTTCCAGAGATCCAGGGGCAGCCACAGCTTCTCTGGGCAACCTTTGTGTGGCATCTGCAGTCAGGGGTGACCTGCTGGTGACCAGCACACTCAGTTAACACACACTGCTCCTCACAGATTACATCACACAATCTGCATGTTGCTCATTTGCTACCCAGCACTGGTCATTAAATAAACATTAATGTGACAGGCAGGCACCTTAACCAGGCACGCAAAAATAACACCAGGTGTAAAGAAACAGCGTATTATACACATACAAGTAGGTAATACAGTCCAGGAAGGCAGCAGGTAATACTGTCCAGGTGCTCTCTGGTAATCCCTTAAAAATAACCTCTTACATCTTTCACATAAGATCTTTTCCCCACTTAATTCCATCTGATTACATTTTATAGAAAATTCAAATGATGAACCTTCAGTTTCTTCAACAATGCATTAGTGTGCTACAGATGCTCTGATTTGGGGTCAATTTCAGTTCTTAAAAAACAAATTACTCATAGTATGTGGGAGTGAGAAGTATTACTGTTTACCTACCTAGCTGCTCTGAAACAGCAGACTCCCCTCACTGCTGTGCTACCTTTTTGCCATCATGATTGCAAGATAACTGGCAAGTAATAATCTCTAAGCAACTCTGCCAAAAGGTAAAATTCACAGCTGAATATATCAGGGGCATTTATGTATGTATGTATGTATGTATGTATGTACATATGACAAGGGATGGGGATGTATGCAAGGCTAAACCTTGAATTTGGAATTCTAAACCTGGACTGGTTTGTGTGAAATTCTCACTTCACTGACCTCAAATTCAGTTTTTTCCCTGGAGACTGAGCAGCTCTCACAAATGGAGAGTGTAAGGTGCTCAGCAGATTATTCAGAGGACCCAAGTCATCTCTTTAACACTGGGATATTCACCATCCAAAATCCCCACTGCCATTCTGGAGGGCTCATCCTCCAGAATTTGCTGTTAATGGCATTAAACCTCCCAAATACTGTCCCTATTTTGGATCCCCCAATTAACTCAAATATAAAATTTTCCTTCAGCCTACTGCCATTACTTCCAAATTTCCATGAACACCTCTGTGGTGAGCATGTCTGGCAGCCCCCAGAGGGCAGGAGGGGATGTCCTGCTGTGGGTGCTGCACACCCTGCTCCAGCTCTGCCTTCCAGAGCAGGAGCAGCAGCGTTTCCCCCTTGGTGTTTGATGCCATTCCCCTTTCCACACAGGGAATGTTGTGGAGGGAGGTGAACACTGATCCCAGGGCAGCATCTCACATTTCACTGCCTTTTAAAGCCCAGACCAACACTGTGCTGTCACTGTTCTGCCTTTAAACAAGCCCTTTCATTTTGGTGCCTTGTGCAGGGCTTTTTGTTTTGCCTTTGGGTTAAAATCCTTTTAACTTGGGATTCTTTTGTGAGAGTCTTCATCCCCCTCCTGGATGTCCCACCCACTCAGCATCACTTGAAATGAAAAGATTAGATGCCAACTGGTCTCCAAGTACAGAATGAAAGAGAACAACAAATTCTACTAAAGATCTCTCTCAGACTGCAAAAAATAAAAGATGAGTTTTTATTGGCAAAGGCCTCTCTTGATCTGTTAATATCAAGGAAGACAAAATTATCTGTGTTCTTTGTGAAGCAGCAGTTGTTTTAGTGGGGAAGGAAGCCAAGACAGCTGTTAGATAGTTCAGTACAAAATACTGACGGCGACACACCAACAACAACACCAGCAGTGAGGGACTGGGCCAAACCGCCAAAACACCAAATATTATTGATGTTTCTGCTTTTCAAAGGTTTGACAAGCTGCGATAATTGAAAATTTTCAGAGTGAAAGATGACTTTTGAGTTCATCTTGGCCTATTCTGCCTAAAGGATGCTGTGGAAAAAGCAGCAAAATCTCCCAGCTACAAAAGACCCCATTGAGAAGAGGGAGGCAGGTCTTGGTCAGCACTCAAGATCCAGAGGGGAAGGAGCCATCCCTGTTTAGTTTGGATGCAGGACTTCACTCCTTTGAGGAATGAGAGGCCGTGAGATTTCAGCAGCTTTTGAGGAGCCCTCAGGTCAAGCTCCTTGAACAAATGGCTTTGTCCACATGACCTGCAGCGTGCCCAACCCCTGGACAAGGGATTATGAAATCATTTCTTCCACTTCCCCAGGGCAGGATGAAATATGGGGTGCACTGAGGCTGGGAGCAGACTGGAGCTTCCTGGCTGGGACCTTGCTCTCACCCTGTCAGCTCACTCTGGTGGCCTGACCTTTCCTGCACATCATTTCCTCTGTTTCTAACATCCCAGGAAGGGTTTATTTGCAGATCTCCGAGAGTTTTGGATAGATCTAATATCTAAATACCAGGAATTTAACTCTGCTTTCAGTTGTTTCCTCATACACCCCACCAGGTCACACCTGCACAGCTACAGGTAAGTTGCATATTAAGCTCAGCAACAGAGATAGGAGGTAGGGAGCAAAATTTGGCCCAACAGCAGGAGCTCCAGCCATCAGTGCAATACAGGCTGCTAAAGACTGCAATAAACGTGCCCTCTTGGCCTTTTCTGGAAGGTTTCACATCCAATTCCTCCCCTCCCAGGCCCCTGTGTCCTCTGGAAAAGCTTTCTTTACTCAACTACACCCTTCTACAGGGCACTCTGCTTCCCTCTCCAGCTGCATCCTCTAAGCTTTGCTAACTCAAATTACTGTCTAAATTGCATTTATGGGGAAAAAGAAGTAATTTTCTATGAGTGTAGAATTACACACTGGCTGTTTTCTTATAGATTTGGATCATAGAAGAACTTAAAGAAAAAAAAACCACATAAACTTACAGCCCAGCTTGGCTGGAACAGCCTTTGTCCTCCATGAGTAGATGTAGTAGAGAACAGATTGTGGTACATTTTTATAATAAGGAACAAGAAATACCCCAGAGCTCTGATGGAAATCCAAGTACACCCCACCAACAGAAAACTCCCACTGATGAACCTGTTCCAAAATGGAGCTCAGCCCTAGATGTCCCCAAACACTCATTGTGAAATTATAATGAACACCCTTTTCACAGCATCAGTGACTCCTACAACCTCTTCCCCCTTCTCCCTTTTTATAAGGGATGCATCACATCCTAAATTCCACAACAGATGTTCTTTACAAGGCTAGAATAATTTACAATGAGAGTTGAGTGGGTAGGGAACTCAGGCTTTTCAAAATCCCTGGGTTTGCAGTGGCCACATCTCGCCTGCAGCATGCACGGTCAAACTCAGTGAAAACTCCTGAGATCCTCTAACCCACATTTGGGAACTTTCCCAAACAGAAGTGGGTTTGACAAGCCAGCAAGTAGAGAGAGATAATTCCTACAATTTAAAAGTCAATAGAAATATTAAAATCTCCACAGCAAAATTCACTTTTGGTGCCTGTTATTTCCCATCTCAGTTTTGTGCTGTGGCTCAGCACGGTTTTCACTCAGGGAGCAGATCCTTTTGACTCACCAGATTAAAGATAACCTTGCCAAAGCTTCTTCTTTCAAGAAGCTGCCCACTGAATTCACAGGGGGATGAAAGAAAAGTTGCAGTTCTAACAGCAACATCACCTGACAAAGTCTTTGGCATTTTATACCTAAAAAAAAAATCTTTCCTGCAACTTCTCTTAGTGTTTTCAACAGCTGGATGTTTTACTGTACTCATAGGCAGGTCCAAATATAAATAGTAGTTTCTCTACTGACCCACATACTTGGCCTATATTCAGAGTCTTGTAAGATGTTTCCATTAGCTGCAGAAGAGTGTCAGGTCTTTCTCCAGTGAAATTTTATTTATGAGGTCTTCTTTCCCAGCACAAAACAGGACTAGATCAGCTGGAGTCAGGCTCCTTGCTCACAGCTGGAAGCCTGTTTTCCTCCTATCCTCCATGGACATGTACCTTTATCCTCAGAATCTTTCATGGCTGAATTTTTAGATGCAATTTCCAGTGCTATGTGAAGAAAGGAGACTGAAAGAGAGGATAAGCCATATCTGGGGGGAGGACTGAGAAAATAAAAGTCAAGGAAGGAAGCTAGTGGAAGCTGAGGCACATGGCCCCACAATTACTATTTTAAAAATATTTTATAAGTACATTTACAATACTCTTAACTCAGCTGGCCTGTGAAATCTCCACTCCAGAGAATACAGAGTAACTGAATTAACCTAACTACAAAACCCATGGCTCAAATCCTCTGGCCTTTGTCTGGGGAAGTCTTTCATTGGAGCTTTCAGCTGGAAAGAGACTGCAGGAATTAGTGGCTGTGGAGCATGCAGTTACAATAAATATATAATTCATCATGGAGGGGTTTGTTAAAACCGTTAGGAATAAAATAAATGTTCTTCTTTCCCATTGAAAAGAAATGTCAGTTTTTCTCTTACCATTACTAAAAGGGCCAGCCAGGGAGAATAAAGGCTTATTGCAAGGGAAAGCATATAGAGCCCTTTTATGAACTCTGGCTGCAGCCCTCCTCTTTGTGAGACTCTTTGTTTCAGTTTGTTTTTCAGCAGCTGTATCTGATCTGTATCTCGCACACTTTCATCCTCTGACAAAACACAGCTGAAAAGTGACTGCAAGTTTCTCATCTGTCCATCTCTGTGGATTCTCACAGAGGGGACAGGTATGAGAAGCACCAAACCCGGCTTTGGGGTGTTTCATCTGATAAATAATGGTGCAGTGAGTCAGAGGGCTGGCTATCTCTTGGCTCATCTTTCTTGGAAGGATCAGTGATAGCACTGTATCACCAAAGATGCTGAAGTTCACCAGTATGAAGTGCAGGCAATTACTGGCATCACAGAGTGCCTGGAGTTGCCATCCCTTAAACAGGGTTTTTAAGGACAGAAATGTTTTGTTTTCAAATGCAGGATAAGAAAACCAATCACCACATGCTTAAGCCTTCCACTCTGAAAAATCCTCATAGGAGTGGCAAGAGCACAACCAATGCACAACAGCCTCAAGCATCTCCCTGCCTGATTTTTGATGACTTAGTTACAATTATTACAGGGTCCCGTTGTATAAAGTGTGCGTGTTAATGTTTTGTTTAGACAAAACTGCCTTGAGAGAAAATTGTTGATTTTACACAGGCAGGGTTGCAGTGAATTCAGTGCATTTTGGACACCAAAGAAGAGCCATGGATACCCCATAACTCCTAGATTTGCCATCTCCCCTCAAGTATTCCCTCTCCTGAAGTTTCCTAATTTTTCAAAGCACGTTCTCTGTAATGAGCTGCTCACCACAGATGGGTTCCTCTATTCCAACCCTGCAAAAAGATCACCAGGAGCACCCACTTCCCAAACATTCCCATGGAGCCCTGTCCTTCCTGCCCCATGTGCTGCTGAAGAATCCCACAGTTGCCAATTGTGATTTACAGAGAGGGGTAAGACACACTAATGACTGCAACTCTTGCCACTAATTACCACTTACTCAGACACTAATGGACTTTGTTGGCCAATGCAAGTCAAGGTAAAAGCCTTTGCAATTTGAAGAGAATGGTTTTTAGTTATTAAACACTGTGGATCTCAGGCACTGGTAATGGTTCACAAGCCCACATTTCTCTCCACAGTTAGAAAGAGGAATGTACAGCAACAGCACCTGCAGTGCCTGAGTGGCCACGTTTGACCTGGGCTGCACTTACAGCTTTTACTGCTCTCCTGACTTTGAGTTTGGATGCGATCAGCAAAATGAGTAGAGTGGCAAACATGGAGTCAGAAAACCTCCAAAATCATCAAGGGACACCTTCCACTTGGAAGTTGGACTTCCTGTCCAACCTGGCCTTGGACACTTTCGGGGATGAGCCAGCCCCAGCTTCTCTAGGCACCCTGTGCCAGGGCCTCACCAGCCTCACAGGGATGGATTTTTTTCCCCAATATCCCATCCAACCCTGTCAGTGGGAAGCCATTCCCCCTTGTCCTGCCACTACAAAGCCTTTGCAAATATGCTCTCTTCATCTTTCTTGTAGGCTTTTCTTGTAACCAGAGAGAAAAGCAAAATAATCAAATATTTTGCAGGATGGAAAGTCTGAGTTATTTTTAGTGAAAGGATCAAAAGTAGTTCATTAAGAAGTTCTGTCTGATAATGTCAAACCATTCATATCTATAATTAATCTTTAATATTGTAGTAATTTTTAGAAGCTGAAAAGAGTTGAATTCTGAAACATGGAGTCAAAATGAAAGTTGCTTTCTCAATCTCAAGTAGTATCAGTGTTTCCGTTGAAAACTTCATCAAGATCAACTTCCCCCAAAGTTCTGATTTTGGTGCCAAAACAGCATTTTCAAGAAGAAATTTATTCTGTTAAAATTAAAAATAAATTTAAAAACCCCAACAAACCAAACCAAACCAAACCCTCAAAACATGAAACCTGGCTGCCTGGCAGCCTCCACCTCTCTAAAAATAACTGAGCCAAGTCAAATCCACCCACCTTCCCTCTCCATCACAAAGACAACCTCTCACAGTTTGATTACAAACCTCAGGGCACGCTGTGGTTTCGCTTCCAGCCGTAGGTCCGGAGTTGGGCTGGTTACAGGAACACCCCATGACTTCCTAGAGGAGACAGGATTTTCTCAGAAAGAATTGGCCCAGACTGCAATTTCAGTAGATCTGTTTTGGAAAGTGGCTGTGATGGACACTGC
The DNA here is from genome assembly GCF_963513975.1 of Fringilla coelebs. Classification (NCBI taxonomy): domain Eukaryota; kingdom Metazoa; phylum Chordata; class Aves; order Passeriformes; family Fringillidae; genus Fringilla; species Fringilla coelebs. The sequence goes on from NC_140067.1 coordinate 3,511,519, forward strand.
AGTGCAGAATAAGCTCGTTCCCCACATGGACAGGTTCAAGGTGGAAGCCCAATCCCATCACACATCTGGCAGCCCAGCTGCTGCACAGAGGGATGAATTTCCCACTCTCTGGATGGAGGCAGCTGTGCCAGCAGGGCTTTCCAGTGAACAGCATCACAGCCATTCAAGTGAGCAAAGGCTTCTCTCACTTTCAGGACTGTAGCTAAGAACATTTTGGGATCTGAGCTCTGAATTTTTCATTTGTGGGGCTGAGAGAATGCACTAGTTTAATTAAGAACTGAATGAACTCAAAGTAAAAAAGGAGCACCATTTCCAGAAACTGATTTAAATACTCTTTTAGAAATCGTTAATTATGTATTTAACTTTTTACTTACTGAGCACTTCTTTCCAATCCTACACACAAATCCCATACTCCTCCACATTTGGGCAGTCAGATCTAGTAGACGGTGTCCCTGCCCATGGCACGGGCTTGGAACTGGACAAGTTTTAAGGCCCCTTCCAACCCAAACCATTCAGGGATTTCATGACTTAGAGCTGTGCAAAACCTTCAAAATTCTGATTTGGTAGCTGATACTTCCATTTTGCACCCGCTTTCCATGGGTGTGATTGACTTTAGAAAGAAGAAAAGCAGGGAGGAAAGGGAAACCCATAATCCACAGCAGGACAAGGAAGACAAGAAGAGCAGACCTGTGTTTCTCAGCTGCTGTGCTTTTATGGGCAGGAGGTCCAGGGAAGGAGAGAAATCAGGTACCCACTCTGGTGAACACAGAGGTGTTTCCGGGTCACTAAAAATCCCAGAATTATTCCACATTTTCTCCAGTCTTCTTTTCCACTGCAAAGACCAAAACCTGCCCCGTCAGATGCCAACCAAGCTGTTACTTGTTTTGTTTTGCAGGTTGCTAAGGAACAGGGCTGTTTTTGCTTACTTGCCTCCCTTGGGCTATTTCACAACACTTTGTAATATACTCTGCTCTTTTTTGCTGCACATCTGGTTTTGATTTCAGGTTTCAGAACCCCCTCTGAAAACTGAGATATTAGTTTTTCATATCTATCATCTAGACAAAGCGCATCAGCCTGTCAAACTGAGTGCACCGGTGAGACACATTTAACCCTCTCAAGTTTCCCTCCCAAAAGCTGTTTCCATTTGTTGTAGAGTTCAGGCGGTGGAAGTAGCTCAAGTATTTTGTCTAATTTGCTGTGTGAAATTAGCTACAACCACCATTAAATTTTAGGTATGAAATAAAAACTACCCATTCCTTCAAAACGTGCCATTGGATAGGAAAGCCTCCTGCCTTACAAATGCTAACAAAGGGAGAGCCGTGCCGTGGATTAATTGCTCGCCACCCCGTCAGATGCTCAACAACTTCTCCCAAAGCTCCTAATCTTTCATTTTCCTTGGAAGCAGCTACTCCCAGAAAGCAGCTAACCAGCACGGAGAGGGCTTCTCCTGTGTCTCTGGAAAATGGCATTGTGGCATGGCAGAACAGCCCAGCTCGTCCTTTGGGGCAGCAGCAAACACGTCCCTCGGCCCCAGTACTGGAGCTGGCCACAGGATCACGGAGTCACTGAGGTTGGGAAAGCTCTCTAAGATCATCAAGTCCAACCATTAACCCAGCACCACTAAACCATGTCCCCAAGTGCCACATCCCCATGTTTTTTGAACATTTCCAGGGATGCTGATTCTACCACGGCCCTGGGCAGCCTGTTCCAATGCCTGACCACAATAAAAGAGAAGAAACTTTTTGTAACATCCAATCTAAACCTCCCCTGATGCAACTTGAGGCCATTTTCTCAACCACGTACAAACAAAGTGATGGGAATATCATGTATTCCTGCTCTGCTGCTACCCCTAAACCAAGTGTTCCTGACCTAAGGCCGCTTCCCAAAGCCTTTCTCCACACTCTCCAAGCAAAGCTCTGACAGAGAGGGGGTGGGCAGAGCTAACAGCGTTCCTTTAGTCTTCGCCCATCTGGTCCCAGCGTCATTTAAAGTTGCAATTAAAATTTATATCACTAGGCTAAGGTCACTGGGAAAACTTCTGCCAAGAACTACATACATTTGACACCCTGCAGAGAAAAGAAACTGCCTTTGCTTTATCCTGATGGTTTGCTTTTCCCAACACCCGGAGGATTTGTCTCCGTGCCGTTCTCAAGCCACTCTGATGACTCTCTGATCCTATAAAATTGTATATACCAGGGAATCCTCCTCTCTCAGCAGGACACAGGGTCCAGCAGGTCCCACAGCCCCGGAGCAGCACCAGGGTGATTCACTCTCTGGCCCTGCAGGCTCTGGCCCCTGGTCCTGCCCAGCAATGCCAGGGAAGTCCTGTAGTGCAGCAGGTTTGAACAACACAAGTTTTTCTAAGAATCACCAAAACTATTTGGGATTATTTATTAAAAAATACCAACCAGGAAAGTCAGGTCTGGCACCTGCACTTTGTGCTGGATGAGCACAAAACCCCAGACTGCTGGGGCTACGAGAGCAGGATTTTTAGGTGGGAAGAGTGAGGTCTTCCACAGGGCATCCACGTTCTTCAGTACCAGACCAACCCTAAATCCACAACCCTCATCTTTAAAACTTTAGGTGAATATAAAATTTGAAGTCTGATTTTCACTCTTCTCCTGAGACACACTCCAGCAGTGTTAAACACTCCCTCTGAAAAAGTAACTGATGCTGAGGTTCATACCAGTAAAAAATAAACTTGGAGACCCCCAAATTTTTGTCTCACAGACAGACTGCCCTTTCCTAAACAGGAGAATGATACCAGAGGACCACCCCACTATGGAGGGGATGTGGATTTATAAGACTGCACAGCTGCCAAATGTTGTAAATTTTAGAGACCTGCTGAGCTCAGGACACAATGCCAATGGCTGCACCTGAAGATACTGTCCCAGTGCTGCCCAGCTTCCTTCCTGAAGGGTGCTGAATGCAGCTCAGCAGCCAAAGGGAGATGCCTGAAGGACAGCTGGGCAGTGTGACGCTGGATTTTCCCTTCCCCACCTTCTCCTGGAAGAGCAGAATTCAGCCAAGCATGGAGCTCCATGTGGCAAACCCAGGGCCTGGCAGGCAGTCCCCCTCCTATTTAGGACTCTCAGGAGAGGTGCAGGGCTAATTGCTACAGGGTCTCTGTGATCCACACAACCACAGCCACTGGGATCCTGCAGTGCAGCAGAGGCTGAGAGTGCACAGGACAAAAAGCCCCTAAAGGATAAAGCACAGTTGGTGTCGTCATTATCCCGTCACAGCTTCTCAGCTGCTCCGGGGGCACAAATTGAAACAAAGGTATTACATGTGGTAAACCACATCTTTCCATCTCTTTTCATCAAATCTAAACCAACCCAACACTTGGAGCCCTCACATCCAATTTCTCCCCACACCCCTCATCCCTTTGGTGTGGTCAGGCTTTCCCCTCCCGCCAGGCCAGCCTGGAACACTCAGGCAGCTCCCTCCACCCAGTGAGGGTCCTGCCCAAAAGCCGTTCTGTGGTGTGAGCTCACCGTGACCTTTCAGCAGAGCACAGCCCTGCGTCCCTCCCGTGTTTGGAGAGGCTGCTGGAGCCTCCTCTGCAGCCCGGGAGCTTCACACGTCACAATTAATCCTTCTTCCCACCAGGCACAGGCTGGCCTCAGGGCTCCCTTCAGGCCAGGGGCTCATCCTGATGGGTGGGTGGCAGGGCAGGAGAGGGTTAAGAATATCATGGAGCAGTGGGGGCATAGGAGAGCTTAATCTGGAAGCAGTTTAAGTAACCTAAGGAGAATCTGATACAGACCAAATACACACAAGTACAGATGCATTTAATAGAAGCCTCTCTCTGCTCAAGATCTACAGCTGAGGCTCCTGCAGCAAAATGTGCTCTTTGGAACATCACGTGCTCCAACCACCATGGCTATGGGAGGGAGAGGAGCCAGTATTATGTGCTGGTGCTCTGAAGGACTCAATGTTCACTTCAGACACACGTTTGGGGGATGTATATTTATGCACAGATTTTGGGATGCAGCACATCCCACTGCGAACTTGGACAGCAGCTCGCTCTTCCATCTAAGAATTCCTCCCTTAAGAAATCCCAGTGTTGTGTAAATAAGGGCACAGCCAGGGCTGTTCCAGCAGCAGCTGAGCCAGGTTAAGACGTTTTCACCTCCAGCCTGCCCACAGCTGTGTATCCACTGCCCCCCATTAGGGGTTACCACCCTTTTCCATGAGCCTCATAACCACATCTGCGGACACTCCCAAATCTGGCTCTGTCAGAGGGATCCAGCTTAGCTTAAGTACTTTTTACTTGGTTATTTGTTTGGGCTTTTTTTTCTTTCTTTTTTTTCTAAGCTAGCTCATCTTGAGATTGATAGTTTCTTGACTCAGTTCAGCTGCAACTAGAACAGCATCTCTGACCACACTCCAATAAAACTCTTGCAAAATTGCATCTGTCAGTCTCTTCAGTCAAAGCCTGTAAGAGTATTCTAAAGATAATATACTTAAGATTATTTTGTGTGCTGCCTCAGTGTTTCCTAGCTAGTACTGGGGATTTAAATGCCTCATGGTGGACTGATCACTTTTGTATGCAGCAGTCTTTATTCTCCACCACTTTATTTGAGATAATGAACACTCTGAAGAAACCATCACCAAAAAGCAGCAAACCCAAAACCTCCAGTGCAATCCTCTTCCAGAGGATTTATGTTTTCCTGTAGGTGCAAGAATCCAGTAAGTCACTGGGGAACTTGATCAGAGACTGTTGATGCATTTACACTCTTTGTATTATTACTCTATTTCATTTTCAGCTCTTGGCACATGGGACTGAGGAGGGCTGTGCAGCCAGGGCCTCTCGTGGCTGTGCCAGGAGGCAGGAAAGGTAGTTTGGGGAGACACAAATATTTGCTTCACTGACCTCTGTGTTTGGCTCCCAAGTAGGTTTGATTTGTATTCTGGGCCGTGCTTGTGCTCTCAGGGAACACACAAAACTCAGGCCAGTTGTATGAGATGGGAGTACAAAGAGGAGCCCAGCTCAGGCTCTGACATTTAGCAAGCCAAGAGGCTTGAAAATGGAGCCAAGTCCATTGCCTGGCTTGGCTGTACAAACCAAAACACAGGCCTCGCCACTGGAATTGATTATAGACACATGAAAAGAAAATACATAAAATGATACATAAGGTTCTTGTAACCTCCAGCAGCTGATGCCAGAATACTCTCTTGGCTTGGTCCTGCCCTGGCTCGACAGCACAGAGAGTGCAGAGCTCAGCCGAGGCCGTGCTCAAGTTTGCATCAGATTAACTCTTCAGCCTGGGTCACAGCAGCCCTTGTGCCTGCTCCCACATCTGAGCCCTCCCTCCAGCCCCAGGAAAGGAGGAGCTGGGTGTGTGAGTGTAGGATTTACAGCCCTTCAGCTGCTGCAAAAGGTGCTATAGCTGCCCACAAGAGAAAAGGAAATTGAATTAAAGGAGATTAGTAATCTATACAACAAAGTAGCCAGAAGACTGTTTATGCTAAATGTAAAATACTCCATGAGCCAGCCCCACATAAAGTGTATTCTTCCTCTGCTGCAGATCCCAGGTGTCCCTCAACACAAACTGGGGGCTTTGGCTGGCATCTCTTAGCTTAATTACAGCTCATAATTTAGCTAGGAAGCTTAACCCATACAGACCACTCCACTGATTTAAACAAAATCCAGCAGGCACTAAACTTTTGTTTCTTGGAAGAGTGTGAGTTATTAACAGCATTCTTTCAAATGCAAAGATTTGTGCCTTTCTGTAGAGTCTCACTGCTCTCCAGAAAGACACTTTTTTCTCAGTTTGAAGTATTTGATATGATAGCTTGATATGATTAATGTGACACTTTCAGGAAGGGCTCAAAAGCAGACATAATTTCACTGCAATACCAGTGAGACTCAACACTTCCCTGGAAATGGGCAGAACTGAGATGATGCTAAGCATTTTCCAGTAACCCTTGTGCATGCTGTTGGGACCTTTCTGAACTGCCCACTGAAGGGATTGTCTGAAAAATGAATTAATGAAAAAATGAAAAAAGCCTTTATCCAAAAACCTCAAAAACTGAGTGACCACAACTAATTTGCTTGTGGACAAGCACCTTTCACTTCTGAAACACCAAAACCAAGGGCTTGAAGCAAATAAAATATTCCTGGGAAAGGGCAATGAGATGATCTTTAAGGTCCCTTCCAACCAAATCATTCTGTGATCCTCTGAATACTGGAGTTCAATATTCAGGAATATCATATCTCCTAAGGAATGAGTAATTTTCTACTAATACAGTTGCTCCTATAGCAATTTCCCTTCAGATTTCAGAAATTTCTGTGTTCTGCTAACAGAAGTCAGGAGTTCAACAGTGCACTCAAATTCTCCCAATTTAACTTGAGGTTTAGTATTTTCTAACTCAAAGACATTTCATTTGAAAGTGTTTTTGCTTTATAATAAACAGATAATAAACAGATTCTTGGTTTCCTACAATAAAAAGAGAAAAAGACTGTAAACTTCAAACTTCTAAAAGGACACATGGGACTATTCTCTAATTTTACTCTTTGGCTGTGGAATCTATACTCATTAAAACTGAAAAGTTGAGCTCTGATTAATATTTGTGCTTTAAAAGCTTGCATTTCTACCCCAAATGAAAGGCAAAATGGGCTGATGTGCTTTCACTTTTTGGTTTTAGAGTCTCTTTTTCCTTCTTTTTGCAATATGGCACCATAGAGTGCAAAGAAACAAACAACTAATGTAACACTCTTTTAAAAACTCTTTCTGAAAGGAAATACCTGTATTTAAAGATGTAGGATATTGAAAACATTTTACAGACTATGAATTTTAGCTACTAAGTGATAGAAAGGGTCATGAAATGGCCCAACTCTTTCCTTGCTATGAATCATCCCAATGTGCTGATGATCCAAATATGTAATTCTTCCCTGTACTGCTATATTTTTCTAAAGAAGCATAATAGATAAATACTAAAAATAATATAATCGAGTTGCAGACATAGATGGAGATTGGATTCCTGACAGCTAGCATGAGATAGACAATAATCTAACCTGATGGGAGAGGGCAAGGAACAAGAAAATGTTTCCATCTCCTCATTTTACTATTGGAAATGGAAATATGACATAGCATGAAGGTCATCTTTTGGAAGATGCTGAGCTTCTGTACATTCTGTTGTTGTACTATAGTAACAAGCATTCTGAGAGCCTGAAAAATAGGATTTTATTTGAGGCTAGGGAAGGAGTGGCAGAGGCAGGACCCACATCCCAGGCTGATCCTGCTGGGGATGTGCAGCATCTCCCTGATGCAGCTGCAGCCCTGCCCAGGCTGGGCACACCCTGCTCCCCATGGGCTGTGCCAAATCCTAAATGTCGAGCTGGCTGCTTTCAGCAGAGCCCAACCAAGCCTTGTGCAAATCAACAGCACATGGAGGAGTTTTCCCCACGTTCCCCATGGCTTTGGCTGCAGAGTTCAGAACATCTCACACTTTAAAGGGTGTTTGGGAGCTCTGCTTTCTGCTACAGCTTGGAAAAAAAAGCCCCTTAATTATTATTTCATTAAAACTGTTATTTCAAAACTTGTTTTCATTCCTAAAGCAGAGCCATAATGATCCAGCCAACACTCTGAATGCAAATATACTTAACTTAAAATGGTTTTTAGAACAAACCATTAATTTCAAGGCTTCCTGGTAATATATATTGCTGTTAAAGCAAATATTTTTCCATAGGTTTTGAGTCTGTTATCAGGGTTGCAATAAATTCTGCTATTCCCACATAAAGTCATTAAAAATAGAAAGGAATTATGTGTCAACTAAATTATTTCCGTTGGATCAAATGAATGAATCTTATCCTTATTTTCCAATCTTAATTCTAAGCATTTCTGGAAGGAACTGAAAAATATGCAAATAGGAACAATCTCTTGAAATAAAAATATGCAGGGCACGTTCTGAAAATATTGACATGAAGTGATTGACATTATCAGAGAATCTCTTTGCCTTGAGAGCTCTCAGTGAAATTAAATTGTTTCTGACAAGTTCCTGAAGAAATGTGTTGTTCAAATGAAACCATATTTTCAAAGAAAAACATTTTGGAGACAAATTATGTTTTCCCTCTTTAGTACAGGGTCCCTCACGACTCAGGAACAGAGGGGAGCTGTTTGCCCTGATGGGACTTTCAGTCTGAATTTGCCTATTTTTAGTGTCAGTAGCAACCCGGGGATTTTGCTTGCTTTTTTTTGTTTGTTTGTTTTTTCTCACCATGACTAATTTGTGCTGTAGATTGATGTTGCTGCTGTTTGTAAACAGTGGGTAATGAGCTGTTCCTAAAAGCTAGAACGGGTTTTACCAGAAGGGAGCTCGGCCTTTCCTTTAGTTTTTCTTTCTCCTGTTCCCTGTGTGTTGAGCTACACACTCAATTCCACATATTCCTGTAAATGCAAGAGCAGAATAAATGTGGGAACCACAGCACTTTCAGCTGCCCCACCTCATTCTCACCCCAGAGGTTTCTAAACTGCTCCTCAGCCAACTTCTGCAGATATGCACGAGCAGCAAACCACAGCTGCCTCCAGGCCATGTCTTGTCTCCACGTTCATTTGCAGCATTTTTCTTGGGACAAGTCCCATGGGATGGATTTGGAAGCTGTTATTTATTTTTGCAACATGGTTGTGCTGAAATGGGGAAAATTCAAAATAGGACACAAGCAATGGAAACAGAAATGAAAAGACAAATGAGTTTCACACACAGACACTTTCTAAGTTGGGGTGTCCAACCCCCTCAGCCTGAGGGTCAGGGGTAATTTTGGGTACTCTTGTGGATCCTGTGGATTTAGTTGTCTCTGTGAATAAAACATCTGGCTGGATGCAGCTGGATTTCAACTTACAGACTTTTTAAGCTCTACTTTAAATATTTCCCTCTTCTCCAAGACAAAAGGATGGGAGAGGCTTTGTACTACTTCCAGAAGATCAGCTGTGCTGCGTGTTGAGGCTCTCTCCTGCTGTTTCAGCAGTTCAGGCCAGAAACTGGAAGTGAAAAGGCATCTTGCTGGAAGAACCCACAATCAAGAAGTGTGGGGCCAGGTTGCAAAACCAGGAAAACAATCAGAGGGAAGTAGGTGACCAAAAAGGAGGAAGAGGATGTTTCTAAATAATGCCTGTATCTGTCTAGCTGGGCAGCAGATTCACCAACTGACCAATGCAGTAAAAGGAAATCTGCATTTTAACCCTGCTCCTCACAGTAATGTATGGAAGCATCTCCTGGTGGAGTCATTGGTCACTTCTTCTCTCCCCAAAGGTATCCAGAAGAATGCTGTGGATTTCAGCTGGTAAATTTTTGGCCTATAAAGGAGAGGGCTGAAGAAATGCAATATTATTTCCTAAGAGTTTCTCAATAACAAGATTTTTGATCTTCCTAACATTATCCAGAAATAAAACACATATTTTCTGCTCAGCTGAACCCAGCTGGCTGTGTGGAAAACATTTCAAAATCTGCCACAAATCTTTGGGTTTTTTTCCTGATGTCTGTTAATTTAGTTAAAACAAATCAATTAAATGTCCTAATTACAACTGAAATATATAATTACATTGTGCACTCAGTTCAGTGCATGCTAATGAAGCAATCACCACCTTCTTATTAGTCACTCTGGAAAACTAAACCCAAGTGAGAGCTGAGAAATGTTTTCTTGTATCTTCAAATTAGGCACTTGGTCCATTGTTTGCTTGTTTCTAAACTTGAAACTTGAGTAAAAAAGGCAGAAGAAGATACAGAATCATTATATTCAATTTGTTTTTTCCTTATAGCAAGAATTCAAGAGGAATTATCGTCCCCTATTGTGGATCAACTCAGAAATTAGAGACTATTTTTAACATATATGTTAATATCCTGTTAAAAAGTTTTAGCAAATGAGTATAAATTTTTAAAGGCAGTACACAGCTCTTTTAAAATTACTTTTCTGTAATGTCTGACTCTGGATAAGCTCCTGAACAGGTAGGGCATGATTTTAAAATATTGGGAAAAGAATCTTCTGCTATATATTGACATCTGTTGGAGGTGGGAGAGCTCAAACTGCTGGTCCCTGTCCCTGTCAATGCTGTTTTCTATCAAGAACAAGCAGCTCTGTACTCTTTTTACCTCTGATACATTCTCTGTTTCCCTTCATCCCAAATCTAATTCGGTTGAGAAGTATTTTAGTGAATGTGCTTCGCCTGCCTAAACAGAAATATTAGAGCAGCTACTTAAATGGTAATTGATAAAATTGCATAAATTTGCTACCATTCAAACTGCAAATCAGTTAGCAAAATTCAATGAGGGTTTAAACATTTCATTGCATTAATGATATAAATGCATAAATTTACAGAGAGCAGCATCCAGCCACTTGGCAGCCTTCCACTGTATTTACTTAAAGGTGATAATGCATTTAAAAAGCACTTGAAGCAGAATATGTATTAAACACTACTAAACTTGCAGAGATTTATTAGCACAGGCTTTTAGACTGTCTCTGCCCTGAGGCAAACTCATTTTTATTTCTGAAAATTAAAAAAAATAGAGCAATACATCATTTTAAGAAACATCAGCAGGGTCACTATGGGAGTTATCTTAAAATCCAGTATTTCTTCATGAGAAGTGCAGGTCTGTAGCCTTTAGCTGGTGTGGAACTGACTGATAACACTGCCCCAGAACTGCTGATAATATCCACAGGATGTTCATTTACACATTAGTGAAAGAATGGAAGTTTGGAAAATTTTCTAGGATCTCCAGAGATTAATGATCTGGCACTTCCAGCACCCTAAAGTGCTCTGATTTCTCAGGCAGCACTGAAATCTTATCCTGTCCAGACAAAAATCAGGCACTTCCAATTCTTTGGAGAACTTCAGCCTATGAAAATTATTAATTCTCACAGCAGATGTGAGCAAAGGGAGCAGGAAAATATTTGCAGGTATTTAAATGTATTTGCAAAAGTCGTCTATGAGCATTTTTAGGGTAGAGAGGATGCAAAAGGAAATATCCTAAATATTAAATATGGATCTCAGTATGGATCAGCTGGATATGTGCCTGCACCACTCTCTTCACTGAACAGAAATCCTCAGAGCTTGGAAAGCAAGCAGGAAGCAGGGCTTGGGGGTCCTCTTTGAGCTGGAATAAAACAATGGGATTGAGGTGGTTGGTCAAACAAATGTGGGGACAGTGTGTGCTGTGTATCCTGGCAGCTTGGGATGGAACCCATGGTTCCCTTTCAGCAACAGAACAGCAAACATTGTTTGTGGCTGGAGAATCAAATCAGAGTAAACTCACCACTGTGAAGAGTTCACCTGCTCCATCCCCACCTGGCAAGGCTCCTCAGTGCACCCAAACCTTAAACACAAAGGGCAGCACCTTCACTTCCCTATGGAGGACATGGATTAAGGGTGGCACTCCTTGTCACCCAGCAGCAGCACAAGACACAGCATTCATGTCCCAAAAACTGCGTCAGGGTTCTCTCTGAAGTTCACCACACCATCCTAATCAGTGCTTTTAGTATGGAAGAACATGAATTAGTGAAAATTTGCAGTATGAACCGTCCCACTTTCCCACCAAGTTCAGAAAGCAGAAGTCCTGCAGGCTGCCATGGTGAAATTCTGCCTGTCTCATGCCTGGTAGGGTCAGGAACATGAAATGCATGTATAAACACAGCCTGGCTGATCTGCTCCACAGAGACACATCCTGCCCTTGGGTTTTTGGGTCTATACTGACAGAGCAGGCACCCTTCTCCTGGCTGGGGCGTGTTCTGAATGGCTGAGCTGCAATGAGCAGATGACAGAGATTTGTCTCTATTTTAATGGTTTTCTGGCCAAAAGCCTCTCTAGAATTTAACTCAGCAAGACCTTTAAATACAACTGAGAGCAGAATTTGGCTCAGGGAGTGTTTCCCCATTTTATTCCATACAGCTTTTCATTACCAACTTCTAAATCTGTAACGAAACCAGGAGTGTTTTTATGGTGCTCTGTATGAGAGCGTTGCTAATAAGTAGCTCCATTAAAAATAGTAAACATAAATCATTTATTCATTTTATGCATTTCTAAGTCCACTTGAGAATATTTTTGGCTGAGCCAAGGCACAAGTAAGGGTGTTAATTATTATCTTACTAGAGCAATCAGTTAATAAGGCAGTTAGGAGAGATGTTTGTTAGGAGGTTCTGGGGTGCCCGGAGGCTACTGAAGTCATTGTCTGGGAAAGAACACGACCGCTGGAGCTCGCAGGAGTCTGGTGGCACCCACCCAAAGCCCTCGAGGCCTCCGTCTGCAAATTAGCTGAGAGGAGAAAGCAGACACCAGGTCTGAGCAGGGAGCTGTAAACAAGAGGTAGGAGCTCCCAGCACAGCTCTCACAGAGCAGAGCAGTGGGGGCTGCTCAGACTGGGGCCCCTGCGAAGAGGCTGGAGGGGCTCAGTCAATGGGGTGCAGATGGGGAGGGAATTGGGTTCAGTTTCCTTCCCCCCACAAACAGCAGCAGCCTTTTCTATGCTCTGCTGTCTCCTCGGGCCAAGGAACAGGGCTCTGCACCACTTACAAAGCTGAGCACCTTGAACCAGCTCTGCTCTCCTTGGCCCGTTCATCCCTTGTGAGGATGCAAATGCTTTCAGTCCCTTCCAGGAGAGAGGAGCTCCTTTATTCACTGTCCTGGCCCACCAGAACTGGGTGGACATCTAGACCAGTGTGGTACTGACCAAAGCCATCAACTGACCGACCGTGGCCAGAGGGCCTTTGCTCCCACTGCGCTTCCTGAGAGGTTGATCCCACTAAACCCACTCTGGCAAGTGGCACTTCAATCCAGAGGCCAAGGAGAGAGTGAATTGTCAGATTAAATGCTAAAGGTTCAAGGAGAGCAGCACATTGGGACATCCTGCTCTTCTTCTGTCTGATTTCTGCCTGTTCACTGCTCAGTAACTCCTGCTCTGCACTCACCACTGCAGCAGCAGTGAGTGCCAGGAGCCAAACATGCCCATTAGTGACTTGCAGGAGGGAGGTTATCCCAGTTTCCCGAAACCCAAGGAAAACCACAGCTGTCTGCCCTCAGCCTAGGGTGTGTCAAGGAACCTGTCCACAAGGGAAGTGTTTCTGGTTATGAATTACATGCTACAACATCCCCGTGACTCTGCTAGGGATGCACTCCGAGGTGCTCCAGGGGAAGCCTGTTCCAGGAGCTGAATTCTCCCTGGGGGATGGAAGAAATATTAGAGGAATTGCTGGGGAAGGGAGGGGAAGAAGCCACTTTCTGATGTACTTCAAAGCCAAATAATCTGGCTCCTTCTGTCTGACATCCACAGGGGATGATCTTATGAAACTTCAAAACACTTAAACTGATTTGCAGCACAGAAATAATTTTTAAATGCTGCTGCTTTTACTTGTCCTCCCTAATCCAGTTAGCTCTCAAAAATATAGCTGTAGGAGAGAGATCCCATTTCACTTGCATGTGGGAAACCCTCTTTACTTGAGACCAAACAAGTCCAAGAACATATCCCAGATCTATCCTACAGTTTGGGATAGTACCTAAGCAGAAGCCTGTTCCTTGTCAGGGAGGGAGATACTGTCAGTCCCATTCTGCAGATGGGAAATTGAGAAAGAATGGGTTGAATAACTAATCCAAGGACACAGAAAAATCCGTAATCTGAAAATCTGAAAGTGACCCAACATGTCCTAACTTCATCCAGTGGGATTGCTGTTGGGCAGATCCTTTTTTCTCTCAGGAGATTCAGTAAAACTTCCAACAAATCCAGCATGAACAGCCCAGAGCTGACACTGTCCCTGGGAGCTCCCCCTCCAATGGGAGAACATAGATGGAAAATAAATATTAGATACATTTAATTCATTATTTAATATTCCATCAGGGTTTTTGCTGGAATGGCTGGCTCAGGAGTACAACTTTGGCCAACCATTGCCCTGACAGAGCTCCAGCATCTCTCTGCCAGAGAAACCCCTACTTCCCACAGACAGGGAGATATTTCAGAACTATTATTCTGTAGAGTTCAATTGACACTCCAGAAGACAACTTTGCTTTTAAAGAGATTAAGTTGATTCCTTCCCATAAATTCAGTAGCTACCCCAACTATGCCTCATTGAGAAAACTTACTCTGACAAGACTCATGAATTATAACCAGGATAAAATGTTTCATTAAAATACAGATAAGGGAACTTAAGAAGCAAGGGGTTTGTATGGGCAAAACCAATTTTGCTGCAAAAGCAAATCCACAGCCATTTTTCAGGTCACTAAGTTGAAGTCTGAGCGTTATAAATCCATCACCAATGTTTTCCTACAGCTATAGTAGCTGACACATCTGAATCCCTGGGAGCTAAAAGCATGCCAGGAGAAATGAGCACCATCAAAACACATCAGGAGGAGATGTACAGCAAGGGCTATAATGTACCTGACTGCTGACAGGACAATATTGGCTTCCCTTCCCCAGGAGTTCATCATCAACCACTGCCTGTCCATGAAGGAATTGATTTAAGGGTATCAATTAAAAATTATCCCCAGTATCATTAGAGAGATGGGTTTAAGCATAATTAATGCAAAAAGCTTAATAGCATTCTTTTTGAGGTTCAGCTGAGTATCCCTGATGATGGTGCATGTGCAGCATTCCCTCTTCCAGGGGAGTGTAAATTATTCCCTCCTGCACTGATCCATTGGAGTAGTTGTAAAATCTTGATTATATCCATGTCTGATGGGTTCAGTTCAGAATAGAACTGCCCAGAAAATTATCTCTCCCTCCCCCACAAAACATTACCGCTGCATTAAAAAATATGTTAATAATTAAGCAAACAATTGTGGATAAAATCATCTCCAAGTTTTTGTTTTTCTGGTGAAAAATGCGTGTGAAAAGAGTTTCTTCCTCACAGTGTTCCAAGGTCATGTTTATGTCTAGATTCAAGTAAACAACAAATTTGTCAGTAACATTTTGATCAAGAGCATTATTTGCCCTAGGTGATAATCCAAGTTAATTTACAAGCAAAACAGGGTCATAACTTCAGTCTGTGAAGGAAGAAAGTCCTAGGAATCACTGCTGGGACATCATGTCAGGCATTTCTGCAAAAATCCACATCAGGGAGAAGAGCTTCAAATGGGTCTTGTTAGCTGAAATACCCTTAAATGGAGGTACCAAGGTTTAAAACTGGGTTTGTCTCACACCCCCACAGTGCTGGGAGATTTTTTCCCTTTCTGCCCTGTCCCAACATGCTGCCATCCACAGTGTGTGACTCAGGACAGAGAAGGGGTCAGCTGTGGGGCACAACAATGATCCATCAGGACAACTCCCTGCCTAAGCCACAGAAGTTCCCAGGAAAAAGCACAGCAAAACTGGGGGTGAGGAGAATCACTCTGGAACTGGTATTTCAGGTATCACTTACCTCTGTCCTGAAGAACCCCTTCTCCTCATTTTTTTCCAGAATTTTGTGATGCTGGCATGTAAAAAATGAAGTCATAAAAAGTTGTCTCAGTGACATCTGTAAAAAAGACTCAAATTCAGTATCATTTTTCTTTTCTTTTTTTGTTTAAATCTAACCTGGACATTACTGTAGGACCTTGGTGCTTCAAAATCTAAATTTTGCAATATGCTTTTGGAAGCCTTTATATTTTAGAAGCCTATGTATAATATATTCTATTATGAGGACATTCCACCACTCTAAATGCGTTCATATTTTAGGTCTGCAACACGACCCCAGTTTCAAAAATAAACATCTGAAGAAAATTCTGGAGTTTTAAAAATAAGACATTTGTAGCTTAATGTTGCTTGAAGAAATCTGGAATGGTATTAATCATTTCAGTTACTCAGTGATTTCAATACGAATGTACTGAGAGATGAATACGCATCTACTGGTCATGTTAACCTGCCTTCATCAAAAAATGTTTCATGTGATACAATGAAATGCTACAAATATGAATCATTACCTTCTAAATCTGAGCTAAGACCTTTAAAAATTGATACGGGTGATTTTTAAAAGTAACTTTTCCAGCTTTTTTCAATAATTTTGCCTCTATTTTTAATGCTTGATTTATCTTTGCATTTAGAAATCTCTTTCTACAGCCATTCAAAATAATACTGGAATGTCAGTGCCTGGTTACTCAGTTCTTCATGACCTGGGAGCTCAAAGGCCTGTGCAGTGTCAGGGGCTCACACAGCAGGAAGCAGGAGGGTGAATTTGCAGGGCTTTTGCTCAGTACTCTGGAACTAAACCAGTTGTCAGAGGGAAAGGACAAGGCATGGGACTCAGTTCCTCACTTCCACAGACCTGGATCAGGAGCACCAGGAGGGAAGCAAAGACATCTCCAGGTTTTCAATACCCTGGCTGCTGAAGAGCTGTGTTTTTAGGAGGAATAGGAAGCACCAATCTGCTTTGTAGCCACAGCTCCTAATTCTCGTGTTCCACCCAATGGCATTATTTGGAGATTGGCTTGTGCAATATTCTCTATTTATTACTGGTTTGGTTTTCCTTTTGTTGCAAGAATGGAGCTGACAGCTGAACACGTGTACCTACATTATGAAATCCTGCTTAACAAGGAAGAGCTAATTAAGCTGTTACAGTGTTGGCCCATGCCCTGAACGCTGCCAGCAACGCCCCACGACCGCACTGCCCTGGGAGGGACAGGGACGTGACACAGCGCTCGGGGACTCGGCCATGGCAACGGGCCAGCAGAGACAAGTGCCCTTCCAGCCAGACATTGCAAGAGTCTTCCTGCCATGGCCAGAGCCACCACCACCTCCTCTCTTCCCAAAAGCAGTGTGCACACAACAGGGAGAGCAGAAACTTCTCACACGGCTTTTTTTACAAAGCGACCCTGAGGGCACAGCGCCAGAACTTCTGTGTGAAACTGCTCAAATCCAGCTGGTCACAGCTAAACCTTTCCTTGGAATTCTTGGCCTCAAAGTTTATGGTTTGGTACCCCAAGCCAGTCTCCTCCACAGCCTGGCTGGGATGACCACAGTCCGCAGCACTTTTGCACATTCCCAGCACTTCCCAGGAAGGGGTCTCAGCTGAAGGACTCAGAACCCTCCATGTTATTCCAAGAGGATTACATTATTCCTGATGTAGTAGGAATAAAAAACATTCTGTATTGTAAAATGAACACAGGGTAGCTTTTTTGCACAACAAAAGTCTCCAGCCACAACACCAGCAAGAATTAAAACCACACTTCCAAGATGTCCAGTATATATTTTATCATTATTCTGCAAACATATGTTTTGTGTGACTTGGTTCATTTATTTCCTTTTTGTTTTCAAAAGCTAACACATGGCCTTGAACAAAAATTACACTTAATTTTTTATTTGTTCAACTCAGTTAAAATCACTGCACTTGCTTTGTAGAGTTTTACATAACAATGTGCTGCTTTGTATGACTTTTATGTAATTTAATTTCAGTAAACTAGCCTGAAATAATTTAGACAGTCTGCAGAGAGTTTGTGTATTCAGTGTTAGGGACTCGCATTTTACACATATATTCATGTCAGACTTAAAATTTGATTTGAGTGTGGGAGTTAGCAGCTTCCCTGTCCCTACATAGAGATAAAATCCACAACAGGTGACAGAATAAATTCTTCCATCCTATCCAGGACTACAGGGGAGGGCTGCTAAACTCTGATGCTCATCTATTCAAATGGAGGACTACTGGGAAAAAAAATAAAAAGATGGCTCAGGAAAGCCATTTTACAAGTTAAAAGGGCTGGGAAGTGTCTTGTGGAAGGCTGGGATTGCCTGATAATGATGGTTGCCTGATGGACAGACTGGATGAAGGAGATAGTTGACAAATGAGATGATGACAGTCCCTCACTGAGCTGTCTGGACAAAGAACAACAACATGTCAGCAGGAATAAGACAGACTGTATAAATCAGGGGAGAAGGCATGGGCTGGAGCAAACCTGGACATCTCAAAGCTGCTGACCAAGACACACAATACACTGTGCAGCGGTCAGGAAATCGATGCAGGTTTCCTCAGTTATTGTTTTAATAGTTAATAGTGGTTAATAGTTTTGGACAGACCCAAAGATCCATTTGGAAGAGCTACCCTCGTGCTGAACAAGGCTGGACTTCTGGAGTGTGGCTGAACAGGGGGAGATGAAGAGATTAGCACATTCTGAGGGTGAGATCCTGGTTTTGTGGAAGGGGAGCAGTGTGGCCAGTGCTCCTGAAAACCAGGGAAAATATTAGTGTGACCACATAGTGAGGGGAGTCTGAGAGGGTGATGACCCTGAGCAAGGGGCACAAACACATTGGTCAAGCTGGGGCTGCACTAAGGGAGCTTTTCCTGGTTCTGCCGTAGCAGGGGTTCAGAAATGAGACAGAAGTGACTCACAAAGAATGAAAACATTCAGCACAGGCACCCAAGGTGTCAGCAGGAGAACCCCAGTGTGGGTCTGACTGCAGCAGGACGTGCCCACACGGCATTAAGCACTCGGTGCCAGATCACTTCTGAAAACAGCAGCTGATTCTTTATGAAATTTTTCCCCAGAACTGTTTCTTGCGAGGAAGCCCCTGGAAATCAAACGAGCCGTCAGACTTGTGCCACTCGAGTCTGCATTTCTTGTCCTTCGTCTGCTTTCCTTCCTCTTTTTGTGCCTCTTCTGCTTTCGAAGGGACGGCGTGGGGAGCAGCGGGGCTCTGACATCAGAGCTGGGGGCGGTTGCGACACGGCGAAGGCTGCCGGGCAGAGGAGGAGGAGGAAGGGCAGGAGAGAGGAGGAGGAAGGAGAGCAGCACAGGGGAGGAAGGAGAGCTGGAGAGGAGGAGGAAGGAGGGCAGGAGAGGGGGAGGAAGGGCAGGAGAGGAGGAGGAAGGAGGGCAGCAGAGGAGGAGGAAAGGCAGGAGAGGAGGAGGAAGGAGGGCAGCAGGGAAGGAGGAAGGAGGGCAGCAGCAGAGGAGGGAGGCAGCAGAGGAGGAGGAAGGAGGGCAGCACGAAGAGGAAGGAGGGCAGCAGAGGAGGAGGGAGGAGGGCAGCAGCAGGCGTGAAGAGCTGTCCCGTCCCAGGTCCCGCTCTCAGCTGGGACCGCTCTGCGCTCCCCATCCCGACCCAGCTCCCACCAAGGACTGGGCTCCCTCCTCTCCCTTCAGCTGCAGCGACGCCGCAGCCCCAAAGGCTCCAAAACGCCTGTTTTAAATTACAGATAATTCATTTTGATACGCCTTTTCCTTGGATCCATAGACAAAATCAAAGGCAGGTTTCCCTGGGAGATACACATCAAGCTCTGCCTGCAGCTCCGGAGTGTTGCAACGTAGCTCGTAGCAACCAAGGGAGAAATTGGTTCTCCTTTCTACGGCAAGGGCTTGAAAAACAAAATATTTTCATCGTACCATAGGAAAACCAGCTTTAGCAGATTGGTGAAGGCGACTTCCTCTGTATTTTTGAGGCCTGACCAACATCAGGACCACAACTCCAACACAGTCAAGATTAAGCCCATTGTCTACAGAGATCATTATTACACTTAAATTCCTATTAAGGTTTCATGGTCTGAAGAGGAGGGGGTTGGGAGGAAAGTAATGAAGTTACAGGCCTTTATTGTACAAAGGCAACTGGAGACTTTTTTTAGGATGCTATCTATCAGCCTGTCTGGCAAATGTCTGCCTAGTAATAATGTATCCGTCTGCTGAAACAAGCCTAAATAATGCATCATTATATCAATAATTAATAGGCACATAGGTCAACAAGTTCAAGATTGTTACAGACAGAGGAGATGTGAGGGAAATGGCTCATTCCAGACCCTGCCAGGCCCGACATTTTTCAGCTTTGCAGAAAAGCGATGGAGGAGTGTTGGCAGCCAAATGCCAGAGCAGCACGTGCAGGGGACGTGGCTCGTGTCTGCTCAGTCCCCACTCCTCACCCAAAACAGGAACCTGCCAGGATGCAACTTCCCACCCAAAACAGAGGAAGAGGGGCAGGGAAAGTATCCCATACTCTTGATTTGGGAACCCAACTTCTCTAACCACATTCAACAGCCCAGAGGAAATGTGAGCCAAGTAGATATTGCTGATTTGAGTATCAGATGATGATAGCAACAGCTGAAGTCACCTACTGACCAAAAATCTGTGCCTGAAGTAACCGGAGGTATTTTAAAATGGAAAGAGAAAAGAATCAAAGTGACTAAATGAAAATGAAATCAAAATCAGAGGGGATGTCAAATTAGAAATACAGAAAATAAATTATTATATCAATTATTATATTAATGATTACATCAGTTTTTTCCTAAGAGGAGTGCTGAAAATCAGGGTAATTTTGTAATTGTAATTCCTCACTCTCAAACCAGGAGGGTGGGCTTCCATCTGATACAGAAGCCTCCTGACATTATTTGGGATCTAGGGACAGAAATGCAAACTTGAGGTTGCTATTTGTAAAACAAAGAAAGAAAGGAGGCAAACCACGATTGAGAAAACTTCATCCCCTGCAGGTTAGGTCAAGTACCCACACATCACATGTTCAAGCTGATCTATGCACACACTCCCTGCATACAACAGGACCCCTTAACAATGAAAATATTATTAAAAATATCAAAGTAGATGTGAATACAGTATCTTGGCAATTATAGTGCCTGTGTTAAATTTGTATTAATAGTAGTAACTTAAATGCTTGGGGGAAAGAATTAAGATTTTGGCTAAGTTGGGTTTTATGGTGGTCACTTGGTTTTTGGGTTTTTTGGGTTTGGTTTCTTGTTGGGTTTTTTGTTTGTTTGTTGGGTTTTTTTTTTAGCACGTCTTCTATAAGAAAACACAGCAAACATCACAGTTCCATTTTCAGAAAACCACAGCCTACTTACAACCAAGTCAGTACAGAGGGAAACTGAAAGTAGAAAAGAGAGTAACAAGTTGCAAAGGCAGTTCTAGTAATAAGTCATTTTAAAAGCAGATGACCAAAATAGAAAAATCCCAAATTAATAGTTACAGTAAACTGCACTTTTAAAGTTGTGTGATAAGTTAGTTACTGAAGATTCTGTCAGAGGGATTTTCTTCAGAGTGAAGTCCTAGAGTTTATGGAGGCTGATTTGTCCTCTGGCCCATTTCTAACCAGCAAACACTGATCCTGCTCCCTCAAGGAATTCCACCAAGCCCAGAGGAGTGTGAAACCAGCAACAAGTGAGGACAATACACAATCTGTTTCTGAACTAAGATGAATTAATAACAGAAATCTGGGCAGTCCCAGTTCATACAGTCAAGGCTCCCAAGAATGCATTGTGAAGCTTTCTTCTTTTCTTCTTACAGAGCCCCTGGCTTTGGGGTTCAAGTGTGCAAAAGCACCAGGAGACTTGTGCATCACCTCATACTCCAGAGACCCAAGAACTTGGCAGTATATTCTAAAGAAATTCATTTCTAAATGCTGAAGGTACTTTTTCTCTCCAACTTTTCCCCAGAAAACGCTGTGCTGGTTCCTTGGGAGTTCCTGACCCACCAAGGAATGCTGCCATGGAGGTGGCTGTGTGGCTGTACTCAGCACACCCCCACTGGGTTATGAAAATCTGCAATTTAACCATTCAGCTGTAAACTTTGACAGTAAATTCCAATGCCATTTAATGTCCTTGCCTCAGGACAGAGGTTCACATTCCCTAAGGAGGATGGGCCCTGGGAACTGCAAGGGGCTCTGCAATGCTGGGCAGTAACTCAGGAGCAGGAACACAACACCCTGTTCCTGGTAAGGGCCATGTGTCCATCCCCTCTTCATCCCATCCCACTTTCCATGGAAGGAAAAGCAGCTGCTTCTGGGGCCCATCTATACATTGAAATCTTATGGACATGACTAAAGAGTGGAATGTACCTCTGAGGGCATCTGCAAATGATTCCAAGATGCAAGACACTGAATAGGGAAAGGAAGTATGGCACCAAGACTTAGGTGGAATGTAAATTTTCCTAATTAAAGACAATACAGCTTGACAGAAAAGATCAGATGGGAGGACTCCTGACAAGAAGTGTAGAACATCATTTTATAAAGAGCCTTAGGGATGTAGATACCCAATTCATTCCTAGTGGCTCATTCCCTTCTCCTTTGAACATCCATGTGGAATGGTGTTAGGTTCCCTACTTCTCTCCTCAGGATAAAACAATGAAGGCCATTTTTTTCAACACATAGAATTGAATTTTCAAGATTCATTTCTGGAGTAAGAGCAACCACTTCACATTTCAAAAGTAATTTGTCATAAAGACACATTTCCCTCACCTTAGTTGTCCTGAAATCAGAAGACACCTTCTATCAATACACATTGTCCTCATCATTTTCTGACTCTTGAATTGTTGTGTCTCTGACCTTTCTTTACACTTCATTTTTATTGTGCAAAGTTCCTCTGTTCTCTTATGCAAAACACTTTTCATCCATTTAGACAAAAGAGCTGGACTTCAAGAGATCCTATGTTCCCATAGCAGAAGTTTGGTAGTCAGCAAATTCACATGGCTCATTTTATATGTCCAGTTACTCGATCCCAACTCCTTTCTCACCCACATGATAGGAAGGATTATTCTTCTATTCATGCCTCAGTCTTTTAATGGATTTAGGGCACAGCTCTTAAAAATGTATAAGAGAGACAGGCATCGCCTGATTTTGCTATGGATATTTTATGAGCAAGTCTGGGTGCATGCTGTGTGCTTGAAACAAAAGACTGCACAGTGTGCTACCAAGGCAGGAGCTGTGTCATTATGTCTTGCATTCAAGGCTTCTGGGAATCTTGGGCAAGAAAAACAACAAAACAAAGGGCATGGGAGAGACACCAGGATCGAGTAAATGGGTCAAGACAGCCCCGATACAATTTGTTGTTATAAGACCTGTAATTCAGTCATTTGTCAGCGATTTAGGAAGCAGCAGCCTGGCCCCTCCTTTTTTTTATTGGCTGTTATTTGGGGCTTGCATTTGTTAGTTAATTGACTTAAACTATTACCTTGAAAAGACAATACTGGTTCCTACGTGCTTCTTACTTCTGCACCTCCAGCAGCCACTGTGAGATGTTTTAGTACCAAGAACCACTTCAGCCATTATTTATCACTGGAGTGATTAATTGACATCTGGAGCATAAACTTCCACTGCTAGTGGCCTGATTAAAGGTGTTGGCTGACATGTTTCAGAGCATTCAACTACCAAAGAAGACATCAATGATGTTCAGGCACTTGAATATTTCAGATGTGTTTTCAAAGAATGCTCTTGCAGTGATCTAAAGATGGACACAGGATGGTAATAGGGATATAGCTCACAATCCATTGCTCACCAACCTTTCCAAATCTACTTCTCTTACCACCACTTCAAACACAAAAAAATGCCATTTGTATTTTCTTCATTCTCTTTGTATCATTTTCACTATTAGGTAACTACAGACAGGCACACTCATGTGGTTCTTTACAACTGCAGAGCTGGAGGAAACTGCCCAGCTCAGTACCAGTAACAAATACCCAAATTCTAACTGCAAGCACATGCATATAAGGGCACCTTCAGCTAAAAATGTGGGTGTTTTTCTTGCAATCTTACTCAGAAATGAACTTTTAAAGGATCAGCTTTGCCAGAGATATTAGCTTCAATCTTCAGTTTCACTGCAGCTTCATCACCAGGGAGGGCAGGAAGGAATTTTTATGCGTTGCTTTTACACGTCACTGTTTTTCCTGTTGGGAAATTTGAGTCTCCTAACAATATATTCCACAGATCCACAGCAACCCCATAATAATACTTAGAACATACACTGTCTTTTGTAAATATTACCTTATTATACTAAATGCAACAACTTCAGTTTGCTATTTATGGGAATGCTCTTTCTCAAGATGCTTCATAGTAGAGAAATGTAAATACCATTGAAGTGGTAGTTTCTATAGAGACTTATTTTTCCACTGAATTGTAGAATAAACAGCCCAATTTTCTACAAATCCAGAGTATCTCTCTAAAGTGGCAGATAATGATACTTTACCACTCTGTAGCCATTTATGTCTTTGAAGCTTGCTGTAAATATGAACCACTTATGCCTCTGGGAGTATCCTTAGGTAGTATCATTAGCCTCACTAAGAAAGGGAGGTAGAAGAGCAGGTAAAAGACTTTATACAGAGTAGGGTGGCCCTGCTCAGCAGCTTGATGTGCATCACACTTTTATTGCTGGCTCTATGACAATCCATCCTGTCCCAGCCTCAGAAAGCACCATATTCACCTCCAGCAAGAACAGGTCTCTCTCAGCAGTAGCTCTGGAGTGAGGGCTAAACATGACCCCAAAACAGGCAGTAGGGATTTTGGGAAGGTCAATCAGTTTTGCCCAGTGGATGTGTGAGGAGTTAGCAAGTCCATCTCAGGTTTGCCAGTGCTGTTCCGTGCAACAGCCCCGCTCTGGGGCTGGTTTGTCTACAAAACTTCCAACTTGCAAGACAACAAATACAAGGAATCCATCTTTCCTTGTATCAACGCGGCCTGAAGAAACTTCCATGAGAGTAACTGTGAGGAATTTCTGTTCTCCCTCAGCCCCTTAGGGAATGCTGAGCCAATCATGAAAGTTAAGGAAAGAAGCTGAAACTCTCCTGGGCTGAACAACAATTCCTGATTTTTTTGTTGCCCTTTTTTCCATGGAACAAACAGAGCAACACTTAAAGCACAGTGAGAAAGCAAAGCCCCACTTGCCCATGTGTGTCTCCTGACCCCTTCCCTCTGCACTGGGGCTGTTCCTACTCCTTAGGCTGCTGTGGAAAGGTGCCTGGGCACCACCATTCACCCCCAAGGTGTTTAGGTGCCAGATCTCTCTGTGGCTGATTGTGCTGCACATCCCCATCCCCGCAGATGCCGCGCGTTAGTGCTGAGCTGGCCGTGGGAGTCGTCCCTCCTCCACACACCAGATGGTTCTGCGTTTGTTTTTAGTGCTCACCTATCTTCTCCTCGACTCCTGAGAGTCATGTGAATCTGGGAAGGGAAAAAAGAAAAGACTTTCCCCAGCAGCTAACAGAAAAATATAATTATCAAGAAGTTTCCTTCTCACGTGTTATCTGAAAACACAGAGAATGTACTCAAGAAGCATTCAGAACTTTCTGAGAAAGGAGGGAAATCAGGAGAGGGGCAGATGTGGAAAGTTGCTCGGTATCCAAACAATGTGGACAGCTCAGGCAGTGCTCCCTCTGCTCCAGGGACAAATGAGACACCCTTCAGACCAGTCTAGATTGGATTAGACTGTCCAGCAATCAGTGCTGGACTAGATTGTCACTCTGGCTGCCTTCCAGCTCCACTGCATAATGAAGGGCAGGTATTTTCCATTTCAACCTTGTCCTTCCTAAACTAGCAGCATTCAAAAAATGGTGAATCTGCCTAATTTAGCAATGACAATCCATCTAATTTTGCTCATTCACTTTTAGAAATGAACATGTTTTGATTTTATCTAAATAAAATAGGTCATACTTCTGCACAACCTGTGTAGTAAATGAACCTGTAAATATATAAATAAATAGAAACTAGTGCAACTGAGGCATTTTATGTGTGATATTTCTTCTCTGGACTTTTTCAGTCCAGCCCTACTAACTGTTATGATTTATTCTGCAAGTTGAATGAGATCCAGTTCCTGGGGGTATATAATTATGTCTAAACATTTTTTCTCCAACGTGATTGTGTGAAGAAGCCTTAAAGTGCAACCAACCCATCTGCATTCTCAAGACATAAAAACAGAAAGGCAAACATGGAAATCTCCAAATGAATTTGTAAAAAAGCACCTGAGGAACACCTTGTAAAAGCCTGTCTCAGGTCTCTGGGTTCCTGACACAGACAAATGTGGCTAATGCTGACATGCTAAGGTAGAAGTTAGGTCATTTTATCCCTGGAGCCTTGGATCCTGTCAGGATTGGTGTTCTTTCCCTAGGAACCCTTACTTAGCATGATAAGCAGGCCAGGAGTAAATCCAAAACACAGTGAGGTCAAAATTGCATCTTTTATAATCACACTGTAGTGAAGGGAAGCAATAAGAGGCAGCAGCTCAGCTCACAGTAAAGGAAGCAATGGCAAAGTATAAAACCTAAAAATAGGGAGCTCTACAATGAAAACACTCTCAGCCAAATACACAAGCAGAACCACTCTTCCCTGAGCCTTCCTTTCCTTCTGCAGATCTCTCCCACCTCATGCTTGGGCTTCTCAGCTTTCCAGGCAGAGCAATCACAGGGCAAACAGAGGAGTGACGTGTGCCAGGCACCAGAACTGGCTCCTTCTTCCTGCAGGGAACTGAAAGGGTGTTCAGCAGCTCCCAGAGGAGATGGCACTGCTGAAACCACTGCTGGGGCTGCAGGATTTGGCCAGAAGTGCAGCATCTCTTCCAGCCAGGGAGAAGAGTTTTGGAAAGACAAGGGTCACCTCAAATCATCAGGCTGGATATCCTCATGGGAAAAAACCCCAAGTCTTAGGGTTTTTTCCATCACTGTATTATCCTTCATTTTCCTCCTATGGTTAGGGCTTGATGAACATCCATTTTCCTTTCTCCTCTGCCAATGAATGGTGCTCTCACATCCTGTCCCACTTCATCCATATCTTCCCATACTGCAGAACCCACTTCTCCCCAAAAGTGGTTTCTTTTCCTCCCCCACTTCTCCCACCACCAGGAGCCCTCTTTCCTCCTATTCCCAGCGGAGAGTGCTTTGCTCCCCAGCTGATTTGAATTCCTCCCTCCCTCTGTGGGCGAAGAATCATTCAGAGCAGTGGCATTTCAAACTCTGCAGAGAAGGTAGGTAGACTCAATCCAGAGTGGGAGTGCATATCAAGTACAGTGCTAGTGGGTGCATCCAACCCCAAGACCAGAAGTTTCCAAACTTTCCTGCTGTATAAACAGTGCCTAAGGGCTGGATGCTTCTTCCTGGACATTTGTGTTGATGGCAACTACCACAGCCAAAACCAGTGCCAGGTTATATATAGAAATATATCATATTTAATAAGTAATCTTTGTGTTGTGTATCATTATTGTACCATATAATTACTGCTACCATTACCACAGATCACAGAAGATTCAGAAAGAAGTTAGAAATATTATCTAGAAGAAAAGTCTGTAAAAAATTGGGAAAACATTTCTGTTCCACTTTAACTTCTTACCATGAAATGTTTCTCTTTCATCAATAGTGCCCTTTCTATGAAGAACCACTGAATGTAACATTTTAAAACTCATGGCTTATCAACTTTCAGCCTTTTCTGCTGCAAGTGGAGTTTAATTCTAGCCTTATCCTTGCAGAGGTGGCCTGGGCTCCTGCATCACCAACAGAGCCCCTTCTAGTTACAGGGTGATTGGAACCAGCAGCCACAGAGTCTCACCACAGCCCATGTCTGAGTGACATTTTCATTCTGAGTCACCATTTGATTCAAGGCAAGAAATAAAATTGCCACTGATGGAAGTTTTGCATAATTCTTTATTACCTGAGCACATGAAACAGAAGAGCTACAGAATGAATTAGTCCAGAACTTGGTGTGCTTAACAAATGTTGTTTAATGACTCTGTTCAGAACACCTACATGTTTTGTTCCTGTTACTTGTACAGCTCTTACATGTGACAAAGACCCTAATTTTTTAACAGAGGAGGGAGGAGAGAGAAGAGTTTATGGACTATTTTTTACTGAGTATAATAATAGTAATATGGGGCTCCATACCATCTATGTCTCAGTGACTTCTTTTAAACACGTTCAGCCTATAATTGAAGGATAATTTTTCTTATTGCCAACTCCATCAGCTCACACTGACATCAGAAAACCCAGCAGTGTTCTGGCTTATGTTTCATCACCAGTAAAGAATTTTGAAAACTGAATTTTCCTCTGTGTGCATAAGGATAATCCTTAAAATTACTGCTTTGGTTGTACCCAGCAAAGAGGCTGCAGCACATACGTGCCCCAGCAGTCCCTGTATGCACTGGTGTGTCCTGGACATAAATCACAGAATCCCAGAATGGTTTGGATTGGAAGGGAACTCCAATCCTGCCATGGCAGGGACACCCTCCACTATCCCAGGCTGCTCCAAGCACTGTCCAGCCTGGCCTTGGACACTTCCAGGGATGGGGCAGCTGCTCTGGGCTGCAAATGAACCTTTGCAAACAGAGGGTGAGTTTTCAGGAAAGTCACCTCTTAGATTGAAAAATCAACTTAAATAAAACCTCTGTTTTCCTTTGGTCACGCTTTTCTACGTCTGATCCTGCCACAGTTCAGATTCCCATGGTGTAATTAAAGAGACCACAAGTGACAGAGAAAACAAAATATGTGCAAGTGTTACATGTAAAGTATCGAGGACAAAGGTTCTTTTAAAAGCTCATTTCTGAGTGAACTGACATTGCAGTTTTTCTCACTTGGACTTCAGACA
Organism: Fringilla coelebs; assembly: GCF_963513975.1. Lineage (NCBI taxonomy): Eukaryota > Metazoa > Chordata > Aves > Passeriformes > Fringillidae > Fringilla > Fringilla coelebs. The sequence continues at coordinate 3,539,743 of NC_140067.1, forward strand.
GAGGCTAGCAAAATTTACAGTAACAAACCCTTTAATTCTCTCTCCATTCAGAGAATGACTCAGCACTGCAAGGAAAAGCAGCCTAAATGTTGTGAAGTTTTGACAAACCAGCCGAGGAATGAGCAAGCAGGAGTCCAACGTGGAAGCAGTCACGGAGTTTGTACCTGAGGAAAACTTTGCTGATTACATTTTGGAGGTGGTTTGTCTCAGGGCAGCCTCACTGCAAAGTGAAATCCCATGTGTGCATTAAATCCAGTGCCAAAGAATTCCCTTCTGGGTATAAAACCAGTCAAAGAATTACAGGAAGCCCTTCCTTGCAGAGGAAGCCAATTCCAAGTCCCCAAATGCATACCAAAAAAATAACTTTCCTTCCACATTTCTCAATCTCAGGCACCTCTTTCTGTCTCCAGGGTGCCTCCACCACTATTTTCAGGGTTCTCATCTTTCCCCCATAGCCACAAGACAGCTGGTCCCGAGGAACTCACCAGCCCAGCCTCTACTTGTCTCCAGCTTGGGATGACTGGGACTGCTCCCAGATCCATTTCTTGAGAGCAACCCTTGGATAACCTGCACACTGAGATAACCCCAGGGTCCCTTCCTGCATCTCCTGACAGACCTGTCGATTTGTCCAGCTTCTGGAGGAGACCCTGTGAGACCAGGAATGGAGGGGTCAGATGAGGGGTATCAGAGATAAGGAAGATGCCAGGACTGGGGGAGGGCAGGGGGAAAGGGAAGAGGTCACACAGGCCCAGAGGCTGGAGCTGATCACTGTGGAAGATGCTCTGGGGTGAACTTGCAGTGTGGGCTGCAAACCTCCGTGACAGCACAGCTGGGACATCTCAGTGCGAATCCCTTCAGTTTCTACACTTCACATCCAAGAAGAGCATAAATATTTTTCTTCCTCTGGCTAATTCTTATGCAAATAGAGAGAAGTTACAAGTTATAAGAAAGATGCTGCTCCCCTGTTCAGTTTCACATCAAGTCTTTGCTTCACAGACACGAAAACATGAACACATCATGTCTGGGAAGAAACACTTCATTCCAGAGCCAGGCTGGATCACAGACAAAAGCTGGCATAGCCTCAAATCTCCAGGAGAAGCCATCAGGGGACACTAAGACTGATTTCTTCCTGTGCCTGTTGCAACACATCTGCTTGGGCTGGGATTCCGGGCCACCCCTTTCTGACAAACGTCAGCAAGCAGCGTGTGCTCCTGAAGGCTTTTACATCTGCGTCCGGCTCACGCTCCCTCCAGAGGCTCCTGTTTCATATCCTGTTCTGATGGCTCTGTGTGCATCATGTACATTAATTGCAAGTACACACAGGGGGCACAAACAATTGTATAATGATTATAAAGTCCGAGAATTTGTCAGGGGCCAGCTTGGTATTAAAACCACACTCTCAGTCCATAAATGCATATGGACACTCTGCATCACAGCTTGTATTTTAGAGGAAAGTTAAGACACAAAAATAAGAAATTGGTTCCCAGCAACCTTCTAACATGTACCTTCAGAGACCTCCTAGTTTTCAGAATCCTTACCAATGGTCCAAACTGGCTGCTAGAGCCAGCAGCTCTTCCCCATCCCAGTAAAGTGCATTGCTGTAAGTCCTTCAGAGGCAGTGATCTCTGTGACATGGGAGCAGTAACAGAGACAAGTGAGACAATTTTCCCTCAATGACCTTAAAGGAAAACAGTTCTCCCAAACAGTTGAAGTGTGTTGCAGGACTATGAAAACCTTGTGTTTCTTACCTTTGGGGAAGAAATGTTCTGATTTCTTACAAACAGATCTCTTTGCATCTAAGGCCTGCATGGACACTGTGCTGACAGGGAACACAGCCCCTTTAGCTATCAGAGCTCCTGTGCTGCCTATTCCTGCAATTCCAGACAGCAGAGATGGGATTCCAGGCTGCTGTGGGGCGTCCTCAGCTCACACCCACAGACTCTCAACACGCAATTCTCTGCCGACGTGATTTTTCCTACATCTACCCCTGTGCTGGGCACTAATCCAGGGAAGTTAAAATCCCTCCCCCATGACACCCACTCAGCACTACAGTATCTGTTTCCCAATCCTTCTGATAAGTGTTCCTGTTATTTGGTTCTAATCTTGTCCCAAACACACCAGCATGCCCTGAAATCAAACAGCAAAGGAGGACTCAAGTAATGCCTTTACCTTCAAGCAATTTTCCAATAAAAAGCAGACAAATACATCCCAGTCCAAATCCAATAGAACATCACAGCTCCTGTCTGCTCCTCAATAGCAGTGACATGCCAGGATATTCATTGAGTGCTACACTCAGCAATCACACATGAAATAATTCCTACAATGAAACACCAAGGGCAGCTTGTTTGGTTCTGCTTTTCATTCTGCAGGTTATAAATGTTTTGACAAATTTATCTGACTTGCAATCAGTAAATAAACAAGTCCTAAGACACTTGATGAAGGAACTGTATTTCCCTGATAGAAATACTTCCCCATGTCATTTCCAAAGGGAATGTAAGTCTTCAGTAGCTAATACACCAGTCCTACTCCTATGGCCTACTCAGTCAGACCCAGATTATCTACATCCCCTGAGCAAGAACTGCAACACAGGTGCTGCTGATCTTCAGTAAAATCTGAGCACAGTCCAGACTCTCTGAGTTACCTGGATAATGCTGTCACTCTCTGTGCTACAGATGTGCTCCTGTGAGCAGTGCTTACACCTCCTGCCAGCTCTAAAGGTGTAAAAATACATCCATGAAAAAGACTCATTACAGGTTCCTATTTTAAGTTAATCTTCACAGACACAGCATTTTGGGCTTTAGGATTCACATACATTTCCTGTCCAAGACAATAGGAAGATCATCTTTCTTCCAACTCCTAATACAGATGTGCCCTAAAAAAAAATCTCCTGAATTGTTTCATTACCAAAACAAGGATTTTTCAGATTGAGGAAGAGAAAAAGAGAGTTGTATACCACATGAGAAAAAGGATTCCCCCTGCATCATTGGTTCTCCTTAGGAACTTAGAGGAGCCTGCTTTGTGTACAAAACACTGAGCTCTGGGAGCATGAAACCCCTCTCAGTTCACTACAGGCACAAGAGATCCAAACAGATCATGGAGCTGGTTATTTGTGCATATTTATAGCACCTCACAACTCAGAACAGGTTGATGACTGAACATACAAAGAAATGCATCTGAGGAATCAGAGAGGACAGTTTTCTCAGCCACCAAAACTGCTCTGCAATTTTTGACCTTCATTTATATCAGCTCTTCTGTCTCCTAAAAGTGCTTGTATATACTTAACTGTTTCTAATGCACTATAAAGAACTGTGAAGAGTTTACACTTCCCTGAATATGACCTGAAGGCTTCAGATTTATTCATTCAGAAATCACATACTTTATTAAGATAAATTATGGGAATACAGAATCAGACATAATTAATATAATGCGTCCTCATTCTCCAAGGAAGAAAAAAAAGAGAGTGATTATCACTGTGAAATATCAGCCATGGATTAGGCAGAGTAAGAAAGAAAAGGATTAAAATGTGGAATGTGGCTCTTGGTCAGATACTCATCTTTAGTGGAGCAAATTTCACCTAATAAGTCATTTTTCCTCCATCCACCAACCACTAATCTCTTGTAAGTATGTTCCAGGCTACAGAGCAAAGTGGAAATCCATGGAAAATGCAGGCAGGGTGCAGATCCTGGATACCTGTATTTGTGATGCTGTTGACACAGCAGTGGCCCAGGGTGCTCCTGCTCCAGCCACGTTTCCTGTTTCTATAAACATGCTCTGTTTGAAAAGGGGCTACTCTGGGCACACATGTGCACTTTATGGCCACTCCTGTGCCAACATAAATCAGCCCCAAATGCCATCCTGGTGACATCATGTAAGACTTATGCTTAAGGGAGTCCACATCCAGAAGTGAGTGGGTTCCAAAGTAATTAATTTGAGGAGTCCACTTACATTTCAATCTCTCAACCAGACAGGTTGTCCCATGGTTTCTTTGGCTTTTTTGCCTCAGACTCCCCAAATTTCACTCTTCCATTTCCTTCACTTCCTCACCTTTCAGGGTCAGAGTTTAACACCGCAAGGGGAAATGAAACAGAGAAAAACAAAACAACACAAGCTGTGAAGCAGATTAAAGCCACATTTGACATCCAGAGGTACATGGTTCCTTTTTCAGCTGCAGGTATGAAGCAGTAATAATTTTGTGCCCACAACTCACAGTGTAAGCTTGTGTTTTTAAAAAAAGGAGGTTTTTCAAGTGCATCTTTACTTAAAAAAAAATTCATGGCTTTTAAAATCTATTATATTTATGGATAAGTAAGCTGAATTCTTAATTGTTCTTTTTTTACTGCTTAGAAATGGCCTGGGAAGGAAAGAGAAACCCTCTTACACTTCTCTCCACTCTTGGTGCTCTAAATGCACCATCTCTGAGGGGAAGGTGTTTGCAGAGCAAGCCACAGAAATGTGTGCTTCTGCTTCTGAGAGGGGATGGGTCTGCCAAGGGCCTTCTCCTGAGCAGCACCAGGAGAATTGCCATCAGCCCAGGGCTCCTGCAGAGCTCCTGCTCTGACTGCACTGCTCAGCAACATCCATCTGCTCAGAGAAAGTCACTCACTGAGGACAGAGTTCAGTTCCTTTCCAAGGAAAATCAGAAAATTAACTCCTACTGCCTTCTGTGGAGGCTGGATCAAATGTAAGTGAGAAGACATGCAATCAGTCATGGGATGAAATGGCCCACAGCATTCAAGAAGAGAGATGCTTCACAGGAGGTAATTAGCTTTTGATTGCCCAATTCATACACAGTGCCCTGAGTCAGTGGGCATGAGGCCATTTCATGGGATCAACCCTAAGCCAAGGATTCCACGTTTCCCCAGCAGAGAAAGCTGGAACTGTTTCACACAATCAACACAAAGGTTCTCAGCTTGGTCTCCCATTTCCTCCTGTAAGGCTCTTACAGCCCATGAGGAGGTCACAGGGATCACAGCCCCTTTCTGCAGATTCCAATCCATTCTGAAACTGCAGCATTCCCACATTTGTTTGTGCAATTCCAGTGCAGAACCTGTTTCTATCAGACAACCTGATTCAACCTTCATGCTTTTTGAAGAAGAGGCTGGTAATGATGTGGACATTTCTGAGAGAGATCTGCTCTGCTTCATTTTAAACATTCAGCCTCACTTTCAGATGAGATTTCAGCTTTGTTTCTGGCTTAGTCTGATGAGTGTGTAGCCCACACCAGGGCAGACTCAATACTTAAATCACAGATTGCCAGGACCTTCTCTATAGGTCATCATTCCAGCATGATCAATATAGAATGGAACAATGAGAAGCCAATAAGAAAGGTCAGATTTCATGGACCTGGTGCAAAAGGCCCAGAAAAAGAGCATTAAGCCCTGTAGCAGAGCATGGGCATGACAGGGACTAATCTTTCCTGGTAAATACATATTTAAACTTTTGCTAAACTACTAACCAGACAGAACTGAAAGACCTTCACTTCCAAGTGGATTATTGCATTTCTTTCTTATCTGGGACACAGAAAATCAAATTTCAAAATCCATTGCCAAGGTTTTGAAAATCTAATATAATTTGCTGAACACCAGTGGCTTTCTCAACAACAGCTTAAATAAACGTGCAACACTTAGCCATGATTTTGGAGATCTGAGGGAGGAACAAGATTTTTCTTTTTTACACTTGTAGTTCTTCCTCTGTACTTGCCTTATGTCTGAAGAGATCTAAACAGAGGGGGGAAATGTGGGTAAGGGAGTTATTTAAAAAAATTTTAGAAGTGCATGTGTACAGTCACTGTAACAAAAAGAAAAAAAATCCATGCAGAGACTTGAATTTCTTATAAGAATCTCCTTTTTTTCAGAGGAGAAAGACTGCATGATTTTTATATTAATGTAAAGATAAATGAACAAGTAGAATAATTGAACAAAGCCATTTAACAAGACTAAACTTCCCAGGTAAAATTTAACTTAACTCGTGGTCATATTGGACCCTCTTGCTCATGTTCAGAGATTTAAAGGCTGGTGCTAGAGCTCAGAGGTGACACAAAAGTAGCTTTTCAACACATCATCCCAAATTCAGAACTGAATTCTTCCTCTGCCACAAGGCAAATGGTTCTTCCAAGCTGGAGATGGAAGAGCCTTGAAAGAAATCTCACTGCAGGGATCAGCTAACACAGGAACAAGAGAGATGAGAGTGGAGGAGATAAAATGAATGTGCAAGTAGGAAGGAATCACAGCACAGACTGGAGGCTTGTCTAGAGTTTTTGAGCTTTTAGGAAAAGAAATGTACTCCATCACATCCTGTCTCTTGCTTTAGTGATCATTTTGCAACTTCCAAATTTTCATCAGCTGAAAAGGGAACAACACTGTACTTTGCACGTGATGGTACAACGTGCTGAAATGATGGGATGATACCCTGTGCCTTTAGGGTTGTCTCTGGTTGTCTCTGACCAGATTAGGGATGTCTCTGGTCCTTCTTCTCTCTGAGGTTGCAACCACACACAAAAATGTAACAAAAAAGTTAAAGGAAGTTTGCAATAGGTATCTATGGGCAAATCTGCCCACAAGAAGTTTATTTCTTCTCCCTAAAAGTCAAAGCCTCATTTGGACTCTGAAGTAATTCCTGTGCCTTACACAACTCTTAATTATTTTCAATCCTTGCTGTAGTCATTGTCTTCATAAACTGGATAACCTTTTGGAGGGTTCTTTTCTTCCTGGTAATATTTTATGGCAATTAATTTAAGATCCAGATAGCTTCCAAGATGCCTTTATCAACTGCATATCCTGTCCTCACCACAAAGCTCCCAAAAATATTTTATGTGTTAAGTCCAGGCTCCAAGAATGCAGACAGGTGCCCACAGGTGGGGGTAAAAATGCCAGAATTTCCCATGGTAAATGTGATAAACACGTGGCCCAGTTCCCTGGCCAGCTCCTGCCACACATTTGGGAAGAGGAGGTTTGAATCCAGCCAGTTACTCTTCCTTACCCTACTCCAGGGAGCTGCACCACCAGACACCCAGCTGGGAGATGTGCTGTGGGTACCCATCCCACCCACCTGGGATGTCCTGGATGCCCTGCTGTGGGTGCCCATCTTCCAGCTGCCCCTGGAAAGGATTCTGGCTGCAGGGAAGTCCTTCAGGAAAGACTGAGGGATGAAGGAATATACAGAGATACTCCCTGCCTCTGCTACTGCCAGAAGTTGTGCTCTTGGGGAGAAGGGGCAAGGAGCCTGAAACTGGGGTTTTTAAGTCAGGGGAAGAGGTGGAACAAGTCTTAGGAGAATGTGGGAGGACCTGGGATATAAAACCAGAGAACCTGAGATCCTTTGGTCAGCAAGGGATCCTGCAACAAGCCAGGAATGAAATCATGGCTTGAGCAATGACTTTGTGCCACCAATAGAATCCTGTGGGGAGCAGATGTGGAAAGGGGGACTCAGCCTGGAGTTTTCACACTTAGCAGCACAGGCAGGGTGCCCAGCTAAAGAGCTGAGGGGGGAATGATTTATGAGGACACAGCTAAATGGTTAAACAACAAGTAAGGGCAGTCATAACAGTCTACAAACACCCACAGGAGTAAATGCCAAGGAGTGTGAGGAATTTTTGGAACAGCAAGATAAATTTGCCAAGACTAAGGTTCAGTGCCTTGTGACACACTTGGCCAAGCAGCTGAAGTGACTGGCTTGGGCAAGGACAAGCAAAGGAAAGGCAAGGAACAAACCTGGGATGTACAACAGGTGAAAGGGATTATTCAACTCTTCCATGTTTAGGTGAGCTCCAGGTCTCCATCACCAGAGGAGCTACTGGCAATGTTCACCAAGGTACAGGAGTCAGAGACAGGATTTTGGAGCCCTCTTGCAGCTGCTTTTCCCCTTTTTCATGGTAGCAGCAATGACAAGTGTGATTTAATTGAGACAGTTTCAGGTTGATAGTAGAGATGAAGTCACACAGCTGCTGTTGCATAACACTCAGAGCTAGAAACACTGTCCACAACAGCAGTGTCACTACAATTAACATCCAATTTGCCCTAGATAAAGGATAAGTGTTAAAATTGTACCTTATCTCATGCCCACTTCACCCCCTGAAATGGCTCTTAACTAAACTCGAAGTTTGTTCTGTGCTGAGCACCTGCATGAGGGGTGAGATCCAGCACAAAGCCATGTTTCAGGGAGGGAAAGATTACAGCAGGAGGCCTGAGGGATGTGCCTGATGCTCCACATGAGGGAAAAGAGCTGCTAGGGCTACACTGAGCAGGAATGCAAGGGAAAGGGAAGGAATGCAAAGCAAAAATCAACCAAACAAAAAGGACCTTTGAGTTTGGTTCACAGCATGGCATTGCAGCTGTGGCAGGGTCAGGAAAAAGAGACAGCAAGGTATAAAGGGAGAATGGCATTGGCTCTGAATCCCTCAGATTGCAAAATTATTGCCACAGTAAAGGAAATAAATAAAGGTAAAGGGGAGATAAGAGCTCATGCATGGTCCTGAATTGTGGTAAGGGGGAAAGGAAAGGGATCAAACAAACCAAAGGCACAGCCACAGGAAACAAATGTAGCCCTAAGATACCTTCTATCTCCCTCTTTTCTGCCAGATGTCCCATTGCCAGTCCCTGAGGATTTCTTTGAGCACTCAGGAGGATAAAGCAGTTTCCTTACTTCTTCCTGCCTTGATTGAGACACTGGATCACTAACACAGAGTGTTGTTTAACTCTGGGCAGGAACCTTCTCAGTTCTGAAAAAGAATCCCAACACTGGCATTCAGTAAAGAGGAGCCACACAACTCCCATGGTGAGGGGGGGACTGAGAAAAACCCAGAGAAGCTGCAGGGGATTTATTTTGGCTGAGCATCTTTAGGTAGTCAGGGGATGGCTGTGAGGTTTCAATACAAGCACAGAATGAAACATTGCTAAAGTGTCCCAAAGAGAAGAGATGGATTTCAGAACTATCCAATGACAAACTGTGCTTTATCTCCCTTTTTAAGGCTTGGAAAGAGCTGACCAACCTCAGGGACATGCCACTCAATGTCACAACAACATCTCAAAGTATTTTGGAGATTTAGGTGTTCATTAATAAGACAGTCAGGTTTACAAGCCAAAGAAGCTGGGGAATTCTTTTTGCCAAAGCTTTACAAGTGGCAGGCAAAAAATTCCTGAGGAAGAAAGGCCTTGTAATTAAATGCTTAACTTGAGATTCAGGTTCTTCTTCTCACCTTAATGCCTAAAACACAACAAGGGGTGCCTTATATTTTTATAAACACTGTGTTCCTTACAGGGACAGGGTACAGTGTACAATTCCCAGTCCTTGGCAATTGTCAGGCACCTACAGTGGGAAGAGCTGCCCGACTATGCAGAAATGTCATTCCTGTGGGAAATATGTCTAAGAAAATTCAGGTAGTGGCATGGTACCCAGAATTGTGCCAGGGACTGCTTTTGAGTCTATTATGTTTGTTTCCTTGCTGAGGAAGAAAAGCATTTTTCACCTCCCAGACCTCTCTGGGGCTTTTTCTCTTCAAGGTTTTATAGAAAACTCCTGAGCAGGAAGCTAAAACAATTACCTGAACAGAGCCAAACAGTCTGTAAACTTTGACTCTCCCAAAGAAGCATTTTTTGATGCACAGCAGTTTCCAATGCAGGAGACACCTTCTGCCCTTTAGTTTTGTGCTGCGTTACAACACATCACACTGAAAACTCAGGCAGAACACAAAAAAAGAAAACAATCCTTACAGTGAATCCTTTTCTGGATGTTTATGGCAACTCATAAAGTTGCTGAAACATGCCTGCTGTATTTTTAATTGTCATTTTTAAATGCCAAAACCCAGAAGTCCTGCTCATATTGTACGTGAACACAGTGTCTGCTTATGTTCAAACCCTCAGGCACTTTAAATTACTCTGCTGTACACAGAGAACGTTGTTCATGTTGTTTTTACAATTTTTGCCCGTGTAGAAGGAGCTCTAAGGTTCTGAGAACATAAATGTACGTTCATGAGCAAGGGGCAAGATCCCAGCTGGAACCTGCCTGAGCCTTGGATCACATTTCAGCGGCGGCACGGGCCGAAAACGCCGCTCATTTCTCGGTTCCATTTACAAGAGCTGCAAGTGGAACAGCGCATAGTAGACTCACTGATGTAAGGCACAGGTGAGTGCATGATACAGGTCCAGCTCTGTGCCTGATCCACAGGGAATATCAGGCTGGTCCAGCCAGACTTTAGAGCCATTACTGCTGTAGCCCTGGAGGAACCCGGGCTGAACCCTGGTGTGTTAGTAAAGGTGGCAGCTGCCATAACAGACTTCTGTGTGGGTTACAAATTTGGGGCACAAAATGAGGGTCTTTTTATTGATTCCAGTGAATTTCATACCAAGCCCCCATTGTTCTGCCCTAAAGAATAAACCATTAGAGAATTTATAAGCTAATTTGTTCGTTTTTTTTCTTTCAAAGATTAAACAGGAGCAGATCGTAATTTCCTTTAAATGCATCTATTATTCATGAGTATTCAGTAAGTTTTATTATGGGCTTAAAAACAACAGCATATATATCTTTATACTCAATTCCAATCTCCTACATGGGCTGTGAAACTCACATTTTATGTTTAGTTGTGATTGACCATGAAAGTCAGAGGGTAATAAGTGTTCCCTGAGTAAAGACACAGACAGGTATCTGGCCAATGTTCATTTTTCACATTAGTTTTCTGTAAATAATCTTACATGCAATTTTGCCGCTTCCTCTCTGCAGGCATCCCTGGGAGTAGGTTAGCAAACCGTGGCTTGCAGAGGGTTGACACACAGTATTTATGAACAGAGAGGAAGTAAACTAATTTCAGCATTTGATTCAACATTGGGGAAAAGCTTTTTGCAATGTTTAATCACAGTAACAAGAGGAGGTACAGTCCCTCCTCTAGCCCAGCCTTATTACCAGGAAAGGAAAATTGTGCTGAGTTAGGACTGAGAACAAGGGGTCAAAGAAAGAAACACTTCTTTTCTCAGTGTCCATCCCATAATGCCAGTCTGTAACAGCTGCCACTATTTGTAAAATGGACACAAGAGGGATAGGTGGAGAAATGAAGCCACACACACAAGCTAACACCCTTTTTAAGCAACCACCACTTTTTGCAATGACCTGTACAAGGGTCATTTGGGGTTTTCCTTCCCTTGGACTCTGGGTTTCCTGAGAGGAAGGAGAGTTGAAATACAGGAACCAGTGGCTGCACACTATTTCCAGCAGCATAGGAGACCTTCCTCATTGACAGAGGTTTAGGAACCACATCTGAATCTCCAAACTTCCTGGTGTTCTCCCTTTGAAAGGAGGGAAGATGGGGGAGGACATGGGTGGAGAAGGTGAAGAGGTGTTTCTGTCCTTTGAAAGGCCCTGCAAACACAGCAAAACTGCTCCCAAACCCTCAAATCTACAGGGAAAATAGGTTGTGATACAACTAGGAAAGACAAGGAGATGTTTCAGCTAACAAAACATGCTGGACTAGCAGCACACTTCTGCTTAAAAAGCTGTTTATAATGAACAACAATTACTTGCAGTATCATTGCGAGATCATTAGAGGATTCAGACACTGAAGAGCATCTGGTTCATCTGGGTGAGGCCTGGAAAACAGTGTCACATATCAGCAAACACCAGCAGTGATGGATTTTTTGTGAGGGTTGTTGGAAGGGGAGGAAATGTTCAAACTCTTGACTGCTGAGCCACCCTGTGATCTAATCCTGGCCCCGGAGAAGAAAATCTGTCCCTTACTAGATCTGATAAGAGAAAAACTTCAACTCCCTGGATAAGAACATCAGTTTGGCTGGGTTGTGCTGCAGATCACTTTTCTCCTTTCAAAGGGTTAATGGGACCCCAGAGATAATAAATGGATTAAGCAGCTGTGTAGGTGCTCAGGAGATGAATCTAGGTTGATTTTTCACAAACCTATGCAGAGTGAGTCATAATTTGCACCTTGCGTCACTCAATAAATGGGTCTTTTAAAAGTCACCCCACTGTGAATGGGCTGTGAGCTCTCCAAAAGCAAGAATCCTGCTCTCCTGCCCACAGGAGGATCAAAAAAGCTTTTCTCCCTAGGTTACAGTGTGATGGCAATAATAGGGACCAAACAAACAACTCCATGTTTGTGGGTTTGCCACGTCGCTCTTTAAAGGTCAAAAGGTTTTTACTGAAACAACAGTTTTTGTTTCATGAAAGATGAATTCTTAATCATAAATGTGTATTAATTTCATTGCTGCTCCTGCTGTGCCCTGCAATGCTGCTTCTTTATTCAATTATGCCTCACATCAACTTTTTAATTAATACCTATGTTAGGAAAACCTTGAAAGTTTTGATAAATAACATCTGCTTTTGTGCATTTCAACCGTGCACTTCTGTGAGAAGGAAATGTTTCTATTTTGTAGTCAGCCAGGGGAAAGAAAAGCAAGTAGAGAGGATGTCTACATGTTCACAGGGATCTCAGCACTGAGCAGACAGAATAATCATCTTTTGTTGAATACGAACCTTACGAAAAACAAATCCAACAATACCCTTTTGTTCTGAGCAAGAAAGGCAGGGCTTTAATAGTCTTTAAACGAGATAGAAAATTTCCATCCAAATGGAAGCATGGAGTAGGTAGACACCTTACAATGTTTTGGAGTTCAGTGATTAAATTTAATACTGTGCCAGGCAGTGATTAGTTGATGAAGGGCGTTCAAATCTAGAATAGAAACAAGGGAATTGTGGCTCCAGTTTAGCTCTGGGCCTCTTGAGCAGTTTGGTGTTCAGCTTTCTACTTCAATAGCAGTGTCAGACCAAAAAAAAAATTTGGTTTGATTTATTTCAAAAACTCAGTGCAACTGTAAACATATAAAGCTTCAGCATTCAGGGCCAGATCCCAGAAAGGACCTGAGGCACCAAGCAAAGCACAGAAACACATCCTTTTCTTCAGTACTTTTCCAGCTCCCTACCTCAATGCCTGCACCCAGGGTACTGGTACATGTGAATCCCATTAGTAGGCACTGAATTTTCCCAAATCACCGTGCAAGAGACCCCTGATTAAGACTTCTGAATCCTAGCCTCAGAGCTGGGTACCTATATTCCTTGTAGATCTTTGCCTTAGTGCATTAAACCCCCTGGTGAGCCCAATATGACTCATTGTCCTTAACACTGCACAACGTTGACAAATCCCCCTGGAGAACATGAGAATAAATCCCTTTTAACTTGGTTGTGATCTCTCTTAAGCCAGCCCAACCCAGGCCATGAGCACGTGGTGCTCTGAGAAGTCACAGCACCTTGTGAGCCCTGTGGGTACAGGTAGATCAAGCTTTGCAGAGGAAGAGCAAGTTCATCTCCTGGGTTTCTCAAATGGAGAATTACCCCCTAAATTCTGACCAGAGACCTTTAAAGGAATTAAATTTTTTACTTCAGTTTCTGTTCTGTCTTCATATGATGGACTGTTCCACCACATCCCAGCATCTCAGTGCCTGAAGTCCTGGGTAAGACTCACATAAGACTCACAAAATATAAGGAAAATTAAGCTGAGATCTTTGTGCTGCAGAAGACATGCCAGTTCTTTTCTTCTTCCTTTCCTGTCATAACCTGTTCCTACAGACCAAGCAAAGGCCATCATCAGTCTAATTTAAGCAAGTCCTCTTAAATTAATATCTATTTTGGCCCAGACCTGCTCTTAGCTGCATTAGTATAAATCTTTTGTCGTTTAATGGACTTTCTCCAACTATATTCTGGTCTAAGCAAGATTAGAATCTTATTTTGGTGATAATTTGCAGGGTTATGCTAAAGGTCAGCATTGTGCCAGCCACAGATCTTGGTGAAATACAATTGATTCAAGGGGGAAAGAATTTAAAGTTATGATTTACTATAAGAGTAACATGATTTTTTTTTTTAAAGATAACTTGTAGATAATGTTTCAAGCTTCTCCTAGAAATTTTAAAATCCATCCATCCATCAATTAACAATAATTAATCAACAAGTATATTAAGTATTCAAAAAAGTGTGGATATGGCACTTGAGGACATGTTAGTGATGAACAGGGTGGTGGTTTGATGATCTCAGAGGTCTATTCCAACCATAACAACTCCACGATTCTATGTTATGAGTGCTAAGTTAGTTGCAGCTTTCACTACAAGAAAGTAAAACAAAAAAGTCTAGGAAAAACTGTGTTGGAGTCTATTTAACACTTCAAATGAATGCTTGTGTAAAGCTCCTCTCAGAATCTCCATCACAGGCAACTTCCCTGACTGCCAGAAGGCCTGGGAGCTTTTCCCATCAATGTGAGAAGCAAGAGATTTGCACCTTAAGAAAAATTTCCAACTTACTCTTCTCGTATTATTTGTGCTCCAGGTGGTGGTAAGACATAAATCCTGGAAGCTCTCTGCACAATGGTCAAATGCCAAGAAATGGAGCAGTTTACTGGAACAGCAGCAGTTTCTGATGTCTTTGCAATGCCAGTTTTAACTAGAAAGGTACAATATTTTATATTCTGAGAAGCTGAGCTAGACCATTTTGGCAAAGAGTCTGTCTGCCTAGGAGGGGTGGGGTAGGTATTTACTATCTCTATAATGACTTCCTACTGCAAGTGGGTCAGGTAATTCAAATAACTTGCCAGGACTGCCCTTGGTGGAGTCTGGTGAAGTCTCGCCTGTAAGTAAATAGTCCCTGAGCTGCAGAGGGCACATCCCCTGTCATGTGATGTCTCAGCCGTTTCCTGGCACTGCCCCTCCAACAAATCCTTCACTTTATCTCCCTCCCATTGTAACAGTTTCACTGCTGAGGCTGCTGCTGCTGCACTTTCTGCTGTCAGTGGCCTGCTGTGAACTGCAAAAATACCTGCTGAAAAGACCAGTCAAGTACTTCAATGATACCAGAGGCTCCTCCTTTCTCTGCCTCTGTTATGGGCAACCATCCAGTTTGTCAGTTCTGCTTGTCCAGCTCCAAACCAAATGTTTCAGCATCCAGCCTGCACAAATAATCAGGTTTTAAACAAAAACTGCAGCAGAAGATCAGTTTGTTGCCTGCAATCAGTGCAGTGCTTGGCTTTCCCTCAAGCTGAGCCTTGATGCCTGATATTCAAACACATGGATCATGTTCATTCTGGCATTTGGAGGGGGGTAAAAAGGCCCAGTGTGTGTGTGTGTGTGTGTGTGGGAAATCCCAAACTCAGAGAGATTGCAGAGGTGCTGCCTTGCACAGTGGTTGAAATGCTAAAGGAAAGGTTTGAAGTAACTCAAATGGTAAGAAATAACTACCAGCTCCTACATGGCTCCTTGAGGCACTGTGGAGGGAGAAGCATGCCCTGTCTCCTGGCAGATTAGGGCCAGGAGTTGGACTTTCATCATCCTTGTATGTCCCTTCCAACTCAGGACATCATTGTCAGATTTTATGGAATCTCCCTTTGCACAAACAGCCTCACCTGAGGGCTGCTGGGAAAGGATACAATGGTCACTGAAAAAAGCTGCAAGCACTCATTATATTCTTGTTTGTCAAAACCACAGTGGCATGGCTTGGTACACCATAAACATTTTGGGCAATGCTGTTCATATTGCACCAATAACTAAAACCAAGCAGCAAAACAAAAAGATGTTCAAAGATTCTTGTGAGCTCTGGGTTAGACTGATGCCTTCTGGGGAACAGCTTCACAGATGTTAGCATTTTAGAGTAGCTTTTAAAAACAAAATTTCTGAAAATTAACAAGTCATTTCACAGATGAACTCTGTTGTCATCAAAAGTTCTGCTTGTCTATCTTTCCAAACAAGCACACTTCAGTAAAGAACAAATTAATGTCAATATTATTCCTAAATGTAGTTGAAAATTAATACTGTGCCCATGTGTCTCTTCAAAGTACTCTGTTTTGATCTTCCCAAGGTTATCCTGATGTCTCAAGTTTTAGCTTTTATATTTTTCACATTCTGTGCTGCTTTAGTGTGCAGTTCTGAGCTTCACATTATGGGATGGTGAGCTCTCTTCACAGAGCAGGGAGACAAAACAATTCCTGCTCCAGCTGGGTACCAAGGACAAATGATCCAAATCTCAGCCCAAGAGCACAAACAACGTGGGCTGGGGAGAGAAAAACAAGGATGGGACTGCATAACCTAAAGCTGGAATTGGACAATTCACTCCAAGATGTAAATGGAGCAGAACCTATAAAAGTGAGAGACCCTGTGCCCAGTCTTGCATTTTGTGCCCATTTTGGTTCATCTTGGGTGCAGCCCTGGCTGGGCTCTTGTGCTGCCCAAGGTAGACCCATTGAGGCCTTTTAATAAATACCTACTTTATTCTTTAACTCTGTCCAGTCTCTGCTCTAGGTCAGCCTTCACAAGGCATCAATCCCAGTGCCACAAACCCAGCAGAGAATGAATCAGGACCCAGAGCTGACTCTAAGAGCAGCAGCTAAGGGTGCATGTGTACCAGCTGAACGAACTGGGACTGGCAGAAGGAGAGAACACTTTGCTGTAAAACTTTGACTTCAAGCTCCTCCACCTCCCATCAAGGCAAAAGGCTCTCTCAGGGCCTGGAACACCCGACCTGACAGACCCCAGTCTGCACTGGGCAGACGTGAGGCACACGATGCGGGAAGGTGGCCCACAGGCCCCGGCACTTCTGAGCAGGGCTTTGAAAAGAGTTTCCAAGGGCCCTACACAAAAAGTCCTTTCAAAAGTGCTCCATAAAACACACCTGAAGAAAGCCCGTTAGCTCTGTGCTCTCTGTTTAGCTCAGGTGTTGTTTTTTCACACACAGAAACACATGTACAGACTTAGTGCACCATACAATGCCCCACTAAAGGCATCAAGTGCTGGTTATAACTCCATCCAAGATCAACAAGGTCTTTTTCCACAAGCAACCCTTTGTGTTTGGGAAGCCTTTGCCCTGAATTTTACTGTCTCCAAGTCAACCAACAGGTGCTCTGCAGTCAAACGTGAGCTATTTAAGTGCAACCTGCATAACAACTTCCCAGGCTGGCAGGCAACCTTAAATAGTAGTTAGGGACTGGAATAGGTAAGTTTTATGCAGACAAACAGAAACACTCCCAACAGGAAAAGAAGGGAGGGGGGAGGAGGAAAGGAAAATGATATCTTTCTTGGTTTCCATTTAGTTTTCTCTTTCATATGTCGGCATAATAACTCTCAAAGAAGAGAGCAAGGCTCCCAAAACCAGACGCCGTGATAGTCTGACATTATACAGTGGTTGTTCTTAAAATTTTCCAGTTTTGTTTTGGACAACAACAAAATGTGCTGATTGCATATGGAATATTCTCTCCACTTACACAGGGCACAGATAGCCTTTACTGCTAATACTGAAAATGTGTTATTTCAGACAAATTGACTTATATTTTTTTTCCCCCGGAGAAAGCACTTTGGGGTAGGAAAAAGAAAAAGTGAAAAAGCCCTCTCAGCTAGATGCTGGATGTGTCATTTTGCATTGTAGTCACACCACAATTTATAAGCCATGAAACTGCTCATTTGTGTACCTTCCCAGATCAGATGTTTAAGTCTGTTTCTAGGATCAGTGCATTGTAAGGCATAAAATTGATGTTTATCAAACAAAAATCATACCCATTTGAGATGCTACACAATTACTAAAGGGTCAAATGCATCCCTGCCTAAGTGTTAAGTTTCCAGGCAGTGAGGGAATTGCATTATTCAGGAGATTGTGATATTCCTGTAAGTGCCATCATTTCTGCTACTGGGATGTTTCAGCCTGCATGAAAACAAACTCTTACCTCTTCTCTGTCCTCTTGTTCCTCTTACAAGTACTGGCACTGTGGTTTCTTATTTTAATCACAACTATTGATATTTGTGGAGCATGGGCAGGAGAGACACAGAAGAGAGATGTTCTTGGGCATTGCTTGTTGTGAAACAAGAGAGAACAGGGAGCAAATCAAATCCCTAAACAGAATCTGTACCGTTATAATGACAAAAAATAGATTTACTTTCATTGTGTGGTCTTAACATAGGTTGTACCAGTCCTGATAACACACAGACATAGGAACAGCCACTCCAGTGAGAGCCAGCAGAGCTTCAAAACCCCACAGAGCATCATGGATGCAGCTGAAAGACAGACAGCACCTTTCCATGGGCAATGGGACATTTACTGGGATATGCAGATCTCTGCATGTGAACTGGCTCTGCTTGCACCAAAAAAAGGCATCTCTAGTGCACAACTGGCTGGTTTTCAATAGCACAGGGAGGGCAGATGAGATCACTTCACCTGGCCTGGCCTGCCAGACAGACACAGACCCAGCTCAGCTGGTGCAGTTCTGCTCTTTGAAGACTCGCTCAGTATCAGTTGTGCAACAGTTTATCAGCGTGGGCTGCTTCCGTAGATACGGTCGTGACCCCTGAGAGTGGAAGAACTTGTTTTGTTGTAGTGGAGGGATTTTCCTGAACTAGGTTAAATAATATTTATTGAATTAAAGTCTTCAGTTGCTGGAGCTGCTCTGGATTGACAGGAGCCTGGCTGAGATCTTTCATCTTTTCTTTCATCTGCTACAATGCAGAAAATCACTGTCTGTTCATTTTTGTACTCCTTCAACCTTCAAACCAGAAACTCAGAACTGACTTTCTGTATCCCTTGATCCTTCAGACAGAGAAATCTGACAATTCCTCAAACCACAGGAAATTTAAAAATAGCGCTTGTTCCAGCACAGCTACACATTGTTGTTCCTGAAATCTGGGTTAGAAAATACTTGCAGGGTCTGAAAGAGAGAAGCCTGAAGCAGAATGTCTCTATTACTGCATTCCTTTATTTAAGCAATTAACCCTGTGAACAGAAGAGCTGCTGAAACTGGATTTGTTATTGATTTTGTCCCTTAAGACAAAGTTCTACATGGATTCCCCAGTGTCTAGTAAGTGTTTTTTTCTCTACTGCAATAGAGGGAGAGAGGGCAAAGCACAAGAAAGCAAGATACAACTTGGTCCTCTGCACTGTATTCAACTTTTTATTTTCACTTAACTCCTGGGATTTTATTTTCAAGGCCTCTACCCTTAATTGGAAGAACAGGTTGGAAAGTTACTGGAGGAGAAATCCAGACATTTTTTATCCTCTCTGCCCTGCAAGTTTTATCATCCAGGGAAGCAGGTGCTGGTGACAGTTGTGCAGGAACCCACTGAGAATTCTACAAAGAACTTGTTGGGATTTCTTTTGGGAAAGCAGGACACAGGCCTCACCTGGCACTAATCAATAGCCTCTACTGAATGCAGCAATTCTGTATTTATTTACCCTTCACCCTCACACTTCAGGGGGCAACCACACTGGTTTCCCTGGAGGAGAAGACTCTCAGACTGATCTAAACTCAGTTAACAGCTCCAGATTTGAACTCAGATGGATGTGACTATGAAGTGCTCCTCCCTGCTGAACATGCCCACTGAAGGGTTTATTAGCCCACACAGCAACTGCAGCTGCCTCCTTTGTCCTCACTGGAGCACACCTGGATTTAGGGATCTCCCTGGCCAGCAATAAAACCACTCCCTGTTGGTGCAGTCGAACAAAACAATGAAATTAGAGCAAGAGTTGTGTCACCTTAATCCAGTACAGGGACTTACAATTTCTTACTATGCATTTACCTATTTTAAGCAGTCCCTCAATATGATACAATTTTCCCTTGCCCCTTTTCACACACTAGTTGCAATATTTGAATGACTTCCACTGCATTTTCAATTACAATCTGCTTGTGAAGAGCCTACGGTGTCTTGTTGATAATCCTTTTTAAGTACAGACTGTCAACAAGGTCTGCAAGTGTCCAGACAGAAGCTACCCAGAGTGAAGAGGTTATGATTTGCAAATGATGTTTCTTTTCCACTGTAGGTGGATTGTGTTTAGGAAAAAAATCTGCTATCTTTTGGGAATGTTTCCAGTTAACTCCATGCTAACCACATTTGATTTGCTTGGTTCTGCTTCAGGAACTGAAAGTAGCTTGGCTCCAGCATTAAATAACCGAGCAGGAAATAGCAGAAGGTTTACCATGTACAGGCTGGCCAGGGGTGGAGCGACAGATTGAACTAAAAATACAGCAAAGATTGGTTTGGGGAGATTCAGATTGGTTCCAATTTAATTAGGAGACACACAAGCTCCCAGTGCTGGTGATTAAGTTATCTTCATTGAAAACACATTGACATATTCAAATGTCACCATGCTTCAAAAAGGGAAGTGTTGAGACATAAAAGCTTAATGCCCTAAAATGAGGATCTGGTCAAAAAATGCCTTCTGCACTTTGTCAGCCTGTCCCCAGGCCCTGCAGCAGGCAGGGTGCTTCCTCTGCCCCATCCCACACACAAGTAAAAGCATTAGAGGAAACTCTCAGCTGCAGCAGAAAATTCACTAATAGTGCTAATCTTATAAGTTTAAACTACTGTCTAGTCTTTTAATTAAGTTGTTAGAAAGATGAAATAAAAGAGTTTATGCCCTCTGATGAATACTGAGGCAGCATCAGTGAATCAAGGCAAAACCAGCAGAAAGGAAACCCAGTTTCAGAGCTGGGTAGCAAAGTCTAGGTTTGTCCCTATATTATTCTTTCAACAATAAATATTTTACTGTCTCCCAATTGCATTCCAAACAAATGAATACTACTCCAGATCTTAACTGGACTGCAAAAATAAAACCTCGACAGCTCATTTATTGATACAGTGAAATATCCAAACAAGTAATTTTATTGCTATGAAGGAAAATATAACAGCTGGAAAAATAAACCTCAAGCTGTCATTGAGAGTTTGGCTATAGAGACAAAAATAATGTGAAATGGTTGAAACAAACAGAAAAAGCCCTTCCCAAGGAATGCTGAGAATGGGGTGAGCCCCAGTTGCTCTGATTCCTGGCAGATCCATGAGGCTGTTGGGTTTGATGGATGGAGAGATCGGAAGTCAGGTGGGAAAGTGCCCCCCTGAAAGTAAGTCCACATTGTATCTAATCCACTAGGGAGGGAAACTGTGGGAAAAAAATATTGTTGGCAGAGTCTGAGGCAGGAAAGCTGCCACACTATTCTGCTGTACTTAAGAGAAAAACAGGAGCCCAGATGTTAGCATAGGGTCTCCCTAGCCTGGAAAAAGGAAAGGCAAAGAATACATATCCAAGAAAGCTACTCCTACCATTATCAGTCTTCCCAGTTCTATTTAAAGAAAGTAAAAGGGCCAAGAGAAGAAGCTGTTTTGCAGCTCTGCACAAACAGCCGCAGATAAGGGTGGTACCAGGTGTCAGCTTGCCCTGCAAAGTCACTGAAATGTCAAGGATTGTTTTTCCTCTACTCCCTTTCTCTTTCCTCCGACTGGGAACTGCCAATGTTTATTTAAAAGATATCCCTTGTATTTGGCAAGAATGCCAGCGGGGCAGACGTTAATGGATTATTCTTTGGGGCTGGCAGCCTGCCAAGGTGATAAGGATAGCCTGCCTGCCCCAAGGCCCAGAGCCGTGCCATTAACAGGGGGGCAGCAACGCAATCACCCGGCCAGATGCTCTGCTCTACTGAGTGCAGCAGACTTTAAAAGCTGCCTCCAACTTCTATTTGATCTGACCTATAAAAATAATGAAATAAGTAGAGAGGCAGACACAGGCTATAGAGGGGCACTAATCCATCCTTGAGACCCAGGTCTGGTGCTTCTCTTTGGCAGTGGCGTGGAGAATTTGCTCAAAACACCATGAAATCCTTGAGCATTTCTGTTCACTGCTCTGCCCTTGAACTAGATCTCAACCTGGGAGCCCTGAACTCTCCTGCTAAAAGCAGCACAAGCGAGGGACCTCATTGTACTGCTGCAGCTCAGCATGGAATGACAACAAAAGCAGACCTGGTTTGAGCTCTGCTGGGCAGAGGAGGAGCCTGGCTTTGAGCATCGATCCCTGCAGTAACAGTGGTGAATGCCAGTACCCCCTGAGTGGGCAAGCCTGAAAGAATGGGATATTTTGTGTCTTGAGATATATTTAGATTAACATTGTTTACTATTAATCTTCTTCTCTGCAAAGCTCTTTCTTTCCCAACAGACAAAAAAAGCCCAGGATCACTCCACCCCTGTTATCATGTGTTTTTTGGAAGACGACCTTTTCCATGGCCCCTCAGACAGCACAGACTGTAATTAAGGTGCTTATAATACAATTTAGTAAAAGCAGGAGCTGGGGCACAGTAGCATTTACTGCTGTGATTGAAAGCCTTAAAAGTTATGAGGAATTGACCAAGTAGTAATTTTATCTGTTTGGATCTGGCAAAAAAAGAAACTTTGTGCTCATTTGAGAAGCTGGGCTGCCACTAATGAAGTCAGAGCAAATAGAGCTGCTTTCCTGCTTCTCATAAATGCAAACAGCCAAGGATTACCCCAGACAGATGTTACCTCCAAAAAGAAAGATGCATCAAGAATTAAGTGCTTTTTTTTTTCCTCCTCTGGAATTTTTTTCCTCACTTTAAACATGACAAAAGAAACCCCCAGGGTCACATAGTGTTACCTCAGGAAGGTACCAGAGCCCACTTTGCTGGTGACCTCTCCTGGTTCTGATGTGGCCCACACTAAAATCAGGTTGAGGACAGGCTAAAACCCTCACTTCAAGCTGTAAGTCATTCCATTCCAAGAGTGATGGCTGATACTTCCAAAGGAAATTCAGAGCTGAAATAAAAATACATTTCTTTTCTTCTGACATTTCATTGTTCCTTTGCACAGCCTCTCCTGAGGTTTTTAAACAGGATTGTTCTTTGAAACAGGATTCCTGCAATGGCACAAAATTCAGACATCTGGAGCTGTAGAGCCATCCTCAGTCTCAAGGCCATCATAAGAGGAGTCGAGAGAGAACTGCACAAGTTCAGACAGAACTAATCCAGCAGCAACCTGAGGTCTGGAAGTTGGTCTGACTTCTCTGTTCTTTCCTTACTCTGATGGTAAGGCAGAAATTTCAGTTCCTGCCCTGAAATGTTACTGGGTTGTCAACAGTGAAAGTTATTGAATTCTTAGATGTAGCTTTGTGTTAGCATCAATTCCTGGGGTGATTATTTAATGTGGAGCTTCTTTGGTATCAAAGTGCCTTGGACTCACAGCCATGAATTACTGGAGCTTAAGAAAGGCAAGTCACCCATGGATGTAGTGCAAGGTAAATCACCCATGGATGCAGTGAAGCTGAAGTCACCCATGGATGTAGTGCACAGAGTTTCTAGGTTGTGATGGCACAGGCAAAGCAGAAAAAAGGAGAGAAAAAGGAGCACTTCTGCAAAGTGGGATACAGATACACAACTTAGACCTGTAAACACCATTTATTATTGTTTCTTTATCTCTCACTAGGAGACAAAGCTTGTGTTTCTCAGCAGCAGTTTTACCACGACAAATAGCAATCTGATTCCATGGTATGACAGCTTATTCCTAGCACTAGGAGTGGGTGCACCAAGGCAGGACAGATGGAGGCTGTGCCACAATCAACATTCAGTAGGGTGTCTGTCCTCACCCACTCATCTGCCTGCTCATTCCTCTCCGACTGCTCTGGGACTGCTCTGACCCCACCCGTGAGCTGTTTCTTTCCTGCTGCCTCCTTCGTTGTTTTCCAAGAGCTTTCTTGCTGCCCACATGTGTCCCCTCCTCCTCTTGGACGCTGTATTTTCTACAGAAGCAACAGATTGCTGTGGTGTTGTCCTTTTGATCTAATGAGAGAAACTCCCACAACAACGATGTGCATGTGCTTCTTTCCTCATTATTTAGCAGGGGACTTGGATATACACATCTCCCCCAGGATCCTGCTTTTTCTGTGGGTCTTACCCTTACTGCCCCTGCTCTCTCAGCTTAACAAGTTTTTCTCTCCAGCCTGACACCTGCATCATTTCTGCTGCTTCTCCCGGTGCAGCCCTGAGAGCCCCCACACTTCCCCTGCCCTCCCTGCCTCCTGCGGCTGCTGTTCTCCAAGGGGAAAAACCTTTTACACACAGCGAGAGCAGCAACGATCTCAGTGTCACTTCACAGATGCTTACTAAGTTCTTAATCATCCTGTGTTTGTCCACGGCTGGAGTACAACGCAGGGTTTCTGATTTCAGACACAAAAGCCTGGCTTTCAGTCAGGCAGGATGGACTCCAGGGTCACTGCTGAAACACCACTAGCACTGGTCCATTTTCTGTTATCCCAGCTCTGACGAGCTCTCTGTGGTTGGGCTTTATTTTACAGGGATATCAGGTTTCTTTCTCATTTTTGCTCATTATCATTTTATTTCTGAATCATGGATTCAGGATGGATTTTAAAACTGGCAATGATCATTGTACTGACACTGTTCTAAGAGCTCAAAAACCTATAATCTCACACGAATAAATGTAGCCTTTAAAATCATCTGGGGAAGAGAAGGAATGGTTATACTCATGTTACTACAGGCAGTGAGGCTCTTACAAACCTGTGTGTTGGTAGTAAGACAACCCAGATCTAATATGTACTCCCCAAATAGTTTTCTAAATCCCCTGGAGCACCAGCTAACAAATCCATGTTTCTGTGCTCTGGTTAATCTCAGAAGAAAACAGCACAAAGCCAAACTCCCACTGACTGAGGGAAGTATAAGTGTGCATTTTCTTAGTGATCAGAGTTGTACCTATCCAAGGGAACTTACTGCAAAGGACAATTCTTTGCCTCTCATTCCCATCAAAACCATAACAAACCTCAAGACTATGAGGTTATTTAATTTTTCTTAGAAAATTTTCCCTTTCATGCCTCACCTTCTTTCTAAGCACTTTATTGGATTGCTTGTATTTCTCTGTAGATTCCACCTGCCTCCCCAAGTCTCCTGGCCGCCCCTGCCCTGGTGGGCCCCCCCAGCCACTGGTACTGAGTGGCACAAAGTGCTCCAGCTCCCAGGGCTGCAGTTTGAACCCCATAAAACAGCTCCTTCCCTTCTGGAGCCTTGAAGGACTGTGGAGGTCATTTAGAGACCAACCAGCAGCTGCTGCTGATATGGGGGAGGAGGTTGCCCAGGCTGAGGATCATGGCTTTAAGGGAGCACCACACATGGGATTCTTATCTGAGGATAAAGTGTCTTTCCATCACTGCCAAATCTCTCCAAGGTTGTGGACACAGATTCTGACCCAGAATTCTGTGACATGCTACACACGCCTGTGCACGTGCACACCTGTATTGTGTTCAAACTCCAAAATTTTCTTGTTTTTTCTGGTGTTAAAGTGCCTCTTTGGTGAGAGCAAGGCAGGACTGTGAACACCCCTTCTGAACATCCTCCCTGGGAGCCCAATCATGCCCTGAAACTGCTCCCGTGCTCTCCATTAAAGGGGGAAGAAAAAAGAGCAAAGCTCCTGCAGCTCAGTTAGGTCAAATACGAGGTTTCATTTGCCTGTTTGCCTCATTTTGCTGTCATCCTGAAGGGAAAAATAGGGGATGGGAAGGCACCAGGAGAGAAAAGCATCATAAATCATTCACTGTATTAGCAGGAGGCTGGGTCGGCAAGCCTTGCTCATTTAGCTACCTTAAATTTCATCCAACCTGCTTATCCCCCAGCTGCAGGAATAACAGACCACTTGAAAGGTAATATTTTTGCTATTAGTGAAGAAAAGAAAAAATGTGATCTTTGCTGTAGCATGGGAATAATTTTTCCAGTGCTACACAGAATGAGCCTGAGTGAATACTGCTATTTTTGGCAATAGCCCTCCTGTTTAGCTCACATCAATAATTTTAATGCTTTATTTGTGGTTTGGGCTATAAGAAATGTGAAAGCCTGCAGAGAAAAAAAAAGAAAAGTATCAAAATTAGCTAAATAATTTTGAGTTCATGACATTCATAAAAATACATGAATGTTTTCAGAATTCTTAGAGTCTATACATGCTCATAAAGCTGAGCTACGAAAGCATTTTATTTTACATATGCAAACATCACCAAATTACTCTTTATGAGGTTTTAATTGGACCTCTAAGGTTTCAGTGGTTACAATGACAGACTGTCAAACATTCTTAGATTCCTGTGTCGTGCAACGTCAGGAACACAAAGAATCTCATGTTTTGTCCCAGTAGCATTTTTCACAGTATTTTTCACTTTTTATATCACAGCAGCACTGAGTCAGAGGCTCTGGTGTTTGAGGTGCTGCCTAAACAAAGAACTAAACCAGACTTTCAAGGTCTCAAAGCTCTTTACATTTGATGGGGAGATATTTCACTGCAACAGTTACAGCTGATGTTGCATCATCTTCCTTGCACTCCCACAGCAATTCTGACCCCTCTGTAGGTGGCCAGAGACCCCAGTGCTCCCTCTGAACATCACTTTTCCTCCTACGTGCCACTGCTTGCTTCTTCTGTTCCAGAATCTGCTCTGGGAGAGAGAGCAGCACTACTGGACTCAATGTGGGAAAAGATGGGCCATAGGTGGGAACATGTTCAGCCAAGAAATCTGTTGTTTCCCAGAGCTTGTTGCAGACTGGTCACAGGGTTCAAAACAATTTATTTCAAAAGAAAAGCCTTGATTCTTAGCTTGCCCCTGAAAAGTGTTCCCTTCCTCTTTTACAGAACTTATCCAAGTCCTGATAATTTGTAAAAAATAGCCACAAAAATTATGTAGTTAATTTACCCTTACAGAAACCACTTTAAAGCATGAACCCACCCAAATATTCACAGGATCTTAAATACAAGAGGAATCACACCCCAGTTAGACATATTGCTCAGGCTGTTGTATTTGGGCATGTGCTTCATTACTTATGTGGATTAACCAAGAAAAGGTATTAACTGGCACAAATTTTGTCTTCAACCAAACAAGACACTACTGGAATTCATGAAAAAATAAAGATTTTCTCATGTTTTTACAGGCAAACAGCTACACAGAAACATCCATTCAGGCTCAGCAGATCTAGTTTAGGACTGTTGCTAAGTGAGTAACTTGGGCTAGAGAAGGAATAATCGTTTTTACTACTGCATAGCAACTCTATTTTTTCTAAAAATTACATGTTTAAGTTCTGCAAGTTCTGCAGCCAACATTAAATTCAAAATGATCACTTTAACAGAAGAAAAAGTAAAAATGCAAGAAGGGAAACTAGTGCCTTTCCCCAGTCAACAAATGCCCTTTAATTGTGTCAGGCTGAGACTTACACACAGAGAATTAAGTGACCAGTAAATTTTATTTTATTTTTTTTTCCATTTGAAGCTAACAGGGTAGCAAGGCCATCTGCATGGTGTTTACACCATGGACTGGCTGCAATTAGAAGTTGTGAATTTGGTCATTAGTTGACTGGTTTGAACACAACTGCGTTGGCTGAAATGCCAGGTTCAAGAGCAGCTGTTGTGGAGTGCGTTATTGTAGTTAAGACCATTCCTGAAGATAGAGGTTTAAGGCCCTCTGGAGAAGAGAACTCAGGTTTCTTGTGGCCTGGGTAACAATTCCCTTCATTAGACTTCAGGTTTTTAATTCTATTTATTCTAAATCTAATTATGAGTATTTGATAAAATAGCAATGGATTCACAACAAAGAAAATATTATGGTTATCAGATAAAGATAAAACTAACTGGGAACAGTGATAATTGCATTTTCTAACAAAATTACAAAAATAAGCTATCATCATAAGATATGAATGCACTGCCATCTTGATTTGAGTGCCCAGAAAATAGGAGTTTTCCCAATGTCCCTAAGATGATGGGTTATCTTTCACTGTATTCCAACATGCTCAAATTGTGTCATCCATCCTCAGCCCAAGAACCTCCTCCCTTTTCATACATCTTTTAAAGACCAAAATTAGTGTTCTAAAGTAGCTTTGCTGCATAACCTCCTACCTCAAGCCACTGCCTGAGGCACAGCTGCTGTGAATCATTATGTAGAAAAATATCCCCTTGAATAAGGCAGTGAAAGTGCATTAGAAAGAATATCAAGATCTCCAGAGCTGGCACAGAGAATCCCTGCAGTACAAGTTGATGAGAATGAGCAGATTTCCAACAGTATAAAGCTTGAATAACAGTGGTTGAAAGGAACTAAATAGGATTCAGCCCCACACTGATTAGGGGCTGCAAGGGAACATGTGGCCTCAATCAGGACAACATTGGGTTTAAGAACAAAAGCTGCTTCTCCCTTTCCTGGGGACACTTCTTGAATTACATATGCCTTTACACAGGAGACATGCTGGGCCATGATACACAGATAACCACCAGCCCAGGCACAAGGCTTCCCTCTGCTCTACCCCACTGTAATTATCTTAAGCAGGGTTTACAAATAAAAGCACTGCTCCCCAGCCCCTCATTTCAGTATATTCCACCTGTCACGATATATAGAGAAACCACAAACCAAACATGGCCTCTGACTTCACCTCAAACAACACATGCCCAGGGTTTCCAAGTTATTATTTGATAATATTGGAAGGTATTGCAGCGTGTGGTCCATCAAAGGCATCTGAGCTGCTCACTCACCCCACAGTGAAGGAAGGTTTCCCATGCTAGTATTTTTTAGCTGGCCTGTAATTTGAAAAGGATGATTTTTAGAGCTGGTTACAACTTAAATCTTCCAAAGTTGAGCAGGTTTTGGACTATAATGCCAACATTCCTTAGGGAGGGAAATATGAGAAAAAATCCATTAAAATTTAGAAAATTTTAGACAACTATTTGTTTTATTTCACATTCAGAGCACTCCAGCATGCTTGTACACATGGTCCTACACAAAGTAAATGCATCGTAAGGAACTCTAGTTCATGGAATCCCAGAATGGTTTGGGTTGGAAGGGACCTTAAAGCTCATCTTGTTCCACCCTCTGCCATGGGCAGGGACACCTTCCACTAGACCAGGTTGCTCAGAGCGCCATCCAACCTTCTGGTTCAGAAAGGAAGCTCAGTTTTTATAGAGTTGAATTCATTGTGATGTCACCTCACACATCAGAAAAGTACATTTCAGCCTAATGTGCAAAAACTTAATGCAAATGTCCTTCCCCTCTTCCAGCTCAAATAGCTTTTGAAGCAACTAGAAGATTTCAAAGACATTTAACAGTGCAGAAGAGATTTGTAAGATATGAAACTTCTATAAACTGTGTGAAAATAGGTATGTGTGTAGGCAAGAAAAAGGTGATTAGTGCTTCCAGCAAGGGAAAAGTTGCAGAATGGGCTTGTCCTTAATGAGACATCATCAGCTATTTTCCATGCTGGAAATGAGAAATGTGATGCTTTTCCCAGTGGTGAGATATTTAATTACAGTTTTGACCTTATATTCACTAAAAAACCTCAACGCAGGATACCAGAGTCAATGTATTTTACTTCTCTTTCTTTGGGTTAAACTCCTTGTTTGTAAAACAGGGTAACAAGAGAATTTTCTGGTTAAAATAGTTAAAATGTGATGGTTCGTGTGGAGGTGAAAGAAATGGACAGAAAGAAAACAAGAGCAGCATTTCAATTAAAAAAAAAATTTAAAAAGGAGCACCTGCTAACTTTGATCAGATTTCCTCCACTCCCCCTGGCCCGCAAATATAAACAGATGGGGTGCCTCAGGTAAAAGATATCTGGCAGCCTGGAAAGATCTCTTCCCACTGGTAATGAGGAGATGGATCATATTATCTCACTAAAGTAAATATTTTTTTAAGCCAAAATCTCAGTTATATTTCATGGAGTTTTTTTCCTTCCATTTCTGAACAGATCCCACTGGGTTCAAGGTGAAATCATCTGGCATGTTAATAGGATTGATCTGTAGAAAATTATGGACTAAAAAACCCCACCCAAACCAACAGCGAGCCGCTGTCACACATCTCATCTGGGTCACTGCTGCAGCCTCAAACTCATCGTTTGTGCTGGGTACAGAGCTCCTGGGGCAATTCATTCCTTGCAGAGAGTTGTGAAGACAAGGAATGTCCAGGAGGCCGAGTGGGGAGTTCACCTTGTGGCCTGTGCAGGAGCCCAGGAGCTGCACAAAGCCGTCATTCAGAGCACAGGAGCGCTGTCACTGACACAAACACTTTCCAAAACATTCTTCACTGCAGTTTTGGTGGAAGGTGTGACACAGCTTCAAATATTTGTTTCTTTGTTTCCACGGGAACAACAGCACAGTGGTTTAATAATAAAACAACATTGATCCTCGGAGTTTGAGAAAGTTCCTTGATTTTTGTTTTGAGTTAAAGATTTACTTTTCTATGGGTTTCTGCTTTCCCCAACAACCAATGAATTAAACTAGTTTATTTTTTATTTATTAAACTGTGCTTGAATGCCCTTTCAGTATTTTGGGGGAAAATCCAAAACATGAAAGACAAGTCTTGCGAAATTTGTATTGTCCTGCTGCATAAGCCAAGCTTTCCACTAAACACATTCACGGAAGTTCTCATTTTGTAGACTTGGAATATTTCATATCAGATCTTTAGTATTCACAATCTTCAATTACCCCCTCTGAATTATGGAGTCGAGACAAAACGTCATGGAAGGAGCAGAGTCCAGAAGTTGGGACATAAAATGTCGTCAGCGCTTGAACTTTAATCCCAGTTGTGAACAGAAGGGAGGAAGTCCAAAGGCTTTTATTCACACAGCTTTATTTTTAAATTGCTTTTTAATATAAAATAGTCCAAATAATTTTTTGTACTGTAAAATTATTTTTATGCTATAAAAATTTAGTATAAAATAGGACTATAATAGTCCTTCTCTCCAGTCCATAGGAAGAAGAAAACTCTTCCAGAAGGTGTGGCAGAGCAACAGTTTACTTGAAAAGTTTCTGCAAAAGGCAGCTCAGAGGCGTCTGTTCATTAAAAACCCAGAGAACCCAAGACAGTGCTCATGTTAGGCACCAACATCCTTGTTTAAAGTTGGGCTGTGGATACATTCCCCATAAATTGTGTGTAAATTTACTGTACCTGAAAGTGGTAGGTTTGTTGTGTAAAAAACTAGGATTGTGACAAATAAATGGTTTTGAGACTGAAAGAATTTTTTCCTTAAAGTGACAGCAAAGTGTGATCAGACCTTTTTCTCAAGCTTGATGAACAGATATGATTATCTACAATTCTGACTAAAATATCTGATGCTTTCAAAATATAAACAAGCAATACTCTTGCCACCCAGAGGGATATGGATGTAAACATCCATACATTAGGTACATTTCCTTTTCCTAAGCATGAGTATCACTACTATTATTCAAAAACCCATGGAAATGGTGCCCTAGGAAGCTGCTCTGCCCAAAGTGCCTCTTGCATGATAAACTATGGAAGAGTGTGAGGAGAATCTCAGCACCAGTAAATACTAACCATGCCGCTGGAAAATAAATAGAGGCTGACAAATTATTGCTGAGGTAATCCCGTGAGAGCGTCTAGACGAAGGGAGTCAAACCTCCAGTCCGTAGGCTGGAGCTGGCTCCCTGGAGCCTTTCCACCAGCCTGCAGCTCCTTGTGCAACACCCACTGCAATTCAGCCCACAGGCACCTGCTTGGCGGCGCCCGAAAAGGCCGCGGAGAGCAGACAGGGAGCCGGGGAATGAATCCTGCTCCCCACCACAGCTGTCTTGTCTTTCACTTCTGCTCCTCCAGCCCCAACCCAGGAATGCCCCAAACATCTCTTCATCTCTTCAGCTCTGCACCAGGCACAGCATCTCCAGGTCTGCAGAGCAATGGATTTGCTCAGGCTCACTTTGTGTTCACAGGTCTGAAAGGGGTTACTTTTCCCTTTTGTCTCCTGCCAAGGGAAAAGAGAGGCAAGATGCAAAGGAAAGATTTTTTTTCAAGTGGAGATGAAGCAAAGGGTACTGGAACAAACCCAAGCAGGGGCCAAAAATTACTAACATGGAGGAAAAAGCCCAGAATGATCAGGAGTTGAGGGAAAAGCCAGGATAGAGAATCCTTGAGGAAGCAACCCCTGAGTAGTGAGAAGTCAAGAGATAGAGAAATGTTTCATAAGGCATTTTCTCCTTTAGTTTAAAAAAAAAAAATCTTTTTTCAAACTTCAAATGTAATGTGTAACATTCAAAAATAAATAAATCTCTCAGCAGTGTGAGAGGAGTGCAAAATGTGTCTCTTCACTCATCACCCACAGACTTGAACTGAAATAGTCATTTGGCCCTTGCCAAGGTGTGCAGCCGCTTCAGTAGTGCTGTAAATCAAAAGGTCCCACAGTCTCCACACAAGCAAGTCTGAAGGTCACTAAGCATGATGCAACAGTCAGGCATGAAATATCTCTCACTAGACCTGGTACTTTATTACCAAGACTAGGGAAAAAAAGAAAAAAAATCTATGATGCACCTGTACTCTTTCACATCTGCCAGGATGGGGTGAGAAAAGGCAAGGAGAAAACAACAGATTGGTTTATTGTAGTCAGGTAGACAGTACAGCACAGCCATCCTGCTGAACATAACAAAAACAGCTTCCCCAAGCAGGGTGGGAATGATAACTTCCCTGAGATTTGGCAGATAAAACAGATGTGGGCAGTTTTGACATTTCAGTAACATTTAGATCTCTCATCAGGCAGGTGACTTCATTCTCTCTGCCAAATAAACAATCCAAGCGCTTGCTCACCATAAGGAGACTCTCGTAGTTATCTCCAAGTCATCACACCACCAACATCAAAGAGTAAGAACAGTCCCTTTCCAGTAAGGAAAACACCCCAGTACCTGTAGGAATTCAAGGCCTGACCCACCTCTGTTTTGTGAGAGGTGGCACAAGATGAAAATCACCACAAGATGAAAATCACGTGGCTTCACAGGGCCTCCATGGGCAGCTGTGCACACCCCGCCATGGCATGAAAGGTCCTGCTGTTTTCCAGGCAGTTTGATTAAATTACAGCTACTCTGAGAGACTTAAATGAATTATCAAAATGAGCAGAGCAACCAAAACTATCACACACAAGAAATCATTCCTTCCTTCAGAGGGAAAAGGCTCTGCAGCAGCTTTGAGTCTTGGGAGAAAAGTGCTCAATTACTTGAGGAGAGGATCCAAATAAATCCTGTTTCCTTGGGGAAATCCTGCCTTGCTCTCAGCCTGCTTGTTGGATCAGTTTCTATTTAATCTCTTTCACTGGACTTTTGGCTGAAGCCCACCTATGTGTTGTTTTCCCAACAGTGCAAAAGCAGCTGCTTTCCCAAGGCCTGAGAAGACCCATCTGACACGTCATGCTCAGGGCAGAGCAGGCAGGGAACCCTCCTGGCTCTGGGACATTGCAACCCTTCCACACAAACAGACCCAATCTGCTGCATCCCTGCCAGCCAGCCAGAGCTTCCATCTTTTTAGTTGCTTCCACCATCTCTATGTTAATCAAGAAGACCAAAGAGAAAAATAAAGCACAGAGAAAGAAAGCAAAAAACCAAAAAAAACCCTCCATCTAAAAAACATTCCCTGTGCCAGAAGTATTAGTTAATGAGTCTGATTATTGGAAGGCAGTCCAAAGCCCTGATTAACTAGGGAAAAAAAAACACAAAAAGAAAACAAAAACTCCTAACAAGAGTAACTACTCTCCACACTTTATTGAGGACAGCAATCTGTGCAGAGGGAACCATCCTCCCAGTTGGTGTCTCCCCATTCCATCCACCAAGGGCAGTCTCCCCTGGCCCCAGCAAGGGGCACAGCCAGAAGATCCATGACACAAGCCAAAGTAAATGTGCTTTTCCATTTTTTAAATAGATGTCACTCAAATAGGAAATTCAGACCTTTTGAGCCATTCTGAGATTTGTCTCCTGTTTACCTACATCTCAAGTAGCTCAAATTCTCAAATTCTCACAATTCCAAGGAGACAGGATGAGGCTCCAACTTTTTGCTTTGAGATCTCTAGAGGAAAAGCAATGTCCAAGTGCCAAATACTACAGGTTTCCAGTGGTCTCCAATATCCTGAAAATATGTTATTTTTAGTATGTGGCTGGCAGAGAAAGGAAGTGTTAAATCTTGGACCAGTATCAAATCTGACTGAAAATTAGCAGCTAGGAACATCCTCTTTGATTATTTATTCCACTTTCCATATCCGAATAGCCCCAGAGGGACAGTAACAATGACAATCACTAGGAAAACACCTGCTGATGGCAGGTTAGTACAGAGCATTTGCCTGGCTCTCCCCATGAAAACATCCTGCAGTTTGTTTCCTCATTTTTGACAAGCAGATTCCTGGTGCAAGCAGGATGGTCTGTCAGGAAAGGGCCCTCTTGCTTTGCTGCAACTTATCCATTGCAGCACTTGTAAAAGAGCAGGAGACAAGAAGAAAACCACAGTCAATCCATTTCCAGGTGCCTTTATCATTTTCTCAGAGATCCTTATGGCACTGAGCCAAGTTGCTTGTAACAATCACAGCCCAAGAAGTGCATTACAATTGGTCAGGGCTCACAGAGGTTCCAAGGCCTTTCCTCTCACTATCTGCTAGCAGCTTTCTAAATTAAGAAACATGTCCTGCTGCAGCTTTAACAGCATTTTGATCTCAATTACATTTGGCATGGTGCTGGGCCAGCCTTCTTTAAATCACTGGGGTTTCTATGGGCACCAGTCAGTGTAAAATTGGAATTCATGGCACTTGCCTGCAGGGTGGACAGCCTCAGAGTGGGATGGTGGAGCAGGACACAGCTCTAGCATCATGTTTCTCATTTATTCAACACTCAATCAAAATTGAGATGGTGCTTGCAGCACTCCAGGTTTGCCCACACTGTCAGAGAGGGGCTGAGCCAATGGCTGGGAGTCCTTGGGCACCATCCTCAACAGCCAGGGAATCTCCTGCACCACAGGTCAGTGTCACTCACCCGTTTCATACTCACTGTATCCAAATCTCTGGTGCCCACAGTGCCACATGGATCTGCCTCTGTCACACTCTCTGCATTTAAAGGCAGTGGGTCTGTGGGACATCCACACAGGGAGCTGCAGATCAGGAGGGATCCATGGTGCATATGCAGCTGGCATAGCACAGGCACCCCTAAGGTACAGAACACACTTTGACATCCATGTTTTCTCAGCAGTAGTCAGTGAAAGCCTATTGGGAACCTTCTCCCTGAACAAGCCAGGCTTATCACCACTGTCAACCCACTCTGAGCAGCAAAGGCTGAGGTCTTGACTCCAATTTTGGCTGCCTTGCTGCAGCAGAGATGAAGACTTAGCTCCAACACACATGGAATGACCTCTACTGAAGTACAAAGCAGCTTTCAAACCCTGTTCCTCATCCCCCAGCTCCCAGCATGACCTCAGAAACACCCAAAAGGCACCAGGGCAGGGCATTTTGAAGTGCAGGACACCACAGGCAGCTGTCACCCATGCCCTGCACCAGAAGCAGGGCACAAACAGCTCTGAATTGCAAGGGGAGGCCTGCAGTGCTGCCAGCTAATAAAGTCATTACAAACGACATCAGCCCCTTCAGGTCAGAAGGAATGACAAGAGGGACATGCCATAGAAGGATGCATGGAGAATTCACAGATGGACAGGCAATCTCAATTAAACTGTCCTCCCCTCCTATTCTCCTCTGAATTACAGCTTTAAAACCCCTTAATTATCTAAACTCAATTAGTCTTAGAATATTTGAAGCTTCCTGTTCAGACTAATTTCTCTCTCTTTCCTCATTTGCAGTGCTTGACTTGCATTAAAGAACACTTAGTGCCTGTGGTAAGGAGAACTTTACAAAGGCGGGTCAGGACTTTGGGGTATTGACAATCTCCCCTCTATTCTTCCTGTGCCTGAGAAGATCATGCACTTAGTCCTCCAGATGAATTTTCAGCAGCTCTGACATGCTTTTTCATGCCTTTTTTTCTTATACCTTAAGCCAAACATTTCCATTGCTAGTAGCAACTGTCATTCATTGCAGCTATTTTCACTCCTCAAGATTTCCGTGTGTATTTTCCACAGTTATTTGCAAAGCAGTAATTTTTTATGATTGCTATTATTATTCCTGGGAAACAGAAAAACCACGGTGTTAACTCCAACAGAAAAAGAACACGAGTGGCAAAGCAGATAGTAAGAGAAGACAACAGAAGGAACCAGTTAAGATTCCCTTTTGTTTCAGTGATGCAGTTTCTTCATGCAGCCTAAACCTGCACATTTTCATTCAAAGGGCAGCCATATAATCACTGAATTTGGAATTTACTACTGTTTTAGCCTCTGCAGTGGTGGATACCAATGTAAAGATTTAATTTTTTATTAGACTCCTATAAGAAACCTCGATCTTAAGGTTTTGTGCCCTTCCTGAAGTCTGAGTATCTCATTCTCCCTCCAAAACCTACATGAATATAAGTTCATTCCCCATTTCAGGTGGGGAAGTCCATGGGACCCCAACTAACACAGATGTTGGTAAACTCCAGGATTGCCTAAAAATTTTTTATGGACCTTTAAGTTTTACTACCTTGATTAAATCAGATTTTTAGATGCACCTCCACAAAATATGTATTTTGAATTGAAAATTTGCTACTTCCACTTAGCTTAAATCTACAAAAAAAAAAAAAAAGCTTAAATTAACTTTACAATGGTCACAGGTT
This sequence comes from Fringilla coelebs, assembly GCF_963513975.1. Lineage (NCBI taxonomy): Eukaryota > Metazoa > Chordata > Aves > Passeriformes > Fringillidae > Fringilla > Fringilla coelebs. Next base: position 3,575,997 of record NC_140067.1, read on the forward strand.
GTACTAAATGGAAATATCTGTACTTAAAGCAGGTCCCTGATGCGTCATGCAGGCAAACCCTCATGGATAGGAAGCACAGACATGAAGGGCATTGCTCAAGATGAAGTAAGAAATCTCAGGGCAAGCCAGAACTGAAGCCAGTCTGAGTCCTGATTCAGCACTTTAACCACAGAGCTGTGTCCATGAGGCACTTGCTGTCTGTGCTTGGGATGCTGTGTGGGATCAGATGGAATCTGCTCTGCTGCAGCTCCACTGGGGAGCCAGACACCTCTGACTAAGGGGTAGCAGCAGGATCACACCTTTCCTGCTTCAGAGGAAACTTCTCCCTCCAAAATAATTCTGGCCCAGAACTGGCTGGAAAATAAGAATTAAATTTTGCAACTGTTTCTGAGATTTTGCATTTAGTTCTATTCTTGCATTGGGCTAATAGAAAAGCAGACCCTTGTTTTCATCAAAGCACAGACACAAACCTTTTTCCCTCCTGTCCCTTAGAAGTGCTCTTAGTGAGACTATCACCCATCCCCTCTCAGATCTTCATATCCTACAGCCTCTTCCCTCCACAAGTTTTACCTGAGTGAAGAAGGTTTCCAACAGACCAGTTCCTTTGAAACTATTACATTTCTAGCTAAAGTTCTGATGTTAGTAAGTCATTCTTTCACAGAGATTAGCATTTTCTTAAGACAGAAAATGCAGGAGGAAGAAGCCACAGACCATATTAGTCCTGGGTCTCAAGATGCAGATTATAATGCAAAGAATCATTTTTGTGGAGTCTATAGTTGAAAACATCCTCCAGGCTTGGTATTGTGGAAGGGCCCATTTGTGTTCTCAAGCCATGCTTTGGGTTCGGTTTTTTGTTGGGTTGGGTTTGGGTTTTTGTTTCTCTTTATAGATGTTGATACACAGGAAAATGATTAAGCTTTGAATTTTTTTTTTTGCTTCAACCTAAACTGCCCTCTTCATGTGAACCAAGGGGTAACTCCAGTTTCAGGTGAGGATTAATTTGTTGTTGTGCCTCTTTCACCTTTTACAGGGAATTCATGTACAGAGTTTGGAAGGACGTTCCTACCTTCCAGTCACCCAGCTGGGCTGCAGCTATTGCTGAAAACTCCAGGTTGTCATTTCAGCAGAGAAATTTCTGTAGTGTCAAATCCATATCAACTTCGAGTCTGGCCCTACAGGTATGAAAACTACTTCAGATAAAATGCTGTCATTTATGCAAATTTTCTAAACCTGGGAATAGTGAATATTTCAGCACCCAGCAGGGATAAGAAACTTTTTGACTTAGACATGGGTAAGAGCCTCCTTCTTTCACCAATAAAACATTGTGGGAAAAACTGAAGTAAAGCTAAAACTACATAAACCAAGTTCTTGTAACAGCTTCTAAAGACAGATGAGAGTCATTACATTATTTATGCACATGAGGGTACTGGGATAGACAGGATTAGATGATTTACCCAAGATCAAGCAGTGAGTCAGTGACACAGTTTTCTGCTGTCCAGTGAAAACACAGATGTACAGTAAGCTGAAAAGAATTCATTTATTCCCCATATCAAAAGGAAAAAGGATAGAGCTTTCCCTCTAGCCCAGCTCATGGTTCCAATAAGTGCTGATAGAACTGAATTTGGCAAACAGGGAATTCACTGCACTAGTCACACATGCAAAGCATTTGCAGAAAAAAAACCCCTTAAATTACTGAATTATCAACAGTTTTCACTTGCCCAAGCCACAGACCTATCAAAGTTGTTTCTTGCTGCCTTCTTGAGGAGTTAGAAGGATACAACCCATCCAGTGTCCAAGGCATGGCATAATCCACCAGGACATTGTGCAATGACAGAGTCTTGCCTCATGTCTGAGTCCAAATTGCCCAAACTGCATTACTGGGTTTCAGTCAACACCAGCTTGGATGGTGGGGTTTTTGACTTGTCCACGGCTCAGATTTTAGCAGCCTGATAGGATCAATCCTGGAAGAAGGAACAATTCAGCTGAGGGCTTGTCAGCCCTCAGAATGCCCTGAAGTGGGCCGTATCCTGCCATAAATATTTGCACAAAAATCCTGCTGACCTCAGTGGTGGTTCTGGGTACAAAATGATGGCAGGATGTGGTCACAGTGATCCTTCTAATAATAGGTTTTCCATTGAGATCAATGGACATTGGGCCCCATTTCATTGCCAAAGCTCGGTTCGGAGCTCTAAAGAGAGACATTGTTTTCCTGCAGCAGGGAGCACACATTTGCCAAATTTACTTCTGGCAAAGGCAGAGACTTATTTTTAATGCTAAACAACACCAAAACTGTCTGATACTAATTAAGAGAGTGTCTTCCTTCTGAAAATCTCAAAGAAAAATAATCTTCCAATGTGGCTGTTGTAAAGACACACAGAAAACATTAAAACATTAATATATCTGCATGTAAAGTCAGATATAAAGTAAGTGAAAAACATTTTCTTTTACTTGAATGCAATTTTAAGATGAGTTTAGCATACATGGAAGTTGCAGGTGCTCAGCTCTTCAGGAAAGTCAATTTAATATAGGTGTCAAAGACCCAGACCCCCAAATAAGTTCCTCACAGGCACATTCCTGAGTCTGTGGGCAGCACCCCAAACTCCATTTTTCCTGAGCCCATCCCTCCCTTGGTGTTCATCACAGCTTTGATGCCTATGTAGAATATGTAGAAATCCTTATCTTCAAGATCCTAAAGGATGACTAAATGTTTTCCAGTGTTTTATTCATTATCTGAGTTCAACTTTAACTGATTTTAATCTTGTGGTTCTGCTATAAAGATAAGCTGTAGCCTGCCAAGGAAATAAACATTTCACAGGTTAACAGCACAACTCTTCTAAAGAGGAAGCAGGTTTGTTTTCAGCCTTATTTTCTGGAAAATGTTAAAACAATAAAATGAATAAGAAGCAGTGGAGAACAAGTTGTAAAGGAGCTAATTTCCTGCTCGCAGCAGCTCTGATAAATTTCAGTCCTGGATGACAGGGGCTGTGGAGAGCGAGGGGAGGGCTGGCTCTTCCTGGAAAGCCAGACAGGATAGGATTGATTTGAGACATCTTCATTGCCAGAACAGCTGGTATTGGCTAATCATCAGAAAACAGACTTCGACCTACAGAGAGCCGGGAGCGAGGAAGACGTCTGGGCCAAAACTTCACGGTCCAAATGTGAAACTGAACAAAACAGCAACAAAAATAATTTAAAAAATAAAATAAAAAGGGACAAAAAAAAAAAAAAAAGAAAGAAAAAAAGCGCCCCTCCTCACTCACACACAAGCCTTCCTGCAGCCAAATGCCAAAGGAAGTGCCAGTGCCCTGACTAACAAAAGAATCCTGAAACGCTGCAGGCTGCGGTGCCAGCAGCACCCAGTTGCAGTGGGAGGCTGCCTGACACGGCTGCCGGATGCTCCGTGCCTGCCGGATGGAGCAGACAGCTCAGCATGAATCATGGGGCAAAGGATTCCTTCAGTCCGGGAGGAATCGGGACAATACACAGCCTGCCCGCTGTTTGCTGCCTTTTTTTTTTTTCTCCTCCTTTTTTTTTTTTTACTACTCCTGACTTTGAGGGACCAGCCGTTTCCTTCCTGCTGTGGGCGGGCAGGCGGCACATGACAGCTCATCGATGGATCCGCGTGTGTGAGTGAGCACAGGAACCGCAGGGACGGGAGCCAGCCCGGACCCCCCGGGACTGCACTGTCCCAGCTGACCCCCGGCACCCCCGCTCTGGCCTGAGCACATCTCCCTTCATCCTCCTCCCAGGGCACCCCTTCGTCCCGGTCATGTGCTTCGGACACACACACGGGATTAGGAGTCAGCCCTACAGCAGAATTTAGACTGCTGGAAATCCTTCCTGGAAGGAAGAATGTCTCCATCTCCCTGGCCACAAGGCTGGAAGCAGGACAGAGGGAAACAAAGCTTTCTTACACCCCACCAAAAAAATCTACCAGAGTTCCTTAAGGTTTCAGGCAAAGCTGGCTTTGGTTTTCTGACTCCTCTTGCCCCAGAACGGGGAGGGGAAATGCTGCTACTGTGCCAACCAGGTATCTTCACTCTCATCTCTTTGTGTCTGGGAACTATTTGAACCAAGCTCTCCTGAGTCTGATGGACCTCTTGAAATTATTCTCACTGGCCATCAGATTTCTGATCTCTCTACATACCCCAGGTCTGTCCATAACATTATGATTACAAGGAATCAAGCTGACTTCTCTGGATCCTTTCAAAGGTCATTCCACCAACACCATTCTTCTCTCAGTTTCCAATAGCACTTAGCAAAATTTCAAATCAATACCCAATTTTTTCTCTCCACAGCTTCTCAGCCAACTTCAGCATTACTAATTAAGCTCTCCTCCTTGGCTTAGATGATTCTTTCCCCTAATGATTCCTCTTCTCCCACTCCCACCACGCCTGCACATGTTCTGATGAGGCTCATCCACCAGCTTTCTGTTTCCCATGTTTTATGGGCTCCTCAGTTTCCTACTCTACACAGAAAGCACAAGAAGCAAAGAAGAAATCTCATCCACAGTCACAAATAAACTACAGTGTCTCTGTGCAGACACAAATCCTTCTGCACCCCAGACCTTCCACCCAAATTCAGGTTCCACCAAACACTTGCAAATGGCACCAGGAGGTTGGAGTTTGGTTTTAAAACAATGGGAAGAAATGTGATGTTTAAAGAAGAGAGTGTTTCAGCAGCTTGAAAGGAACTGCCAACATACCCAGTGGGTATTATTGGCTATGTTCTTAACTGATTACATCTTTATCAGCTGAGAAATTTTCAGAGGTACTGAGTATCTGGAGAGGGGCTGCAGAGGCAGCCACTGACCCTCTCTACCATCACTCTCACCTTTCCCATTAACATAAGAGCTTCCAAATCCCACTGCTATTTGTACCTGTGTTTATCATCTTAACCAAGCCCAGCAATAGCAGCAAGTTCAGATATTTACTATGGGAAAGGGTGAAAGGAACGAGTTCTGGTCATGGTCTCCCACATGTGGTGGGGCTCCTGCTTGGCTAACAAAGTGTGAATACTGATAAACCTCCTGGCTGTGCCTTTTAGCCATGCCCTGCCATGGCTCCTGAATCAGCAGCGTGGGTGAGCTGTGGGTAGGGGAAGGTTCATGATTAACTGCTCACTGCTAACAGAAGAATGGTTTGCAAATGAGTTGCTTTAATCCCCAAGGAGTGTCTCCAGTGCCTACAATTTGTATGGTCCCATTGTACTCTTGTAACAGGTGTTTCACTTCCATGAGGCAGTTCTGGGTTTGCTGGCAGTGGAATAGGCTGCATCTTTGTGGAGTGACAGTCTATAATCTTTTCTACACATGTTATTTTTCCTTTTGCCCAAATTGTACAAAGATATTGATTGATCAAGAATCCATCCGTCATTTATCAATTAGAAATGGAAAGTTAAATGCAACAGACTAAACAAAATGAAGCAAAAAGTAAATTCTTCACATCTGTATTTCCATCATGTCTGAAAATTCAGATTTTGACCTGCTGTGGGAGATAAGTCTGTATATAACAAATTCATGTAAACCATTCACATCCCCTTTCTGTGGTCTCAAGACGATAATACTCATATCCTCAGAAGAATCACTTAACTTTATCTCCACATCCTAAAGTGATTCAGTCTTTGAAAAAAAGAGTTCTGATCCGAGTTCTTCTTACATATCCAAATTTCATACAAGACACTGGAATAAAATATTGGCATTTACAACAAAACCACAACATGGTAATTCTAGAAATGATTCCTTCAGCTTCTAAGACCCAGTTGCCTTCAGTGGACCACCACTTCAAACCTGAACTTTGCTGACTGGCTTAGCAATTTGTTCCTGCTATCATGTGACAAGTTTTTGAAGCTCACATGTGTAATGGGGCATTTGCTGCCAGTATCAAAAGAAGGAAAAAAAATTAAGAAATAGAGTAGAACATGAGGTTCCAATTGTCTGATAAGCAGAAACATCTGTTGGAGTCATGAGCAGTTGATTAGTGGAGTTCATTCCCAGGGTAAGACTCCAGTAGATCAGCTCTTCTATCTAAGTATAGGATTGTAGTCACTGGAAGCATTACAAAGAGGTACAAAGAACAGGCAAAAGACACAGAAATAATTTCTTAAGGTACCAGGATCCTTGAAAACCAACACAGCTTATAACACAGTGGTCTTGGGCACTGCTTCACATGATACCAGCATTTAAAATTAACAGCTGTATTTAAACTTCCCCACAACAGCTAAACATCTGCCAGTCTTTCAGCTATAAACCTACACTGGGTTTAAAGCTGATAACTAGAGACTGTAAAAATTCTTGTGGAAGATAAAACACAAGGTACAAGCCATCAGTCTGAATATATTTCATATTTTAAAAATAATCAGACCAGTACAGATCAAAATAATGACAAAAACATGAGTTGTTTTTTAAGATGCTGTTTGGATTTCAACCTAAAGCTTTTCCACCTCATTACACTAAGGCAAGGATTAACACCTGGCAACATTTGCACAGAAAGCAGAGGCTGATCAGAATTGCTAATTCAGCCTGTAAAACTGCAGTGATACTGGATGGATAGAGATGTAAAAACTACTCTCATTAAGGTCCCTGTTGCAGATCTGTGCTCACAACACCACAAGCCTTGGCACCCAGGAATATAAGAAACCACCAGGAAGAGGATGTCCTTAAGGCTAAACCTCTCCTTCATTAACTTGAATATCTAATTGTAGGTTTACTGGGAATCTCAACCCAAGCTCTTGTTCAATTCCTGGTGTCAGTGGCCTGACCTGACCTCCCAGTTTCCTGGTGCTCCATCTGCATCCACCTGTCACCCCATGCCTATTCCCCATCCAGGAATGGGGTACTGTTACATTAAAAATAACAACTAAAACTTGCTAGCCAGCAATTTCACTTCCCCTCCTGATCTTACTGATTATTTTGTCTTTACCAAACCCATAAAATAACAAATACAAAATACCATGTAAGATTGGTGGGGTTTGTGTTCAGTACACAATTTGATTCAACTTATTGTACAAGTTTGTCACAATTTTGGGAGATTTTTATTATTCAGAAATAAAAGGTGCCCCCCTTTCATCATGAAGGACAAACTTCCAAGCTTCCAAGATGCTACAGTTACCTAAGGAAATGACATTTTCTGAGGGGTATCAGGCTGTTTTCAGTCTATCTAAAGCAGAAGTAGCTCTTCACACTTTTAAAGTAAAAATTGTATTTGACTGTAAAAATTATTATCAGATGTTCCTAAAAGAACTTGTTTCCATCTGAATAGATGCAATAGTTACAAGTATTTTTTCTGCCTTTCAGAAATTACTGCACTCCCACCCCTGAAATCCCTTCCATGCTTTCCAGTTCCCTGTAAGAACCTTTCTAGCATTAAAGCCTTGCTATGGGCCTATTTTTTCTTACCTAAGCTTACAGGCAGGAAAGGAATTCACCTGCCAGCACCTTTCTTGAGGTGCCAGTGAAACCAGAGATGTTCACTGGCTCTGACAACAGATCCAAGTATCCTCCCCTAGTTGAACATGTCATCAACTTCTGAACCCACATGTTACAGTGTGGGAGTCCAAGCACAACCTCCTTTGGCTTTTCTAAGAACACATGTGGATCTCTTTCCAGTGCTCCTTCCTGAGAATAAGAGTGAAATTGTTTCATCCAGGGGCCTTTTGTTGACCTTCATGACTGGCCCTTTGGCTAAACCTGACTTCTGTGGAAAAGATACATTCAGTTCTCCCCTCCCACACAGCCTGAGACTTTCAATGTGTGGCTTCCCCCTTTGTTTCTTCTACAAATCTTTTTTTGCCACTCCTCACTGTACACATGGACTATCTTTTACAAATTACCTGAACTCAGTGGATGTAAACCAGATGGAACATAAACTTCAGACACCTACACAGGCACAGCTATATGCCTACTTAGCTAATTATTGACTTAATAAATTCAGGCCCTTAGCAAGGGTAATTGTTTCAGGCCATAAGCTACTTTACCACGAACATTTAACTTCTCTCATATAAATAGTTTACACCTGGCTATCTTGGCATATGAGCAGATAAAGCTGAAGTCCATCCACAAAATACCAACAGACCTGCCCTGGGTCACTCTTATCAGGCTTAGAGGCTTTCACTCCCTTGTTAACTTTATAGATAAATGCCACCTTTTGTCCAAAACTGCAAGCACCTTCATGTATTGCCATCAAGATTTAATTACAGACTTTGTTGCTGCAAAGACATCTCATGACACAGAAATTCCATTGTATCAGCTTGCTAATATAATAAAATTAACTTCAATTTATATCAAAGACCTAAATTCCTAAAATTATTAGTTCTGCTGCATCTCTAGCTCTATGATGAGGGTAAGTTCTCAGTAAGAAACAAGGGCTGAGATGAAAGATCTTTGGTGAGCCACAATGTTTCTAGAAGACTGGGGGACTCAGATGCTGCTTTCTCTCCACCATGATTTACAAACAATACAAACCTCTAAATTATCTGCTGACTGTGAGTGAGCTAGGGGGCAGCTCTCTGCACTCAGCACCAGAGGTGCACTTAATTGGAGCAGAAAGATAGTGAAGAGGAAGACACAGCTCGGTCCCTTCACGCTGTGCTCCCTCATGGCTTGTGTCATTAATTGTACTGCTCCAGGAAACACGCACAGCCTCGGCTGAACAGAGGTTTGGGGATTTGTCCCATGATTTGGCTTAGGAAGGATAAATACCACCAACACTCAACGGTCAGAATCTGTCTCATTTCTGCCTTCTCTTCCTGAGAACGGATGAAACAGCTTCTGTGCAGAAGCTTTGGAGGAAGGGGCACTGGGAAAGGCTGTGGGGGCCAGAGAGGAGGGACTGCCTGGTTTCGGTGTCTGTCTCCGTTCTGAGTAAGAAGGCCTCAAGAGGCGGGGTGTGGCAGGCTCTGGCACGGGCAGAGGCGCAGCAGCCGACAGGGGTTTCCTCCAGGACGGCTGCAGCGCGAGCCAGGGCAGGAGGTTCCTGTGCCACTGGGAGCCGGGCTCCAGCCTCTGCCAGGGCCGGGTGACTCATGGCGGGGGGAAGGCAAGACTTGGCAACCTGGGCTGTCTCACACAGCAGCAGGTTTTGTTCTCCATGGGATAACCCAGGGAAGGTGTGGCACAAGGCCAAACTCCTGAGTAAAGGACTGCAGCTCTCGTCCCTCTCTGGCCATTCCTAACAGCAAAGGACCGCATCAATTCATGCAGCTTACAGGGCTTGACACATCCTCATCCTCCCTGCTCCACGAATATGGAGGGAGGCTGCACAGGAGTGATGCTGATGGGACCAGGACTGTCCTGCTCCTTTCCCCTGCAGCAGTCAGATCTGGCAGGCCCCAGGAGCTGGGAATATCCTCCTGGGACAGGACGCCACTCCCATGCAGCACAGCGAAACCAGGGCTGTGATTCACAGGGGGAACCACTTCCCTTGGGACAGAGGTAATGGCTCCCATTTCCTGCTCTTTACCTACCCAATTTTTAAGGTTCCCATCCTCACCACAAGTATCACACAGCTTGCACAACAGCAGTTGGGCTACTGTAGGTTATAGCCCAGCACTTCAAGGTGTTTCTGGTTAGTACCTTTAAAGCTGGGATGCACCCACATGTGAGGAGAGCCCTGGGAAATGCCACCTTCCTTTTGGTAAACTCCTTCAGGATCACCATATATTGCTCTTGGGGCTCATGAGAAAAACCTCAGACCCTGTGAGTTTTATTAAGCCCCCATTTTACAAGTGGACAACAGACCCATGGTCTGGCTCCTGTGATGTACTGAACACTGGGACTGTGGCTGGCACTGTGCTCTCTGAAAATGGGTTGGGTAACCATGTTCAAAGGATAACATGACGTTTCACTGCAGCAGGACTGACTGTGAGGTTACAGTCAGGCAGGTGAAAGGGCTCAGTGCTGAAGTCTTTTCTGGAAAGCAACCATCTCAGAAAAGGTTTGAAGTATGATACCCCAAAAGGAGATACAATTAGGAGATACATTCACCAGATCATAAGACAACTCATGTTTAAAAGAACCCCAGAAAGACACGTAGTTCTACCTCCTGCCCAAAGCAGAGACAGCTATGAGAGCATACCAGGTCACTCTGGGCTCTGACTGGTCCATTTGCCTTTAGGATGTCTGTTGCAAGCATTGATGAGTCTGGGTTTCACATTAAAACAGATGAATTTGCACTTAGTGAAAAAGAAATTATAACAACCTTTGAAATATCAATTAGTATGGTCCACAGGAGTGAATTAACAGCAAAAGACTCCCCAGTACTAATTCCTCTGATTTCCAATCTGCTCTGCTAAAGCAGTGAATAAACTGAGCTCTAGTGGTTGACTCTCTAAATCCTGTAAGTTTGCTCTCCACAAGTGGTAATGCCATTGCCAGCCTTGAGCACATGGGTTTGTACAGTTTACACAGAAACACCCTTACCAGCAAAGTGTATTTGCTTCCTGGCCAAACATACTAACAGTAAAATGTTGGTTCTTTATAAACTGCCTCCAGAGTCCATCACTGGAAGCAATAAGCTATTGGTTAAAGATTCCTTAGATTCTTAGTGACGTTTTCTGATAATGGTCCCATTTATAAACACAGATTACCGTTCCTACGTAGGGGTTTAACAGCACTGGCTTGTTCTAAAGTGTGCTTTACCCTGGGTTATCAGAACAGTAGCTGAATTCCTCCTATGCAAAAGGGCAAATTCAGATACCTTTAGTCACCTTTTTCCACCACGAGTCTCACTGAATTAACTGAAGATTGATGATCAGACAATGAACAAAGGGTTGAGCCTGCACATAGGGCTAACATGAGGGTAACCATTATACCATGGGACTTCACCTCTGTGGTGGAAAGGGCCCCAAGTTCTCTAAATTTCACCTTCAAATCACAACTTTTCACTGTTTTATCAGTGTGGTTAAAGCAGTACCTTCTGAGGCAGGTACCTTTATATTTTCTGAATTCTACAGTTTAACTTAATTCACGTACTGGAAGGAGACTGTCCTTGATTTCACTATAACTGCATTCAGACAAAGGATTGCAGATGGAATAATCTATAAAAAATACCAACATCACTAAAGGTGCTCTGCCTTAATGACAAAGTATGGAAGACAGACAACATTTTTCACTTTAAAAGCTAATGAGGGCACTTTCTGAATGCAGAATAGATGGTGTTCTTCTGGCAGTCCTCCCACTGTCATTTCATGTGTTTGTCTTCCCAAAACCACACATCTCCCAAAGCTCTGGGTTATAAAACGTGACACAAGGTGTATGCTGGGACCACAACCAACAACCAAACTGAAATGCCAAGGGGAAGAACTTCTTTATCGAGTGGTATTTCCTACATTCCAGCACAACCTTTTCTGGCTACCCACTGCCTTGTTTGACAGAGGCAGGGGCATCCCTTTGCCATGGTTTTCTTAAACTTTTCTTTGCAATGTTTAGTGTCCTAAGCCTACAGCTGTAAATGGTCCTCCTAAATTATCAAATTCCATAGGTGTGTGTCACCTCCTGCCTCGTGGTACCAGAGTGTCTATCATCCTCTTCCTTATTGCCTGATCAACGATCCCCTCTAATCACCCTCTTCCTTATTGTCTAAATATTTCCTTTACTAGCATTCACACATGGGAATAACTTGTTTTAATGTTTTACATGAGAGATGTTTCAGAAACCAGCAGTATAAAACAACATCAGAAACCTCGACCAAATCTCAGCCAACAACATGCATTTAATGAGCTTTTGGCAATCTCCTTTTTCTTTTCTTTTTTAATCTATACCATCAGTACTCTTAACCCCACCTACTAAATCCACAGCACACACCTAGCAGTGATACAAAAGGAGCTAGAAAACTTGTTATAAACTCAGAAAAACAGATGGGGATGGTGTTCCAGATCCATAAAGAGGAGCATTTCATCCCTGCAACTGCAGAATCCAGTTTTATAATAATTGTTTGTGCTGCTGACTTCCTTCAACACCTGTGACCCTGCTTGTCATGGCCTCATTGCCTGCTGGAAACTTGGCAAAAGACAAGAGAAGAGATATTAGGGAACCAATGCTACATCCTGAGAGAGGCCATAAAGTCCAAAGGTTGAGCAGGATTGCCAGGAGCAGCCTGATAAAGGAAGGAAGCATGTGGCTCTGAGCAGACAAACTGCTGCACCCGAGTACAACATGTTCAGAGCTGGAGCTGCATCCCAATGTCTCCCACACTCCACAGAGCACAGACTATCCAGGGACTCTTCCCAAACAACCCCCTTGAAAATGAATTATTTTAAGCCCTTTCTGAAATGAGCATGTAACTGTTCAGTGCCAGAATTTCACAGATCTTGAATTTCAAAACACTCCTCTTTGTTATTTCAAATTAAGGTAGGATGATTTGTTGATTTAATAAAAGAAAAAAATCTCGTACAATAACCCTTTTGAATTAGCATATTCAAACCTTTCCAAAATCCAGCTCCAGTAAAGAACTTGTCTTTAAAAATCTATCAGACTGTAACTAAGCTTGTCACTTGACATGTGAAATAAATAAGCCAATAATCAGATCCTTCCAAAAATTTCAATTAAACCTCTAAAACTGTCTCATAAAATACCCAGCATCTGAAGAGTTTTTACTCAGAAGGAGAGCACAGCACCTAAAAGTTTCAGATTAGGAAGAGCATGGGACATTAATAAATTTTTCCCCTTCTTTCCTACTCATCACTTGCTCAGTTACATGAGCACAGTGTTTTGTGATGCCACTCTGTGAATCTGAGCAGAAAACCCTTTCCTGGCTTTCAGCACGAATGAAACCAAGAGCCCAGCATGGCCCCACAAAGGACTGAGCAAGCACAAGCAAAGAGCAGGACTGGCAGCCAGAGGAGGGAGGAAAAAGGACACGGATTGCTTTGAGCTCATATCGCTGCTGAGCACTTTCTATTATAGAACCATAACCTAATATGCTTTCAAGACTCTGACTCTGAGCTGCTTCCCACCGTGCGTCTCCTTCCCTGCGTGGATCCTACAGGGATCTACCCCGCTCCCAGAACGCGCCGGCACGTCGGACACCGCTCTCTGTCATATTTTCATTAATCACTCAACAAGAGGAAGAAGAAGCCCAGCAGTGCCCCTAAACACAACATCTGCCTCCAGAAGCAACAGCACAGTCCATAAGGACGGCTCTCACTGTGAGTGCAATGCCTGGCTCGGCAGTGCTGTCCTCCCTGGGGAGCTCAGCTGTGGGAAGCAGGAGCAAGGAACTGCCTTTTTAGGACTGTGGCTGAGCGGGCTGGGAAGAGCTGGGGCAGGATCAGGGCTCCCACAGCAGTTCCCTGGCCTTATAAGGACAAAGCCAGGTATTTTCCCAGGCAGCACATCCAGGTAAGGCCCAGCAGGGCTTCCCGGGATCCCCCACTGCCTGGGGAGACCCTGGGCCACTGCCACAGCTGCACGGTGCAGACCTACAGCCCCGCTGTCCCCAGCTTAGAGCATCGCAAATAGGCCTTATTAGGAAACAGGGAAGCTTAATTAACTAATTGAAAGATCGTTGTGAGATCTGCAAAGCCAGATGGTTTGTGGGTGAACCGTTCTTGATATTAATGTGACATTTTAAGGCATTCACAGCAACATTTTGGAGCGCAAGTCTCTAATGTCAGGCATCTTTTTAGCTACCTACGTAAGAGAGAAGGTTTCCAGAGGTGAGGAGCAACTGGATTCTCCAAGGGCTTTGACACCCAAAGCCTCAGGCACTCAGCAATTGGTTTAAGCAATCTTTAGGAACACACACAATTAAGACTCCTCCCCAGTTGCCTAAAAATTAAGGCCGCTTGACCGAAAAGCCGAAAGGTTTTAGTTTCATTCCGTTTAATGAGATTTCTTGTTATTACCTGTTTTGTTTTTCCAGGGAATGAAACAAACTAAAGCACTTCAGGACAAATCCATCTATATGGGAGATACATGTAAACAACCCTGACCGTGAACTCTCCCATAGTGTTGCTCTTTTTACTTTCCTGACTCCGATTTTTATAAGTAAAAAGAAGAGGTTGTGATTGAAATAGGAAAAAAGTGTCCCCTTTCCCTCAGCAATAATGGAGTACCCTTGAGTATTTTTCTTTGGGGAAATTAAAAAAAAAGAAATTTCCCTTTAGATATGGTTAAAAAATAATTTGCAGTGCAAAGCTATAATGAGACACTACCCACCCAGGATTAATCCAGCTTCTCAGTTGTGATTAAGAAATGGCACATTGAAATTCAAAGAATTACCAACATATTTTGCCATCTTAAGCTTTTTGAGGTTAAACTTTGATAACTGCCTGCCTGAAGATGCTGAAAAGTGTGGGTTTAGCTGAAAGCAGCTACTTTAAACTTAAAGAGATGAGAATGGCTTGGCAGTTTTGGTCTGTACAAGGTTTTAATTCCACAGAGAAGTGTCTGCTCTGCATCCCAAACTACTTACTGCACCATTTGTACCTTCAGGTAACAACCACAGCACGAAGACCAAAACTTGGATTCCTCTTGCCACATCCCACTTTGCAACACACTGTCAAGAAAACATGGGGGAAGTACTAATTCCCCCTGGGTAATCACAGGGCATCCATTTCTAGGATTCCTTCTGAGAGGCCCATCAGCAGAAATGAGGTCACGGACAACAGGAAAAATTACATGAATTAAATACATTAAATATGCGACAAACTTTGAGCTCAGTCTTGTGTAGGACTTTCTCCACTTGTTGACTGGGCTGGGATTACATTTCCACAGCTCCAAAGGAGCACCAGGGCAAGGTTACTTTCATAAAAAGAATAAAACAACAGGTTTCATATTGTAAATTTCTCCTTTAAAATAACCTGCTTGCCAAAGCAGTTAAGCTGCCAGAAGGGGAGAGAGGCTGGGAAACTTTATTCCCTTTTAAAAGCAATGAGTGGGCTGTGCTGCTCAGGTACACCAGGCATTGCTCCAGAACCAGGGAGCCTTGGCTCATTAGGAGCAATTAAAAAAAGAATTCTGAGGGGACTTTAAAAACAACAACTTCCCAAAACAAAACATGCATATGTACCACATGCATTTGTTTATGCAGCTGTAATGAGTGATGAAATCCATTTATGAGCTGAAGTCACAAGATTCTAAGCAGGTCTTTGTTTAATCTCAGTAAGTCATGACATTTCCCTACTACTTATAATAATGTGATTTGGATCAACATTTTCAAACTTACGCACCTGTGTTTTAACACTGCTCACCAACTGCACTCCTCTGCAGACAGAACAGGCTGTCCTGAGGCCCCACTTTGATCAAGCACCCTAAAAACAGATACAGAAACCTGGGTTTAGTTGAATACAAGCCTGCAGTTCTTGAATTCAGCACATCTTCTGCAGTTCTTACTCAGACTGAGACTCTGGGCAACCTACAAAGAGCGTAAATAAAAATCAATGAGACCATTAGTGGGATGAATACTTACAGCATCAGCCCTTCTATAACCACAAAGTCTGCCCAGATGGATGCCCTTAAAAGACTTTCAGAAGGTTTGCTCCAGACAATGGCTCTCGTTCCAGCACGTTGCTGTGACTTGGGAGAATAAAATGAAGATAAATGCAGCTGTTTCTGCCTACATTAATGCAGCATTAGTGCCCTCAGTAACAAAGGTAGGACAGAGTATGTAGGAAAATAAAAGATTCAGGACAAAACTATTAAGTTACATGTTTGGTGTATTTATAAACAGTGCTAGGCTTTAGATGTATTATTATATAGCTTTAACATCAGTAATCCTGCTTATAAATCAAGACCATGTTTTTAGCTTTGATATTAAGAAGAAGAAAAAGGGCATGACCAAAGACATTTGGCACTGCTGTTTTTGTCATTATGCTGCTATTAGCTTTGCAAACAGCTCTGATGTTTTGTGAGGATCAGATCAAAACTAAATTAATACAGGTCCAGTGGTAATACAAACAGAGTGATTTTGTATTAGTTCTTTCAAGAAGGGAAAAAGGTAAGACTCCTGGGCTGAACAAAAAGTCAGTGTAACCAATGGACCAGGACAGGGCATCCCAGACAGAGAAAAGTTCTCTGGGCCTGTGAGGTATGAAGAAAAGTGTTGCTCCAACACCTTTCTCTGTTCTGTCTCTCCTTTGACCTGTTCACCTCCTGCTCTCCAGAGTCCCAAAGGAGCCAGGAGAACAGGTGGATTTTCCAGTGTGCCAGCAAACCAAGATGGCAGGAGGATATAAGGACAATGCAAGGATCTTTCACCTGGAATGTTTTGTTCCAAGCAGCCTCTTTTTATGTGCAAAAGCATAAAGTACAAGACAATTTGTCCAGCAGCTTGAACCCAAATTTAGGAAGGCTCTAACAAGGCCAAAGTCAAATATGCATAACCAGCAAAGTCTGTGCATCACCCAACTGTCACCAACACAGTGTGTTCCTATTCCTTGCATTTTTTGCCATTATTTTTGTTGATACAGGAAAAGAATATGCACTATTGCCTGAGAAATTTATAAATGCTAGCTATATTAATGGGAAAATAAACTCAAATGCTGTCTTCCTGCCTAATTCTAAGTCTATAACGATTATATTTTATATTTCCCTTTTTCAAAAGCCCTTTTCAGTTATTTTCCTTTCGCTTTTGGGTTCTACTGTATCGGAATGTCCAAAAGAAAATGGCTGTAACTACTGAAGTCAGTGTTACAACTGAAAAACACATATCAGTAAAACCCATTCTTTAATATGTGAGCCCACATTAACTAAACCCAGCTGAAAAGTTCTGAGAAGTTAAATTAAAATAAATAACT
Source organism: Fringilla coelebs (assembly GCF_963513975.1). Taxonomy (NCBI): domain Eukaryota; kingdom Metazoa; phylum Chordata; class Aves; order Passeriformes; family Fringillidae; genus Fringilla; species Fringilla coelebs. Next base: position 3,592,731 of record NC_140067.1, read on the forward strand.
GTGAGAGTTAAGTAAACAGTTCCCTTACTGGATTTGCTATAACTGACTAAAACTTTTCTTCCTCTTTCCACATTAAAGGAGAGCCCTAAAACCACATTTTGCATATTTTATTACTTCAAACCTTTTCTAACCTGGTTCCCAGGTCAGACCAAGTCTAAAAAAAACTTTAAAAAGTGAATCTAACATTGTTCTAAAACAACAGAATCCAGTGGAGTGTGAACAACAGGACTATCAATAAATGTCTTCTCTTATTCCCAGACCCAGAGAGGAATTTAAACAATTTTTAGCCCCTACGATTCACAATTTATTGAACTGAACTGGCACACAAGCTTCAGCAATCAATGTTACCCATCTGATGCCTCTGAGTGCTTTCACCAGAGAGAGGAACTGCACGTTTGGAGAAAGAAAACATTTCTGTTATTGTTTTAAAAATCACAGTTGAAAGTTTCTTGAAAGGTCAGAAAGCAAGTTCTCCTGGTAGACACAGATTAGCAGCAGAGGGTAGGCAAGGTGCTCAGGGTGTATGGGAAGGGTAATCCATCAGATTGATAGCACCACTATGTATATGGTACAATTATATCTTATCTCCCCAGCCCTGCAACCAAAATAAACCCCATGGAAGCCTTGGAGTCTGCTTCTGTTGTCTTTAAGTACACACCCCTTAGGGTGGCGACCCAAGGCACACCACACGCCTTTTACCTCATGTAAGACAAAAGCAAAACAAATATAATCAGTATTTTTCCTCTTAGGACTCTCACTGAGCCTCTTTGATGTGTTTTCCCTAATCGTTTTCTCTTTTTAATCATCACACTCAGGGGTTTCTCTGAGCTTATTATGGTTTAGGTTTTATGTAACCTCTTCCAGGCGGGCGCCTTCCCAAGCTCCCAACACAGCAACTGCTGTAACAGTACACAGCAACTCTACACCAAGGAATACCTTGGCCAAATGAAACCAAAAGGGAAATTTAGATGAGTACATTCTGCTTAGGTTGGAATTTTGGCTCAGACACAAGAGTTCACACTCCTGGTCTTGCAAAAAGAAGCTCTAATGGAGATACTGAAAATGAAAGTATCTCTTCTACTTCAAAGCTGAAAATCCGGCTGCTTCTACAAAGTGTTTTTCTGCTCTGGGAAATTTTACTTCTCTCCACCCATTCATGAAGGGGAAATCCTTGGTCCTGCAAGTTACCTGTGGGTTTGCCATTCACTCGACTAGATCTGACACTCTGCCAGAATGATTTACTGGCATAAAACTAGTTAAATTTAAATTTCCAATTTCCACGTGGCTGCTTGCCAATATTTCTTTGTCTTAGGAGCAATTATTTACATTTACATTTTATCTTGATTCTCTTTAGCAATATTCTTACTTACGTAGAGAACCCTTCAATGGATTACTACATTCTTTTCAGTTTTACCTAAAGCGCATTGGTGTCCTACAGTTCAAAAATTTTCCTGATCCACTATTAACAAAATGGCTCAATTTATACCAGGCACCACGTAAAACTCACATAAATGGAATACCCAGAAAATGTCCAGTAAAAGCTGCCCCCCGTCTAAACTGCCAGTAGATACATGAGGTTCTGGAGTTAATTTCCATTTATCAGCTAAGAATTACTGATAGCAGTGCTACTCATTTCTGTTGTTCCACGTCAGGGTGCTGCCCAAGCAGGAGCTGGGACAAGACCTGGAAACATTTCCTTCACGTGGGAAGGTGCCCTGCTAAGAAACTGCTTATTGAACCTGACAGCAGGCATATAAGCAACATTAGAGGGAGTGCTCACACGTGTACTCCCAATAAAGGGGAGGACAAGGCGGTGAAAGTCAGACTATTACAAGACAAATACAAATTGTTTTTAATCTCCAGGAGAGCTCCCAGTGTTTGGGAGAGGAGGGAGGGAAAGAAAGGGGTAGGGGAGCAGTAAGCTCTGCTGAGACTTTTCTTATGGTTTCTGTCGCCTTTTGTAAGAAAATCATTCTAGAGGAAAGCAAGAGAGGATTTTGAAACTAACAGAAAAGGACTTGCTAAAAGGTACTTTGCTCTGTAAAACTTCCCAAGGAGCCTGAAAAAGCACCCTGAGCACGCCCTTTATCACACAGCTTTGCATATGAAATGCTGGTTTTTTTCAGAGGCAGTTGTATATTTTTACCTGGGGGGTTATTCCTGTCAATTGTCCCCTGATTACTGATCTGTGAGAAACAAATGAAGGAGTCAGAGCTACCACAAAGATAGAAATACAGCTATTGAAGTTCGTGGGATTTTCAACATTCCCCCTCCTTACCCCAAAACTTTACCCTTTGTGTAAACACTGCCATATATATTTTTTGTTTGGCTCCCTGGTGGACCACCTGAAAACCATCAGCACTCAGAGAAGAAAGCTGCTATGGTTTATTCAGAATTTCCTTAACCCCAAGTCCTGCTGTGCATTACCATTTCCCAGAAAGGTGCATTGTTCTATCAGCACCCCTATCAAATTCAAGAGCAGAGCCGCGCTGTCGGGACGTGCAGCAGCTCAGATAGGCCGGGCTGTTGCAATCCTGTTGCAATCCTGCGCAGAAAACAGAACGTTAACACTGGCATGCTGCTCCCACGCCCTCCCCTCTCCGGGCTTCCCATTAACTCCGTGACACCCTGCAAAGCACAGGATTTATTTACACAACACCACTCTAGAGACGGGCAGTTGTTCGGCTGCGATGTTGAGAAGGCTTAGGAAGCACTACTCGCCAAAGTAAAGGTGTATTAAGCATCAACTGAGGATGAAAAAAACCGCTTGATCGAGTTTCCAGCTGCAGCACAATTCCCTTTTAGCCAGGAGCTGCTGGGACAAACTAGAGAAGCTCGTGGCTTTCACAGCGAGCAGTGGCTGGCACTCACACGCTGGTTCCACGAGGACTTTAATCCGGGATGTGTGGTGACACCCTGAAAAGAAGCGAATTCCTCTCTGGCCAGCCATTCAGGTTTTAGGCGGGCTGAAGGAGCGGGACGCGTTTCCCAACGCCGCTCACCTCGGGCAGTGGCAGCGCCAGGGAGGGACAGCGTGGGAGCCGGAAGAAGGCAGGACGGGCTTTGTGTCAGCGCGGCCGGCCGAGCCCACGGCGCGCCCCACGTCACTCCCGGCTCTGCTGATTTCATCTGCTCGGGAGCGCTCCTCGCTTTTCCTTAAAAAGCATTGCTATGTGGAGAGCAGTTTACAACGTGGCACAGGTGTAAAAACAGACAGGGAAGCTCAGGGGCAGATTTAGCGGGTGGGAGTGAGCAAAAGTGCCCTAAGCATCGCCTCCGCACTCCTGCGTCTGTAGCACCCATTCATCCTGTTCCCTGTGGGAAACATAGAGCGGAATTCCCGTGTTTCACCTGGTCATCTCCTTGCCAAAGTACTGAGAAACAGGGCTGATTCTTTAGGAAACGACCAGTGGGAAGGTGGCGAGGTGCTGGTGGCTGTGCCTCAGCATCCCTCCTTCTGTGAAGCTGCCATGTGATAATTCCTCCTGCATGACCAACTCCAAATCACTGTCAGAGCCCCTCGAGGCAGAGACTCTGAATGTAAAGAAGACAAAACAACCCCCCAAAAAAGCAAGCCCTTAGCAACTAAAAGATATTTGGTCAAAAAGGTCAAAGAGTGACCAAAGAGTTAAAGTGGCATAAATCTAAGTGCCAGTACATGCTCCACACAGTCCTGGGTCAGGTTCAAAATGCATTACAAGGCTCATGAACCAATAAAAATGCCATTGATTGATATCCTAAAAGCAAATGGGGGCAGTAACAAATATTTTGTACTAACAAGTTAATACTAGATCTTCCAGATGAAAATCCATTGCTTTCCCATACCTATTCCTTACTGAATTTAAAAAAAAATAAAAATAGTTCGTACCACTTGTCCAGCATTTATCCCCCTGACATCTGCCTACTTTAGTAGGACTTCAGTCTCATTATTCCCATTTTACAAGGAGGGAAATCAAGCTAGAAAGATGCTAAAGGTGATTAAGGGTCATTCAACAGGGAGGCAAAAGCAGGGAAGAGTACAATTCCCATTTCAGTTTACTTTCTTCTCTTGTTTTTCCTCGTTGGGTATACAGAAAATAAGATAACTTTTCATTAAACTCACAAGATTATATTAAAGAGGTGAACAATTTTTTTTGACCAAACTTTTAAAGTTTTCTTAGTAGTCTTGAAGGGAAATATATTCCCCACCAGTACTGCTTAAGGGTTAGGTGAAAAGTCGCTGACCAATAGCATAAATGTGAAATATACCCCTGTTCTTATTAATATTTATATAATAATTCAGGGCTGAAATTGGCTATCATTGAACTGACCTCAGATCTCTGACATAAATGCCTATTTGAAGCACCTGGCAATGGGCTGGGAGCATCCACACCCAAAAGTGCCTTGTCTGGGCTTGCAGCTCTGCCAGCCACACACCTTTTCCTACACTGCTGCAGGAACTGGGAAACATCAGCACAAAACGTGCTTATGTAGAGCAAGGCTACGTTGTACCATTAACTCTTACAACACAAGTGCTTCACCTCCCTCACATGACTTACCTGAGCCCACAGCCCTCTCCTCACTCAGCTGAAACTTCTGGAAATCTGTGCTGCAGCTGGTACCCAGCTCTCCAAATACCACACAGCACTTCTGGAATGGCTTGCTAGTTGTTTCCTATTATAAAAAATAAAAATTAAACCAATCTGAATTACAAGTCGCAGCCATCACAGCCTTTAGGCCTTCACTTTAGCATTGTCCTTTTATTCTGAAAATTCTCCTTGATCTTATGAACTTGTTTTTAACATATTCCAAAGTTATGGCTTTTTATATGTTTCATATGTTCTCAACAGACTGTAAACAGTCCTGTGAGCTGAGCAACCCATTTCCCAAAGGCACTGCCAGCTGCTCATGGACTTGTTCTAGCACACATGGGAACAGTGCTCCTGAGCCCATTATAAAAACACAAGATCTCAGATAGTGACCCTCATGACTCTGGGCTAAATTTCCCGTCTCCTCTTCCCTCTGAAACGAGGGAACATAGAGATGCTGTAGTGTTGGCAGCTGCATACAATTTTTACCACAGAACAGCAATTTTAAGATGTTGAGCATCCTGGTTCTTCTCCTGAGGAAGTCCTGAAGGTCTGCTGTGGGTGAGGCCAGGCCATTCCCAGCCAGGAGGGGACAGGGCTGCCCAGACAGGGAGGAGCAGCTGTGTCATTGTGTGATAGTTCAGCTGGGATCAGAGATCAGGCTGTTGTTTATTAATCAGGTGGGACAGAGGAAGAGAAGCAGTTCAGCAGCACCTTCTCCAAAACAGAAACCTTGAACTCTGCTTGTGCTTCCAGGCACTGTCCTTCCCAGGCCGTGCCCTTTCCTGCCATCATTGCCTTCCTTGGCTCTTTGGCAACCCTAACTGCTCCCACACCATGACTCCAACACAAATGACTGTCATCCACAGTGAATGTTTCCATTTGAATTACGTGAGCAGGCCCTCTGTAAACTTCCCCACAGGCTCCACCACACTAATCCCTGGGAAGGAGCAACCTGCAGGACCTACTTTCACTGTTGAATGCTTTCTCTGTTTGTTGCTCCTCCTCCTCAGAGCCATTACCCGAATTCAGACAGGTGTCCTTACATCTGTCACCCAGCAGCCACTGCTGACATTCAGGACAGGACCTTGCTGTGTCCAAGCCTGAGCCCACGGCACAGAGCAGGAAAGCTCTGACTGCTCCCTGGAAATCCCTGAGCTCTGGGCTGCTTTTCACTGGGCAGTTCTGGTCTCATGCAGACTCGCTTCCTCCCCTTCTCCTGTTGCAAGTACTGCTTTATCCCAGGTTGCCAGGAGCATACTGTGCCAACAGCTGCTAAGACAGAGCAAGGTGTCAACTTTGGCAGGATGCCAGATTGTTTATTAATTAAAAATCTAAGCAGTCTGTATTTGTCCTGAGACCCTAATCAAAACTGAGCTATTTTACCCAGAGATCTGAACGGTTAAATCCAGTTATTCTGAGGCTTTCAGTCACAACTGGCAACTACAAATAAATCCATTTTGTTGACACTACTGTCTGTTTACTGAAATACCCAAAGACCGCAAAGCTAACTCCAGTTCTCCATGGTGAAACCCCACCTCAGTAATACGGGAACATATGCACACTTCCAGCAGGATCTTTCCCCCTGAACACAGTAAATATCTTTTCAAAGGCATTCACCTGCCTCCCCAGCACTCAGCATCAATATGCTTCTATTTGTATGGTACATTTTTCCTGCTGCCAGCTCCCAATGCCAAGCAGAGCCGTCTGCTTCCCATATGCCACCCGTCCTCCAGTGCCTCCTCTCCTGCTTACCTTCCCCCTCTGGGCTCCCACTGTGGATCAACTGCTACTCTGCCAGCCTTCTTGGTGTGTAGAGGATTTTTCCAACTGCAAGCTCCACAGGATGGGAACTATGCCCAACTCTCTATTTCCCAGAGCACCAGCTAAGCTGTGGTATAGAAATAATGAGCACAGAGACATTATTGGTGTGACATTTAGATTTGTAATATCCCAAACATCCTTCTAGAGGAAGGTGTCCCTGCCCAGGGCAAGGGGGTTGGGACAAGATGATCTTTAAGTTCCCTTCCAACCCCAGCCATTGAAGGATTCTAAAAAGCACAGGAAGCAAGGCCCCAGGGTTCCTTTCAGACTCATCTCTAGACAATGTGGTTAACTTCTACTTGCTCAGAGTTTTGATCAAAAATTAAAAAATACATATAAGTGTTTGAATAAAAAATTATAAAGTTCATTACTTAGTTGAAAATACATTTGCAGTGAGCATTGAAATCCCCTATAGCACAATAGTGAGAAATTTAGTATAACTGCTGAGTGAAGAGGTCATCCCATCTTCTTTAGAGACAATCATATCACATCTTTCATTCAGATGTTGCTGCACATCAACATCCAGGGTTTGAATTGCTCAGGCAGCATTCCTAGGAAAATGGAAGATGTTTTTAGTGGTTCCTCCCTCACTTCTGCAGCCTTTCTGTGTGTTTACAGCACTGCTGTCCTGCCCCAGAGGTAACCCAACAGGTCTTGCAAAGCCTCCTAACTTTGCCCCACCTCCATCATTCACAATCTTGTCTCTGTAACCTACTCATTTTCCCCCATTCCACAAACTATTAGTTTCAAAGAAATCCAGAGATTAATTAAAATGATTGGTGGGATGAGTAGGTGAGGGGGACAGGCTAAAGGGCTTGACAAGAAGAAAGATGAAAAGGACTAAGTGCGTATGGCTTGGTTATGCGATGACTAATGGAGGGTGGAGGAGATGGACACGATATTCATTTACAAGTGCCTGTGGTTCTGGAGAGCATTTTTCATGTGCAAAATGAAGACTCACTCAAGACTGGCTGGGTTTTTTTAGAGTTTTGGTTCCAGGGTCCTCTGCATCAAGTTGTGAGTCTCGCTCTTCCCCCAGCCTGTGCATTCCCACCTTTCCCCTGTGTCCCCAAGTGTATTGATTTGTTTTTACTTCAGCCTCAATTCCTGGATCTCCACCTGGCCACAGGAGTCCTGCTGGGAGCAAAGAGCAAGAGGAGAGGCCACGGAAGCCGGGGGTGGATGAGGTGGCAGCTCTGCCACGCCTGTGCTGTGCTGCAGACTTGGACCCACTTGAACCAAGGACGCAAACACGCCCTGAGGAACCGGCAAGGGACTGGGACCAGCAGAACCTGGGAATGATTTCACTTCCACTTGGCCTAAGGAAACTGTTCCTTGTACCCTCTCACCCCCATCTTATTTTACTGATGGAGTGAACAAGAGAAAAATACTTGTGCTTTCTGACTCTTCAAACTCTTGTCTCCCCCAGTTGGAGAAAACTGGTCTATAGTAATTCCTTAAGCAAGTAGAAAGCAGTGTGTGAAAATCCAGCAATTCTCAGTTTTATTCACTTTAAGATGTGAAGAAGGATATCACATTTGGAAAGAGTAAAGTCTCTCTCAAAAAAATCTATATAATAATTTTCTATACAATAAAGATGTTATGGAAATTTCTCTGAGGAGAAGAAAAAGCAAAATAGTCTAACACATCAAAATAAAATTATTTATTGAAATATTTAATATACATGTAATAAAACAATATGGAAAAAAGTATTTTTTCTGTGAGCACTATTTCCAATGTAAAAAAAAAAAATCAGAAGCTGACATTTATCCTTTCTTCTTTTTTTTTTCCAAATGATTTTGAAATAAGTCAAAAGCACTTGAGATGCAGGAATGAAACAAAACAACAAACCCATTTATTCCTGGACACCAAATATAATTCAGACGGATGTGGTGTGTGTAACAAATTTTAATTTGTCTCTGAAAAGCCATTTAATTATTCAGATTATCTGATTGCCTCACTCAGGCTTCTATTGATTGATTAGAGAAGTTTATAAATCAAAATGTGCATTACTGCTGCTCAACACATTGGCCTCTCAGAAATACAGGGCAGGGATTGGCAATTCCTAGCCACAAGTTTGTTTATTGAGCCATGTAAATGGCTCTGGTTTGTACCTGGGTCAGGAAGTGTTCCTTCATCCTACTAAAGGAATATTTTCTTAAGGACGTCAGGAAAGGGGGAATAAAAGCCCAGAATTAATAGGTGTTTAATAAATCAGGGCATAGCCACCAGCTCCTTGGCTAATGGCCACGAAGGATCACTACCCATGGGTGCCACTTCTGGATCTGCTCCACTCTGAAGGTCTCAGTGCTGAACTTGGGACTGAAATCTCAGCCAAGCCTTCTCTAAGGTCCCCAGTGAGGCAGGAAATCCCCTGGGAGCAGCCAAGAGCTCTTGTCTTTGATTTTAGTGCTCTCCTGCTCCCCACAACCTTTGCAAGCACCTTGACTCTCTATTGCAGCCTGGACCAAAGAACCTGCAGTGAGCAGCAATTACCGTAATGAATGTCCCCCACAGCCACGGGGCCTCAGCTCCTACACGTCCCCAGCAAACTGGAATGTCTGCTCCTGAAACCCCGCCTCTGCAAGAGGAAGGAAGTAGAGCTGAAATGGGTGGAGGGGAAAAAAAATTAAATTAAATTAATCCCTCCAGCCTGATCCAACCCTCACTGAAGTTAATCAAAACCTTGCATTGGTATCAGTGGGGTCCAAAGGCAGTTTTTCAGGTTATACAAATCTGTGATAAATAGAGTGGTTTAAGCTATGCTGAGCATGTTCCTCATAGTCTGAACTTTGCTTTCTAGGACAAAAGAAACATGCAGAAGAAAACCCCAAAAGATAAAATAAAACAACACAACCAATTAAGTACATAAAGCTAATCAGAATAAATTTTATTAGTAGTATTTGTCTATACAGCAAATTAATTGCATGCCTGCCTATGTACCACAAACAACCTCCCCATTATTAGCTTCATTTGGAAATATTTAAAATATTTTATTTCAAAATAAAAAGCTCCACACAATAAACGACTTCGAATTCAAGTCTTACATTAATTCAGATTTTCTTCCTTGCCGTTTATAAACATGAAAACTGCGGGGTGACACAGAGGAGATCATTTATGGGCTATCTCCGGGGGTTGTAACACATCAAGGACGGCCACATCAGGTCCGACGAGATACCCATCTCTGACAGGGGCCAGGAGTGGGTCCCTAGGGAGGCACACGAAGCCAGGGATGCCCCCCAGGCACAAGTCATTTGCAGCTCTGGGATTTCCAGAGCCAGTGCAGATGCTTCGTGATTCACAGACCTTAAGTGATTTCTCTTCTGTGAATTCATCCAATCACGTTAAAACCCCTCAGTCCACCCCTGCCAGGGAGTTCCAGCTCTGAACCACAGCTCTTTGGTTTATTCTGAACCTGCCAGTTTCATTTGATGCCCTTGGCTCTGGGGCCAGAAGAGTCAGCCACTGGTCTCTATTTATCTTGTATGTAAACATTAAAAGGAATTAAACAGCTGCTTTGAGTGCTCACTGCATTAATGAATTCCAGAGATTTTCTTATGCCTGTGCAGTAACTTAGTGCTGTTTGGCTGAACAGCTGAAGTTTGAGTTACCTGCAGCCCAGAGAGATGCTGCCTCTGTGAAGGCTGTGCAGACACAGCAGCACACAGTGAGCCCCCATATCCAGACCAAACTTTGCATTTTGTGCCACAAACCGTTAACACACTGCATGTATTATTTCCATCATTCCAGTTAACACCAGTGCCCACCATGTGGCCAAAGTCAGGTGGGAACACCAGGGAAAAACGCAGAAGGAAAAAACCCCAACGACTTCCAAGAGGGGAGCTGGACCTTCACTTTTCTTTCATAGCTGCTGATGTTTCTGTTTGCTTCACTGCTCCTTTCCTATACGGTAACTGGTAATTATGTCATTATATCCAGGAAAAAATAGAACCGGAGAATTTGAAAGTGTGTTTTCAAAACTGAACTTAAGTTTGTTAGATTCACATATCGTGAGAAGGGATTGAAGCTGACAGACCAAGTTCTGCACTGACAAAAAGCTGAACAGCAGGCAACAGCTTCGTGTTGGAAGCATAAGGAGCACTTGTTGCACTGCTGGCAATCAAACACACCAGAACAGCCCTGCAGTCCCTGTGCCATCCCGTATTGTCACCGTCTGTCCTCAAATACCTGGTGCACTTTATTGCAGAGGTAGCTGCCTGGCAGCAGTCCCAAACCCCCACCACCCCGAGAGAAGGGTGTGTGCGGGGCAAGGTACGGAGAGCGGATCCCTGTTATCAGCGCTCTGTCCCGGAACGCCGCTCGCACAGAGCAGCTCCAGCGAACCAGACAGCTCCCATCTGTTGCTCCGAGGGGAACATGCCAGCAGAGACTTTTCTCCTCCACCGCGATCCTTCGGCTCCAGCCCTTATTTTCCCTCCCGACTAACCTGCAATTCCACAGCAATACTGGGACACTGTCTAAAATTAGGCCGTCGCTGTCCCCTCCCCTTGGAGGACGAGTTCAGAGAAACCCATCCGCAACCCGGCTTTTTCCTGTCGGGTTTTATTCCCCTCCGTATTCTCCCGGTTATTCCCGAGGTCGGGAATTGACGTCCCGGCTCTCTGTAGAGGCAGAGCCGTGCCGGGGGGCGGAGGTGCGGGGGCGAACGCGAACACCCGCGGCCGAAACCCGCGGCTCCCGCTGGGCTGGGCGGGCGAGCGGGGACTCCACCGGCCCCGCGGGGGCTCAGCCCGGGGCGGGGAGCGCGGGGTGCCCCCGGTGCCGCCCCCGGCGCTGCCTGGAAGCGGCGGGGGCGGCGGGACGGGGAAACCACGTGGGGCTCCCCGGGAGCGCCACCTGAAGGGCCGAACCACCGCCGGGGGAGGGAGGAGCGGCGAAGGCGGGGGGGGGGAAAGGCACACCACAGCCCGAAACCCGGCGGAGGCAGTGGCCGCCAGGCAAACAAACAAACGCACAAGCAGACGGAGGCAGAAGCGCGCCGGGAGCGGCGGCGGGCCGGGGCCGAGCGCGGCCCCCCGCGGTTGGTTCGGTGCCCGCGGAGGAGGCGCCGGGGCGGCCCCGCCGGCCCAGCCCGCGCGCGCGGGACGCGGTAACCAGATATTTCAAAAACAAAGACGTCAGCCCACACTGCCCCGCGCGCGCCCCCCCGGCATTACGTCATCCCACAAGGCCCCGCGCGCTCAAGAAGCTTCTGAAGGGGGGGGTGGCCATGGCGACCCGGGCCGGGTCCGCGCGCCGGGCCCTGGCTCCGCCCCCCCCGGGGACGGGGCGGCGGCAGCCAATGGGGAGCGCGCGGGGTGACATCATGCGCTATTTTTAGCGGGCTCGCGGCCGCTGATAAGTGAAGGGCTGCACGGCGGGAGCGGGCGCAGAGCGCGGGGCGGGCGGGAGCGAACAAGCGCGACTGAGTGCGGCCGCCGGGACGGTGGAGCGGGAATAGCGCGGAGCCGGGCAGGGAAAGTACTTGTGGCGGCGGAGCGGCGTCCCGGCACCACCGGCACGCGGAGGAGGAGGGCGGCGAGGCGCCCCGCCAGGCCGGGCGGGCTCTCAGCGCGGCGGCGGCAGCAGCGATCCAGTAAGGCTCCGCGTTTCTCCTTCCTCGGCTCCGCGTTCCCCTTCCCCGGGAGGGTCGGGGTGCCCGCGGGGAGCTGAGCGGCGGCCGGGCAGCTTCCCCTCTCCGGACTGTGTTCTATGAGTGCAAAGATGGAGCCTACTTTCTACGAGGATGCGCTGAGTGCCGGCTTCGCGCCGCCGGAGAGCGGCGGGTACGGATACAATAACGCCAAGGTGCTGAAGCAGAACATGACGCTGAACCTGTCCGACCCCTCCAGCAACCTGAAGCCGCACCTGAGGAACAAGAACGCCGACATCCTCACCTCGCCCGACGTGGGGCTCCTCAAACTGGCCTCGCCCGAGCTGGAGCGGCTCATCATCCAGTCCAGCAATGGGCTGATCACCACCACGCCGACCCCGACGCAGTTCCTGTGCCCCAAGAATGTCACCGACGAGCAGGAGGGGTTCGCCGAGGGCTTCGTGAGAGCTTTGGCGGAGCTGCACAACCAGAACACGCTGCCCAGCGTCACCTCGGCCGCCCAACCTGTCACCAGCGGGATGGCACCTGTGTCCTCCATGGCCGGCAGCACCAGCTTCAACACCAGTTTGCACAGCGAGCCCCCGGTGTACGCCAACCTCAGCAACTTCAACCCCAACGCGCTCAGCTCCGCGCCCAGCTACAACGCCAATAGCATGGGATACGCGCCCCAGCATCACATAAACCCCCAGATGCCCGTGCAGCATCCCCGGCTCCAGGCTCTGAAAGAGGAGCCGCAGACTGTACCTGAAATGCCGGGGGAAACTCCTCCCCTGTCCCCCATTGACATGGAGTCACAGGAGAGAATCAAAGCCGAGAGAAAGCGCATGAGGAACAGAATCGCGGCGTCCAAATGCCGGAAAAGGAAGTTGGAAAGGATTGCCCGGTTGGAAGAAAAAGTGAAAACTTTGAAAGCCCAGAACTCAGAGCTGGCATCCACTGCCAACATGCTCAGAGAACAGGTTGCACAGCTTAAGCAGAAGGTCATGAACCACGTCAACAGCGGGTGCCAGCTTATGCTCACACAGCAGTTGCAGACGTTTTGAAGAGACTCTTCAGCGAGAACTGTGTGTTGTGGTACAACTAAAACAGGAAAAATCCAAAGTGGCAGAGGCATAAAGCTAATGGCAAAAGCTGAGAGGCTGTCCTGCCTGTGCTCCGCAAAGCGCATGTGTGGAAAGACTGGCAAAGCCTTCAGCTGGAGCCGGGAGTGCAGCGGCCAGCGCTGCTCCGGGAAGTGCTGTTCCTGCTCGGATGAGATGTCAGATCTTCGTTTAACATTGACCAAGACCTGCATGGACCTAACATTCGATGATCATTCAGTATTAAAGGTTAAACTGCAATAGAAACTGTAGATTGCTTTATGTAGTATTCCTTAAGAAAAAAAAAAAAGTGGGAGGGAGGTTTGTGGGAGGCTGATAAACAAAAAAACTGTTCTGCCTGCCTTCAAGTAAATTGTGTATGTACATATCTTTTTTTATTTTATTTTATGAAAGTTGATTAATGTCAATAAACTACTTCATGACTTTGTAAGTTATTTTTATGTTGTTTATTTGGGCACTGCCCAGTATTGTTTGTAAATAAGAGGCTTTTTTTTAGCACTCTGAGTTTACCATTTGTAATAAAGTATAATTTTTTAATGTTTCTGTTTCTGGAAAAAAATTCTAGAAGGTTCTATTATATTTAAGAAAAATAAAATAATTAAAATGTATTTTCCCCTCACACTTTTTTTTTTTTGGCTAGTACTTTAGTTGGGGAAGTGCCCTTTGGGCTGCACTCTGAAGGGTAGGGATTATGCTGAACTTACTCTGTAACTCCAGACATGTCCTGGAGAAGGTGTGAGCAGGGACGGGAGAAGCCAGATCCTCCTCACTAAACTCCTACAACTTTTGGGGTTCTCCTGAGGTTGGATTCCCCAGCTGCAGCCTGACTGCCTGGTTCTTGGGGCCCTGTTTAGACATCTGACTTCAGGCAGGGTTGTGGAGGGGTGGAAAGGCAGGGAACAAAATTGTTCCATAACTGGAGCAACTGGCTACTTGATCTGACATGTTTTTTATTAAATTAATGCCCTCAAGAAGATAAGGCAGGTGGTTGTATTAAGAAAATTATGCTGTAGGCTTAAAAAAATAAAAATATTCACCTTTATCCCTGTGTTTTCTCAGGTAGGAGGTGATTCTTGTCTGTTAATATTTATGACAATGCTGCTGTCAACAGTAAAATAAGTTTAGAACCCTTCCCCTGTCTCTAAATCCTTTCCCTTTTGGATATCGCTCTGGGTTCTAACCTTCTTGGCAGTAGAAAAGCTGGGAAAACTGAACCTAGTGGGAAATGAAAATAGCAACTTGTTGAAAAACAGCAACTCCTGTTGCTTGTTTCTAGCAATTTGCTGAAAACAGCAACTTCTCAGGCACTTCCCAGGTGTTTTTTACAAAACAATCCTGATTTTTAGTACAATGACAATATACAGGTATATCTCAGAAACATGCTACTTTACTTGAGAGGGGTGGGAAACAGCTTTATTACCAGGATTTTAAACACTGCACCCAATTAATTTTGTTTAACAAACCTATTTGAAGGAGAGCAGATGTTTTCCTGTTTGCTATTTGGAGCCAAACAGCTAAGAAAAAATAGATGATATCAAAAGACTGCCAGAAAATATTAGAAAATCATTACTCTCAAGCAGTTTTTTTTTAAAAGTATTTTTTTCCTTAAATTGGAATACGTCTTATTTTAAAATTGAAATGACAGCATTGGTTACAGTCACTTCCAAAATACACTAGATAGTTATATATATGTATATATCCACATTTTTACTGTTATCAAAGTGATACTCAAACTTGCAACTACTGTGGGTCAGTTCCTTACAGGAAGCAGAGAAGTATCTTCCTCTAACTTTCCCCCCATTGATCACACATTTTATCACACAGGGGGTTGTTTTAATGTTTTAAAGATGCTCCTTTGGTAGTGTCCTTCCACATCCCAAGCACGTGTCAAGGTAGGCACCGTTTGGAGGGTGTTTGCTGCTGTCAGAGGAATACAACTGTAACAACACCAACCAAACAAAGGGTTACTAGGAGGATTCCCAAGTTTGCCAAGAGTACATTTTGCTGATGTCAGCAACCCGGAAGGTAAGTTGATTTTGACCATATGTAGGAATAGACAGCAGCGGGATAATACACAGCACTGCTGGGTGTGGTTTTACAGGGATTTAGCAAGTGCCAACTAGCAAAATAAGCAGGGCAAGGAGATTAATTACCTGCAAAGGTGCATGTTTAACTCTCAGCAGCGCTGGGTTATGGAAGAGACGTTACTAGCAAGCATTTTGCTTAATCACCTAATTACGTAAAAAATAAATACATTACATAAAATACTATGTTAATTAAAGCCAGCTGAGTGACAGTCTGCTCCACCCTAGCCTCATGTGCACACACAGACATTCAGAAGTGCAGTTGTGTGTTCTGTCTCAGGGTGACATTCTGTGGAATGGGTGAGAGCTCCTGAGCCACGGCACTGCTGGCTCAGTGGGCACCACAGGTTGGATTGTTCCTGTCACGCCAATATTCCAGTGGTGTCCACTCACAGAATCTGCCAGGCAAGGTGGGTGGAGTGCCAGTGAGCTTCACAAGGAGATGAAGAGCACTTTAAGATAAACCTTTTCATTGGTCCCTCATCACATTTAAGGATTAGGCCTAAAAGAGGGCAAAGTAAGTTTATATTCTTTGCTCCTCCATCTGTTTTGTAAACAGTGCGGTGGGCCGGGAGCCTGTTGCTATCTGGTCCACCTCAGCCTAGATTAAAATTCAGCACTCTCAGTTTATTTCTTAGTAAATCACTGTGTGATCAATACACACAAGGGTAATGAAAGACCTGTGTGCACTTATATGTGGTGAAATGCAAAGTTTTAACACTTACTTAACTGCCAAGACTAAAATTGCCTAATGCATTATGGGCCTTACTGCTACAAGGAATAGTCAGTCCTCTCTGAGATTCAGAGAGAAACTCTTTTTGTTGCCCCAGCTGTATTCACAAGGGAATATTTTGCAAATAACAGCATTGTGAACATGTATTTTGTTTGGCTGTGAGTGTTGTCAACGGATTCAGGAAGTGAAGTCAGAAAAAGGCAGGGTTTCAAACAGGGCAGGCTACACAGAAATGCCTGGGCAAAGAGCCTCTAATCAGAACAACATGTTTGGGACACAGGAATATTAATTAGAATTTGGGTCTCTATTGAAACCAATAGAAGCCTCACACTTCTATCCCATGAACAGAAGTGAGCTACAAAGAGAGGTTTCACCATCATTACTCACTGAATAATTTTAAATCCAAAGTACTTTTCATGATGGGAAGATCAGTAACAATTTAACTTATTCTCCAGTGGAACAGAGTTAGAGTTACCAGCCACTTTCAACTTCAGAACACAGGGGAAGTTGGTAGAGACCCCTATGTATCTGTAGGTCTAAAAAATACCAATCTCAAAACAGAGGACTTCAAATACCAGCCTAAGGCAGCACACACCCATTTAACAATGAAGTCTGAGGACCAGAGATTCCTCAGCTATCTCTACTTTATAGGGATCTGTCTGGAAATCCACACAATATCCCTCCAATCTATGTGAAAAATGGCTGACAGTTCTGTCCCATGCAGAAGTCTAAGAAATCCATTACAATAATTACTTTCTGAAAAGCAGCTCAGGCTGGAACAAGCTCAGGCACTGCTGGAGAGCACCATGGCGTGGGCTGTTCCATGTCCAGGAGAAGCACAAGGCAGAACTGAAAAAAATCCACTTATCTTTAAAATCAAGCCTAGCACTTTCTCTGTTCTCCACCTCTTCTTCCCTCCCCTTATTCCCAAGACTCATGTGTAACAACATGGAGTTACCCACATCAAGAACTAAAACCAGTTCAGGCAAAGTTGCCTGTGTAGAAAATAAAAGTTGAAAACACCATGAGTGAACACAAAATATTGCTAACAGGCAGATGGACAGCAAGGAAATATTTGAAATTACCATATACGCCAACCCATTATGAAACAGAAGATACCTTAGGAACATCTGGCACCAGCTGAGGGACAGGGGAAAGAAGGTGGTATTAGCCTTACAAGTAAAGAAAAGGAAACTTGAAAATGCAGATGGTTTGCTTTTGGGGAAGGTAATTCTTCCAGAGAAATGCTTGTTCCTTGGAATTACATGCACTGCCAACACCAGAGCCTGCACTGCACCCAAGGGCTGGTGGCCATCCTAATTCTCCACAGACCCATTATTGCTGACATGAACAGGATAATGTATCCTCTGAACAGAGAATGTGCTCCTTACAAAGGAAACTTGTAAAAAGTCGTCATATAATTTACCGTGAAAGCCTCTGACTACAGAAACACTTTTAGAGGGGTTTTGCACAGCAGGGCCCTCTTTTCCAATTCTGCACATCATTCTTTGCAGTGCTTTTTTGTTAAGAAACAATGCAACTACAAAAATCAAATTAGATTTTCATCATGGTCCCTTCTGTCCTTAAATATCCGAAACACAAGAAGCACAGTTACAATAGGGAAGAATGGCCTTTTAAAAAGTTAATTAAATATTGAAAACACTGCTAATTTTCTTAGTTATAGAGTAACAACCAACATCAGGGGAAAACCAAACAAAAACCTAATTCAGTAAAATGAGCAAGTAATCTGTTTTTGAAATCTTGTCCAGACCTTGATAGGTCATGACTGACCTGATTAATCCAAATTTCTATAAAATACCTAGAAACTGTGAACAAAAGCAGAAGAAAACTTAACATTTGTTTTCCTCTGTCTCACAATTATTTTCTGCTTTTGAGTCTTATACTCTCCAAGCAATCTCTAAGTTGAACCCTTAAACAAAAGGACAAGCAACTTACTGAAAACTCCTCTGAACTGTGAATTTCGTACCTTATTCTCTTTTTAATTAAAACCAATTCCTGTGAGACCTGGCAGCATAATAACACCAAAGACGTGGGAAACAGGATAGAATTCCAGCAGATGGAGCTCAAAAGCAAATAGTCCTGGAACCAGCTGCACAGATGCCTAGAACAGGAGCCTCTGCTTAGGTGGTGCAGTAGCCAAAAAAGAGTTCAGATGAAACCTGTTATCATACAAGTGTGCTAAAACCAGAATAATTTTAACAGCTTCCCTGAATTCTTAAAATAATCACTGCAATGAGGAGGGAGATCCTGCATGATTTTAGTCACAGAATAACCACAGTTACATCAGAGGACAGTAAGAGTTCAAACTGAGTGTCCATGGCTGTTTTTGTGAATTTTCCTGCCCAGTGATGGCTTAGCTGCATGGCTTTTAGATGGCTGCTGTTAGCACACCTTTCTGCCTCAGATAACAAGTCAGGAAAACACACACGACACAGGGACCATACAATAACCTTGCTACCCAAACTCACAAAGCCTCTCTTTCACACAGCACTGTACTGAAAAGAGAAAACTGAACAAGTTTTGAATCTCCACTGAATGGATCATTGCTAAATTTAAGACTGTGGCCAAGCACTTCCAAAACTGGGGCCTACCTATTTCAAGGGATGTGATTCTCAAAGATGATGGCTTTTTGTGACGGCAAATCAAACCACCTTGGCAACTATGAAAAGTTCATTTGTGTCTAAAAGCAGTTTTAGAACTCTCAACAGCTGCAAAAATTGTGAGCTGCCGCACACACCTTGCAAGCTCTGGAGGTTGTTTTATTTTCACCTTGAGAAATCAGACTCCAAAACCCACAAACCACATAACACTTTAGAGATACAGCTCAGGATTTCTTCAGTTTAACTTCTGACACCTAACAAAGCTGGGGTAGGCGGTACCACAGGCTCTCCTTATAGTTGACAGAAAAGCACTGGCCCCTTCAGAGAGTGATCTGGAAAAATGAAATTGCTGCTTGAAGTGCTTGTGCCTCAGCAACGAGGTTTTTTTTAACTTAGGAGCCTCCAGTCAGATAGGATGAAACCAGGGAGCAACAATTACCTGATTAGAATCAGGAGACATTCACTACACAGAACATTTTGCAAGCATCCACCACGTGTTAGTGATGAACAAATTTCCATATGCAAAGCTTTACTCTGCTGCAGCCCATACATAATGTACACCTTTTTTTTCCCTATCCAAATATTATCCCCAAATATTAACTGTGCAAAACTCTTTGCAAGAAGTAATTAAAAACAAGATTTACAATGAACCCTCTAGTGGTGTCTCAGGGCCCCAGTCAAGATATGATCTTTATCTTGTTAATAATCACCAAGTGTCTGACCCAAATACCTGAAGGGGAAAAAAAGAACCTGAATTCTTCAGGCAAAATCCATCCCCAATTTTCTTGTTTGGCTCTGCTCTCAATCATACAGATTGTCTGTTCTCCCTGCTTCCTGACTGAACAAGATAAAGTATTTATAAGTACATATATTTTAATTACTTATGCAAGTGCTTTAATATGCAGAATTACATAAAAACGATGTAAAAATATACAGGAGGTGCAGCTGACTCCAAAAACATTACTGACCAAAACAACCCCTGGAAAGTTTACATCAAATTTCCTTCTTTAAATGGTGAATTGTAAGCAGAATTTAATGTTCTTTACCCAGGTTGCTCCTCTTTGAAGCAGAGATTTCTAACCAGTACCTTTCTGGTACAGCACGATTTGCAGTTTTCAGGAGTGTGACCTATGGAAAAGCAGGCAGCTTTTCTTTAGGCAGCTGTATCTGTGCTTGTAATACATCACCATGGTTAAAGACTTCTGGATTTTATTTCCCATTTTTGCACTCCAAAAACCACCTCAGCTCAGTATATTTAGGGAAGTGCCCCTCACTACACTTCAAACTACTGACAGTTTAGGCTCTATGTAATTTTGGAGAAGTAACAATAAAGTTGACCAATTTGGCTATTTCTCAAAACACTGACAGTTACCAATAAAGTAGCACAAGTCCTGAAGATGCTGAATATCCCTGTTTTGGAAATCAGGACAGTGATAAATATAGGAAAGAAATGAAAGAAGGAAAGGAAGGGAAGGAAGGAAAGGAAGAGAAGGAAGGGAGGGCAAAACACTTTGTGGGGAGGGCAAAACCAGGAGCTGGGTTTTCTCTTGGACTAAATTTTCATTTTGTAAGAAAGTTACACAGCTCCATCTTTTTCAAATGGATGGTTTCAAACTGGTCCAAGTGTGCACATCTGTCTTTTTGTGCAACTCAGGGCCTTGCTGAACGACCTCAGGTAGCTTTAGCTGGTGTTTGATGAAGGTACCAAGGAAGCAGTTCAGGTTTCTGTGCCAGTTTGTGACTGCAGGAGCCACTATTGTTGCAGGGGCTGCTGCTGCCAGGCAAACACGGACAGAGGCACCTCCTGCACTTAGGGAGCTCAGCTTTGATGTGTATAAGCATTTTTTCTACCTCGGCGTCAGCCTAAGCAACCACCTTTTCCCTTCTCCTTTTCTTTTCCACTCCCTCTTTTGTGCTGGTAGTGCTTTTGGGAATATTTTACCCTGCGTTGTTCCCTTTACTCTCTTACCCACAGAGCTCTACAAACACCTGAAATGATGGGGAGCAACTGGGGAGGTGGAACACAAATGCAGGTACAGGCAGTGAGGATGTGGCATCTCCTGAAAGAAATGCTCACAGCCATATCCAGATTGCCACAGATTGAGCCAGAACTCCTAAATTCATTTTTCTCAATGGAACTTACAGTACAAAAATGCCCAGACAGATTTTGCACCAGTTTTGCTAACTTAATTTAAGTTCACACTTTTGGTTAAACAAGCTCAGATTCCCATATGGACAAACCTATAAAATATGGTTTGACTTTCCCAGGGAACATTTTTCATGCAGCCATTAACTTGAACAAGAACTGTGAGACATTACTGTACCTGCTTATGAAACTGTTTTTGTTAGATGACTAACTTTATGCATATATGTTTAAAATTATTTAAGAGGGCAGTGAGGTTATTATTCCAAGTCTTATAAATGGAATTTCTTGCACATGTTCCTGATATTGGCTTCCATGCCTGTTTTGAATTTACTTACAAAGTACACTGCCACACCCACAATTAATTTCAAGCTATTTCCTTGGCCCCCTCCGTTTGCTGCATTATCATCCTCACGTGCAGAAACTGCTCCTGTGTTTTTCACTGCACAGGAAATGCCAGGCTGGCAGCATGAGAAAGACTGGGATTTAAACGAAATGTTAATGGTTGTTGCTGTGGCTTGAATGTGGCAACAATGAAAAGCTCTCACATTTAGGAGCTACAACTCCTATTTGCCACTGGCAACGCCAGTTAAGGTTCCAATCAAATTCTAAAGGTAACAATGACAACGTAGGGACAAAAGCAACAGAGTAATGAGAAAAAGGAAGGAAAGATCTTCTGAAGTTACTCCTTTTTACTGTTACAAACAGCCCAATTCTCAAACCTGCTGCAAATGAGGAACAGCAGCAGCCCGGTGCCGCCTGATTTTCTGTAGCCTTTCTAATGGTGCTTCCTCCTGGAATTCAGTTCTAGTGTTCTGACACTTGCACAGCCCAGTGTAAGAGAGAAAAGCCCCCATTATCCCCTTTTTAACACACTGCCCATCAATCCAGGAAAGCCCTGCCACCCATCTCACCCCTTCCTTCCTCTCCAGGAGAATCTCACTCTTCTGCTGGCAGTCCTGATCTACAGCAATTAAGCAGAAATAAAACTCCTTGTCTTTACAACTGTACAGAAACAGGAACAAGCAAGACCTCGCCATTAACACACAATAATAAACCCAGATTCCTCCGTGTTTCTGGGGTTCAGCTGATACCACACCAGCCAAGAGCACAATCAGTAATGAATTTGAGTTCTAATTCCAGCTACAGCTGTACACGACGAGCTCATTTATAGCTGCACACACAGTTTTCCATAACTGCTGATTGAGATCTGCAGTGTAGAAATACTGAGCTTAATTCTCCTTTTCCCAGGCAGGCCAGGTCTTGGCTTAAAAAACAAAGCTGAAAAGCCCCAAACCAAACAACTTGGTCTTGGTCTAAATCCTCCCTCTGCTTGGATCTTCAAAATGATACTGACTTCACAGAGATCTACTCTCTGATTTAAATGACTCCATGAGTCTGTGAGTTCAAAAAGAAAAGTTTTATAAGTACAGGTTCAAAACAAACAGACTCTCTATGTAGTAAAAATTACCACTTTTGCTTACAACTAAAAATGATCATTAAACAATGATGCTCCACAAATCTATTAAAGGCTCTTCCAATTCATGAGAAGAGTCAGAATAAAAGCAGAGCTCTCAATTACTGAGAATTTTTAATGGCTTGCTATTTCTTTTGTGCACATCCATCAGTATTTCATAGTCCAAAGCCTGTCCCATATGAACAACGATATATTAAAATGTATTTTGATTTATTTATCAAATTAGATTAAACTGTGTTTAAACATTGCTGGTTCTAGTACTAAAACTGAAGTATTAAGATTCACCACATTACAAAAACCCTAGGATTCTTCAAGTCCATTTCCCTAATATATGCTTGCCATGCCTGACATTACAAGCCTCATCCTAATCTGGAATTTAGCTATTATTTGATACTTTATGTTCTAAGATTCCTTCCTGAAGTCCAAAGCTTTAATTTAAGCCAGCTGTTCCACAATAACTCAGCATGTGTGGGATTTTCCCACTAGATGAAAATGATAAGCAGGATTTTTTTTTATTTTTAAAGATATATTATGAGCCCATTGAGAGATGGCTCCTTTTAAATAAAGGCAAAGAAATTGTCACAGTTGGTCAGCCCTGTAATGTGAAAATAATCCTGTACAACCCAGCTGGGTTTGCTGCTGGTATTGCATTGGCCTTGTCATGGGTTAATGTACAAAGTTATGTTGGCTTTTTTAGCTTTCCATTTTTACTGACCTGTGCACTTTATTTCATGTTGATAATTAATACATTAATATTAACATAACAATATAATATTCTAAATAGGCATTTTTATTCAAATGACACCATTCACTGAAGATTATTTGTGCTCATAAGGGAGAGTGTTGAAGTGCACATCTGTACTAGAGAATGCCACTGGTGTATTATTAAAATACAGGCAGTTTTGGCATTGAAATATATTGTTTTTCTCAATACCATTTTGATCACAAGAAAATGGCAAATGGCCTTTAGAAGAAAAAAAGCACTGTCATACCAGAGTCAATGGCAGGTTAAGGGTTAAAATCAACACAGGATTTGAGAGCAACAGACCATTTTCCTGCAAACTCCTTCTATGGTGTGATCCAGGGGAAGGTCCAACTCAAGTGCTGGATGTTCATACAGGATTTCCTATGACTAATGCTGTCAGCATTCAAGAGTTTTGATTTAAAATGTGGGTGTTATATACAGATAGGAAATTTACCATTTACAATTTCATATTCAAAAATGAATGGAAATTACTGTGATTTTCAGATTCATTTTCTGTACGTGGAATGATAGCATAAAATAAGGAAGTCACTGAGTGGCATATGCTGGGAGTGCCTGCCAAGCTTTTACACAAGTCTTTTATATTTGGATGGGATTCACAGGTAGCTTGTACAGGAAGGCCTTTTCCTTCCTTATTTTTCAAAAGCTTTGCTGGATGGAAATTATGCTAGTGAGTAAAAGAGGGGAAGGGGGAACAAACCACCAACCCAGTGGTTTTGGTGTCAATTCAAGCAAAACTGAAAGTCACATCTAGATGACATTGATGCATCCTGTTGTAATATAAACTAACAAAACCAAGCCTAGGGAGCACAAAAGATGTTTTTGATTTGAAAGATTCATAAACAAAGTAATACAGAAACCAAAGCAAACTGGAAAATGCAAACTTGAGATGTAATCTGTTACAATTAAGTTCAATTTTCCAATATTTCTAGCAAATCTGCCATGGTCATGTCCACTTTCCAGCAGGTTTGCTCTGAAATCCATTGAAAGCTCTGGCTGCTTCAGATAATGTTTAATAGAGATATTTTATTGAATTAAACATGAAGTCACTAAATGCACTTGAGCTGTCATTACAATATCCCTTCTATGTACTTCTTAATGTCACATTTATCCCATTTTCATGATGCAATATTAACTTTTAATTGAAACTGAGATTTCCCTGTGTCTTGTGACACAAGGGAAAAAGGTTGATCCAGCTATTAAAAATCATTATTCTTTCCTTAATCTGGGTCTTCTAACATCCCTAGATGGCATATTACTGTTCTATTATTGAGCCAAGGATTTTGCCTCACTGGGAACCATATGATATATAAATACATTTACAGGTAAATTACAATGGGTCTAGATGCCTGTTCAGCATCTACCACATCACCTGGCAGTGATGTGGCACATCCCACAAGTCTCAGAGATCTCACTTTAAACCTCAGAGTCTTGTAAGCCCAGAACTACTATTTATGCAAGGGGAGGGGAAAAAAAAACCAACCAAAAAATAAAATAAAATTTTTAAAAAAGCACAAACCAAGAAAACTTTTAGAACTTTCTCAAACAGGGAATGCTTCAACTGCTCAGTAAAGGAAACTGAATTTACAAATGACTGTGTTGAGGTTAGAGGGACAGTGTGGAAGAGACTCAAAAAGGCATAAGGTAGCAATATTCAAGGGATGAAAGGAAAGTAGTGCAGGGACTATGGAAGACATCAAAAGCTTTAGGGAGTATGCCTGAAGAGAAGCAGCTCTTATAAAGACTGCTAGTGGAGGTGTGCAGTTCTCTCCAGCTGGACATCAGAACCAAACATTCAAGTTATGGAAGCCATTATTTATTAAATAAAAAGGATGCTGACATAATGAGTCAAACCTGTGCTTTGTCCACAGAGCAGCTGTGGCACAGGTACCAACCCTGTGTGCCGTGAGAAGAGGTATTCCTAGGGAAAAGAAAATCCATGCTCTGTGTTTGCATTACTCCTGTGACCAAATCAAGGTTTTGGGTTTTTTTTTCCCCAAAAGCCTCTTTATGCAGCAAATAATTCTCTGCTCCCAGTGCAGACTAGAGGAGTAAGGAATAAAAGACTTAGTTCCAGGCATGGGAATAGGGAAGTCTGAAATGAAAGCTCCAGTTCAGATGGGACTGCACATGATCTGCACAGCGATGGAAACTGAGGGGGCAGCCAGGTCATGGCTTTCCCCTGCTGCATGAATCACTCTTTGAATGGAAATTTGAGTAGGAAGACATAATGGCTTGGGAACAAAGGGAGCTGCTGGAATATCACAGGTGCAGCCCAACACAGAAGAGTGTTTTGGGATATGCCAAGGAAAGCAAACACCATGAATCTGGAGGAGTTGTCAGGACTTTGTGATTTAGGGAGCTCTCCAAATCAACAAGGGTGTTTCTCACAGAGTCAAACAGACCAGAGGACAGCTGAGGTCTTGTGCCAGTGCTCCAGTGAATCAGGTCCTCAGTGCTGAACTTATTCAGAACTCAGAAAAAGACAGGAGCTGCTGATGTCCTACTGATGTTCCTGGGAGTCACACTGGCACTCCTCTGAGGCACCTCTCTGGAGCTGGGTGTGTAACCATATCCTCTGCTCAACTGGGGCTGTGGTGAGGTGCAGGAATCCAGATCCTGACATACAAGAAGACACTTTCTGGGAGAACCAAAATAGTCAGCGAAAGGCAGAGGATTCAAACAGAGGGCAGGGGAAGCTGCCAGAAAAGGGAAGGGGAGATAAAATGAAAGAATCAATTCTATATCCCTCTAAATGAGAAATACTGAGAGACTGAGTAAAACATATCAAATTATAGAACTGAGAACAGACTAAAACACCAATATGAAAGAAACAATTACAAGCCTGTGATTTTCTGCCACAGTAGGAAAGTTAAACTTAATTTTTATGTATAACAAATATAAACTGAATGCAACTAAAAATCCAAGATTATTTTAACCAGCTGATCAGGTTGGAGTACAACTAAATAATAATAAAGGCAAATGGAATAAATAAAAGCAACTGCTTCCATATAGAAGAAGGAAGGAAAAGAATACCAATTTTTTAAAAAATGTGGTTACAAGCTACTCCCTTGAGTAATTTCAATTGTCTAAAGACTAAGAAAGTGCTATAGATAGAGAGCTTTAGCTAGAACAGTGAAGATGTACTGGTGGTAGATTTTTATGGTCACTAAGAACAAAATGGTGCTTGGCACTGGTGTAATTCCAGAATAGTTTTCACTAAGTGCTCTACCTCTACAAAGCAAATTTGGCCAAAAGGCTTTTCTGGGAGATGCAGTGACAGCACCAAACCCTGCTGGGGGCAATGCTGGGGCTGTGAGGAAGATCCTCACTGTCTTCACCAGTTACAGAACTTCTATAAAGTATTTTCTTCCCCAAGATTTCACTGACAAAATGCATGTTCCTGACTCAAAATCACAAGGGCCTGTTTGGTTTACAATGCAAAAAAAAAATCTGCCCATTTTGGAGAAAAACCCCATCCCTCTCTCCATTTGGTTTTGCTGACCCTGGAAGCTGCCTCAGCATTTAGTAACTCAATACTTTTACATCATTTACATTTTATCCTAATGATAGGATAATCATCAGTTAGACAAAAAAATTTAAATCTTTTTTTAACTTTGCATAATGAACTTTACAGTAGCTAAATATATCATCCATCAAATCAGAACATTTTTTCTTTCAAACAAACTTTTATTTTATTTATTATGTTCTGAAACAAGAATGTTCCTTTTCTTTACCTCTGTGAAACTAAACTAGCCACTTTTTTTTCCTTCAACCTCACCTATGTAGCTTTTTAGAAAACAACCTGGAAAGTAATGCCATGAAGAAGTTTGGAAAAATACTTTGATTGTTCAAAACCTGAATGGCACAAAAAATGGTTCCTAAGTAGTTTGGTCACTCTTAAATTCACTTCTAAGTGCATGATAAACTGGAAAACAGTTCTAATCCTGGAGCTGGATGCAGCCAACCAGCTCTGCAGGCATTTACATAATTTACATCATAGCCATCAGTGGCACTTTGCAGATGTGCACTGTCCACACACAGTTACCCTGGCTTGGGAACTGCATGGAAGTACTCATTAATCTTTGGGAAAAAGAACAGTTTGCATTGCATGGATGCAGTGCTTAATGTGACCTTCATTTGTTTATGCCTGAGGAAACAGCCCTACAGTGCTGAGATAAGACTGTGGCTTGTGTTGGAAATAGAATAAAATACCTGGGGTATTATACCAGCTGCTGCATTATTGGTATTAGAAAAGCATCTATGAGAGTGGACAAATGTGGGAAGCTGTGACTTCTGCAGCACTCTCTTTCAAGCACTGTGCCTGTCCCAGGCTCCACAGGGGTGGCTCTGTGCCAGCAAGAGGTGTCTGGGATGGGATGGGATGGGATGGGATGGGATGCTGAGTCAGGCACAGAATACTGTCAGATTGCCCAAATCAGCTTTCCCCACCCTCAGAGGCCCCTGTTCTGTGTGTGCCACTGGGGATGGCACTTCCCTAGGGAACAGCTCCCATCTCAATACCAGCCAGGAAGGCCCCAAGCCTGCTCCACAGAAATATGACTGACAAACTCATCACCCGGCACCAAAGCTCCCCTTTGGATTCCCCTCATTTACTGCAGTTCATCTTTAGGCAAAATCAAGCTCTGCACTTTGCCTCTTGCAGACATCCTGTCTGCTCAGCTCTCCCAATGTTCTAACAAGTGAAGCTCACTGTAATCATCACCATGAACTCTTCCAGCTCTGCTGTTTCTCAATCCAGCTCTGCCTAAATATAGTACCACCTCAACCAGCTGGGCCACACTCAGATTGCTGGTTATCCAAAGCAGGGCTCTCTTCATCAGCCGTGTTTATTAAGGAAAATGTCTTGATTACCCAGAGATATTTCTGCACCCCTCACGATGTTTAGGTAATGATGTTGGCTGTATTATCTCTTACAGGCTGGTTATTCCACAGCGAGTTCCGTTCCCAACAGCCAGCTCGGCAAGAGCCTCGGTGGAGGAATGGTGACCTCTGCAGGTGCCTCAGTCCCGCAGCCACATCCCCTCACATCCCTTCCACCACACTCAAGGCGTACTTTGGGTCGCTTTCATCTTTGAGAAATTAAAGTAGAGAAAATTAATTGTATATTTGATGATGACATGGCAACATCAAATCGGCTCGAGAACACGGGCATGCGTTAATTTAAGAAATAAATGTTCATCGCTGAGAAGCCAGAAAACAATACTTCAAAGGACAAAAACTTCAAAGCACTCTATAACTTCAAAGCACTGCACCAACAGTAATAAACACTTAGGACGTGTCTGTGAGGTAGAAAAAAAATTTCCTTTTTTAATGCTTGTGTAAACAGGGAACAGGGATTAAGGGATTTGCCCAAGGACACAAGTTAGGAGCAAAACTGAGATTGCATGTCAGAAATAACTGACTCAAGTGTCCCAGCTGCAGCCAGATTTAAACAGTTCCCTGCACAGACACCTATTCAGCAGAGGCCAAAACTGATATCTTTCCTATCAAGGGCATCATCTGCCCTTCAAACCTACAAATTTAGTAAAGCTCACAACTTTCTTTTTAAAATAACTTAATAAATAGCCTTTTCAAATAACCTAATAATCCAGTCCTTGGATACAGGGAGCTGAAGAAGCCAGCAGAAATAAAAGTCATCTGTGAAGTACCTTATGCCCCTCTGACAACAAATAAATATAAGAGATAACAAAACAGCCCAAAGATTTGCCTCTTCCTTCTCTCCAACTTCCTTTTTTTCTTAGATCTCCAGTAATATTAAATAGTGCCAATTTTATTTTTAATGTGGAGTTTACTGCTGATCTGACATATTTGTGGTCTCATGCACTTAATTAAATGAGAAGAGGTGTTGAGCCTTAATATTTTTCCCTTCTCTAAAACATTTACATGTCAAATAAAGTGAGTTAGTAAGTGAAAAAGATATAAACAAAAAAGCACACTTCAAATAGCCAATTTTGAATCTCTTTGTTGGAAAAAAGGCTTAATTCTAAAAGTGGCTAAAATAATAATTAAAAAATAAGGGCTTAATTTCTCAAATCTATACAATAAACTTCCAAAACTTTCCTGCCAAATATGATTATTGTTTTAAGACAGAATTTCCTCATAAGTCACATATTTGTAATGAGAAACTTTTTAAAAAAAATGCATAATTATATTTTGAGGACTGTGATTTGCATCTCATAACATGTTACTTTCCAAAATAAAGTGAAGTGGCTTTGAAAGAGGTGCTGCCTGCAAATATTGTTCAAATGTTCCTCCTCAAGGCCAGGGAGGAGAACTGCACCCTTCCATCTTTACTAGGACCTGCTTACCAAGGAAATTCCTGTATTCACAACACTGGGAAATTACTGCCATATTAATAGAATCTTAAAGAACATCACCATTTCTTTTTTTATTTTTTTCAGGAGTTAAAAAACTTCCTGTGCCATCTAGAATAACTCTGCTCAGCACCCAGGTAAAATTTCCCACTGCCAGAGCTCCCAACTTTCCTGCAAAGGTGATCAAGGATTGTTATCTCTGTTTAGCATGAGAAGAATAATAATGACAGAATGAAGATTCCATTTCCCCAAACTGAGTAAGGACTGATTTACTCAAGACACTGAGAAATATTCAGGACTTGGGTCAGTCACATCTGAAGACTGAATAATTTGCAGCTTACAGACTGAGTCAGTGGCAGATTTGGGAACACCATTCAGTCCACATTAAAACATGCTATGAGTTAACAATCGTTAACTAAATGACAAAAGTTTTACTATTCTTGGTGTAGTGCCCTTCTTTGCATTTCAGAGGAATTACTGGGCTCTTAAATTGGCTGTCAAATTTGCTGACTTGGTAACTGGCTGGCTTTCAAAATATATATTAAAAGTCTTGCCTTTTCCAGCTATTTCTTCAATAAAACTTTTTTTTAATAGAATAAATTTTGCGATCTTACTTATGAAGTTAAAGTCAACAGCAAAAAATTAAAAATCTTATCAGTCACCTTGTATATGCTATTAAAGAAAATACATGCAAAGGGAGCAGGACCCAGCAGAAGGGGCACTGAACTAAGAAACTGATGGCAGAATTTCCCATTTGCTTAAATAAGGTCAAGCTTTTGGCTTCTCAGCTCATTTTACCTCCAGCTTTTCCCAAACTCTGTAATCTCAATTTCTCTCTCAATTGGTTTCAAAATGTGTGGATAATTACTACTTTATTTCCTTCTCTTCCACAGGGAATTTAAACACCAATAAGTTAAATTAATTACAGCTAGATCCCAAGGTCCTACATCCATATGGAAGACTACACAGATTTGAAGCTCTAATTATACTTTAAATATTGCACACTGAATCACATGCCTTGATCCACCTCATGTAAAAGAATTAACTTCCAGACAGACTCTGGATTAGAGCAGGAATGACAAGCTAAATGGCCTTAAATATACCCCTGACTGGAGTTGTAGCTCATATTAGAAAGGCTGGATCACTTTTTATAACCAGCTGCTTATACAGTTTATTTTTATCTAGGTCTTTATGCTTTTATTTCATTACATTACAGGGTTTTCACCTGCATAGCTGGCAGTGTGCACTCTTTCATTTCAGATCATACAAGGTGTGAGCATGGCAACAGTAACTATGCTGTGAATTTTCTTTTGTCATGTTTAATTGACTGGTCATTTAGGAACCAGCTTGGCCAGAGGAACAGAGAAACTCGACTAACAGCTATCTTCTATTCAAACATCAGATTCACAAAAGCATTTTTTAAATCCCTAATTATGCATTAAAAATCTGGAAGAAGCCTTCCAAGTGAACTATCTTTACATATCACAGACTTTTGTTTTGTTATTAAGCTGTACTCGTTGCTAAGGAAGAACAGAGAAGATCAAAGGACTTCTAACAACCAGAAACTCAAAGGTGAGGGAGTTTTGATTTCTTTAAAGATTTAGCACTGATCTACAATGGTTGTTAGTTCATAGTTCTATGAAAAGACTGAAATTATGTGAGCCTGCTTTGCTATTTCCTATTTATTTCTGTCAAACAACACCTCAATTCACTTTTTGATTAGCAACATGATTGGGCATTCAAGCAGCCTGTTTACAAACCCATATGCAATTGAAGTCCTAAGGACTAAAAAAGAAGAACTTGTACAAGGCATAAATGACCCAGACCAGCTCCTGCACTGGCTGATAGAAAATGGTATTTTTACCCCAGAAAAAAAGCTGGTCCTGAGTTTCTACAGGACACGAACAGCAAAGAACTCTCGGGTGTTAGACATACTTATTTCTCAAGGTGAACGAGCCTGCAGGCTTTTTTTTTATCCATGTTTAAAGCAAGTGGAGCCAAAACTTTACAGCAAGATAAGAAAATACGTCAGTGAAGTAAATGAAAGCATTGGAGATGCCAGAAGACAGTTGGTTGGGTATTTACTTGAAAAAGATAAAGCGTGGTTTGAAAACAGCAGTGAACAGCACCAGGGGAATAAAGACAGACCTGGGGAAAAAAAGCACAAAGGGACTATTAAGAAGAAAGGAAAAGTAACTCCACTTTCAAGGGCAAAAAAGCCTAGAAAAGATCCTGCTGCTGTTGACATCTTTGCTGCAGTAGCTGAAGGCTCCCTTCCTCAGTTAGAGAAAACACTGAAGGACAGTGATCTCAATGTGCTAAACCCCTCCAGTGAAACACTTCTGCATGTTGCAGCTGCTCATGGCCATCTATCCATCATGGCATATTTGCTCAGCAAAGGTGCAAGGACAGGTGTGAAGGACAGGAAAGGGAGAACAGCCCTGCACAGAGCTGCTGAGAAAGGCCATGGAGGTGCAGTCAAGCTGCTTCTCCGAGGTGGTGCTTCCATGCACATTCTGGATATGGAAGGCAAGACACCACTTCACTGGGCTGCAGAGAATAACCACAGCCACATAGTGAAGATGCTCCTGAAAGAAGAGACAAGGAGCTGCAGGAATCAGCACACCTTTTTACACATGGCAGCTCTTAGAGATGAGAGCAGCCTGGCCAAAATGCTTTTAGAGGCTGGTGCCTCCACTGAAGGAAAGGATGAGAGAGGACAGACTGCTCTCAGTTATACTGTTTCTCAGGGATCTGAGAACACTGCAAAAGTACTTCTAGAAGCTGGAGCCACTGTTGATTCCAATACAGTTGAAAGAGCCTTCAACAGCAACCACCCATCCATCTTCCAAATACTCCTGGAATATTCTAAAGATTTGTCTGCTGACATAATGGAGTTAGCTCTTTTTAGAGCTGTACAGAAGAATCAGCACAGTGTTGTAGCAGCTTTAATTGACAGAGGCACAGATATCAATGCCCACAACAAAAAGCATTACACTCCATTGCTGCTGGCCTGTGAAATGGGCAAAGTGGAGTCAGCAGAAGTTCTAATGGAAAAAGGAGCAAACCTGGAAATAAGGACTCCTGCTGCAGACACAGCTTTGCACTTGGCAGTGCAGGCTGGGGCTGCTTCCATCGCAGGTCTGCTCCTGAGCAAGGGGATGGACACAAACCTAAGGAACCAAGCCGAGGAAACCCCGCTCCACGTTGCTGCCCTCTGGA
This sequence comes from Fringilla coelebs, assembly GCF_963513975.1. Taxonomy (NCBI): domain Eukaryota; kingdom Metazoa; phylum Chordata; class Aves; order Passeriformes; family Fringillidae; genus Fringilla; species Fringilla coelebs. The sequence continues at coordinate 3,625,218 of NC_140067.1, forward strand.
ATCACGGAGCACTCGTTGGCCTTTTAGTCAGAGCTGGGGCCAGAATTAATGCTGTCACTAAGGACTTTGCCACTCCCCTGCACATCGCAAGTCAGAGAGGTCACGCTGATGTTGCCCGACAGCTGCTGCACCACAAAGCTCCTGTCAATGCTCAGGACAAGCAGGCAAAGTCCCCTTTACATCTGGCTGCTGAGCAGGGACACAAAACACTGGCAGAGATGCTCCTGAAGGCCAGAGCTGACCCCAACGCACAGGACAAGGAGAAGAAGACTCCCCTGCATGCTGCAGCTCTGAGAGGACACCTCAGCATAGTGGAAGAGCTGTTGGCTAAGAAAGGGAGAGCTGGAGCTAAGGACATGGATGGATGCACCCCGCTGCACTATGCCACCATGAAAGGAAACACAGACATCCTAAAACTTCTCCTGGCCTCGGGAAAAAATAAAAATATCAATGACAGAAATGTTTGGAGGAAGACAGCCCTGCATATTGCAGCAGAGTATGGACATGGAGAGCTGATAAATGTCCTCCTGAGCCACGGGGCTGCCATCAATGCCTTGGACAGCAGCAGGGACACTGCCCTGCACTGCGCCTGCAGGGCCGGGCACCTCAGCGCTGTCAGTGCCCTCCTCAGCTGGGCACAAGGGGAAAAAGCAAATTTACTCGCTGTCAACAGCCTCAGAAAAACTCCACTGCAGGTAGCGGAGTTTAATAAAACAGAAAACCAGGCTCGAATTGTAACACTGTTGAGAAAGAAAATGTTAATAACAAAATGAAGATGTAAAGGAAAAAGCTTTACATTTAAGTGCAGAATTCTCTTTAATGTAATTTGGATAGTCCTAATGTGGAATATGATTGAGAATTATGCTTGAGTTGGCAGAATTAAGTTAGCAAAGGTGATCTTGGGAAAAAAGGATCTTAAAGACAGTTAAACTTTTAAGTACTGATTAGTCTTCTGCTTCTCCCATGAATCACATATTTGGGATCTATTTAAAATGCTCTTGCCTTAAAAACATTGTGTTTGAACTCTTCTAGTATAAATCAAGACAAAGACAGAAAATATCTTTTCATATATCCATGAATATTAGCCTGTATGGATAGCTTACTTAGGCATTGTTTGGCAAAATCACAAGTTTAAAAAAACACCTATTATGAATAGGAAGATGTCTGTATTTCCTCAAGGTATTCCCAAGACTACAACAATTATTAACAATTATTTTTCTTCCTATCTTTTGTCATACCATTGTCTAGGTTTTGCATTTTTAGATAGAGAGAACAAAACCCATCACATTTGCCATTTATTAATTTCACTTTCATTCCAGCACAAAGACAAAATATGTAGAATAAAAAGGTGGCAACTTGGTTCAAAATATTTGTATTGAGATGACAAAACAAATATAAAGAGAAACACTTTCTGAAATCAACAGAAAGTTCTCTGGGGTTATTTCCCTAATAATGATAATCAACCCTTACACTTCCCTTCAGATTATAAACCAAGTTACCACAAACACCCAAACACCTTTTGAGAAACGAAACATGGATTTAAGAATGCATGAGACTAAAGCTGATTTTTGTTATTGATAAAACAACATTTTAACTCGACCCTTGCAACGCCTGGTGAAGGAACGGACATGACCACGAACTTGAAGGACATAGGGGCACTCAGCCCATGTAGGCTCAGAGGATCACAGAACCATTTAGGATGGAAAAGACCTCCAAGACCATCGAGTCCAACCTATGAGCAATCATCACCTTGTCAACCATGTCCAGTCTTTTCTTAAACATCTCCAGGGAAGGGGACCCCACCCCCAACCTGGGCAGGGTGTTCTAATATTTAATCATCTCTTCCACTAAGAATTTTTTTTCTTAAATCCAATCTAAACCTCCCCTGGTGCTCTTGTTCTGTCCCTTGTTCCCTGGGAGCTGAGCCTGATCCCCAATCCAGCTCACCCTCCTGACAGGGAGTTGTAGAGAGAGAAAAGGTCTCCCCTGAGTCTCCTCTTCTCCAGGCTGAACCCCCTGAGCCACTCCTCACACTTGTGCTGAGCCCCTTCCCCAGCTCTGGACCCCTCCAGCCCCTCCTTGTCCTTCTTGCATTGAGGGGCCCAGACCTGCACACATCTCTGAGGGTGCTCCTCACCAGTGTGTGCTCCAGCACCCACATCTCTGAGGGTGCCCCTCACCAGTGTGCGCTCCAGCACCCACATCTCTGAGGGTGCCCCTCACCAGTGTGTGCTCCAGCACCCACATCTCTGAGGGTGCCCCTCACCAGTGTGCGCTCCAGCACCCACATCTCTGAGGGTGCCCCTCACCAGCGTGTGCTCCAGCACCCACATCTCTGAGGGTGTCCCTCACCAGCGAGTGCTCCAGCACCCACATCTCTGAGGGTGCTCCTCACCAGCGTGTGCTCCAGCACCCACATCTCTGAGAGTGCTCCTCACCAGCGTGTGCTCCAGCACCCACATCTCTGAGGGTGCCCCTCACCAGCGTGTGCTCCAGCACCCACATCTCTGAGGGTGTCCCTCACCAGCGAGTGCTCCAGCACCCACATCTCTGAGGGTGCCCCTCACCAGCGTGTGCTCCAGCACCCACATCTCTGAGGGTGCCCCTCACCAGCGTGTGCTGCAGCCTCCCAACCGCCGCCTCCCACACGCCCCTTGTACCCCCGCCTGACTATCACCCCTTTCCCCTTGGCTCTCAGCCCAGCCATGTCCCCTCAGCGGTGGCCATGTCCCATCAGCCCGTCCATGCCCCTTCAGCTCTCGGCTATGTCCCCTTAGTCTGGCGGTGACGCCTCAACTCCCGGCCATGTCCCCTCTGTCCGGCCATGCTCCCCCTGTTCCCGGCCATGTCCCCTCAGTCCGACCGTGACCCTCCACTTCCCGGCCATGTCCCCTCACTGCCCGGCCCTGTCCCTCAGCTCCCCTGTTCCCGGCTATGTCCCCTCAGTCCGGCCGCGACCATCCACTTCCCGGCCATGTCCCCTCAGTCCGGCCGCGACCCTCCACTTCCCGGCCATGTCCCCTCACTGCCCGGCCCTGTCCCTCAGCTCGCCGCCCGCCTCAGCCGCCCTGCGCTCCGCCTACCCCAGCGCCATCTCCGCCTCCGCCGCGGCCGCTCCTCTGGGCGCTGCTCCCGCCCATCTCCGCGGTGCCTGGCCCGCCCCTTCCCGCGATATCGCCGGGCCCGCTGTCATGGCGGCGGCGGAGGAGCCCGAGGTGGACATCGAGGGGGACCCTGCGGCCGCCCCGGGGTGAGTGAGGGCCGCGAGGGGCCCGCTGCGCCTCGGCCAGCGCGCCCCGTGGCCTCGCGGCGGGCGGCGGCCGTGAGGGGAGAGGCGCTCCTGAGGGGGCGGCCCGGGCCGGGCGCTTCCCGCCGCTCCGGGAGAGACCTTGGAGTGTCACGGGGAGCCCGTGGAGAGGGGGCAGCGCCGGTGTGGGGCGGCGTCGGGAGGGGCACTGAGAATGGGGCTGTGGTAGCGCTGGTGTAAGGAGAACGCGGAACCGCCGTCATGAGGTCCCTCAGAGCCCGGAACAGCGCTGCGAGGCTGCTGGGAGAATCCTTAAAATACCCATGGAGAAGGTGTTGGGTTGTGTAACTGTGTTAGCGAGGGAGGCTCAGGATGCTGAACGCCCGGAGTGAGGTGCAGAAAACGGGTTCATAGAATCATGGAATGTTGAGGGTTGGAAGGGACCTTAAAAATCTTCTTATCCCAACCCCCCTGCCGTGAACAGAGATGTCTCCCACTAGAGCAGGTTGCTCAAGGCTTTATTCAATCTGGCTTTGAACGCTGCCAGGGCCGGGGCATCCACAATATCCCTGGGTAACCTGTGCCAGGGCATCACCATTCCCAAGTAAAAGAATTTCTTCCTAGTATCTAACCAAATTTTTCCCTCTTTCAGTTCGTACCCATTAGTCCTTGTCCTATCACTACAGTTCCTGCAAAGAGTCCCCCTCCGGTTTCCTTGTAGCCCTTTCAGACAGTGGAAGTTTGCTATCCGCTCTCCACACAACCTTCCCTTCTCCAGGCTGAGCAGCCCCAGCTCTCCTAGCCTGTCTTTGTAGGGGAGGTGCTCCAGTGCTCTTATCAACATCGTGGGCTTGCTCCAACATTTCCATGGCCTTCTTATGTTGGGGACCCAAGAGCTGGATGCAGCACCTCACTGCAGGTGAGGTTTCATCAGAGCAAAGCCCTGGCGCCGTGCTGTTTTGATGCAGCCCAACATTCCACTGGCCTTCTGGACTTCAGCAAATTCACAGATAAGGGAGGCTGAAGTGAGTAGGCAATGACTGCAATGCCTCAAATCCAGCACTTGCAGGTGCTGGGAGAGAATGAGAGGTTTGTAGCAGAGAAACACTGCCCTCAAGTAGCCCCTGCCCCTGCTCCAGACAGGCTGCTGGCAAAGGGGACTCCTACCCTCTCTTGGGTATGCTGAAAAAGAAGCAGGAGTTCTATTGATCTCTGGACATGGAGACTCATCCTGATCCTTTATCCTATAAACAGATGTTTGAAGTGCTGCACAAAGCAGTTCAGAGCAGTAGGTGAGTTAATTTAGTAGCACTGCAGGGAATATAGGGCTAATTAGTCTTCAGACAAGACAATGTTGTGGAAGTAAAGATTTTTGAAAACAGGTAATTACACAAATTACTAAGGAGATCTTATGCTGCATGAAAATAAAAGGAAGTTGGTCAATGATGTTAATCAGTGACAGATCTTTAAGTAGTAGTTATTTACAGAAAAGGTTAAATATAAACTGGATGAAGTTTGTATGAGCATGAGATTAAATATTGGGAAGAAACTCTTGCCTGTAAGGGTGGTGACCCCTGGCCAAGTTGGACAGGGCTTGGAGCAACCTGGTCTGGTGGGAGATGTCCCTGTCGGCAGTGGGTTGGAATGAGATGATCTTCCAACCAAACCATTCCCAGATTTTACTCTGTGGTTCTAACAACCCTGTATGACAGGATTCTATTAAACCTTGTGCAAGCAGGAGCTCTCCTCAGCAGGAAAAGCAGTTTGCCTTTACAAGAAAATGCTTTTACCATTGGGGGTAAGATGTAGAAATGTTAAGTGGAGATAATACAACTCAATGACATTCAATATTAAAAATACAACAGTTCTGAACACTGGAATCTCTTTCAGAGATCATGAAAACACAGCATCAAGCCTGCTGCAGGATCACTATCTTGATTCATCTTGGAGAACTGGCAACAGTCTTGTAAGTATTTTTTAATCAATGCTGCTTGTAGCAAGATTATCAGAGCTTCTGTGTTCTCTCTTCCCTCCAGGTACATGCTCTTCTAGGTTTTTAACCACTGCTTCTTCCTTACTTTTACAAACTATTTCTTGTCAGTACTCAAGTATAGTGTGGCAGAATTGAGATATTAAAATGTGTTTTTGTTGTTTGCAGCCCTGGACATTGGACAGCAGCATTAGTGAAGAAAACAGGGCTGTCATTGAGAAGATGTTGCTGGAAGAAGAGTATCCTTTTGCTGATTTGGTTTTATATTTTCTTGTAGAATGCTAAAAAACCTCTTATTTCCAAAAGAACTGGACAGTCCTTCCCTGTCAAGGTGACTGAAACCCTGTCAACTTCTAGGTAGATTGCAGAAATCCTGCTGTAAAAACTGCAGCATTTGTTTCTACAGCTGGGTAATTCTGAAGCAGTGTAATTTATCTGGTTATAAAATTCTCACATGTACAAATATCTCTGATGCTTTGGAAACTTAATAACTATTTCAGATATTATTTATCTAATAAATCACTTTCTGAAAAAATTTGGCTCAACCAAAAGGAAGTGGAGAAAAGATCTATGAAAAGGTAAGATCTGTCTGGGAAAAATTCTTAGTTACCTGAGTAGAAATGAAAATTCCTTCTAAAGTCCTTCTTATTTGCTGGATATGCACCAGCAGCACAATTACTAATTTTTATTTTCACTCTTGCATTTACAGCCCACATAAGAAAACTGGAAAAGTCATGTATGTACATTTAAACAATTGAGTTGTATTTTTAAGTGTGATGTCTGACTTTGTTTAGTTACCAGATACTATTTTTAAAAAATTAAAGTTTCTTTTGTTTGACCATATAAAAATTATTTAGGAGGCCTTTCAACAGGAAGAAGTATTGTGTGTAACAAGAGGCTAGAGTAAACCAGGTTTTGGGGAGTTTTTTGGTAGCACAGTGGTCTTTATGATAAAAATTTGTTAATTCTAGTTGCCTTTTCACCTGAACTTTTCTATTTGGGAAAGCACTGATTTCTGCTTCCTGCATTCCCAGGGTGCGTTCACCTACAAAATCACCTGGCTGTTCCTTGAAGTGGACATCAGAGGAAAAAGAGCTGTTTGAACAAGGACTGGTGAGTTTGTTTATATATATATTTATATATAAAATATTTTAAATTGAACGAATGAGTTATCTTGAACAGTAAAGTAGTTGACATGAATAAGCATGTGATATAATCACAATGCTGCATTAACTATGAGAAGTATAGCATAGTGTGTTCTGAAGGCAAATCAGGTAATAAAGTAAAATCCTTTACTGTTGTAAGGTCTGCAGAGATTATATGGTTGTGCCAGTTCCTTGGGATAACAGGCAGCAGAGTGCCTGAAATGGGTGAAGATGCTTTAGTTAAAAATAACAGTAATTGTTTCTACTGGATGAAGTTTCCTTCTTGGTAGAACATAAATAGTGAGGTTCTTTACTGTGGGTTTGCTGTAGTGTTTGTGAACTCATTTGACACGTGGAGTGCCATGTCTGGGATGTCAGAGTTGGGGTCACTTCCATGTGCTTTGTTGCTTCAGGTGAAGTTTGGCCGCAGGTGGACAAAAATTGCCAAACTGATCGGCACTCGAACGGTTCTGCAAGTCAAGAGCTATGCTCGGCAGTACTTCAGGAACAAGGTAAATGGAGCATCCCTGGACCTGGCAAAAAGGTGTTTTCCAATGGGTAGCTTGGTTTTAATCTGTCTTTTCAGGGCACTGCTGTCAAAGCAGGTACTCTATTCATTCCCATATTCAGAGAAGTGGAATATTGTTATTTGCAGATTTAAATGTGAAGTCAGGCCTGATTTCAAATTCCTAGAGTGACCACTGGTTTTATTGTTGGTATAACTAAACAATAAATGCAGTATAATTGTAGTCCCTTACACTATTGGTTGTTAGTTTGAAAATACTGTTTTTCTACTACACAGCACTTTGTAGTTTTAGCTTCAGCTTTATTTGTTGTAGTTTTAGCTTCAGCCTTATTTGAGATTTCATGGACTTTAAGAAGAAATAACTACTTTCTAGGGCTTTTTGACTGGAAATACATGCAAGTTTATACTTGGCCTAAAGTATATTTATAATGCTGTGTAAAAGTCAGTTGCAATGGATTAAATTAAATGAAAATGGTAAATTGATGAAGAAACACTTCAGAATGTCTGCTGTTCAAATAAAACAGTCCTGATTATTAGGGGGCAGATGACTTTGGTTTGTTTCTCCCTCCTAAGGCAAAAAATGGTGATTCAGAAAAAGAAGAGCAAAGTCAGTGTGGGAGCAGCCTTCCCATGGAAGATGGGACAAGGGTGGAAGCTGGAAACTTGAGAGGCCGTGCAGACCCCAACCTGAACGCGGTGAAAATCGAGAAGTTGTCAGATGATGAGGAAGTGGACATAACTGATGACATGGATGAACTGCTCACTCCTGCCTTCCAGCAAGAAACTGGAAAATCTGAGTTACCTGTTATCCCAAAAAGTCCAGTTGAAGAAACAAAAGCAGTGGAACAAGGAGGTTTTTCATCTGCTGGCCACAGTTCTGCAACTGCTTTGCCTAAAGAAGATCCTCAGCACATCAGGCCAGAGACAGTGGATGCGTTGGTATTTCCTGCTGTGGCAGCAACGTGTTCTCAGCACCTGAATGGGGATAAATCTTTGAATTTGGATTACCAGCAGTACAACAATCTTGTTGAGAAAGCTGAGCAAAGTGGACCAGTCACATGTCCTGCACAGGGAACCGATCAGGAGCTCAGTGAGGAGCAAAGAGACTTGGCTGATAATGGATTGCTTTTTCCTTCTCCCTGCCAAGTGGATGAAGATCATCAAGAGGAAGCAGAGGAGCTGAAGCCACCTGATCAAGAAGTGGAGGTTGACAGAAGCATCATTCTGGAAGAAGAGAAGCAGGCTATTCCTGAATTCTTTGAAGGGCGCCAGGCCAAAACACCAGAGCGTTATTTGAAAATCAGGAATTATATTTTGGATCAGTGGTGAGATGCATTAATGTTTTTTACTGAAATAAGTCATTATGATATCCTGGTCTGATGTAGTTGTAACACTACTTAGTACTAACAGCTTACTTCTGAGTAGAGTGAAATTAATTGTATGGTAGCTTGCCAGTGAAGAGCATTCATTATTAATATTTCTTTTGCATCTTCCTGATTTTTTTCTCTGGCATTCTGGAAGCTGAGCAATGAAAATACTTTGAAGCATTAAGAAAATGAATGTTCTGTACCAGAACAGGCTGCATTTATTTTGGCTGTGCTATTTCCTTGCCATTTTTGCTATCCTATGCATAAGAATGGTTTTAACAAATGGTTCCTTAAAATAACCAATGGCATTAATTCCATAGCTCTGCCTTTACAGAAAGGCAGCAGGAAGTAATAGTGTGTGCTAGAGCAAATAGTGTTGACCGAAGGAATGCCTCAAATTAAGAATCAATTTGGAGTGGTGCTTGTGCACTTAAATGTTTTATATTCCATCTGCAAAGGAGTGGTGTAAGGAAACATAGTGACTTGTAGTAGAAGGCTCAAGATAGTTTGGTTGCCGGTTTTGGTTTGTGCTTGCTTTGAAGCAGAAAGAATTAGTGAGTTTAACTCTGTCCTCATTCAGTTGTCTTGTGCTCTGACAGGTTCTAGTTGCAAAGAGAGAGACTAAAATTCCATTCGACACCAGAGAAGTGTTGAACTAAGATTCAGTATCAGCTTAAAGGAAGGAATAAACGCACAGGGAGTGAAAACAGGACCTCAGTTAAAGTGCCCCAATTCCTTCATCCCCCCGTGGTTTGTTCTGCTCTTTGACCAGGGGCTGTGCTTTGTTTTAGGGAGAGATGCAAACCCAAATACCTGAACAAGACCTCGGTGCGGCCGGGCCTGAAGAACTGCGGGGACGTCAACTGCATCGGGCGGATCCACACCTACCTGGAGTTGATAGGAGCCATCAACTTTGGCTGTGGTAAAGATATTTCTGTTAGAGCAGTCAATAAATGGCCTCTTCTGGTGCAGTGATGAAGGACTGCCCAGCACTAGGGTGTGCTGCTCACACAGAGGATGCACATTCATCCTTGCTGATTCGGTCATAACCTTGGAAATCTAGAAGAGCTTGTAACCTATTAACAGGATTAGGAATTTTGGGTTTACACAAAGCCTTCTGTTTTTTATTTTTATTTCCCTTTCCTCGTGTTTAATCACACATCAGTTGGTGGGGTGTCTGTTTTGTGTCATGCTTTTCTGTGTGTCCTGATACCAGCTGTGTCTGAAATTCTGCCCTTCTTATTAGGTAGAATTCAAGTAATTGTTTCTTTTCCCACACTAAATTATAACAAATTTCTAAATAAATACCAATGCCTTCATCCTCAGGGCTAGTTTTTTAACAATTCAAGTGTTAAAATTAGGTGAACTGTTAAAAGTGAATATGCATCTGTAACTTGATGTTGGTTTAAAGGCTCTGAATGAATTTTGGTCCAAAGCCAAATGACAGTCACCTAGGAGAGGAGAAATAGCCTGCAATTACATTTTGTCCAAAGTAAAGTTATTAAAAATTATTTAGAAAGAAGGAGGAGAAGAGGAGGTTTTGTTGTTTTAAAAGTGTGGTGGGAAAAGGCTACATCACCACTCAGAATTATGACCATCAAGAGATGTCTTTGCTGTGAGGTTTTTGTTTGCTTTCTCCCCTGTGCCATTTGCTGTTGTCACTTACCCGTGTCATTGCTGTGTGTGTGGCAGTGCTGAGCAGCCCTGAGCTCTGCTGACACGGGAATTGTCCCCTGTGTGTGTCCTGCAGAACAGGCCGTGTACAACCGGCCCCAGCCCGCCGACAGGAGCCGCTGCAGGGAGGGCAAGGACACGGTGGAAGCCTATCAGCTGGCCCAGCGCCTGCAGTCCATGGTACGGCCTGGGGGCAGCAGGAACAAAGGGAAAATCCTCCCAGCCTGCATTTATTTGCATGCCAGGGCACCTTGGGGAATGTCTCCTCTCAGGCTGCAGTTTCCTTAGGGTGCCCTGCGATTCGGGTGTCAGTCTTGGTACAGGTGTCTCACACCCCCTGACATGTTCAGGTACTTCAGCTGTCTTGCAGGCCTTCCCCTGCAGCCTGAACCCCCTCCTCCCCACCTCCCCATAATTTATTAGCCACAAAATAGTGAAGTGCATTGCAGTGTGTGATTAAGTTGCTTGTTTTTCAACTGTTAAATACAGTAGGTATATGTTATGGCTTACTGAGAGCCCTATGCACACAATTAAATGCAGCAGTAACTCATTTATAACTGCACGAATTACCAAGGCTTGCCAGAGTTAATTTTTATATTCACACTTAATGTAGCATTTTTAAGTACTTCACAGCAAAGTAAATCAGTTGATGAGAGGAGAACTAAATCAGTCTCACTTTAAAAATAATAAATTGAAATGTAAAGAACTGTAGCATAGACTAAATGTAAACACACTGAGTTTATAGCTTTGTGTGTTGTCTGAGCATTAATTCAGAGCTGGATATCAGTACCCTCTTGCTGTCAGGGGTGCTGATATTCCGTGGAACACTAACAGGCTTTACAGCCTTAAACCCCAAAACCTTTACTGATGATAATTCCTGACAGATTATGAACTACTTAATTCTACAGAAATCCGGGGTGTTCTTTATTTTCTGGGAACATGTTGGAGTGTCAGTACCATTCCTGGGGCAGGGACCTTTTGGACAATGTCCTTTTGGCTGCCTGGAAGAAGGAAATGCAGTTTTTCTAGGGTAATTTGACTCATGGTGGTTTCTTGCCTCAGCGCACGAGAAGACGGCGAGTGCGGGACCCGTGGGGAAACTGGTGTGATGCAAAGGATTTGGAAGGACAGACATTTGAGGTAACCCTCCTGTGTTTTAAACTTACCTTAAATATCAGTTCCTGCTAATTGCTGGCAGGTGCTGTGGCATCAAACAGACAAGGGAACAGTTGTGTCATAGGGATTTAACCTCTCTTGTGGAAGTGTAATTCGAAAGTATTGCAGCAGCTGGCACATCTTCATGCTGATTAAAGCAGCTGCATTTGGGGTTTGCACAGGGGTTTTATGCCCATAAAACTTGTTGCCTTGTCTTGTAGGAGATTTCATGACCCGTTGCTTTCAGTTAACTGCCTTTAGGGTAACGGTAGGGGATGGGAGAATAACATTTAAATGTTATTTTTTCAGTCCCGTATGGTTTCCTTGTGCTCATTATGCAGGTGATAATGAGTTCCTAATATTAATTCTGCTACTAGCAATATCCCCAGTAATACTGTGGTTTATTAAGTGCTTAAAAAATTCATACAAGGTTAAATATTTTATGGGAGACTTGGAAAGAAAATGCATGTCTGTTCCTACAATTACAAATTACATCAAAAGTGAAGAACTGTAAACATCCAATTTTCCTGTATACAAAACCTTCTTAATTTTCAACCTTTCAGTAATTGCTTGTAACAATTACTTCCATAATGGTATCATGCCATACCCCATTTTTGAGTAACTGTGGTTAGTAATTCCAACACTTCCTGTAAAATACATATTTAGATGGACATAAAGGTTGAAGACATCCCTAAGGAGGGGGCATGATAAATTCTGGTCGTGGTTTGTAATGGCAGATGGTCATACCTGGATTTCCATCTGGTTTGTGATGTGGGCTGTGATTTTACTGAATTTGAATGATTTGGAGAGTGAGAGAATTCTCTTATCAGGCACCTTGTGGACTTGATCTCAAATTGTCATTTCTTCCACACTGCTTGGTTCTGCCATGGCTGTTGTCTCTATCATGAGTAGTCTTGTAACACACAAATTATATTAAGAGGGCAGAGATACCAAGAATTTATTCTGGGCTGGTTTTGCTATCAGGGCTGAAAAAGCACTTCAGACATCGAAACATTCAATTTTTAAAAAAATCTTTTCAGCATCTCTCAGCTGAAGAATTAGCAAGAAGGAGAGAGGAAGAAAAACTGAAACCTGCAAAACCTTCTAAAGGTTCAAGACAAATCAAAAGGTATTTGATCACATCATGTTCAGACATAGATCTGCCAGAAATGGAACCAATGTCCTGTGTAGTGTCAGGCTGGAAACCTGCACAGCATTAATATGTATCCTGGTCTGAAATAGCAGGGATGCTTTTCAGATGTTCTGTGTTGGAATTTAGGAGTGTGGGAAGTGACATTTTGGTGTTTGGTGGAAGCCATCCTAATGTGGGATGAGAAAATCCAGTGAAGAAAACAAGGTTATTCCTCCTCTGCCAAGGAGACAGTGGGAAACTTGAAAAGTTTCCTGACTGTCCTACATCTTTAGAGAAATTTTCTTTCATTTTATAGTTCCTTTGATCCCTTTCAGCTGATACCATGCTGTTTGTTCACGGAAGAAAAGCAGGTATGTACCTCTGAGTGAATTAGCAAGAAGGCTCCATTGCCTGGGTTACTTTTCTTATCATTGTGTTTATCATTTCAGGAACCCTTTCAGGTGAAAGTGTCTTCTGAAGCACTTTTAATAATGGATTTGGTAAGCATTAAGGTTTATCTTTCAAAAAGCTGTGATGTGTGTCCTGTGGGTTTGGTTCTTGTTTTTAATGAGCAACATAACAAGAGCAAGAAAATAAAATAGAGAAGCTGTAGCTGCCCCATCCCTGGAAGTGTTCAAGGCCAGGTTGGCTGGAGCTCTGAACAACCTGTTCTAATGGAAAGTGTCCCTGCCCATGGCAGGGGGGATAATGAGATAATAATTCAAGTTCCTTTCAATCCAAACCATTCTGTGATTTTTTTTCCAGTCAGAGCTAGAAGTGTGAGAATCTAGTATTAAATAAAGCCCCTAAAATGAATGGTTTTTGTATTGTGTTTAATACACAACTATTGACCTTCTAGAAAAGCTAATAAGAGCTTTGCTACTTTGCTGAGAGCTTTAGTACTTACTACTCTCTGTCATACTTTAATTTGCTTAAAGCTACTTTCTGAAACAGACTGCCCTTCTGAAATCTATGGCTTCATTTTCTCCCAGTCTGGGAATTGATTTTGTGTTTGCAAAGCAATGTGTGGGTTTTTTTCAAGAATAACAGGCTGTACCAAAATGTGTGCAGTTGTTCAGCACTGCCCAGGCTGCAGTTTTTGAACTTCCCTACACATTTCCTTGTGTATGGAAGTGTTGCATTCTTGCATTACATCTGTGGTGTGTATATAATAAGCAAGTTTAATCTTTTCTGTTGGCTTTAAATGGAAGTACTGGGTATTTGAGAGTCTTGAGTTGTCTTGAGTTTTCCTTCTACATATCCTTGAGAAGTCACTGCCTTGTGAGAAATCCCACAACTTGGACTTTCCTACTTGTTTGATCTCATTCCAGCACTCTCATGTGTCTCTGGCAGAAGTGATTGGGCTGCTCGGTGGAAAGTACTCTGAAGCTGATAAAATTGTGGAAGTAAGTGTTTGTCTTTTCAAATTTTCTCTAGAATATTAAAACTGAAATGATCATAGTTACAATTTGAATAGATGTAACTGATTTCTAAAAGGCAACTAATTAAATATATATTAAAGTCGAAGTCCATTACTGTAGTCTTGAAATATGAGAGTTAACATTCAAGTGTCAACTGCATCATGAGAAAGATCTGGTAAATGCCTCTTAAAACTCTGTAAGTTTTCTGTAACTGATTCACAGAATTCACAGAATCACTGGGTTGGAAGAGATCTTCAAGATCCTTGAGTCCAACCTCAACTAAACCCTGGCACTGAGTGCCACATCCAGTCTTTGTTAAACACATCCAGGGATGGTGACTCCACCACCTCCCTGGGCTGCCACTGCAGAACTTTATCACTCTTTCAGTGAGAACTTTTCCCTAGTATCCAACCTGAATTTCCCTTGGTGCAGTGTGAGATTGTGTTCTCTGGTTCTGTCAGTGCTGCCTGGGGAGAGACCAACCCCACCTGAGCACAGGCACCTTTCAGGGGGTTGTAGAGAGTGATAAGGTCACCCCTGAGTCTCCTTTTCTCCAGGCTGAGCATCCTCAGTTCCCTCAGTTTTTTGTCACAGGGTTTGTGTTCCCAGCCCCTCTCCAGCCTCGTTGCCTCCTCTGGATGCATTCAAGCATCTCAATGTCCTTCCCAAACTGAGGGGCCAGAACTGGACACTGCACTCCAGGTGTGGCCTCCCCAGTGCCAAGTACAGGGGCAGAATGATCTGCCTGCCCCTGCTGGGATATCACACTATTCCTGATCCAGGCCAGGATGCCATTGGCCTCCTTGGCCACCTGGGCACACTGCTGGCTCATGTTCAGCCGGCTGTCAACCAGTCCCCCCAGGTCCCTTTCCTCCTGGGCCTGTCCAGCCACACCATCCCCAGCACTGCAGGGGGTTACTGTGGGCAAAATGCAGGGCTGGGCCGCAGTAACCCCCTGCAGCCTGATGGATGCTCCTTGCACTGCTGCAGCCAGAGGTTCTTTCCCCAGGTGCGGGCGGCAGAGCCGTGCAACAGCCTGAGCACAGGCCTGCAGTGCGAGATGGACCCGGTGTCCCAGACGCAGGCCTCGGAGTCGCTGGCGGCCAGGGGCTTCCAGGTGATCGGCTGGTACCACTCCCACCCCGCCTTCGAGCCCAACCCCTCCATCCGCGACATCGACACGCAGGCCAAGTACCAGGTACAGCAGAGACCTGCCAAACACCCGAGCCTGAAGGCTCCCTGGGCTTTGCGCTGTTGCACCGATGTGTCTTACAGCAGCTCAGCGTGAATTGACATAAAAGCTGTTCTTTAGGTTTCAGCATTGCTGCTCTGAATAAGACTGGATTTTTGTATGTGGTGTTTTTGGTGTTTTTTAGAGCTATTTCTCCAGGGGTGGTGCCATGTTCATCGGGATGATCATAAGCCCTTACAACAGGAACAATCCTCTTCCCTATTCCCAGATCACCTGTCTGGTCATTAGTGATGAGATCAGTTCTGATGGTTCCTATCGTAAGTATCCCTGTTTAATCCAGTGTCTTAATTCTTTGGGTGTTAAGGGGAAGATGTCTGGTGTTGAACCTGAGAAATCAGTATTTATGTATTTCTATTGTTAGTATGATGACATTATATAAATGGTGCAATTTATAATGGTAACATGTGCTAGATAAACCCAGGAATTTCACTGAGAAAATAAACCTGTGGGTTGTCTGTGCTATGTGGACAGGAATATACAACTATAAATACATACAAGATTGATCTTCTGTGTTAGTAGTTCCCACAATTCCTCAAAGAAGTGAAAGGGCTGGGACGGAGGTCCCTGTTATTTACATACAGAATCCATGTGAACAGCTTAGAAACTGTTTCCCATGTCTTACTTGGCCTGCATTACAAAATTCTGAACAGATTCTCTGCTCGAGGAGACAGAAGTAAATAGCAAAGCATTGGCTGCTACAGTTGCCAAAAATCCTTAATTTTTGAGTAACGTGGCATTCAGCAGGTCAGAGGATCAAATAAATGTGCCAGCTGTCCAGGGGAACACAAGGCATGAAAGCTGAAATGGTGCTGGTATGAAATCCCACCTAGAGGGAACATTAATTCCTCATTAAAAATATCATTGGCATTTTATGAAAACAGGGTCTTCTCCTTTCTTGAACAGTTAAGGACGTACCACATAAAATTTGCTGTATTGCAAGTGATGATCAGATCTTCTGCTCTTTTCCTGACACAGATTTGATGAAAATTCCCCTGATATCAGTAGATGGTTCTGGTACCTGCCTGTTCTCTCTCCTCCTCCCTTTATAAATAAAGTCCTGTTTTTTGCATCCACACTCCAAGGTTTCCAGGTCTCTTGGCATAGCAGTAGCCAAGCCAAGAGAGCTTCCCTCTGTTTCTTCCAGAGGGAGACAATGGAGCCCATCTGTCTGGAGCCTCACTGCACAGTCAAGGGGCAGCAGTGGCCACATCTGTACCCCAGTTCCTGTTTACCACACTGAGACTCCTGCACTTTTATCCTCCCACACATCCCACCCTTGTGGGGGGGAGTTAAAATACTGACAAACTCTATTGCCCTGAGAAGTAGACATTTCTGTAGTCATGTGCATTTTCTGTCAGAGGATTTCAGATTTCTTTTTAGTTCCTGAAATCAAGGTTTTACAAAATGCCATCTCCTCTGGCTCTTTGGAAATGATTTACTGAAATGTACAGTCTCTTTCTTTCTCCCTGATTTTTGGTAAACTGATTGTGTCTTTCAAATAACTTTCTGATGGTTCTTTTAAAATATTTTCTAGAATTCTCCCACCTGCAGTAAACCAGAAGAATTTCTTCATTTCTGAGCAAATTTCCTTTGAAATTGAAAACAATAGTGAGGACTTCACCATCAGCCCATTCATACTGAAAAACCAAACCTTTTTTATTAATTTAATAACCATATAACTCTTAGACTACAAAAGTGCACCTAAGTTAGAAACACTCAATTAGGTTTTTCATTTTTGGGTTTGTTGTAGATTTCTGTCCTTCTTTATGGAATGGGAGTTGGCAAGGGCAGGGAGCAGAACAGATTTCCTACTCCCACCAGAATTAAATTTGGAATCCAAAACACGTCATCCTTTAACCTCCTTAATGTTGTCAAGTAACAGAACTACAGGCTTCTGCAGTCAGTAATAAATGAGGAACAATTATGGGGAAGGAAGAGATTGCACCTAAACTGAACAGGAAAAAAAACAGTGGAGTGTAGCAGAAACACTGAATAATGATCTTCAATTGGTTGCAGGCCTGCCCTACAAATTTGAAATGGAACAGATGTTGGAGGAGCCTCAGTGGGAATTAGTATTTGAAAAAACAAGGTGGATAATTGAGAAATACAGATTTTGCCACAGGTTGGTGTCCACTTCTGTTACAAACAGCCAGGTTGGATTTATTGTTACGTTTCAGTCAAGACCCATGGTTGATTTCTCCAGCACTCTTGTTTGTTTTTCTTCCAACAGCAGTGTCCCCATGGATAAAATTTTTCATAGAGATTCTGACCTGACTTGTTTGCAGAAAGTAAGTTTTCTTCTCTTCACTTTTTTATAGTATATGTTTTTTTAAAATGCAAATCTGTTTCATGTCAGAAGTCACCTGGAGTTACACTTTTACAAATCAGAGATGTAAATTAATGATAATAAATTATTTCTGTGGCACAGCTTATTTACTTACAACACAGTGAAAATAAAGGTCCTCCTCTCAGAGAGGTGGGAATGGTTATGTGCAGACACCAAGTTTGACCCTCAATTTGGTGAAGAATTAATGGCAATTTATTACTCAGGTCTCTGCTCAGCATTTTGTGTGCTTTCCATGTCAAGACCTGCACATGTTTCAAGAGCAGATTTGGCCTTCCTGGTCCTTTGTTCCATCAGTAAAATGATGCTGTGCCATGTTTGTCATGGATAAGTAGGAGCTGTATTTTCCAGTCAGTGTGGTCACTGCTCTGGAGCTCTGACTCTTGGCAGCTGTACCATTATGGCACAAACAAGACAGAAACTCTGCCCGAAACAAAAGACATAACCGGAAAACTTGCACACAGTAATTGCACACATTGGGTTTTTTTGTTTGTTTGCCCTCAATAAATCTTTGATTATAAAGTGTAAATCTAAACTTGAGTTGGTAGAATGCTCTGAAATGCAGTTGTTGGGTAACTGGTTTTAAGGACTTGGGTTTAGATCATCCTGTTCCTTTTAAATTTATAATGTACAAACACTTTTTGTAGTGTTCATCCTAAATAAATAAATAAAATTCTCTTTGCAATACTTACCACATAAAAGAAGGGGGAAATGACAATTTAAAACAGATATCCTTTTTTTTTGCCTAGCTTTTGGAGTGCATGAGGAAGACTTTGGGCAAGGTAACAAACTGCCTCATTGCTGAAGAGTTCTTGACTCAGATAGAAAACTTATTCCTTTCCACATACAAGAGTGAAAAAAATGCTGAAGGAAGTGAGAATGAACATTCACACGAATTGCCAGTGTGATGGCTTTGGAATTTTGATTTCATTTTTTAATTTCTTCCCCTCCTCTCCATTATGTCAACTCATCCAGAATTGTTATCCCTTTTAGTAGTGACTGTTAAGAATCCAGTGTCATTTCATTGTTGTGGTTTAAAAACACTTTGAAAGCTCCTAATGTGTGACCTGTGTGCCCGAGGAATGCTGAATGCTGATGAGTGCCATGGAGTTAATGATTGACCAGCCTGATGTTTGGGAAGGAGGACACCCTGTCAAGAGTGCTGTGCATCAGTCTGCAGAGGGAGCTTGTCCTCTCTCAAGTCTTTCAGTCTGGGAATTTTCTCTAATGTTTTTATCTACAAGTGCACCTCTAGCTCAGAATGGATTTGTTCCTTTGCTTTAGGGAGTGTAAGTTCGAATGAGTTCACAGAAGGGAAACTTAACTGAAATGAGAGTTTTGTAAAACTTTCCTGGTGTCCAGTAAGAAGTTTCATACAGTTGTAGCAAAATGCGTCACCCTATTTCATTTTTTACTATTATTTTTCTTATTACTTTTCCCCATGGATTTTGATGGCCAAGTAGCTTTTTTGGTATATTCTTTGCTATCCTGCTTCTATACTGGGGAGAAAAAGCTGGCAAGTTTCATGACTTCTCAGTAGTGGCTGTGCTTGTTTCCAGTGGAAATGATAACTCCTGTCTTACTACAGGTTACCTCTTTCTGACCTTCCATTCTACAGGGAGGTTTTATGTTGTTCTCCAGATCATTGTGGTTTGTCCACTTCTAATTGTCACTGTTTCCTGTGGAAACCAGAGCTCCTGATTGATGGCAAACTGAGTGCAACGAGCAGAAAAGGATTTGTGGTTTTGAACAAAAAAAAAACCCCCACTTTTATATTCAGAGTCTTCTCTATAATGTACAGTTCAATAGAAAAACACTTGTTTATATCAGTTCCTCAGTTATGATTTCATACAGGTATGTATTTAGATAAATCAGTCACAGATTGATCTTGATTGAGAAGTTTCCTGATTGCAACTTGGAAATATTTCATGAGCTGTATCACTGTGAATCCTTTTAGAAAAAAATGTGCTTTAAATGTTGCTTTCTAAATACTAAGGAAACTTGACTTGTCTACAGTTATTACTATTTACACATGTTTATCTTGGGCAGAGCTTCTCAGAGAGGTCTAAAATATATTTGAAAGTTTCAAGCAAGACTTGGAGTTTATATCTAGAGGGGAGACAATGGACCCAATTTTTATTTTAAGAAAATATGTGTGTGTGTATATATATATATAGTTCTACATAACATAAATGGAACTTTGAGATTTTATATGTTTCAACTTTTTGTTTGTATGAGAGTTTGAAAAGCTTTAAAATCATAGAGTTGCATCCCAAGGAGGGAACTCCTTCACAGGAAGTTAATGTTATATTTTTATCAGGCTTCATGAGTCTCTCTGTCACAAAGGGGAGGGAGCAGAACCTGACCAGATGAAAATGTGAGCCCTTGAAACTCAGTGATTTTCCCACATTTAAGAGCTGTGGACTCAGAATTACTGGTGGGTGTTGTGTGCTCTTTCTATGTTCAGCTGTGCTAGTACACAGCTGTAGGTCCCACTACTGTGTGTAATTTACCACTTGGTGTATCCATCTCTCTCTGGCCTGTTGGCTCAGTCTGCATTTACTCTAAACTCATCTCTGGGGTTTCCTGACCACCACTATGGCAAGGACTCCTGGATTCCTGGCTGAGCTACACTCCAGGTGGGAGAGCATTCGTCCTCCTCAGGCATGGGGTGTAGTGTTGCAGTTTTGCAGGTTTCTGGAAAATCTCCCAGTGTCAATGTCCTGACAATTCCAGTTAGAGCTGCTGGGAGGAGAGTTTTGAACCTCTGTTGTCACAGCACCATGAAGCAGATACTGCTCTTGTTCCACACCCTATTCCCAGCCCTTTAGGGATGAGTCAGGATTACCCAGGTAGTGCTAACACTGTCCTGGCTGCTTCCCTCTTTGATGATCACTGAGGTAAAGTCACACAGTTGTATTATTGTATTCAACAGTGGTGTTATGTAAGGAAATTTTTGAGGAACCCAGGCTTTTGAAGTGATTTTTCTGAGGACATGGGGCAAGATTGAACCTTTGATATGCACATAAAAGCTCCAGAATTCCAAGTGTTTGTTGCAGGGTGGTGTGGAGAAAATACAATGCTTGTGCCATCAGGATCCAGTCTAGCACACAGAATTCTGTAGGAATTGGAAAGAGCAATGTGATGCTGAGTAATGATTTTGTAGACAGGAGGCAGGGTAAGAAAATAAACTAACCTGCTTTTCATCATTTAGTTTCACTGGGTGGTTAATGATGCGAGTTTGGAAGTTGCATGCTTCCCAGGACATAAAAACTGGTTTAACTAATATACCAGTTCTACCAAACACATTTTAGGCATGAAATTTTTTTATTTAAAAGTTTTTTTCCCCATCCAGGCTTTATTTCACTGAACCTGTGCTAATTTGCTGTTCCTTTCCATAGGACCAGTGTTACACCATACCAGGTCATTGCTCAGGATATGAGAAATTGTTGAGTAGTAGGTAGAATGATACAGTTAAAGGTGGAATTCAACAGGTTAGGAAAGGAAAAAAGAAATTCACAAAAAACCCACAAAATAAACCCAAACAACTCATCCCCAGATATTACTTCTGGCAAATATCCCTATGGGCATTTGTTGGCTGAATCATGTTTTGCTCTCCCAGTTACCAGCGGTGCTGCCTCATAGGGACACAGATCTTGTGTGCAAGGGGAGGGAACATCCCTAATTTTACTTTTTTTAAACTAACCAACTTGCCAAAAACAATTCAGTTGAAAAAACCAAAATCCATAACCAAGTAAAAAGTTAACGCTGTTCCATTGGTATTCACTCAGTACTTTTTTCCTTTGCTTGCTTCTCTGCTATTTCTGCCTGATGACAGACAAGAGTCTACTAATAAAGGCTGCACATGCAAGAAAGATGTGTCTGTATCTGTAACATCTTGTCTCCGAGGCGGGTCTGGAATGGCTTTGTTCCGTGTCGCTGGCCCTGACCGAGTGACAGAGTAAAGCTGGGCTCCAGCAGAGGGAGCTTTGTCACAGCTGCTGCGGGAGAGCTTCGGAACTCGCAGCGGAACTCGGAGCGAAACTCCAGCGTGTTTAGTAAACTTGCGGCCAGGGAGCGCATCCAGGCCGGAGTGCCTCGCTATGGAGGAGTTTCCCTCCTTGTTTGACACCCGCTGTGCTTTAGTCTCCCGCTGAAGATGATCCAGCGGTACTGGGGGCAGGAATGCTGGGATGGTGCCCCAGTGTTTGCCACACACGTCACAGTCCTGAATCAGCAGTGTGAGGGGTTCGCAGGGGCACAGCCCGGAGGTGCCCAGCACATCCCTTCCCATCAGCCACACTCCCTCCCCCAGTCTGATCGAGGTGTGCTGGGTCCAGCTCTGTTACCAGATTCCTTCTGTTGTGCTGCGGAGAATCCGCTCTGCTGGGCAGGGCTGAGCCATGAGGGCAGAGTTGGCTGTAGGGGCAAGAGAGGCTGGGGAGGAGGACAGTGCACCCCAAAGAGAGAGCGTGGCACAGCTGAGCACCCCGAGTGTCTGCACGGGGAGGGAGAGGTGCTGTGCACCCCCGAGGAACTGAGGGATAAGGACTTCATCCATCCCCACGGGAAGCAGCCGCTGGTTTAACATCCCAGTGAACACTGTAATCACATGTGATGCTGAACAAAGTATTTAATGGCCTAGATAAAAGTATTCGGGTTGTTTAATTGCTGCTTTACATAGACCTACTGCCCTACTTTTACAAGGTTTAGAATTGTGCTGAGAAATTGTTTCCATGGAAGCAGAGATCACTAAAGAAATAATGCACTCCACATTTCCTACAGGATTATTCCTTTTACAGCCTGCTGTTCTAAATAATTAACTCTTGTAGTACTGTTGCAGCTTAGCATGGATTAAAAGAAATAATACTTTTTTGGTGTCATAGAAGCATTACATTTTTTAATATGTATAATCTATATAAGTAGTTGGACATATATATATATAGTTGAAAAAACTTGTCTTTAAAGTCAGTCTGCTCCTTCCTTATTTACAGAGGGGAAAATCCACAAGTAAAAGAAAAAGTCAATGAAGAAGTGCACTTTTATTTTGAACTATATTTCACATTTGGCATTTAAATAATGTGAAGTAAAATATAGACAAGATATGAGGAAGTAGGTGATAGTTAAATGGATTTTGACTTTGAAGGAGGGATGTGCAAATTAAAAGAAAAAAGGACATTATTGTAGTGTGGGTAAATGAATGACTCAGAAATGGGAAAAGAGTTGCTAAACTATTATAGAATCATCAACATGACAAATTGACTTACCTGGGCAGTTTTAATAATAGTTTTAGCTGTAGATCTCAATTATTTCCCAAGAAAGCTAACTGCAGTTATTATTACCTGAAGGAATATCCAGATTGTGTCCTGCTTTGGCAGGGGGTATTTACATCCCATTTCCATGTGGAGCTCTGATTTTACACCTATTCCCTGGCAGGCAGGGTCCTTCTCAGTGTGCACAGAGCCACGAGTGCAGGAGCTGGCGGCTGGAAGTGGGGCAGTGCTCAGGTGAGCAGCACACAGGTAGGAGCTGACTGCAAGGCACGTGGCTGGGAGTGCAGTGCACACACTGCTTTGTGGTTATTACTGGTCTCAAAATAATGATTTATAAAGAATCTGACAGGGTTTGACAAATCAGATGAATGGGACTGACTTAATGCAAACTGGAAAATTTTTGTCAGCTGCTGCCAAAGCACATGGAAATGGAAGACAGTTTTGTAGATCACTGGGAGAGTTGGGAGCCACTGGAATGTTCTGTGAAAGGCATTATTTAAGTTCAGATTGAAAAATTTCTTAAGAAATAACAAACAACTTTGTCAGGGTAACATGAGCATGAAAATCAGTATTCCTAGTGCTGCCTTGGGATGAGCATGTGCCAAAGGAAAGGTGGGAGAGAAGCTTTCCACGCTGGAAAATGAGGGTGATCTCTGCAGGAGAGCAGCCATCAACCTGGTCAGCTGTTGTTCCTCTTGAAACAGCAGTTGCTCCAGGCAGCAACCATCAAACTCCCAAAGGCTTTATTTAATAAAGCTGTGAAAGTAGGAAGTCCATAACTGATAAGAATCTAGATTGTGGAATGATAGAGATACTGTGCAGTGAAAGACACAGGAACAACCATGATGGAAGTGGAGAGTAGGATTTCCTGCAGAAGCAACTCCTTAAACAGCCATTTGCATGTAGTCCATACAAAGTCTAAATCAGGAAAAGGCCAGCTGCTTGTCTTTAATCCATAACGGAAGCCCACGGCAGGAGCTTGGCTGCTGTTTCTTTCTTCCCTGTTGTTTCCTCATCAAGCAGGAGCGAGGGAGGCAGCTGGAGGCAGGTGCCACTCCCTGAGAAGTAAAGGGAGCTGGGAAGCTGTTGACTGGGATTTGGGAAGGAGATGCCAGTTGTTTTGGAAGAAGAACCTGTTTGGTGGGTCTGATTTGAATCAATAAAGGGAGCAGCACGCCAGTGTGTAGGAATGAACAGCCTCCATCAGAGGATTAAAGCTTTGGATGCTGCCTGCTGTTGCTCAGGACTTTATCTGTGCTTTTCTCCTGCACTATGGAGCCTCTCTTTGGGGTTGTGCTGGGTTTGATTCTGGCAGTCGCTTCACCAGCCCATGACAGCTGCACCTGTGCGACCAACAAGTGGGCAGTGTGTGCCCAGGACGGCCCAGGGAACTGCACCTGCAGGCTGGCAGGTTCCGATCACCCTGTAGACTGCTCAACCCTGACTTCTAAATGCTTCCTGATGAAGGCAGAAATGATCCCCCTGAAGGAGAAGCGCCTCTGGAGACCTCCCCAGGGGGTGTCAGACAGCGATGGCATTTACAACCCCGACTGCGAGGACAGCGGTGTCTTTAAAGCCCGGCAGTGCAATCAGTCCAGCACCTGCTGGTGCGTGAACACCGCGGGCGTGCGGAGGACCGAGAAGGGAGGCAGCAGCCTGCGCTGCAGCGAGCTGGTCCGGACAAGGTGGATCTACATTGAGCTGACACACAAGAGGAGCTCCGGTGCCTTCGCTGTTCCCGACCTGGCAAAGGCCCTGACGCAGCTGTTTGAGAGCAGGTACAAGCTGCACCCCAAGTACATCGCGGCCATCAAGTACGACCCCCCCCTTATCCAAATCCGCCTGGACCAGAACAAGAAACCCAGGTGGGATGTAGATATAGCTGACGTGGCCTATTACTTTGAAAAAGACGTGAACAATGACTCCGTGTTTCCTTCCAACAGTAAGTTAAGTGTCTCAGTCAATGGAGATGCTCTGGCTATTGAAAAGCTCTGGATTTACTATGTGGATGAAAAGCCCCCAGAGTTCTCCATGAGGCAGCTGGCAGCTGGCATTGGTGCTGTGGTCACCGTGGTGCTCCTCACTGCTGGCATCGGCATCGCCGTGCTGCTCATCCTCAGGTGGCTGCGCACAAGGACATATAAAAAATTTGAGTGTAAAGAAATGAGGGAAATTAAAGCCCCAAGCTTAGAGCTGCCCTGAGCTGAAAGAAGAATGGCAACTACAGGAAGAAAAGGGGAAAAAAAATGGCACAAAATACAAAGAACAGACTCGGTATATGTGATGGATTAGGAGTTTTTTCTTCCTACATGAATTTGTACAGTGAATGTTCTAAATTATTCTTGTTTAGTAAGAATAAATTTTTGGAGTATAAATGAATTTGGGAGTCGGTTACCTAAATATTTTAAATGACTCCTGCTTTGGAGTGTAAGAAAACTGTTACAGCTGTCTATTTAACATGACACAGAAGGCTTTCACTCCTGCTGCAGGCCTGGCTCAGATTGCTTAAATATTTAAATACTCTGTGGGGTTCTTGGTGTATCTATTTACTGAAATTAAAACACTTGCCTCAGCATATTTGGGCTATATTGCTGCTTTTCTCATGGTAGACTTTTTTAAAATGCAGTTTGTTTTCAGTTCATGGGGGCTTTGAAAAACAAAAGTTTCTGGAACTTTTTTTATCAGCAAATAAATTCATGAATATTACTAAATAACCATATAAGATAATGATAAGATACTCAGCAACATCAGAAGCTTTTATAGAGTGATTTGGTAGAAAACATCCCAGGTGTTGGGTCACTTCCAGGGGCAGAGAGCCCAAGTTCCTGGGTTTGTATTCAGGCAGCACAGTGAGCTATTCTCACTTGTGCTCTTTAATAAGGGTCTGACACTCCTCGTCAGCAAAGATCTCTTGATCCCCATGCAAGTGTAAGTTAACCTTGGTGTTCTGCCCACATTCCAGCTCTGGTAATAGCTTTCTGTCTACCTAAATTCGCTGAGCAATTTTAATGGGAGGAGATATTTTTCAGTGTTGCACAGCTTCACAGAAACACTGCACAATGGTCTGGGACAGGCAGAAAAAGAGCTTTATTCCAACTGAGCTGTGGGGGGAATTTAAGAGCAGAGTGTAATTACTGAACTTGGAATTTGGCCAACACACAACTGGACTGCTTTGCTACCTACTCATCTGCTGCATTCCTGGTTTGGAGAGTCATACCCATGGTGAAGGACATTTTAAAGAAAATAATGCTGCTTATTGAATGTTGGGATATTGTCAGTTCCATTCTCTGTGCTGCATGTGGATGTCTAAGTCCATCACTCTCCTCTGCTTCCTGCAGCAGCACCCGCTCCACCTGGGCACTGCCACAGGGCCAGCAGCCCTTTTCTTCTCTGAATTAGTTTCAGTGCTGCTCATTTGTAATTCTAACAACAGTCAGGAATGTGCTACTTCCATGGAAAACCACCAAAATGCAGCTCTGAATGGAAAGGATGTCAGGGAAAAAAGGGAAGAGGCTTTGATTCTGATTCTGTCTTTGTTTATAGACACTGTTGGGTAATAACATTTGGTTCAACATACACCATTTCCATTTGACCTCACACTTGCTCACTTACCTGCTGGAAAATTCTGGATACATACTTTGGGGCAGATGCATCCCATTTTCCCAAAATAAGATTTTTATGCAATTGCAGCAGCAGCATTAATACATTCACAGGTTTGGAGCAGGGTCTATAATTCATTGTGTGCCTTACAGCAACACATCGAAGCTGGTTGTTTGTCAGTCAGGAATACACATTTGTCTGAGAGAAGATGAAGTGAGAATTTGAGATCTAGGCTGGATCTTTCCATGTCATAGGAAAACTCAGAACTTAGCCTAACTCCACACAATTTCACAAGCAGCCATTTATAATTAAAAATATAGAGCTGAGCAGCCCTCAGCTGAAGAAATGTAGGATGAGAATAAAGATTTTCCAAGTACATTGCTCAACCAATTTGTTAACTTATGCAGAGCAGATCAAAGCCATGTGTTTGAGAGGCTGGTGGTATCCTTCGATCAGGGATCATGAGATGCACAGACTTTTCTGGACATCCATGGTGGTTTTCACCAGCCTTTTAAAATCCCTGCATTGTTCTCTATTCCATTATAGGAAAAATTATTACTTTCAAGGTGAATTATGAGATTTTATATTATAATATAAACATTTTTTTAGACATAACATTCAGTAGGAGAGGCAAAAGTAACTAATTGTTGAAAAAAACCTTAACAGGTAACAGTTCCAGCACCTTTCCTTGGCTCCTGCTTTTCTTTTTAGTAGCTGAGATTGAGAAGAGAGGCTTTTGTGCTGCCATTCAAATTTTTAATATTCATTAAAGGGCTGCCCAATGAAAGCCCTGATTTGTGGTTGATTATTTCTTTGCTAGTCCTTCAGCGCAGTGAACTGCACACTGGTCAGGGACTGGAAACGCACTAGGGTTGGTTAGTAGGAGGGATAAGGTATCTGCAGTTAATCAATAAAATTAGATGAATTGAAGCACAGGAACCTCTCCTTGGACTAGATCATTCTACTTGATGAAAACTGTGTAGAGCTACTGTAGGATGTGGACTTGAATAAACCAAACAGACCCATTGCCCCTGCTGAGTACTCATTTCTCTCCTGCCACCTCTCACACTAAATCTTTTTTACACATGGCAGATCTTGTATTTTACTGTAACAGCCCATCACATTCTGCCTGTTTGACTTTCTTACCACTCCTGATATTCTCATTGAAAAAGAGACAATGAGCCCTTTTTCAGCTTTAAACTTTGCAAAATGAAAATGCTTTTTACTATTCAGATTTTGAGGGTGTTAACTCTAAAATTTCTAGCTATCTTTTTCCTGATTACATCATACTGTTTTATTGGAATGTTTGCTCGGTTTTTTTAAGTAATTATGCCCTGTGCTCTCTGCAGTGGGTTCTGGGTTCTGTGGGTGATAGCAGAGAGTGCCTTTGTGCTGCTGCCTACTTGGGTTATAAAGGGGGGTGTGCTTGCTTTAAAAATGCCAGAGCTGGCTATTGCCTAAATTATGTTCTGCAGTTCCAACTGGCTGCTTTGGGAAGCTCAAATGAAACACATGCAGAGAAAAAAAAATCCCCTCTCTGCACTCCAACTCTGAAGAGGCCAGTGCTGCCCTTTGCACACTGTGCCACTACCCCTGGGCAACTGCACAAAATGAGCTTTGGCCTTGGCTTTCAACTAAAACTTTTGTACCACTCATGATCTGAGGACAGTGCCAGAAGCAATGGCAGCACTACAGCAAGGAAATGAAAGATAAGGATTAAAACCCTCTCAAACGCTGTTCTCTCTACTCCCGCTGGTAAAATCCATGTCTGCCTATATCTCTGAGTATGTGCCCTGGAATTCTCTGACACAAAATGCCCGTGTTGGTTTGTAGGTGTTGGCGTGTGCACACACCTGTGTGCTCCACACCTGCATTAAAAACACACACATCACTGTTTGTCAGAGCAGGGAAGCCTCAGGAAAATCTGGCAGCAGATCCTCCTCTGCGCTCACCACTCTGCAGCCTCTAGCTCTTAGCAGTGGCAAAACAGTGCAACCTCCTGCTGCTGTTGTGGAACAGCAAAGAATCCTCTTTTTGTCCCGTCTTCCCTCACTTAAGAATAATCTTTTAGGGATGTTTAGACTGGGATTATGCCAGATGAGATTACTGATGAGAATCTTAATGACTGCCATGTAAATACACAGAGGTCCTTCTTGAAACACCTGCACCTCTGGGATGTTATTGACAGCTAGAGACAAGATCCCTTCAATACTTCTTAAAATGTTTAAACCTTGGGGAATCATCCTGAAAAAAGCCAAACCAATATTTACTGCTCAAATATCAAAACCACTTTTTCAGTGAACAGTTAAAGAAGAAACAGATTGGTCCTTCCTCCACTTCTCCTTAATTGGGCCAGTTAATGCTATTAAACAGATCTTCCTTGTGCAGGTATAATTATCCTTTCCAAAGCATTTCCACTGATTTGCCTCAGGGTTTTAAATACTGCAATTACTTTTTTTTTTTTTTTTGGTCAATGCTAAAATTAATCTTTAGTCATTACCAACGCTATCAAAGCAAGAAAAATCAGCTTCCAGAACTTTTACTATTATTTTTCAGCAGTTCTAACCAAATCTCTTGTACCAGGCTTCACCTAGTTAAAATTTCATCCATGGCAGGCAGCCTGACAAGATGCAGATCTCATTTGCATGATGATCCCTGGTCCCTGAGGGATGACACTCCTACAGCCCCACTCCAGCTCCAATCAAGCGCCACAGAAACAATTAGGGAGACTTTGCATTATCTAAATGAAAGATTGAATTATGAAAATGTGCACTGCTAATTTTCCACTGAGGTTTTTACATGTGGGCCCAGCAGTACTGGTGGTATATGCACCCAACCTTTTGCAAGTGGTTCTTTTGAGACAAATTTATCTTTTGAGATAAATGCCTGTCCTTGTAAGGCTTGAACTGAGAAGTCTTAGCACTTTTGCTGTTCTGGTTGCACCAAGAAAAGCTGCTTGGAACAATTAAAAGGCAATGAAAAGAGCACTCCTTATTTCCAGCCTGTTCACATGTGTTTTGGAATTAAAATTGCCTTGAATTTTGTGACAACTTTTAGAGGAACAGTTTTACAGGCAATTTCTGCTTGGTTCAGTAACTTCATTTTCTGTATTTTAAATCTACTTTTTAAAAAACATCAACAACATAGATAATATGCAGCAGTAGTTAATAGCTGTTAAATTCTTAAAGAGTATCCTCTAACTGGTATCTCAGTGGGGAAGGGGAGGGCAAAGGACAGTTAGTACATAACACAACACATTCAGTGGATCAAGGCAGGATATTCTAGTGCACAACATTTGGAAAAAAACTTGAAATTAATGAAAAGCATTGTCTGATCTTTTAAATGACTGTGAACTCCTGATATTTCAACTGGCCAAACAGACAAAATGGAATTAAATGCAATTTCTGACTTGCAGAAGGTGATGGAGTGCATTTTTTCAACCAGGATTTTAGCCCAGCATTCATGAACAGAAATAAATTACACTGAAAGTTGAATTACAATGCTATCAATTAATAATTAGTTTTTCCTTGGATTTATATAGTACTCAAATATTTTAATATTTTATAGTGAGTTTTTTCATTTGAAGCTGAAGACTGTATATTTTAACTGACAACTTTTTAATTGTGATGATCAAAATTGGTAGCAGAGAGACTTTAGTGCCAAACACTGAAGTATTTGTACACCAAGCACAGAAAATACTTTTTATATTCAGTGTTAAACTACTTTTCATTACTTTTAATGGATTTGGCATTTGTTTGTGGGAGTAATTTCATACATATACAAAACTTCATTTAATTCAGAACAACTACTTATATAAAGAGATACACAAATACTAATGAACACCCACACAGGAAAATTGTACCTGTTAAGGTGTTAATTGTTTAATTGGACTTAGGAAATCACTTATGACCTCTAAATAGGTCTTCTGCAGTCCTAAAAATTTTAAATTTGCTTTCTGTCTTCTTCTGAAATGAGAATTATAGTCTTTTTTTTTGTGGAAAAGATGAGGTTTATAAGCAAAAATTCAGCTACAAAACTGTCTTAATCTACCTCTCTTTACCAGAGAATATTCTATTTTATTTCCTCAAGGAAAAAAAAAGTTGTATGCGCATGTCTTCATTAAAATTCAAGAGAAGCAATAATATAAATTACAAGTTGGAATGTTTTTTCCACTACACATCTATTTAGAGGAAAAAAAAAAACCACTCTACAACTTTCCAATTGCTCAACTGTTTACCAGATTTTCATCTAGAGATATATTTAGTGCTGGTATTTGATAGATCCTATAATTACCTGAGCTGTATTTGCTGCTTGTCTGCTTTGGAGTTTTAATTGCAAGCAATGATGCTTGGGGAAACTTTAGAAGTGCAGAATGTAGAACACAACTTTTAGCCCCATCCTTCCACATTCAAAACATCCACTGATTTTAAGAAGAATTTAGCCATGGATGTAGGACTAGGTCCTATATCCTCTATGCAGAGTTAAATAATGCATTGGAGAAAAAAATAATTGCAAAAAGAAACACGCAAAGAAAAATCCCCAAACCAGTGTGTTTTCAGCAGACTCAATAAAAAGTGGAGACACTAAGGCGGAAAAATAGAAAAAATGGTAGAAGGCCTGAATGGCTTAGGAATGGAGAATTCTAGATAGAGGAAACAATAAAAGTAAGAAAATATCAAGTCTAGTAAGGCCATTAATGAGAGCTTTCATTTCAGTTCTTCATTTCCTGACAGCTGGGACACACACAAGCCTTGGGTGAGACAAAGTGCTTTTCTCCTGCTACAGCTCAGCCGGTTTTGTGACTGGAGCAGACAGTCACAAAAATTAATGCTGTGTTACTGACTGGCAGATTTTACTCTTTGTGCTTCTTATGATAATGGTGCCTGGACAGGTCTTAAAGGAATTGTGTCAGAGGAAAACATAAGATTATCACTAAATAAAGTTCCTTCTTGGCCTGGACTGCTGTAACAGGTCACTACGTATTTCCCTTGGCAATGACCATCAATGCCTAAGAACTGTCACAGGAGGGCTCTGGTAATAAAAAAAAGGTGGAATAAAGAATACCTCAACGAACACTGAACTCAGCTGTGCTCATACACAGAGGATGTGGCTCTGGAAGGCAAAGATTTGTGTTTCTTTACCTTCCACAACAACAGGGCCTCTGTTTACATTCAAGGCACAAGGGCTTATGTGCAGCCTGGGCTGCCCTGTCATTACCACACATCCCAGCCTCACCCTCCCGCAGCAAATAACTTGTTTTTCGCATCACATCACTCAAGGTGTATTTGTCAGCCAGAGGAGTAGGACAAGAGCCACACATTAAGTTTGCAGCTTGCTATTTTCTAGGGAAAAACATCACCTCTGCTCCTGCCATGGCAGATCTGACTGCTCCCTGCCCAGGAGCATCACCAGCCCTTTGGCAGCAGGAGGCACTTCCCATTTCAGGTCCCCAAAAACAGAATTACAGAGTCAATCAGGTTGGAAAAGATTGAGTTCAACCTGTGACAGATCCCCACCTTGTCAACCAGCCCAGAGGGCTGAGCGCCACATTCTTGAACCCCTCCTTGTGCAGCCCATTTCAATGTTTAGTCACCTTTTCTGTGAAGAAATTGATCTTCATGTCCAACCTGAACTTCTTCGGGCACAACTTGAGGACATTTGGTCTTGCCCTGACACTTGTTACCTGGGAGAAAGACTGATCTCCACCTGGATCCAAAGTGAGAAGGTCCCGACTCAGGCATGAGGTTGTTGCCCACAAAATGGGATTTTTACCAGGTGCACAACAAGGCAAAAATTACACACCTAAGATATTTTTATTTCAGAGCTGCACTCCAGTTCTTGGAGTCCACAAATCAAGCAGGACCACCAGACTTTTCCAGACATATTTACAGGTAGGAATTCAGAGTTAGTAATTTTCCAAGCACAGCCCTTCTATTATGATTGATT
The DNA here is from genome assembly GCF_963513975.1 of Fringilla coelebs. Classification (NCBI taxonomy): domain Eukaryota; kingdom Metazoa; phylum Chordata; class Aves; order Passeriformes; family Fringillidae; genus Fringilla; species Fringilla coelebs. The sequence continues at coordinate 3,657,290 of NC_140067.1, forward strand.
ACTAATTTACATAGACGTTACTCTGACGAGTTAGCAATGTATACACAGATATACATCAACATCTTGATCTGCTACATCCTTAAACCTTCCCAGCTGCCGGATGTCTTTGACTAGGGCAAGCTGACTTAGGCTTGAAAGCATAGAAAGATCTTACATCAAAAAACACCCTGATTTAAAATAATCTGACATATTCCACATTTTGCAGCCAGGCGACACGGAAACACCGCGGGCAAGGCCAGAGTTACGGCACTCAGGAGAACGGGCTCTGCGCCTGAAGAGGGGCGCCCCTGCTCCCCGCGCTGCCACAAAATGGCGGGCGCCGCCTGAGGGAGCGGCAGCGGCGGGAACGGCGGCGGCCCCGCCTGAGGGAAGGGACGCGGGGCCCCGGTGGTCGCTGCAGCGGCGTAGCGCCCGTCCCGCTCTCCACCCCGGCTCTGTATCGACACCGGCTCCGCGGTCCGGCCCCTCCGCCGCCGCCTCCCGCGGTGGTGAGTAGGGGAGCCCGGTGGAGGAGGTCGGTCCCTGGGCGCGCAGCTGTGAGGCGGCCGTAGCTGTCCCCCGCCTCCCCGCCCGCCATTACCCGGGCGGGCGCCTCAGAGTGACTCGTCTCCCTCGTTCCCCACTCCCGGCCCCTCGCATCAGCCCATGTCACGATAATCGCGGTTACATCCGAGGGTGGCGGGGCTGGGGGAGAAGCAGAGGCCGCGATCGGAGCCAGAGGGTGAAAGTGACGGCGGCGGGGCCCCTGAGGCGGGAGGGCCTGGGTCAGTTCCGTGCCAAGGCATTTCCATGTCTGTGAGCTAGAGGCTCCCGGCTGGCGGAGAGCTGGTATCGAGGTGTTTTGTTTCTAGGCCAGGAGTAAAGTACGAGCAATATGCTCACAGATCCTGTGACACAAAATCAAGATCCTGGTTTTCCTCGTGTATAGGAATGGCACTGGGGGGGGGCAGGAGTCCCGTGCGAAAAGGCGATGACCCACAAGGGACACCTGCAGTCGCTCTGATCTGGTGGTAATAAAAGTGAAAGCAAAAAAAGAAATCACACCTTGTTTTTTTCTCAGTGATGCAAGATACTTATAATCTTCCCCAGTCGGAAGCAGATGGATGTCTTAAAACTGTAACCGGATGCAGTTGCGACTGTGACCTTTCTTGTGCAATGCAGATGTTGACAAACTAATACATAGTATCCGTTCAGGGGAAAATGAAATAACGACGCAGTTTCTTGTTTGGGTGGGCTTCTTAATACCATTCTGTTCTTTATTTTTTTTTTTTCTTTTTTCAGGGTAACCAACCAAAGAAGTTATGAATATCATCTATGGTCTAAAGCTGTCGGGCAGAAACTGTATTTTGTCTCATTTGGCTTCTCTGTGCAAGCAGGGGAAGTGCAATAATCTCTCTAGATCTTACAGAGGATGGTGCCGAAGTCAGTGTGACAGAAATAGATGCCAAAGGTTGGATTTGAGTGGAAATACTAGAAACTGTTTTTTGATTGGACACCCTGACTCCTATAGAAACTTGATTGGTAAAGGACTGAGATGTCTTTTGGATGTCCCACATAGAAATGGACAGGAAGTGTACAGGAATGCAAACCATAGTTTGGGAGGGTTTTTCTCCCAGTCTTCTCAGCCACTGGGGGAGAAGATCCCATCCCTCCTGATCAATTCTGTAGGACAACCCCCACGTCACTTTGCTGCTTGGAACATTCAGATCAACAGGTCTTTTCACAGATCACCATCACTTCAGGCTGCACCAGTTCCTCTTTTCTGGATTATTGTGAAGCCAGCTCAGAAATTATTTGCCATCATTCTTGGCAGGTAAAATACCATGTTACTTTCCTTTAAGTGCAAGACCCATCATGCAAAGTGTGAGTGTGGGGAGGGATGGCAGGTGTGTTTGCAGTGTTGTTTGACTGACAGTTTGCTCAACAAGAGGTGCTTTTTTTTCCATTATCTGAGGTGTTAGATGTATTTTTTGCTCTTCTCATTTACATGTGGTAGAGGGAGACGAACCAAGACACTAAGGGGCATTCCTTCTTCTCCTGTGGGAGGGAAGAAATGCAGTGGAGTGGAAGCCAATTAAAGTATAACCCCCCATAAGCTCCTACATGAGATGAGGCTGTAATAGAGAATACAGTAACAAATTCCTTTTAAAATATATCCTAAGTTAACACTGTTTGTATCCTACAGGAGCATAAGAAATTGGTGGAAGGCACTTCCTCCTAATAAACGGGAACTCTTCAAAGAAAGTGCAAGAAAAAACAAATGGAAGATCCTGCTGGGTGTCAGCAGCTTGGGAGTTGTATTTATCATGTTTTATTTTACCCACTTGGAGGAGACACCCATCACTGGGCGTGCTCGACTGTTGGTGTTTGGCAAAGAGCATTTTAGGGAGCTGTCACAGATGGAATATGATATGGTAAGATTTTAGACAAGAAGTTGAAAGTACTCAAAAATTGTTGCTTTTTTGGTCATGAGATAGTCCTGTTAATGAAATGGGCATACAAACCTTGTAGTGTCCTTGATGAGTTTTGAACTTCATGCTCAGAGCCCTGAGGAGTCCCTTCATCTGTTACCTCCTCATCTTGTCCTCATCGTTTTTTAGAATTCCCATTTCAGGAGAAGCTCATAGTGGTTACAAAGCATATAACATGCATGCAGCAAACATTCTTAACTATTTCTTGTCCATTGTAATTTTTGTAAATTCTTGTCCTGTAATTTTGAGTTCTGTGATTTCCTGTTGTAAAGTGAAACTTGATTGGCTGTATCCAAATATATCCATATTCCTGTCAGAGACACGAGATAAGAATAGAACAAGTTCAGGATATTTTCAAATTACATGTTTTGTATACATTTGTCCACCTTAAAAATTAGGACCAATGAATTTTTTTTTCAGTGGATGGAGCAGTTCAAAAATCAGATGTTACCTGAGACAGATGCGCGCTACCAGGTTGTGGAGAGAGTTGTTGGGCATTTGTCTGAAAGCAACAAGGACATCCCCCAAGTCTCATCTCTCAAGTGGGTTATCCACGTGGTGGATGAACCAGGGGTAAATGCTTTTGTGCTTCCGGTAAGTTGTACACCAGACAAAAAATAATAATATTGAAACTGCACTTGATATGTCTCCCACTTAATTTTTATTCTCTTTGTTTACAGAATGGTCAAGTGTTTGTTTTTACTGGGTTGCTGGATGCAGTTTCTGATATTCATCAGCTGTCATTTATTTTAGGACATGAAATAGCTCATGCTGTGCTGGAACATGCAGTAAGTCTTTAAAGAAAGATGTCTAATATTCTTAAATTATTAATTCTAATTACTCTAGTTATGATATTCCCTATCATTACCAACCAAGTTTTCAGTGTGACTCTATGTAATTAATGTAAAATTGAGTTTGAAATGAGTAGCCTGCTACAGTAGATCCTTATAATTTGTGTAGCACTTAATAACCATCAGGAGACCTGTGGTGGTCCCTGTTAACACAAAGGCTGCCAGGGCTTTATTCACAGCTGTACAGGTAGATTATGACTCACTTTCAAGTGTCATTTAGAGCTTGGTGTGCAGATCCCTATCCTACAGCACAGACAAGAAGAACTGGAGGTGCTCAGCAGCTCTGTTACTCCTATAACACCTGCAGAAGTGCATACACCTTTAAAAAGTATCTTAAAATACTTGATACTGTTATTATTGGAGCACACAGTTTTATAATGTCAAATTCTAGACTACCCAGAGCTTGGTTCTTATATGATTTTGGGTGAGCAACAGTTCACATCATGGTTTTTTTGTTGCAATGTCAAATAGAGCTCTGGAAAACAGAATAATCTTTTGGGTTCTGAATTTAAAGGAAAGCAGCAGAAAATAAAAGGCAAATATATTATGTGTATTGTTCCCTTATCCCATTAGTGATCCTGTCTCAGTGATGTCTTAGCTCTTCTCAAATTAATGTAAAGAACAGTCTTTGTAGTATTTTTATAGGTTTTTCATTCACATTCAGTACCTTGTATCAACTGGATTTTTTGTTTGTTTGTTTGTTTTTGTACAAGCAGGGAATGTTGTCCTTGCCCTCTTCCTGCAACTCCATAGGAAAAAAAAAATTGGTGACTTTTAAAGTGTTTCCAAATTCTGTTAATGTTCTAAAGAAATGTCAGACAGTAAGGAATGAAAATGGGGCAATTTCTGTTTGCAGGCAGAGAAAGCCAGCCTGGTTCACTTCTTGGATTTTCTCTCACTCATCTTTCTCACTATGATTTGGGCCATCTGTCCTCGTGATAGTTTGGCAGTTGTTGGCCAGTGGATTCAGAGCAAGTTGCAGGAGGTAAGGCTGACATTTTCTATTGTCCTTCCTGATTTCCTTGGATTTCCTTGTTTTTTAAATCTGATTCTGCTTTAGTTGATGCTGATTTCAATTTGTCATGTTGAAGAAGTTTAGTTTTCCCTAAATGCAGGAACCTGCTTGCCAATTAAGACAGATGATTGTCTTTTAGAAAGGTAACTTGCCCTTTAAAGTTGTATATGGTAAAATGCCATGTTTTTATTTTATGTAGTTGTTAAATTCTTCCCAAACCAAATAAAATACATGGAATTCTTTAAATATATTGTTAGTGATAAGAATGATTTCCAAAATTAAGAAATTGACAATCTAAACACTCTTTATATAAACCATCCTATAGTACAAGTTACTAAAATAATCTTTTCAGCCAGCAAATATTTCAGCAAACTAAAATTCAGGGGCTTTCTGGTGCCAGTTTTCTTCAGCAGTGTAATTTACTCTCTGGACAGTTACTGATCCATTTATTTTTTAAAAAGTGTGGTTTTTAAATAGCAATTTGCTTAGATCATAAAACTGGAATTTGAATTAAAGTGAAAGATCTCTTTGGTTTCTTTGACTCTGTGCTTTTCCTGAGATTTCCTCCAGTTCTTCAAAAACATGAAATTAAACATAACCAATCTGTTTTGGTAGTTCTTATGCTAATGGGTAGATGTGTGGATTCTGAACATAAATTATCTCTTAAGAGCTTGGATATTTGCACCAGTAGCTAAGAAACCAATACATTGATGAATGCTAGCCAGCATTTTGAAGAGCTGAATTTGGCAGAAACAAAGTGTGAATGAATCCTGAGACTGCTCATAATTTAGACAGCAAGATTCAACTCCCTGTCAGCATCTCTTCTCCTCTCCAAAGAGAATGGGTATTTTGGCATTGTGGGTTGGAGTTGTGCTTTAGGTTGGAAAGGGAATCTGAGTTTAAGCTCTGAGTCCTGTGCAAAGGAAACATCATCTATGGGATACTGTCCTGTTTAAAAGGCCGATCAAACTTCAGTAATGTTGAAGTGATAAATACTTGCAAAGCTTTCATCCCATAGACAAAAGAAGCTGAATAGGAAACTTAGTTTTTTAGTCACCCAGGAGGGCAGTGTCTGTTTCCCCCATTCAGTATTTGCCTGTTGTGCTTACAAGAAAGTGAATCCTTCTGCACATTTTCTCAGGATATTTCTCTTCCTCTTCTTCCATAACTGTATTTCATTTCTTAAAGCTTTAGCATCCCATTCTGTGAAAGGGTTATTTAAGCCATGCTGTGGTATTTGGTTTTGTTTCAATATTTGTTTTTCTCTTATGTCCTTAGAGGCTTGACTTTTTGGCCTGGTGACTATTGTGTATTTTTTATTATTGACTCTAAGTGTTTCCCAGTGATTCTTTGTAGGCCTTTGGGCATGAGAGCTCCAGTTCTGCCTTTCCCCCAAAGATAATGGATTTTCTTTCCTTAATAAATTGTTAACTTTTCTTACTACATTTATTTGGGGTTGTTCCTTAAGTATGTATTTCTGGACTGAAACATATTGGCTTTGTATAGAGCAGCAGTTATTTTCTATGGGAACAAAAGCCTAGGAATTATTCTTGGAATAACACCAAGCATGACTCTGAGTTTTACTCGTGCCCCACACACCAGTATGTACAGATGCAGTACTTTATATTCCTTTCTTGTCCACCTCACACCATAAGATTTGTATTTCATGTGAAAACTGGTGATTTTGGGCTGTCAACATCCCTGGAAATCCCTTTTCTTCAATGTACACAGGCAGCTCTGATAACTGAAAAATCAAATTTGTCTTTTTTTGTGTCAAATTTCTGACAAGGATTTTAGATCAGAGTTTGAAATTCTAATTTTTCACTCTAGCACGTCCACAAAAGATTTTTTAAACAATTCCATTTTTCAGTGGCTGATGACTACCACTGTATGTTAGATACCTCAGGACTCTTTTGTAGGTTACAAATTTCATTTCTCTGTCTAAAAAGTGTTTAATAATTAATCAAATCGTTTATCTGGCTAACTAGGAGATGGTGGTTCCGGAATATATGACAGACTAGCCAGGGGTTTCTTTGCTGTTTAGTGAATATATGTGCACCAACAGACCTGGAGCACTTTTCAAGGCAATAAAAACATGTATTCCACTTCAAGGAATTACTTTATCATCAGAGGATTTAAAAATATATTTATAATTGCAATGTTTGAAGTCTGTATGGAAACTAAGAATTCAGAAAGCGACCTTATCTCTGCTTAGTTCTAAACCAGCGTGTTTGGGTTTTAAAGCCAGCTTTGATTGACTTCTGCTTTTGACTTAGGACAGAAAAATTATCAGTATTACTTTGGAAAGCAGCAAAAAGTTTCAGTTACCTTTTTGTACTCAAGGGACTGGACCACTTCTTTGGTGCTCTTCATTTCAAATTGGTTTGTGGTTTATAGTTTTGGTTTTGGTGTTTTTTCCCCCGAAACTTCTGAGGACAAATTTCTATAGCCAGATAAAGAGCTGATAGAACCTTTTTGAGCTGATAGACCTTTCTCTCTTCTCTAACCTTGCACATTTGCCCCTGTTCAGTTCACATTTCCTAATGGATGACTAAACCAGGATGTTGTGACAGGTTCCTTATCTCTGCAGGAGCAGGCTATTTAAACAAGTCCTGATTTGCATTTACTATAACATGACAGACTAGGCTAAGGCTGCCCAAATCTACATGAACATGAATTACATTTGAGAAAACCACCACTGCCTCTTAGGGTGTGTTAATGCTCTAGAAAAATGGGACAGGAGTTTGGTCAGCTTTATGTCTTCTAGTTTGATTTCTCAAGGGCAATTTGCAGCTTGTGTTAGGGATAGTCATGGCAAAGGAGTGATTTCTTCATGCAAATATTGATGGCTACATCCCTTATTGTGGGCAGTTTGCCATAAGAAATAGATGATACCACACTTAAAGTTTAAGCAACTACTGGAATTTTTTACATACAGTTGCTGCAAGAAAAATCTTGATGTCAATAAAAGCGTGAAGTGAAAAAGATCTGGTGAAAAGTTGCTATTTCTTTCAGTGCTGCAAAATGAGATTGGCTGCTGATAGTGCTCATGAAAATATAACTAATTTGAATTAATTTCAACTGAATACAGGATCAATGAGTTACACATAATGGATTTACAGATAACATCAAGAATATTTATACTGATCACATGCAATGTGAGCATTAGATAGGTAGAGAAACCCCATTTCTTATGAGAAGGTTAAAAGACAGCTACAAGGCTCTCTTTTTACACATTCCAGACCCAGGAACAGAGCTTTGATGTGTTTCTTTGCAGTTCATGTTTGATAGACCCTACAGCAGAACCCTGGAGGCTGAAGCTGATAAAGTTGGACTTCAGTTTGCTGCAAAGGTAACTACAACTGATAGGTTTTATTAGCAATAAAAATAAAATTAGCAAAAAAATAACTACCAGACATTTTTCAGTTTCTGTTACAGTCAGAGGGAGTTTCATTCTTCATATGGAGGTAAACTGTAAGTGTTTGAAGATATGTAGTTTTATGAAGTGGTGGGAAATAAAAGAGTTTTTAGGGAAAGACAAAGTCATTGTGGCGAATTGGATGTAATGACATTGAAGTGTGTAAAGTAGTGCATTCCCTGCACAGTCTCCTTTCTGTGTAGTTTGTTGCTATGAAAAGAAAACCCCATGTATTTTTAAAGAGAAACACTCTAAATAGGGATCTTCCCTAAGTAGGGTTTAATTATATTTAAATATTTGAGTAAAAACTAGCAATAACAACAAAACAGCTTTGCTAAAGTAAGACAAAAATTTGGTCAGAAGCTACTCAGCATTTTTTCATAGTTTTTTTTTTCAATTACTTTTTTCTCCTGGGGAATTTAATTCTATATTAAAGGAACTAAACCAACTCTCTGATTTCTGGCTAAGTGTAATAGACTTATGTGTGAGATACTAGTGAGAGCAGCACCATCTAGTGTTAATATTTCATTAGCAAAATTTTCTTTTAATAGTTATTAATGTTTCTTTAAGGAAGGGTTCTAAAAATTAACTTTGATTCTGGGATTAAAACTGCATTTGTAATTTGAAGTTGTCTAAGGGAATAATACAATTAATTAAAAAAATGTAATTGCTGTGTTTGTGCTCACTGCTTTCTAATACTGAAAAAGTAGGGCCATACCAGAAAGAAATTAGTGGAGTGACATATGAGCATTTCTCTGGTTGTGCAGATAACCTTTTTCTAATAGTAATTTAAATAAATAAATTCAAAGGATAAAGCGCTGCATCTGTTCCTGGGAGAGGGAATGGGAAGAAGTAATTTTCTTATCTTCTGACTGCTTGTCCCTCTTTTTTCCTTAGCAAATAAAGGTCAGTGTAAGAAATCTTGTTTATTTTTCTTCTCTACTTAAATGTAAAAATAGAGAAGTCTGTGGTGATACACAAAAGCAATTCTAAAAGTTACGATTCTCTGACTTTCTATGGTTAAACATATATGTCTTGAAGAGAGTCAGGAATTCTACAGAATTCCTGTTTTATTGTGTCATGGCATTCCTGATCTGTGGAATCCATTTAATCAATTACAGAAAGCATTTCCAGTTACTTTTTAGGTATATTTAGGTATGAACTATTATCATCTTGTATTTTTGACTCTCATCTTCTTTCTGTAACTTTGCCTAAACCTGTGAAGATGATTCATTTGTTCTAGTAAATATAATTTAATTTGTGCTGAGCTTTTTTTTAAAGAACAAGTATATGTCAGAAATTGTAAATCCTTCCTTCCTCTTGAATTTTCATAATTCAGATGTAAGTTTTTTAAGGCACAGGTGTTAAAAGGAATAAATCCAGTGTCTGCATGAGTTTTTTATTGCTTTTAGATATTTTGGAACAGCTTTTTCCTGTCAGGTATAAGGACCATCTAAACAATCTTTAGAAACTTAAATTTTAAGATGTCTTTTGTAATTCAATGTCAGTTAGACTGTGTATTTATTACTTTAAACATCCAGTGGTGTTTCTCTTTCCCTTCTGTTCTCAGGCTTGTGTGGATGTCAGAGCCAGCAGCGTCTTCTGGCAGCAGATGGAATTGGCAGAAGCCATCCAGGGGCAGCCCAAGCTGCCGGAGTGGCTTTCCACACACCCTTCCCATGAGAACAGAGCTGAGCACTTGGACCGCCTCATCCCAGAGGTGAGCAGGGCTCAGGGAAGTGTCTTTTCCTCTTAGGAAACTTGCCAGAAGTAGTTTGGTATTAATTGATTAATTAGCTGCTTTGGTATTGATTCACAATTTACTCTGATACCACCATGCTTACCTTTCTCTTTATCCTTACAGAAATTCTACATTGCAAAGCTTTCCACCTTAAAAGTTTTATTAAATGAGGAAAAAGTAAGATAGTACAGATAAAATGAAATTATATTCCATGTGGTTTGGGGTTTTTCTTGATTTCTGATCAAAGTGTAAAATCTTTTCTTTTGAATGGCCTTTTGATATAGATGTAACAGTGCCACCGGTCTCATCCACTCTTTATATTTTTTGCCATTTTAGAAAGGAAGTTTTTGAGTTGGATCCCTAAATTGTCTTGACTTCTCTTGCTTTTGTAGCAAATAAAAAAAATAAAATGGAGTGTTAAAGCACTCCACTGTGACACTCTTTTTCAGCAAGCTAAACTGTGTTTGGAAATACTCTTTCTTATAACCAACTATTCTTCTCTTTCTTTTTTTTTTTTAAACTCTGTCGCTTTAAGTCTTTCTAAGTTCCAAACTGTAAAGACATTTGAAGATTTATTGGCAGAGGGAGCACTAAAATGTTGAGGTGTTTGCTGACTTCAAAGGAGAAAAAAAAGAGTTTCATGAATCCTTTGATGAGAATGAATACAGTAAATATTCTAAATGATGGCATAAATCAAAGTCAGCATTAGGGATAGGAGGTTGGAGAGTGGCTAGACTGGATATTTCAAATTAATATACACAAAGTTTGTACTTTGGAAAAGCAGGCTGGGAGAATGTTTTTGATGGATTTTCTAACACATCTGAGCAGCTGAATAGAAAATGATTTTTGTTGTGGAGCCTCAGTTTTAGCTAGATTGAACATAAAGGGTTCAGGATCATTTATTTTCATGTAGTTGTTGACTGGCTTATAAAGAGGTAATGAGATAAATTACTTCTTATGTTCTACCCCAGGCCTGAGCAAATAAGTTAAATAACTGAGCAACTGTGTAGAACTGTTATTTCTGTCTCATCTCTTGTAGTTTAGCAGGTGGAGCAGCCCCCATCTTTTTACAGCTACTCTCACTTCCAAGAACAGGGAAGGCTGGGAAGATCTTCCAAAAGATAATTGAGGGAAGATGTTTGTGTTTGCCTTTTACCTCAACATTCTTTGGAGTAGGATGAGAAAACAGTGGCTGAAAGCTTCCTGTTTTTAGCAACTTCACAAGAGAAGTGAGGTTGGCACTACAAAACTGGAATAAAGATGAAAGAAAATGTGTAGAGGAGGCTTCTTGTCTGCAGCATTCTCCCCTTCTTGTGGGAGCTGCTGCCTTCAGGCTGGATTTCAGGCATGGAAAGGGAATCCCAGGCTTTTATTGTTGCTTAATATCAGCCCCTTTTTGTTTCATTGTTCATGTACTTTGAGCTTTCTAGAACAGAATGTTTACCATATATTAATTGCAATTAGATATTCAGAGCCCAAGAGAGAAGCCAGATTATCAAAAAAGGCCTTTTTATCTCTGGTGTCTCTCTGTGAAGAAACTGGTACTTCTTAAGACTCAGTGCCAGATCCATCATGAGTATTATTGGGTTTCATATGCTGCTCTTTTTGAGGCTGAAATGGTTTTCAGGACAATACATCTCTTATTAGACCAGCTACTGTAGCTGGGACAAATAGGGACAAGGTTTTGGACTTCTCTAATCGTTCTCTACAGACTTTTAAGCAGGTTCACAATAAGATGCAATCACATAAAGTGAGAATTTTTCTTCAGGTAATGAAATATCACATCTGAATGAGGTGACTGAACAGTCTCAGGAAGTGTAAATTAAAGGGGAACTATCACAGGGATCCCTTTCAAATCATTAAAAGACTGAGAGCAAATCAAATGAGTGTCAAAGATGTTACATCTGTTTTTTTGAGCAAGTTGGAAGCTACAGCCACCCTGAGGAATCAGTAAACCAGAGAGCTATAAGCAGTAAAAACGTGGTGCTGTCCTGGAAATGAAATAAAACAAAAAAGATTTGCTATATTTTGGAAGTGTTTTCCCCTCAGACAGGGAGGTGTTATGATAGTAAACCAGGGAAACAGAGTATAGTCTTAAATAGGAAACTTAAATATCTTAGAATTCCTGCATGGAGGCTGGAGAGATGTGTTTTATTTTCAGAAAAAGAAATCATAAAATAATTTTGTATAAGGCTGAGAGGATGATCATTGTTCTGGAGACAGAGAGACTGTGGGAGTGTAGTGCCAGAGAGAAGCTACAGAATCTTCTAGTTGATCTCAATGTTTTATTTTCATGTTCTCTGACTTGGGGCAGTGTCTGTTTCCAAGTGTGCTGTTCAAATGCAGCACTGTACATCAGTGGAAGCCTCAGCTAAACTGAATAAAGCAGAAGGTTATCTACTGAGCCTTGCCTGTGATACAAAAATTCATCTTGATGTGACATTTGCTTTTTTAGCATCATGTTGTTGGCTCAGATTCCATTTTTGATTCACTGCAAGTCCTGTTTCCACTTCCTTGTGGAAATGCCATGGTGAGGTCATTTAGAGACTAATAATAAGTTGGAATATATCAATTGCACTGTTTGTCTTGTTTGCTAGGTCAGTTAACTTGTCAAAAAAAGTTAATTCATTTACTTTGGCAACACTTGGTTTTTTTCAAATCCACATTGGCTGCTTATTATTTTTATTAATTTTTGTGTAGTTAATACTTTTTTTTCTGCTGCCTTTTGATATGGGAGATAAATTTATTTCCCTTCGTTTTCAAAAGCAGGTTGGTATATTTGCCATTGCTTATGATGTGAGCATTACTTCATAAATTAACATTGCTAGTTAATTCTAGTACTAGAATATGTTAATTAAGCCCTATCAACATAGAAACAAGAATAAAAACCACTGACTTGCATTTCTATCCTCCCTAAAAAGTTATTAAATATTTTGTCACAATTTCTCTTTCCTATGCCAACATCAGTGGAAGGTTGGAAGTGTTAGCATTATATATAAGCTGCTTTTCTTCTCCATCCAGTAAAGTCTGTCAATTCCTTTAATCATCTTTTTACTGCTACTTCATTAAGACTGTAAGGGCTTGAGACCAGCAGGTAGTCTGGTGTCTGACAGTGTGAAGGATTAATATTGGGAGCTAAAAATTACTTATTTTTCTATTGGTGTCTGCTTTACATTTACATGAAGGTACATTTACAAGATAGGATGAGGGAGACCTGCCTAATTCTTCTGCCTTTCCTGCTCCCAAACATTGCAGGAGGTGACTGTGATTGTATTAATAAGAAAAACAGCTTCAGCTTTGTAACTTAAAAACAAGAGTTTGGATGTTTTATTTGGGATCTGCTGAACCAATAAGCAGGCAGGTGGCTGCTCTCCCTGGAATTTGTAGTTACAGCTGTCCTGGGCAGGGAGGTGACAAGTTAACTTGGCTTTTCTTTCCATATCTGGAGTTTTTCAGTGACATGTGAGGTGATGATGTTGAATAGTTGCCTTCTACCCCCTTGCACAGCTTTATGTCTAGCAAGAGCTCGGACATCCACAGGGTAAAAATGTTCACCTGAAGTACTGGTTTTTATCTTTGCTGTTGGGACTTCAGGTGAGTGAGACCATAGAAATAGGTCAGGCACTGTTTAACCAGGAAAACTGAGAGATACAAAATTGCTAAATTAGTTTAAAAGAGGATTATGTTGCCTTGTCGAGGATACAGCCTAAATCTTTATATTCCCATTTGCCTTGAATAACACTGCTTGACATTATTGCAGTCTTGCAGCAGCCTATGTTTTAAAAGAGAACAAGAGAAAACTCTTGGTTTATCACAAATGTCAATTTAGAAGTGGATTGGTCACTGAAGCAGAAGAGTGTTCAGCAGTACAGTTATATTTGGTGGCTACATGAACAACCATGCTATAGAAAAACAAGCTGTGAAAGCTTTAGTCATATTTTTTAAAACTTAGACAGGAACAATATTTGCATGCCTAATCCAGACTTGTATATCCAGTAATTTGAATATTACATTTCAGCAAGAAACAACTGGAGAAACTCTTGCTACATTTTTGGAATGTGTCTTTTTCCAAAACTGTTTGTTAATTTTAAATTCTCTTTGTTTCTAGCCATTTACAGCAAACTCTATCAGTTCACTGTAGTAAAGTTAGAAGAGAAATATGTTTTGGAACCTCCTTATAGATAAAAATGAGTTAAGAAGCTCTGCTCTTCTATTTTAACATCTGCTGTGTAAGATGTTTCCAGTGTCTCCCGTGGAAGAATATCAAAGTGTTTCAAAATGATGGACAAATACTTATGTAGAGCTGTACTGGAATATTTGATTTGATATTTCAGACAAAGCTAGTGGATATAAAGCAGATTAAAAATTTATGCTCTGTCTACAATGCAATGCTATGAAAACTGTGTTTTTTCTTCCTCCTCATGAATCAATCTAGACCAAATTAATCAGCATGTGTTTTCTGCTGGCAGTCCCAAATACTGGCCAGGAGGCACCTGGCTACCACTCAGGACAGCTCTGGCCATTGCTTTTCAGGAATCCATGATTTTCAAGCAGAATAAAATGCACATTTGAACTGGTTTCTCTGTGAAAGGATTAAAAACAGAGATGGATGTAAATCTGCCCATGATTTATGCTGCTAGTTGAGGCCATGACAATATTAAACAAATGTGACCATAACAGAGTGACCATTGATTAATGGTAACCATCAGACTTGTTGTGGTCTTGGTGTTTCATTTTGCAGATCTTGAAAAAGTCATTCTCAGTGGAGATGTAGAACCCTCTAGAGTTCTACATGTAATGTTTTGCTATATGATACATAGGATCTACTTTTCTTGATTAGTCTAAGTGAGTTCTAGGAGTATCCATGGATCCCAGTAGTTCTGTGTACAGCTGCTTACAAAGCACTTCATCACTTTTGTGTGCCAAACACAGGAGCAGCCAGTTTGTGTGGTCTAATTAAGGTGTGTTGAGCTTTGTGACAATGAACACAAGCATCCTTTGAAAATGCTGACTTTGAACAGGTTGGTATCAATTTCTCCACAGAGCCTTTGAGATATGAGATTCATCCACTGCCATTCCTTTCTCAGATTCCCAGGCAGACAGGGAGAATGTGCTTGTGCTAATGAATTTTGGTTCTCTGGGAGATTCTCTGGCTCCTTTGTGCCCCTACTTTCTTACTTGTAAAATGCAAGCAATGGCACTTACTCAGTGAGCAGCACTAACTTAAAGTTTGGTCTCTTACTGCTGGTCTTTTTATCCAGAGAAATTGTTACGTTCTATAGACATTATTTTCTTGTGACATTATTTTCTCCTAATACTTGGAGACTTGGAATACTCCAAAATGCTTCTTGGAGATGAGATCACTTACATAACAGGAGTTTAGCTATACTGATGAGCCATCTGGATCTCTGTGCCAAACAGTTAAAAGTCCATTATGTTATTGGAGATTTTCCCTCCTTTTTTGAGTCAGACATCTATGTATAGTTACTTCAATAATAGAACATATCTGAGGAAGTAAATTATTCAGAGCCTTTTTTTTTTTGTTCTTGATGCAGTCATTTTCATTTGCATTTGAATGTAAATATAAATATAAAAATATGAAGCTGAGTGCAGTATGTGGGCTGTGGCTGTGGGCTATGGGCTGGATATACCCCCACTTAATTAAGTGGATTTCCTGCTGGGATTTTTCTTCTCTCTGAGGCATTTTAGAATATGGATTGATTCAACGTTTTTCTTCAAAGTAGCCTGAAAGGGCTACAAAAAGTTTAGTTTATATGTGAATCTAAATGAAAAGGTACTATGTGGACAAGTATCACAGAAAGCATTGGAGAACTTCCTGTTTAATTATGTTGTACCTTTTAGAGTATCCATCCTTGGAGATCATGGTGTGAGAAAATAATTTCATTCTTCATTTTTCCCATTGTTTTACCATATTGCTACATTTTGTCACAGGAATTCTTGGTTTCTGTTGAGAAGTTGTTCAGTAACAATTCAGGCTCATTATTACACTAATTGATGTGCAAATGCAAACCTGACTGGAGAGCCAAAGTCACTGACTGAAACCTTTCTTGTTTTTCCTATTTGATTTGTTTTCCCATGTGTTCACAGGCTCTTAAAATAAGAGAGAGCTGCAATTGCCCATCTCTTTCTGGACCAGATCCTCGCCTTATTTTCAAACTTAACATGCAACATCTCCTGGAATCATCTAAAGGTCGACGACCCCCAAATTCTACAAAGCAAGATCCCTCAAAACCAAAACTGGACTTTCCTCACACTCAAAAAGTGGAAGATATGCCAGTGACTTTTGCAGTTAAACCCACAAACTGATGACATTAATTTTCACTTTTTATGGAATTGGTGGTCCCTGAAGGTCTATCTTATAACACAAAATTGTCTTTGAACCACGAAGAAGATGTAGCCACTCAGATTCTCCATTTCTTTTATGTGATCTCTCACTCAAAGCAATAAGGAACCATGCCCACACAAGAAGAGCAACGTGTTGGAGCAGAAAGTTTCTTATTCATTAAGAGTTACTAAAATAAATCACTTCTCAGGGGAAAGATAATCTCATACAATCCAGTCACACAGTGTAATTTTCAGCTTTATCAGGCTCACCTTGATCAGAGGACAGATGAGCCAGAAGCGTCCCTAAAGCAGAGGGAAAAGTACAATTTCCATCACTTAAGTTGTCTGGTTTATCTTGCCATAATTTAGGTTAGATCTACTCAGCTTCATTTGAGAAATAATGAGGAGAGCTTACTGCCTGCTCCACATACAGGGTGTTTAAAAATATTAAGCTGAGAAGTGATAATAGCTATGGGCTAGATACAGCCTCACTTAATTAGGTGGATTTACTGCTGGGATTTTGCTTCTTTCTGAGGCATTTTAGAATGTGGATTGATTCAACATTTTTCTTCAAAGTAACCTGAAAGGGTTGCACCAAGTTCACTTTAAAAAAAAGGAGTAAAATAATTTTCAGGGGAGTCAGTGCTTCTGGAAGAAGCACTGAAAGAATCATGGTAGCACCAAATGCTTTACAAAGATGCTTCTTGTCTTTTTTAAATGATCAGGATGCCTCATCAGAGGGCAGTTTTGCTGCCACAGCATTAGATTTGGATATATCCATTTGGGTAGAAATGATTGCTGATGTGGAGTATATTACATAGGAGACAAATACAAGGTTTCTTGACTGCACAGCTTTTGCAGGTGACTTTATCATGAAAGTGACTTCTAGTCAGGAAACTGGCATCTAAAGCTGAGCGTCCTTCCCTCCCTCCATCCCTCTTTCCCCTTGAAACCTCACTTTTTATACCCTGGAGAAAAAGATGAACAATGTAGGTAAAGCTCTGCCTTTCAGGATCGGTGACCCACTGTACCCAGCATGTTAATCTCTGTTTGCACATGTTTGAATTGTCCTTGCTTTGCAGTTGATGGAAATACTGAAATGTTGATCTTGCAGGAAGATCTAGAAAGAGGTGGCAGTGAATTAAAATAAAAAAGGGAAATCCTGTTCCTTCATATGGTAAAATGTATTTGCTGTTATGCTTTTTGTTATTCATTTGATCAAAACAAAAATCTCTTTCATAAATGGTAGTGTCTTACTTGAAGAAAACATCCAAAATATTTTACAGGTTATGCTATTTTGAGACATTCTTTTTTCATATGGAGAAGGGTAGACTTAATGATATTTCTTCAATTAAATCAGAATGCAAGCTTTTAAGAAGAAAACAAATAACCTATTCAGTGCTGTCAGTGACTTCAGTTGGAAAAAACAGATTGTGAAACAAGTAATGCTTTCAATGACTTCAGTCAATTAATCTGGGTCCTTTGAGAAACACCAGCAAGTCCCTTGTCTCTGTTCACAGGTAAGTTGATGTCTGTGTAATGCTGATGATTCTAGGCCTGATAATATAGGTCTAGATTGGCTGCATATTGCTTACAAGCTGTTTTTAAATCTCTGCTCAATCCTGCTGGCAGGAGGCAGAAGGTCCAGCCTGACCATTATTCATCCATCCATTTTTATTCTTGGTGACAGGAGTTTTTGTAACAGACGCTCAGTGATGTGTTGCAGCATTTGGACATTGTCACCTGAAGGTAAACAGAAAAATACACCATTTAGATTTCCCTGTGGACCTCAGAGTTTATCCTGCAGCACCAAAACCCCAACGCTGCTGCCTCTCTCTCGCTCCAGTGTCAGAGCTTGTTTTGTTATCCAGGGCTGCTGCTTGACATGCAACTGGATGCTTGTGTCTGGTAGGACTAAGGAGAGCAAACAAGAGTTTTTATGGCATTCAGGATGAAGTATGAAACACACAAATTTCATATTTCTGCTGTCTGTTTTAAGTGACTGAAGTACTGCAGTTGAAGGCAGGAGATGAAATTTTCAAGTTCACCAAGGGAGCTTTTTTAAGATTTGTAAGCAAATAGTCTTGTAACTGTGATCATGGTGATGTGAGAGAAAAGGTTTCAAGGGAGGAGTAATTCCTTATATTAGACTGACAAGGGGATTATGTATTTTTTCCAACTGTACTCATCTGATAAAACACACCCCACTTTTTACAAACATATGCACACAAATATAAAGTGCACACACAACACACAAAAGAGTTAGGCCTCTACACTAGAACACTATATATTTAAATACTGTTTAAATGGTTTCAAATGTATAGTTTTACATATAAGGTGGGATGCTGAAAATTTCAGGTTTTAATTTACATTTTAATTCATTCCTAATACTTTTCTCAAGTGCTTTGAAAAGGGTTTCTCCTTTCTATTTTGCTTGTGTCCAACACAGAAAATGTCTTATGTTCATCTGCCTCTTGGGAGGGCACTTTTTTCTTAAATTCTTACTGAATACTCTATTGTAGATCTGTCTATATTGCTAAAGCATTTCTTTCTTTCTTTCTTTCTTTCTTTAACAGAAAAAAACCTGTTGCCTTCCATAGTAAACATTTCACTTTTAAAGTCAAAGAATGTATAACAATTTTGTGTGGCCATATATAATAATATGCATAGTATCTTAATATATAAACTATAATATTATAATATTAATCATTAAAATATAATTTCAAACAATATCCCTTAAGAAAATACGGTGGTTACAAGCTTCTGATTATCTGTAGAAACTTTCCATTGCAATTGCAACTCACTATGGCACGGGAAGAGCAGATCTAAAAGTGCAGTTGAAGGAATTCAGTGCTTGGAAAACACAGTATGTAAGAGGGAGAATAGTGGCAAAAGTGAAAAAAGCTAAGGTAGACCAGTAAAAATTCATCTGGATTTCCACCTCCTGTACTTTGTGCTGCACTTCACAGCCTCCTGCTGGAAGAGTAAATACATGGTACAGATTTCACTCCTAATGCATTTACTGTAGTGGAGATGTGAGAGATTTCATGAGCAGGGGAGGTGCATTCAAGGCAGTTCTGCAACAAAAATGGCTCCTTTTACCGTATGGTTTAGCAAGTTTACCCTTTTGTTTTGGTTAGGTTTGTTTTTTTCATTTTTTTTTTCTTTAAACTTGAAATACAGAAGTGCCAGGAAAGCAAAGCAAACAGCTGTTAGAATCCTCTTTGTTTTTCAATTCTGTTTGTAGTCTCCAAAAGAGAACAATTCTGCAAGCTTGATGCTTTTTCCATATATTATGTAGGCTGCTGGAGCTTTTATTTTCTGGTGTGATGTTTGTATCTCAGTACCCTTGGTTGAAAAACTACATTTTCTGTGTAATAGTCTGTGTAAGCTGTTTTACAGCCATCCAGATACTCTCTGGTGAAGATCTTTGTTTCTCCAGATCTTGGGAGCATTTGAAAGGGGAGCAGGATGATCACAAAGTGTGGTGATGGTCGAGTGACAGGATGACTTTCCTGTCAGCAGTACGGGATGTTTTCATTTAGTTTTCTGTCCATACTGCAGAGTGTAGGTTAAACACTCACAGGAAGGACTGATATTAACAACTTGCATTTCTAAATCACCTGAAGCACCTCATAAATACAGTGTTTCCATAATACCTGCAGAAGTGATGGTCCTAGAAGTTCTGTTGGAGATACTGGAGCTCAATAAGATGGAGATTTTAGCCAAGCTCCACAGAAACTCAGTAAAAAATCTGGAGCAGGAACTTTGATCCATTTCTTAGCTTAAAATGTTTGTGTGTTACCAAACCAGAGTCCTCACAGCAAATTGAAGTGATGGGCTTTGGGTGATCTCTGCATTTATTAGTTTGTCTCCTTTCAAGGTCTGTCTGCAGAGTTTGGAGGAGTCTCTTTGTTCATACTCCACTAGGTTACAGTTACTTGTTCTTGATGGGGTTATTTCTTACCCTTCTCTTATGCATAAACTGGTGGTTGTTTGCTCACTGCCCATCATCACTGAGGAGCTGATGCCTACATCTCTTGACATGCTGGTTATTTAATCTCAAATAAATTTGGTCTCAATTTTGTGTTTCCACATCAAAGGCAGGGATTGTTTTATATATTTATTGTAAATAAAGATAAGATAAAGACTTTTAAAAGTTGGTTACAATTCCACCTTTTCCATGCCCCAGCCCCACCTTTTCCTGGAGCTGCAGGTGTCTCTGCTGGAAACAGCAAGGGCTGCTGAGAGAGAAATCAGGAGAAGCAGAAGAGGCTCTTCACTGAGCTGAGGAGATGGGGCTGGATGTTCCTGTGATAACTTTATTGCTGGGGCTGACAATTGTTGGCAGGTCTGTAAAGAGAACTGACTGAGTGTCTCTGGTGTCCCTCCCTGCTGCCTGAACACACTGCAGCCATGCAGGAAATGTGCTCTTTGATCTCCTGAAGCCCCAGGCTGTGTGCCAAAGCCAGGCCTAGCAGAGTATTCCTGGCTGCCTTGTTCTGGCTGTGCTGGTTCAAGCCTGCTGCTCTTGGTACAAGCTAGGGGCTCTTACCCTGATTTATGGACATATGCAGAGAATTGTTATCTCCAGCACATAAATTCATTATAACTATTAAACTAAGCTGAAATTGAACCTGTTGACCTGGAAGTGAATGGCTCCATAACATTTCATTAATCCTCTGAGATGTTTAATTCCTGCTAATTTGATATTTCAGATACAATCTTCTCTACAGATATAATGGCTTAATTAGTATACATTACATGATGTCTCTTCACAGTACAGCATGTACAGTATTTATCCACTAGAAAAGTAATTCAGTAGAGCTCAATTATAATACATTGACTAGAGCATAAAAGTTGAAAAGAATATGTGCAGCAGTCATTATATTTTAAACATAAACATTTTTCAAGCAGTCTTCTGTTTGTTGATATCTAGTGCCTTCTAAAAATGATGGTCCTGAACATTTTGTTACAGCTTATTAAAATATTGACTGAGAGCACTTTTTGGTCATACCACCATAATCTATGTTCTAGAAATCTATTTTCTAGCATTCAGCTTGCAAATCTTTTTACTGAAGTCACCTGTTTCAGAGCACATCTCTGTGACAGTTCAGGATAGCAGTGCCAGCTGGGACTGCAGAGAACAAGCAAAGGGGAAGGTACTGAGTCTTTGGAATGTGGAATCTTTTGGAAATTTTTCTGCTTCCTTCCTGTAGAAAGTCAGTGGAGGCACAGATGTGAGGAAGCTCTTGAGTAATACCTGAATTTAGATTCAAGCCAGCCACTCCCCCTCTGACCACTCTCTGCAATCTAAGACTTGAGTTAATTAAATTTATCTCTTTTTTCCTTCTAATATTGATCTATATTGTATATTTGAACTCTAGAGAATGGGAGCTCCTTGTTCCTACCTGGGATACATCGTCAGCTGTATTCCATGCATGGGATGAGTAATGAAGGAGTAAATGCTGCGGGAATAACGCAGTGTGAGTTTTCAGTCACCAGGTGGCGGCTGGGCTGCCCGAGCCGGGCTCGGGCCCATGGATACAACACCTGCGGCTTCAGTCCGGCTTCAGTAAATTATCCTGGCGATTTTCCCTCAGTGTTAACTAGTGACTCCTCCCTAGAGTGAACTCGAAACATCAGGAGGAGAAAATGAACGTATAAGGCTAGGGTGTTCTTATTTTCTTCTCTAGATTTCTCTTTTTAGAGGGTGAAGGATAAGGAGAGAATAAGAGGTCAGCCAGACCCACTTGTTCAGGAGAGATGAAATGGGAGGGCTCCGATTTTGTCCTCTGGTCTCAAAGCTCAGTGTTCTCTCTCTCCTCCCTCCCCCCTCCCCATTCCATGTGAGATATTTCTTGAACTAAGAGGCTGAAGGGCAGTAACTGATCTTGGCGTTTCAAGGAGTTAAACATGTATCTCTTAGATTTCAGAGACTGCCAGATATGTGAAGAGCATCTTTAAATTCTGAGCCTGGGGAAGGTTTCTATGTTTTGTTTAAGCACTTGAACAAAATGGCAGACAATCCTCAAAGTGCTCAAGGCCTCAGCTAGCACCCTGTCTGGTGGGGCTTTACCTTCTCCTTTGCTGTATCCTCAGCTTTGTCACCTTCCCTTTCCTTTGATCATGCAGACGAGGCTACACTGCTCTGTTTCATCATCTTTTTGTACAAAAAGCTAGAAGGAAACAAAACCCTTGAGAAGCAACAGGGTCTAATTTCCACTGTCTCAATGAGGCCTCTATTCTGTTCACATTGAAATTGCTGGCAAAAGTCCCAGTAGTTAGATCTGGATTTCTCCCTCCTTAAAACAATATTCTTCCTTTTGTGCTTTATCCTCTGCTTGTCAGAATCAGCTGATTATGAGCTCCTGCACAGATGACATTTTATCTGCAGTCAGCAGGAAGGAGGCATGAATTAGGGCTTAGAAGAAAATCTTCAATAATTAGCCACCAAAGAAGGAAAACAACAAAAAAAAAGTACACAGATGGAATTGACTTATTTCGTTTGACTGGGCTGGAAAGTTCAGCTGTAATGATAGTGGTTAAATTAATTATGTTGATTTGGTGACAAGGAAACTAGCATGTCCCCAAATGATGTGTATTATTTTTGAACCCAGATGAAGTAGCTGCACGCTGTTGGTGATGTGTGCCAGAGTCACAGATATCAGGTATTCCTCATGTGGACTTTTCACCCCATGCTCCTTCAGGATGTCATTCATGATGGCACAATTTGATCACATACAACCCTTAAGGCAGAGTTTGGATAAGTGCAAGGCTTTAGTGGTTTCTCTGAAATTTTTATTATTGTGAATAACTGTGATGGACACAGTTTTGGATGCTGTAGTGGGTTGTGATCTCTGTCATGAAAAGACACATTGTGCTGTAGCTGAAGTGTGTCCTGGGGCTGCGCTGAGAGTGCTGCCCATCTTCAGCAGTGAATGGCAGGAATGGTTCTGCATCATCACTCCCACACCTGTTACAGCTCTGTTCTGCCTCAGCTGCAGCTTGGCTGACCAGAGGTGTTTGTGGGCATAGCAAACATCACACACATCACACATTTCCCTGTATGGAATTAGAGAACTTCTCATGATTGTCTTGGGGTGTAGAACTTAAATGTGCTTCAGCTTCGACTCCTCGTGGCTGTTTGGTCTCTCTTATTGTTCTGGCAAACTGCTTTGTTAGTAACTTCTGACATGCTGACCTCTCATTCTTTGTTGTCAGTATTGTGCGAGCGAGGATCCCCTGAAATAACTTTTCCATATGGCTGTGGAAGCCTTTGACACTTGCAGACCTCTTGATTTTCTCTGTGAGCAGGTCCCAGTCTATCAGGCTATCCCTGAAGAAATCTCCATCTTAACTTTGTACTTGCAGTTTTGTCACTTTAATGTTTCATGGTGCCTGTGGGACATATATGTCAAGAGGCATCACATCTTGGAGGATGTTTCTGAATGGCCTTCATGACCTGATCCATCTAGGACTTTAGAAAGAGGACCTTGAATTTGATAGGGACAAAAAAAGACTGCCAGTAAAATGAGCACAACATTAGCAGAGAGAAATATTCAGAAGATTCTCAGGCATTGATAACGGATAACACTTACCATTTTCCTGAATAATAACAGATTTGTGTCTTTAAACTTTCCCCTTTATTCCCAGTGAGATGGAGTCAGGCTGTAACTGGTTACCAGCAGCAGTCAGGCATGGATGTGAAGGGATGTGGGTGCTGATAAGCAGAAGGGTCACAACAAGATGCCATAATAAACGCATAGTTTTTTTTCGAGAAAAAACCCCAACACTATATTTATACCAGTTTTGCTTATTTTAGTCCACTAATAGCACACTTTTGCCATGTATAATTTTGTCTGTGTAGAAACACTCTGCTCTAATGGTTTACAAATTTTCATATGTCAAAAAAATGTTCCTTACAGTCATTTGGACTAGGTTTCATTTTTATAGAGTGTGTACACAATTCTGTCTCCTGGAATAAAACATGTTTAATCCTCTACTGCAGGAGCTGCAGGTACAGCTCTTCCTCTCTACCACTAGGCAGAGCTGCTTTGTGATCTCTGCCTTCCTCTGAGGCTTCTTCCTCCTAACCTTTTTTCTTATACTCTGCTTTTATGCTTAAAACTTGGCTTCTTGTGAAAGCTGTAAAGATAAATCCAGATTATTAGTCCATCTGATACTCTGTTCTGCCTCTGTTTCCAAATAACAAGAAAAGCTTTGACAGCTGAGAGCCCAGGTGAGCTGAGGTGACTTAACCCATGGCATGTAGCAGTGACTGCAAGTAATGTGTGGCATCTTGAACTCTGCCTGCAGAGACTTTCACCCCAGGTGCTGAGGCATCAGTGGCTCTGAATGTGCAATCTATTAGCATCTTTCACTGTAACTGTCTAATGAGTTGCAGGAATCTAGCCTGGAGGTCAGGGATGAAAGGCTTGTGTTGGAGCTGCTTAGTGGACCTGATTCCCCCATCTTTAGGAGGTCAGAAAACTCCTCCACCAAGAGAACGACCTTTGACAGGTCACAGGGACTGATGGGCGCCTTGGTCTGTGCAAATCCCAGTTCTGAAGCCAGTCTTGGAAGCAGAGAGGAGTGATTTCATGTTTTCAATGATGTTCTGTATCTTTGTTAGTTTCCTAACCTAGGAAATCCTGCATCTCTTAAAATTGTATTGATTAATATGGAATAGAACATTCTCAGGTTAGTGCTGATAGGTTTGGATTGCAGTACTTCCTGGAATTCATGTTTTAAATCTGCTCCAGTCCATCAGGGTGACCTAGTGAAAAGGGAATAGGAAAAATGCAACAAAGAAACTGTCAATACTGAGACAATTTAATTACAGTATTTTACTTCTACAAGAATTGCCTACATTGAGAATACAAAAATAAAAATCAACCCCCAAATCCTTGGCAAAATACAGCTTCCACAGGCTTCCTGATGCTTTAGACATTCTAGTGCAAAGGTATATCATGAAACTGTGTGTGATTTATAGAAAGGAAAGAGTAAAATATAAAAAAGAGAAAAAGAGTCTATATCTGTAACTGTCATCCTCACAGGTGGGCTTCAAAGACCCAAAACTTGTCGCCTAGGAAACTTAAAATCTTCCAGAATTCTCTCCTTTAGTATAAACATTTTAAAAAAACCTCACTATTGTGATTATTTCAGTAAAATGTGTGGAATTGTACACTGTGCATGGAACACAAAGGTGAAGGGTTTGAGATCTCTCCAAGCAGGAGGTTTGAGCTTTTTGCTCTTTCAAAGCCAATTAGATTTTGGCCAAAGCTTTGTGGTAGAAGCAGAACCAAGTTCTCTATCCCTCTTCTCCTCATTTTATAGGTGCCATGTGGCTGGGGCTTTGTTCCCTCAACTTCCTTTGATTTACACTGTCATGTAGACAAATCAAAGCCTATCCTTTATTTATTGCAGCTAGCAGGAGTGTGCTATAGACTTAATTCAGGATATGGACTCAAATCCTTCCCTGGAGCAGAGTGGAGTACTTTGTCATTTGCAAACACTTGGAATTGCAGTGCTTCAGAGTTCCTGTAAACAAGAATAAATTCAAGGAAAATTTTGAATTACATGTGTACTTTGAATTAATACATTGGAATCAGAGTAGCACACAGCAGGACGAATCTATCCATCATGGGCATTTAGTGCAGAGCCTGGATTTGCTTTTCTTTGCTATTCACATAGATTCGATCAACATCGCACTTCTGTCATTCGCTAAATACATGGGCTCTGCTCTGCGGGACACCAGCTCATCAGTTACCCAGTGAGCAGCCTGTCACAGGGCCTGCACAGGCCATTTGTAACTGTCACATCCCCCCAGATCAGAATCTTCCCAGAGCCTGATCCATCCAGGCCTTGGAAACAGGCTTGCTGCACCTGAGAGCAGCCTTGATGCTTTGAGCGGGGATGCTGGGCCTGCTGCAAGAGGTGCAGTTGGAAGGTCTGGCTCTCTCCAAGCTGGAGGTAGGCACCAGCCTGCAGCTCTGGTTTCTGCCTTATTTTTCCATCAACATCCAAGAATAGTGGCACTTGCTTCAACTAACTGATTTTGAAATTCTCCCTTCTCAAAGTAGTAGTCTGCTGTGGTTTTAGGATGATGCCTCAGGTTTTAGCTTTTGTATTTTCCAGTTTCTCTTCTGCTGTAGTGTGTAAGTCTAGAGGACAGTGAGCTCTCTTCACAGAGTAGGGAGACAAAACAATTCCTTCTCTAGCTGGGGACCAAGGACAGCTGATCCAAATCTCAGGCCCAAGAGCACAAACAATGTGGACCAAAGAGAGAAAAACAAGAAGGATGGGACTTCATGGGCTAGAGCTGTAACTGGACAATTAGCTCCTATATGCAAATGGACCAAAAACTTATAAAAGTGAGAGACCCCATGACCTGTCATCCATTTTTGGTCCATTTTGGGTTGTGCTGCCCAAAGTGGATCTATTTGAGGCCTCTTAGTAAATCCCTACTTTATTCTTTAGCTCTGTTTAGTATCTGTTCTAGGAGAGCCTTCACAAGGTATCAAGGAGAGCTGAGGAAAGGCATAGAAATCATGTTACAAACTTGGGCACAAGTGCTAAGAAAGCTGCACTACCTGAAGTGCATCCCTGCTCCAATCCCAGAGCTTTTGTCAAACTCTTTTAGATGCCAAACAACAGCGTGAGTTACAAGGTGGAGTTTTTTGTGGCTCATCATTTTCTTCCATATTTCTGCCTTCTAGAAAGCTTAGACTTTACATCCTTTCCTGAGACTGTTTTATGCCTTCAGCTACATTTTTTTCTAGACCTTAGTAAGTTCCTTAAAAACAGTCAGAATGATAATTTCCAACCATAACTGGTTTGGATCTGAAAGGGTTTGTTCTTTTTTTCTTCCCATAGTTCAATGCTTTCAGCTCCAGCTGTGTTTCCTTGTGTTTTTCTTCGCAGTTCTTTCCAGGGAAGTTGTGGAGTTTCATAATGATGATGCTGGACAGCAAAGCAGAGTGTTAACATTATTTTAGTTTCCTGTATCCTAAAAATGGCTGTAACATGAATCATGTCTTTGATCCCTAATCTAGACTGAGTTCTCTTTTATGTCTTTTTAAGATTATGGTTTATATTAAATGAGTAGCTGATACATTTGACTTCAACAGAGCAGGAATTGTGTAGTGGCTGCATGTGGTTCTAAGCCAAAATTTCCCAGGGATTTTGTAGTAAGGCCAGTTGCTATAGACTAAGTGCTCTTTAGGACCTGCTAAAATAAGCCTGGTTATTTGGATTACAGATTCCCTGAAGATTATTGACATTATAGGCTTGGTAGAATATAGTACTTCTTTGGCAGCATTTGTATTCTGTCACTGCAGTAATGAGTGTCAATAAAAGAATTAGGGTGACCTAGGACATTTCAATCATGTTTGCCTCCATTCCTCCATTTTGTCACTAAAACAAACAGAGGGGAAAATTTAGTCAAATTTTTGTCCTGGAAGACTGCTGATAAATCTCAGGGTTTTCTTCAAAAAATTATAATAAAACATTTTTGTGTCTTATACACATGTTGGTGATTAATTCATTTAAAGTTTGTGATCATCTGGGGAATTGGTGTCTACTTGCATTTTTGTTGCTATCACATACAGAAAAACAGCAATGGGTGCACTGCAGTGGGAGGATGTCCATGTCTCTGCATCTCCCTACTTATGTCCTTTTTCCAGCTGGAGACTTTGCCTGGGCAGGCCTTAACACCTCCAGATGTCTGGAGGACCGTCCAGAGCATCTCCTGAAACATGCTGCCAAAAAGCCAAGTTTTTCTTGTATTTCTTAACCCTTGCTTAGGGCAGCTACAGGATGTGCTTCACAAGTGCATCAGCACTGTTACTCCCAGCAGCACAGGAACAGGCAGGGCTGTATGAGGAGTCCCAGCACTCCTTGCAGACATCCAGATGAAATCTGCTGTTACCAAGGGAGAGCCTGTCACAGCCCAGCAGATCCCACTAGTGCAGGACTGTTCTGGTAATCAGACTGATAGTTCTTATCCTCAATTTTGTGCCATTACCCTTCAATAGCTCCCCTAAGGACTAAAACTTGCTTTTTGCTGTTGCACACCCTTCAGATACTTGATGATGACACTGCATTTTCCCTTCCCCCTGCCTGCCCTGAATCCAGCCTTGATTCACCCTGAATCCCAACACACCCATATCATTTATGCTTTCACATTTTAGTTTCTAGTGAGTTTGTAAACATCTTTCTTTGGTAGTGCCAGAATACTCATAATTGTGTAGATTCTGTATCATTGAGTTGTTTCAGTGACATTTCCCACTTAGGAGGGAAATGCCAGACTTCCATGGTGTCTTTGCATTTCACAGTTTAGGTCAAACCCTGCCTGCACACTAACATACTTGGCTGCATGTTAATTTTAGTTAATAGCTATTCAGTAAAACAATGCATCCAGCTCAAGATATATGGCACAAATTAAGCTGAATGCCCAAACAAATTCAGCAACAGACCCTGGCCTCAGTGGGCTCTTTAAGTCCAGTGTAACATCCATTTACATTGTTTTATTTCTCTCTCAAACTGTAACTTGCTCCCTGTGGGGTTACATTGACTCAGTTTCATTTTCACATTGTACTGGCACCGTGATAGTCTTGCATTTAAATAGTCTCATTTCATTTTGATATCATGATGTCACCTCCACAGAGGTATTTTGAGGCTGCCTGGAGAATTCAGAGCTAATGCCCAGGCAGGGCCATCAGCTGACACATGGCTGTGCTGCACAGCAAGCTCAGCTTCCTTTTTCCAGCCCAGCCTTTTCTCTGGACTGATCACAAAATGGATTTTTATATCGTTTGAGCCCAGTTCCCCCTGCCACTGGCAGAAAGTGTATGTGTATGGGAAATATGGCCTCTGGGAAAGGTGATTTTTTTGGTCAGTGCAGGTCAGCAGTAGCTGGGACAGGCCACGGGCAGGGCAGGTTCTCATGCCACTCTTATGGGAATAAATCACACAGGACTGTTTTCTTCATGGTGGGAAAAGGCCATTCTGTATTTACATTGCTCCTTTTTATACAGTTTTACAGACCCTGTGTGGGACTCCAATTGGTCAGTAGTTTTCTTGCCAATTACTTTATTGGTCAGTAACAAGTTGTTATTCTGGATTGATTGGTCCTTCAAACTCTTGGTGTGTGTGTGCAGGGAAAGTTGTTTGTGAGAGATAGTTTTCATTTTTCTATCTAATGGTGTAAAAACAGTTTATACAGGTGCAAGCTGGTTTTTTTACCCAGGATTGTTATGTTAACAAGCTGCTCACAACAGGATTGCTTTCACATGGGAGCTTGCAACATGCTAGCTTGACTTAGAAGAAATGGCAGGCCAGCCAGAGCAGGCCTGATTTTATAAGGCTTTTCTTTATAACTTTTCTACCCTACTGCAACAAGTCTTGCTCCCTGGCTGGAGCCAGTGGAGAATTTGCTGTTGTGTCTTGTCATAGTCAAAGCTACCTGCAAAAGTCCCATTTTCCAGGGAAGTGTGAACCCATCCCCTAGGTGCCATGGAATGTGGGTGTCTCTGTCCTCCCACCTGGCTGTTGTGGAGCCAAGAACAAGCAGACATGAGTGAGCAGATGCCCTGAGCCCTCTGAGAAGCACACACAGAGTTCCTGCAGTGCCCTGTGTGCCCTGAATAGCTGGGTAACACAAAGCACTGCCAGCTGTAAATGTCAACATCCCACCGGCAATCCCTGTACGTCTGTCTGCACTCTGCATTTCACAAACAACTCACAAATGCTGTCCTGCCACGTGGAAAATTGTGCTACAGCACCCTTTCCCAGCTCAGCCTGAGCCACTGGGGAAGGAGGGATTCAAGTTCCCACTGTCCATAGCCTGTCTCCAAGGCCAGGACACAGCTCTGTGACTTTATCCCACATCCTCAGCTCCAAAAAGCCTCTTCAAGGCAGCAGCACAGCCTGTGCTTTAGGTCAAGGGGTTTTTATTTATAGAGCTGCTATTAAATCAGTCTAACACAGTCATGCAGTATTTATGGTAAGATTAGATACATGACTGCATCCAAGGCAAAGAGAGATTTTCACTTCTTGATGGAACATTCACTCTGAAAGGAAACCCTGGCTTTAATGTGTTTCTTTCCTTACTGCTATAAGATTTCCAGGGAAAAAGTCAATCAAGCTCTTTGACTCTAAAGGTGAAGTCTTTGTGGTTAGTGTTTTTCTTTTAATTATTTTGTTTAAAAATAAATGAGTTCTGCAGCTTTTGAGCTTGAGGGTTGGTGGCTTGATTTTAATTCTCTCCAACAGCAGTGAGACTACTTGGCATGAACCTACAAAAGCAATTCTGAGAAGCTGCTGGGTTTAGGCATTTCTAGAATGATGCAAGAATAAGACCATTTGTTAGAGCTACCTCTGGGATCCAGTGCCTCTGTGCATTTGTCAAAGGACACAATATTGAATGCTTCATTTTCCAAACACTGGGCCAAGATAAATTATATCTGGATGTTGAGCCTTCCTGATATAAATCAGTGGCATATCAATAATAGGATTCAGCTTTTAAAGTAAATGTGCTAAGATCTAGTGGGAAATAGGCTGCATTTCATGGACTTGTGCAAGGAGTATTTTCAGTGGAGCCTGCTTTTTATTCTGGCCCATGGACTAATGGGAAAGTAAGTGTAGAGAGACACAAACTAAAAGGGCTTGGGATGATGCTTTGGAGCAAGCCTGGCTGACTGATGAAGTACTGAGGGTATTTAGAAGCCCATGCAAGTGCTTTAAGATTAGAGATGAAGAAATGATGCTTTTGAAAGGTCACGAGACTTGGAAGTTAAAGCAAATGGGGAATACAAATAATACAAACAAACGGATTATTTGCTGCACTAGTCTTTAGCTTGAGAGGCCCAGGGTTAAATATTCTTCCAAGTCTTAAATTTCAATAAGTTTGGTGGTTTGATTCCAGACTTCACTTTTCATGTCATGCCCAAGTGCAGTTCTGAACTCTGTTTGTTATGACTGACATTTTATATTGATTTTAAAGTACTTTTGCTCACTTACAAGGTCCTCAGTAACACTTTCATGGACTGTCTTTCAAGGCTGACTTTTCCCTCATGCTTTCCAAAGAGTATCTGCTAATTCTCTATGACATTCTTATTCATCACAACCTGGAAATAGTACAGGCTTGAGCTTCGTGCCCTGTGGCTTTAAAAACATCATTCTCCTTAATGAGAAAATACTGAATCTTCTTTTTCCTCATTGAATTAGAAAGTAAATTCTCCCAGGACTCTAAAACACAATATACAAGTTATTTAGCTATGTGAGCCAGGAATTGCTCAATTCCTAATTTATCCCTGACTCAGATATCCAGCACATAGAGAAGAGTGGGATTATTTTACCTTCCACGTACACCACACATCAGCAGCAGGTGCACAGCTTCACCACTGGCTTGATGTGATAAACATGCTAAAAGGGAAGAAAAAAGGCTGCACCCCAGATGGCAGAGGGAGTAAGGATAAAAAAATGAGAAATGAGCAAGTGAACACTAAAGAAAGGTGAATTTCAGCCAAGACTGAAAACGTGTGACAGATGAACACGTGTGCTGCAGTGGGCAAACCCTCCAGTAACACAAATCCCAAAACCACATGAGCTCATGTGCTGGGTTCCCTTTTGCTTCCTTAGAGACTATCAGAGAAATAGATTTGCTTTCGTACCTTTTCACCCCAGAGAGTGGAAGCAGCTCCAGGATTATACCCAAGAGTTCTGGATTAATTTCATTGCTTTGTCCCAGGTTTCCTACTGACAAATCCAGGCTATTGAGTTCCTGCAGTTGTGCTCCAGTCCAGCACAGCAAGTCATGTCATTGCTTCCTCACCTCTAAAGGACAGGAGAGCACATGTTTTAGAGCTGATGGCTGTGGACAAGGACCACAAGGTGCTTGGTGCTTTCATGGTATTAGTCCCTATTTACCTGCAACTTTATGTTCTTGTCAATCAAGACAAGAGATTGTAAAAATATTTAGCAGGAATATGCTGGTACATTTCATCTTTAAATATTGTCATTGTCACAGGAAGCTCCTCTCTTAACTCATACTTGAAAAGGCTTTTTCTCCCCCCATCTGCTCCATGCAGATATTCAGACTGGACTCTGATTCCTAAACCCTGTGTTTCATTGTAAATTAATATTTTACCATGCCATGTAATGTGAATTAATGCTGGCCCTCCGTGACTCTACTTTAATTTATGCTCTCCAGGGTTTAGTGGCTTATGGGATTATAGAGTTAAACTCAACTAAGTTTAAAAAAGGAGAGTGAGAAATCATACTTTTACTACTACTGAGAAGTGTTTATACAGCTGCATGGTTCTACTTCTTTCACAGTAAACATTGTTTTATTCATGCTTATTATAATGTATTCCTGGGTGATAATTCATACAATGCAAGGCATCTCCCTTCCCTTTTGTATTTAATGATATTTATATTATTTGTTTACTGATGGCAAATGCTTCCATAGATGAAAGTAGATAAAAGGAATAGATGAATCAATAGATGAATAGAAGAATCAATCACAGAAGGAAAAACATGTATTAGCAACAATCTGCTGGCTTTTAAAAACTGGGGCAAGCAAGAATGTGATATTTTGTATTTACTTTGACTACTGTCACTGTACAAGACATGAGGACAGCAAACAGACCTTATCTTTGCCTCCAAAACTTTCTGTACAGGACAGACTGTTAGGTTGGCTGCCATGAGGTCAGACTGAGAGACCAAAGGCTGCTTAGCCCTCTGCAAAGGTGAAAAATGCAACCTGGAATGCTTGGGGGGCCAAAGATCCTTGGCTTAAGTCTTCTCTAGAGCCAACAGACTTCCCAACAAATATTGTGAATACAATGTTCACACCATCAGAAAGTTGAAATATTTATGGATTCTTAAAATCTTTGCCACTGCAGCTTCTCTTTAATAATTTGACCCATTAAATCTAATGGTGGAAGGGAAGAAGTTCCTTTGATTACTGTTATTGATTGGTCCTTACTGGTGAATAATAACTTTCTTAAATAGAAACATTTAAAACATTCAGGGCAAATTCTTCTTTCACTGACACCAATATAAATTCAGAGACATAAGAATGGATTACAGATTTATGCTGGTGTAGCTGAAAGTGGAATTTTGCCCTCAGTCTTTAAGAACCCATTAGGAATAAATAGCTTTTTAGCTAATGAAAATGTAGCATTTTTGTTAACAGCTTCATGATGATATACACAAGTGCTACATGACCTTGATAATTGGAAAATTTACTTGCCTTTATTCCTTTGGTAAAACATGGACCTATTGTAGTTGTTCCATAGGAAAATAACTGAGCCATAAAATCCAGACACCCAAAACATACTCCTTGCATTTAAGAATAAGCAAAATGCAGCTATGAGCAACTAAGCTCTATTTGAAACTAGCTGAAAACAGAACCATGAAAAATAGGATAGTGTTGAGTTCCCAGGGCTAAATGGGGACATGGCAGTGAATAAGAAGTCTCAGAGTGATCTAACTGCAGCCTTCCAGTACCTGAAGGAGCCTTCCAGACAGCCTGGCAGATCCATGATATGGGCACTGCAGGTGCTGGTAAATTCCCTCAGGAAATGGTAAAGCTGTCTCTCGTGGTAGGCTGTGCTTCAATAAACCTGTAAGGGTTTGAAACTATCAAATGTGATTCACAAGCTGTACTTTGATTCCCCAAGTTGTCACAAACAGCACACAGAACTGGTGAGTGGTTCTGTTCCTGGCTGGAGCACACCACGTTGCCTTTCTGTTACTTTGATTTCCCCACTGTTACTGTCTTTTTTGCTTTGAAGTTCTTTGCTTTGGGGATAAATTCCTGCTCTGTATTTGGAACGCTCAGTCAAAAACTGTCCCTGAAAACGCTGGTGCTGCTGTACTGTGAATCACAATTGGATAGTATTCTGGAGAAAACACAACTAATATGTTTCTGCAGGGGAAAAGAGCTTCTGTTTGCTTTGATTTGTTGGCAATTCCAATTAACTTCTCTATGTTTGTGTTGGTTTGAGAAACTGAGCTCCAGTATCCACAGTGGAGTCAAACTCTTTGTTCTTTAGACCAAGTGCAATCATAGATCAGGACATTGTGGAACACTTCCTACAAGTACTTGAGGAATGTGGTGTTTAAAGGAAATGCATACACTTATGAGTGTGTTATACCAACTACCTTAAAAGCAGTTTCAACCAACTATTTAATGCTCACCTCTGGAAGCAGACCTGATGTTCAAACACTTGAAGATGCCTTGCATGTGTTTCCATGGGGTTTCAGACTTGGTGACTTTTGCTTTCCCTTTGTTGCTGCTTTATTAGGAATGGAGACAGATAACTCAGAAAGCAATGTTGTCCATTTCTCAAAATCTACTTATTAGGTTTAAGTCAAACAGTTCTGCTTTCTATCATATTTACAAAAGCAATATTAATAAATATTGACAGAACTAAATAGTCTCTGGGAAGAAGAAGCCTTAAATTGCTCTGTAAACATGCTTTAAAAATTACCTACAGACAATACTGCTGTATTAAAATAATAATCTGAATGAGAGCACTTGTTTGAATACTGCTTGTTTTGCTTCCCTTTACATCTAGGAATAATGACTGATCTTGTGCTGGTTTTGAATGAAAACATCAATTGGGGAGTGGATTTACATAATAAAATTAATAGAGCATAGAAAGATTTCAGCATCACTTTCTGATTTTCCTCTGTGTGCCGCAGAAGTTATATTTAAAAAGACAGATGATTGCAAGTTTGTTTAGGAAAACAAATCCTCTGGGCTGCATGTATGAGATCATATGACAGCTGGCCCAGCTCACAGAACACTCAGGTTCCTTTTCTGTTCCTATAAAGAAAATCTGTAATTGTGCAGAGTGCCACATGTGGGGCAAAATGTCATCACTTATACATTTTTTCATATTTACTTGCCTGCTGCTCTCCATGTAGAGATGCCCTTCTCAGTTATTCTCTCTGAAGTGCACTCACCACAGAGGAGATGGAATCAGACATCTGTTATGCAGTCCAATCCCAGATTTTATTTCTTTGCACTTACAAAGGGAAAGTTTTACAGGAAAATACTTTGCCATCTTTACACCCTGAATAACCAGTGGTTAAACAGTTTATGGTTGCCTGTGTCTGAGCTTTCTGTGACAGGAGAGCAACAGGAGAGACACACCGAGGGGAAAGGGGAAGAGTGGTTTCAACATCTGAGCTGCTGGTTCATCACACCCAGACCCCTTCATTTATTCACACCTGAATCTCAGTCCTCCTTCTGGAGAAAGCTCTAGAGTGATACCAGGTCCTGTAGCCAAAACCTGTCTTACAGCCATGCCTGTGCTGCTGCCAGGTTTGGATTGGTGCTGAGCTGCTGTCCCTGCCCTGCTCCAGGCTCTCCAGATGGGGATAGGAGGGGACCTTGCTGCACCTCCTGGAGACTGAGCCTCTCACACTGGCTGCTTTGTGAACCTGTTTTAAGGCTTCTAAAAATACACTTTGAGCTAAGACCAAAGAGGAATTTGCTAATTTTGAGGCAGGGACAAGTTTGCAATTAGCTACTAATGGTGCCCTAAGGGTGATGGATACATGAAGGTTCAAGGATTAAAAAACAAATGTTTCAGGGTCTGTATAAGAGTGCAAAGTGGTTTCCCTGATCTCACTCTCCTTTGTTATAAATCACAGGCTATTTTTGGTTTTCTTCATTGTTTTCAGTCTTGTCAACAAGGACCTACCTAATACTTGAATCTGTTTTGTTATTTTTACATATAAATTCCACTTCATAACAGTAATAATACTTTCCAGGCAGCTCATTTGAGGATGATTGCTCTACTTCAGAGGTAGTAAAACTCACTGTGTCTCATTATACAACTCAAGGTGTGTGAAGCAGACAATTGCCTATAAACATGCTGCCTGATGGGTGTTAATGCTGCATTATATTTACTGTTTTCTTTTCATGGCTTCAGGTAGCATGATAAACCTTTTCCCCAGGAATAAAATTTGGAAAATCTTTCCCTCTTTCTTGCCAGAGTGTTCTTCCTAGCCTGGCAGTAAATGTGCCTCAGATATTCTCTAAAAATTGAAAAGAATATTCTCATCTTCACACTTTGGCAAGAGGTTTTACAGCATTAAAAAATGCCTGATTTGTTGTTTATGTGAGCGAGAGTGTCTTTGCAGAAATGTACAATTTATGCCAGAGTGTTTTAACTTGTGTGTTTAAATTAGGCACCAAACTCTGGTTAATTTCCCAAATAATGTCCCAATTTACATCAGCAGTTAAGCATGTGCTGAAGTGTTTTCCTCAAAAGACAAGTGATTTAGCAGTTATTCAGAAATGGGATGATCATTGGGATTCTTTTGATCAGCCCCAGAGAAACCAGAGATGCTCAGCTAAATAAAGAGTCCCCTGCTCATATGGCTGGATTTGGAATTAGATGTCTGCATGAAGACATTAATGGCTGAACATTTTGGCCATCATGTGCTTACCAGTGACAGTCTTAATTATTATAATTATTACTACAAAACCCCCAAATACTTCCCTGCTTCTTCCCACCATGCAGTTGTCATCAAGTGGTTCAGCGTGTCTGTGCCAATTTGGAAATGGAAAGGTTCTCTAGTAGCTGAAAATCAGAAACTTCATGCATTTTATTTCTGGTTAGAGGGACAAACTGATTCTCTCTGGCTATTGTAAACATGTAATTAGTAAGAAGAATACAGATATTGCTGGGCAGGTGCTTTGATCTTTTACAACACAGAACAGTGATTAATATTAGTATTAGTATTAGTATTAGTATTAGTATTAGTATTAGTATTAGTATTAGTATTAGTATTTGTATTTGTATTTGTATTTGTATTTATTTATTTATTTATTTATTTATTTATTTTAATTAGAAGGATTTAAGGAAACTGAGGCAGATTGTTACATGAGGGGTTCATGTAAATGACAGATTTTCAGTGGTTCTGACATTTTGTGCTTGGGGTCTTTCAGCCACAATGCAGGTGCTGTCACACAGAACATTGTGTAACCCTGAGATATCCCATTTTTATCAGCAGGAATCTCAGGCCTTTACATCACTTTTACATCTCACATTACTTTTACATCTCACACTTTCCTAACAGTAATATGATGATTGGTTTCAATGGAGTGCTTATGAAAATGGGGTTTAGGGAAGATTTCCTGAGTTCCTGAGCCCTACCTGTTGCTGCCTTTGGCAAGCACGAGCTATAATCCCATTCACAAATAGTTAGGTTGTCTTGCTTCCACTGGAGTTATTCCAGAATCTTGATCTTCTCATAAAGAACAGAACCAAATGTCCTCATTTTGCTGGTGGCTGATTTATATCAATAATTTTGGGGCTAATAATACCCTTTCATTGCATTCTTGCTGCTAATGCCCTTTTGCTTCATGCTTCCTCTTTGAGGTATTTTGTCTTACTGAAGTATTTAGGAAAAGCATTTCTATCCCTTTGGCTATTTAATAAAGCACTTTTGGATCCATCCCCTTAGTGAATCTCTCCAACTTGTCTCCCTCTTCTCCTCAGTCATGATCTATAGGTACCTGAGGTACCTCTTGCCCTTTTTTTTTATCTCCTCCTTTCCAGCAGAACTGTTCTGTGAGACAAATCATAGAATCTAAACCTCATCTGGTCACTTTCTACTGAAACTCAAATAATTGAAATGTCAATAACATACTATTTAAAATCTATTCTACTTAATCTCCCAGAGTGGTGTGTTGGCAGATTGTGAATGTCACACTACTGATGAGCAAAGGACTTGGATAACTATGAGCTTCTAATCAAGAAATTAATCTAAAATTGTATATCTGCGTAAGAAATGCTGGCACAGGAGGCTGAAGTGCTCACTAAAAGCAGTTGGGTCTAAAGTGATTACTAAAGCAATTCAGGGTTTTAGGGACTCTACAGACTGGAGATCTCTGCAGTGATTCAGCCCTTGTGCATCTGTTTGATCCCTCCCTGCTGCAGTGCTCCCTAACAGAGGCAGGGTTGCAGCATCCTCCTCTGCTTTGGGCTCACTGAGCCTCAGGGAGATCCAGGAATTGCCCCACTGGCTGAAAATTGTCCCTTTGGATTGGGCTGGCAGCACTGGTGTCACTGTGCTCTGTGTGTGTGCCAGTCCTCCTGATGAACCTGCCAAGGAACAAGCCTTGAAGCTGTGGATGCTCACATCTCTCAGCACTGGTGTCTCAAGGTATCTGCAGGTTCACATGGACACCACCACAGCAGCTGCCTTTAGAACAGATTATCAGGACTTCAAGTTGTAAAACACAGTAAATTCCAGGCAGCCACTCAGTAATGCTATTCCAGGGTTTTACAGTTTATCCTAGTGATTTGAATAATAAGCAGAGTAACAGTTTATTCTAACCATTTGAACTGCACATCAGCGAGGTAACTGGGAATTTATTAATAAATCTAAGAGCTTACACATTGCATTTCAAAGAGACTCACAGACAGGAGGTAATTAATAACCTGGTGCCCCCGATCTGTCTATAAACTTCAGTTCCTGTCACACACCTTAGTTCCTGTAAAGTGCAGTTATGATGGCTGAGATTAAAACACAACTTTGCAGATCTCAGATGTTTCTGTGTGTAAATAGAGGATTTTGACTTTGATCTTACAAGGGATGAAGCAGAGCACTCAAGCTGCAAGTGATGATCCTCTCTCTGGCTAGCAAGCAAAGGGAATGTCCCTCAGTAGTTTAGTGTTTGAGTGATGCCTGCCAAAAGCAGTTTATTTCCCACTGACTGGAGAGGGACAGGCTCCTACCACAGGGCCTACAAAACCCACCGTGGCATGCTGAAGTTCCTCATTGGCACTGAGTATTCAAAAGCCCAAACACAAATGATGAATCTTCCTTCTATGCAAGTACTTTTCAGCACCTTCCACCATCCCAGGCTGTTCCAATCCCCATCCAGCTTGGCCTTGGACACTTCCAAGGATCCAAGGGCAGCCACAGCTTCTCTGGGCACCCTGTGCCAGGGCCTCACCACCCTCACAGCCAGGAATTGCTTCCCAATATCCATCCTAACCCTGCCCTCTGTCAGTTTAAATATTTGCATGAGAGATCTCTCCTGACACTGGCATCAATACTTTGTAGTCAAAGGGTCAGAGATTCAGGCCTACTATTTTAATGGTTTATTATTTTCCCAATTGTGTCAGGATTTCCATATCAGAGGTTAAATCCTATCAGTAGAACTCAGAGGCTTCCTGATGACCATCTGAATGTGGGTTGTCCTTTCTGTGATTAAAGGTTCTGAATACTCTGCACAGTTACTTGGTGTAAATATTTATGTCTAAAGAGAAGGGAAGTAATCTACCAAAGATCACACAGGAGAACTGTGGAACAAGTGAGAAATAGTAACTTGGAGTCTTTGCTTGGCAGCAAGATTCAGTTTTACCTGTTCCATAAAATAATATAAATAAGTAAACCAAGGTTAATGAAAAGCATTCTAAACCACAGGTTAAATATGTAGTTTGAGGGTACCTTTGACTATCATAGATGGGATCAAAACCATCTTTTAAAAATATTAGGAAAGAGCTTTACACACTTGATTTCTTAAGTGCAGAAGGAAATGTCATTTTTGCAGCCTCTGCTTTTTCATCTGATTATTGCTAATGCAAATTACCAGTAGGAAATGCATAAATCTGCACTGCAGTGCCTGAAGTTTGTGCAAACAGCAATTTTTTTGCAAATATATCTATCAATTTCAGCTCTGTAATGCAGAATGCTGCTTTCTTACTGAAAGACTTCCCGAATCTTGTTGTCACAGATGGAATATCAAAATTTTATTTCTTAAAAACTGTGCAACCATTTTGGATTTTGTTAGGTTCTTTCTGAGTGTGTAGAACAACAGAATTTAATCTCAGTAGGTGGTTTGAGAAGATGGAAGTTGTACTTGGAGGGAAAGCTTCACTCCTGATCAGAAAGGGTGAAGACAAAACATTAAATAAGGGATCATTTTCCTCCTCTCTTGTAACAGGACACAATTAGAAAAGAACATAATGTTGAAGGAGGAGAAAGGAAAAAAAGCTATAGAATTACTGAGCAAATCCTCTCTTGCATTTCAGAGGCAGGACTGGAGAGATGTTGACATTTTAATATTTTGTAAATTACTCTGCAACGTTT
Organism: Fringilla coelebs; assembly: GCF_963513975.1. Taxonomy (NCBI): domain Eukaryota; kingdom Metazoa; phylum Chordata; class Aves; order Passeriformes; family Fringillidae; genus Fringilla; species Fringilla coelebs. Next base: position 3,697,263 of record NC_140067.1, read on the forward strand.
TCTGATGAATCTAATCTGGCGCCTCTTCCAAACTGATATTTCATCCAAGAATGTTTGGGTAGATATATTATTAAGCCAGTAATTTAGTTTTAGCAAGTTCCATGTTTCAGTACATTTAAAAATAAGGCAGCCTAATTTCCAGAGTTGAAGGAATTGGGCTCACTATTCCCCATGAACAGGGGTAAATTTTTTAACTAGCAAAACTCTGGATTAATTTTCATCCTGTATATTGAATGTTGTTTTACACTGAAGGATGCAGGAGGGAGAGTGGGTGCTCATGAGGCAGGAGAAAGATGAAAATAAGGTTTTGATTGTTGTACTAACATTTCTACACTCCTTATATCTCCAGTAGTGAATCTTGGTTGTTTTCTGGGGCATTTTGGGAAAATTCCTGATTGAATAGAAGTGAATTGCCTGAATCCTTCTCATCTCTACACTTCAGACGACCTTAGTGAAGGGGAGAATCCTCTCCTCAAGAGTAACCATCAGGTGACCTTCAACCCCACCCATCTGTTTGCCTCTTGGCCAGTAGAATTTACAAGAATTCTGAGAGTGGCAGCACATTTTATAATCCTGAGAAGCCTGTTCAAGCCTGTAAGCTGGACACCTGCTGGGAAGGGTAGGAAAGTGGGGGAATTTTGTTCATCCTGGTCATTTCAAAGTGTTGATGAACATCAACTCAAGCCATAATGACTGCTGGAGTCTGTTGCTTTTGTATGAAATCTAAAATTAGCTGTGTCTGTCAGAATATCTACTGCCTTACTTTTGTATAAATCAAAGTTTAATATTCATTTATAAACACCCATCTATATATGCTGAGAAAATTTACTTACGAACAATAGAGAAAATTCTTCATCATTACAACCTCACCAGCTTTATCTGAAATTAAGTTCTGAATCTCAGCTTAAACTCAAGGAGACCATTTCTCTGCAGAAACAATTTTTGCTACCTAGAGTTAGAAACAACGACTTTCAAGTCTTGATTTTGATGCAGGAAATAGAAATATTCCCTTTCTTGTCCTTTGATTATCAAGTTACTTGGCATTTGACAAACTGCTGTGACTTGGCTCTTTGGGACAGCTGCTGAAATGGTGGGGTGAGGAGGGAAGTGGGAGTTGTATTTTGGATATGCAGGTGTGTTTCATTGGCTGGTAGCTGAATGTAGCACTGTAGCAGTGACAGACCCCATATTCTCTGATTTAGGGTTATCAGCATGCTGGCTGTGTAGAGACTTTTAGGGCTCATCAAGGGGAAATTAAAACCCATCAGCTGACAATGGGGAAAATGTATTAAAAATTGCTGAAAGACTTAAAATCAATCTGTTTTGCACTGACTGAACTTGTGGCTAGAAAAGCTGTCCTCCTTTAATTACAGAGCAAGCTCAATTACTCTAAGGCCTGGCCATATAGTGTTTACTTGATTTCACCACTTTTGATGGCAAAAAGCAAGGAATTAGGCACTGACAAACAGAGTGGGCTGAAGGATTTTCTCCTGAAGGATTGGACTGAGCTCAGTACATGACATCAGGTTTTGTGTACCCAGTCAAACACAGTCACTATTACAAAGTAATCAGTCATTTAATTACTGATGAAAGCAAGCAGAAAGCTCTTGAACACATCCAGGGCACATTAGTCTTTTCTTCTGTCTGTTCCCTCTTTTGTCTCTGAGCCAGACACCCTGGATGTCTTCTCTGCTTTCTCATATCCTTTATTTATATTGTAGTCCTAACACTGTTAATGTGCTCAATAATTTATAAGACAGCTGACCTCAACATTAGGTGAGCTATTGAGCAAACATCAGGGAGTGTTACATTCAGTTTGGGCACTGCAGGTTGAAAACCCTTCTGTGTCCACACACTCCAGAAAGTCCTCAAAATGCACAGAGGGAAGAGGCATGCCTGGGCTTCTGCACAGCCTTGGGTTCTGTCCTTAAACATTGGAATCACACACTCAGGTGGGTGGACCAATTTTTGTCCTATTGTCTCCCCTTTCACTTCTGTGGCTAAAGGTATAATCTTTGCACACAAACCCTATTTAAGTACTCTGTTACTAAGGAAACAAACTTGTCAAGTATGGACCATGTGGGAATAATGGTGATTTATTTAGAAAAGGAAAGGTTTGTCATTTTAAGCTCACTACTACAAAATTGCTTTTTGATTACCTTCAAGCTTATTGCATTGTCTTGTCACAATAAACTATGGGAACAAGTGGAAAGGTTAATAATTGTGGGCTTTGTTCTTGTCAGTTATTCTGAAAAGATATTACAGGACCTGCACCTTTAGCTCAAACAGAACAAATTTCAGCAAGACTGGAGCAGGATCCTGGAGTCCCTTTTTTCTCTTGTTGTTTTTATTATCCTTTTATTTCCTGTCTGCTTCCAAAGGCTGCCCAGCTGAGATGAGCAGGTTTGTGGGCTGTGACAAGGGTGGACTCTGTGACACTGCTGAGGGGAGGCTTTTACACAGTTTTTCCAGAGGAGGGGGAGGAGGGGGATCTGAGCAGGAGAGGGAAAAGAGCAGATTTGAGAGTGCTTTGTAAGGTCTCAACTTTATACATCATCTGAGCCCCATCACTGAAGGTTCCTTGTTTGTTAGGAAACATCAGGGGTTTATTTTATTTTAGTTTATTTTCAGGAAATTCATTTAGGTCCTGATAATCAGATAAAAACCAATCTAAACAGCTTCAGTGCTCTTTGAGCTATGTCTGATGTGCTTTTTGTCAGGAAAAAGTAATATTAAATCAAGAATTTTCTCCTGGAAAAGCAGATCACTTTCCTGCCCAGGGCTGTGTTCACCACTAAGTTCTGTTCCACTGTGAGCTGCCTAAAATTCTTTAGGTTTTTAGGGTGAAATTATTTGAGGAAAAATAGAGCAGGAGGTTCAAATTATTGAGTTTAGGGGTTCTTGAAGGAATGATTTGCATAAACAAATCACACTAAATATTTTCACAATATGACAACAATTTAGTATGATGGAAAATTTTTGTTTATCAGAGTATAGTTGGTTTAGGGTGAAGTTTTGAGGAGAAACACAAAACTATTATGTACTTTTGAAAATGAATAGTTTTAGGGTTTTTAGTGTAAAATGATGACTCCTTTTGGAGTTTTTATTGAAGCAAGAATATTTGAAATCTAAATGAAACGTTTCCGAGGGCTGAGGGAATTTATTCTCTTATATAATTCATATCTTAACTTTCTGTTGTTATCTGGAATAGCAAAACTAAAAAAACTCAAAGTATTCCCCCACTTTTTTGGGATGTTGCCACTTTCTCTCAGTAGCAGCAGTCTTTCCTGCTTTCCAGAAAACCCTGAAGGCTGACTGGAAAAGTTAAAAAATCCCAGCTAATATCTGTCTACTGTCTTTTCCCATGTGCAATTACTCACCTCACATTTTGCTAGAAAATTAATAATACAGTAGCAAAGGATGCAGCATAAAGTATTTATGGCAAATTAAAACTCATCTCCAGGACAATTTAGGTAATGGGGACATTGGCTACACCTGTACTTCTCACTGGAGTGAACTTGGGAGGAGTTCTTTATCAGTGGAAGTTATTTTTATTAGCTACAAGTATGAATGCAGAATAAATCAATCACACCATAACAGGAGTTTTATGTGTTAATTATGACCCATGTGGTATTATTTGCTGCATTAGACTGAGGCTGGGTAGTGCTTGTGCTTCATGGGTGGGTTCATGCTCCTGTGTTGTGGAATTTACAAGGAGGTGTCAAGCTGAAGTGTGGGATTGGGTACACTGAGATTAGATTTGGGCAGTTCTTTATGCAATAGCAGTGTCAGACACAGATATATCTTTATTTGTACTTTGGGAAGGACTGGAAGTATTCAAGGATGTTTTGTAGTCAATCAGCTGCCCTGTTCTGCAGCCCTTTTTAACCTACTCTTCAGGATTTAAATTTCTAAAAAAGAGCTTAAAAATATGATCATTTGACTCAATCTTTTGAAATTCTGCCTGTCTCTCTTCTAACATTTGACTCCAGGACCGGGTGTTGAGTGTGTGGCCCCTCAATTCCAAAAAAAGATGTGTTTGCCCCATATTCTATCTAGATGTGGCTGCATCTTCCAGAGAGGAATCTCTTCAGCCATGTTCCCACAGCCTGGGAAGAGCAGCTTGGCTGCAGAGCCTCCTCTGAAGGAGAATTTCCAAGCAAAAGGCCCTGTAGGTTTGTTAGAGGATACCAGTGAATTGTTGAACAATTAACTATTTGTTTGTTTATTCTAAATGCTTTATAATGTGTTTTTATTTTAGTGTTTGGATGTCAAACACACTTTGGTGATCAAATGCTAAATCTTTGCTTTAAAATGCACTGACAGAAGTGATGATCAAGGATAAAGAAGATTTCACTATCATGCTTGTGAGCCACACTATAAAAGCAGCTTGCTGCTATCAGTCTGCCTGCCCTTCAGCCTGCCCAATCAATACCTGTATAATATACACTGCTGAAAGGGGCAGGTGTCCAAAGCTGAGAATCCTGCAGCTTCCTGCACTGCATTTTCATTTCTGCAATGAATTCATTCTGCAGGAAAGAGCTCAAGGAAAAGCCAACATTTACTACTGAAATTTCCTGCTTCCAAGAGATGAACACAAGGCACTGCCCTGCTCACTGCTGCAGGCAGTGCCAGTGAGCCATGACAGCAGGACAAGGACAGTGGCCTTCAGAAAAAGCCACCAAGGCACAGAGTTTCAAGCCATTTCTAAATTTCCACCAAAGAAATGGCTCTTTGCCCCATGGCCCTTCTTACAAGCACAGCAGCCACTCTCATTGAAAGCCAGAGCACATTTCAATAAAAGAGCACACTAAAAAGGATTAATGCTACACACTTTGATGAAGAATCTCCTATTTGTAATCTTCATTTAGTGCCACAGCGATTGATTTCCTCCCTGTGCAGTGTGGGGCTGGCAGTGCTCTGGAATCCTCTGTGTTCCCTGCAGCTCCCACTGCTCTGATCTCCTCAGGTTACCTTGCAGCCTGATTAGGTCCTGCTGGGTGTGTGTTAGACCTCCTCAGCAGAGCTGCACCTGGACATTTGATCACAGCTGTAAGAAACACCCAACAAAGGCACATCACGCAGGGAACAGACTTGTTTGGCTTCCTGTTGCTGTAGTTACCATGTCTAAAGGAAAAAAAAGCCATGGGAAAGCCTGGCTGGAGTTTAGCAGGATGTGCCATTGCTTAAAAGAGACTTCATTGTAAGGATGAAAGTAGATCTGTGAGCCCCCAGTGATTCCACCAGTCTGACAGGCACTGCTGAAAGGGGCAGGTGTCCAAAGCTGAGCATCCTGGAGTTTCCTGCACTGCATTTTCCTTTCTGCATTGAGTTCATTCTGCAGGAAAGAGAACAAGGAAAAGGCAACATTTACTACTGAAAATTTCCTGCCTTATAATGGAATGACAGGTTTGGGCTGGCAGGGAATTAGAGATAACCTAGTTCCAACCCCCTGCCATGAGCAGGGACACCTTCCACTAGACCAGGCTGCTCCAAGCCCATCCAACCTGGCCAAGCTTCTCTTTAGCATGAGACCAAGGATGTGCTGTCTTCAGACTGGTACTTAAGCTCTTCTTCCACCTCTTTGGATTCCCTTGGCAGTGAGGGGGTGGGAACAGGCAGCTGCACAGAGCAATTCACCCCACTCCTTTTAGTGCTGAAGAGCTTTGGGGAGGCCCCTGTTCTCTCTTGACTAAATAGCCTTGGCAGCTCATTTAGACTAAAATATGAGGTGAGGCACACCCCCTGAGGTGCCCTTGCCAGCTGGCCAGCCCACAGTTCATCAGCAGGGGCCAAATCCTGCTGCAGGCTGTTGGGTTCAAGCCTTGCTCAGAGGAGCACCGTGGCTCCAGGAAGCTGCTTTTCAGTTTCTCTGACAGCAGTAATGTTGCTTGCACTCCACCCATGAAGCTTAAATAGTCAAGGATTAATTCTTCTTCTCTAATTTGACATTTAAGTTCCTTGCTCATGCAGTAAAGTTTCGTGCTTGAACCTTGTGCCTTTTTAGGAGCTGACACAACACTGCATTGTGGATAAAATCACAGGAAATAGAGTTGGGAGCAATGTTTTTCCTGCACCAAGACCAACTATACTGAGAATTATAGAGATGCTATCAGCATTAGAATATGATCACTGCTCAGAGTCCTGAATAACACAGCCCTGCAAAGGCTTTGGGACTGAATTCCCATGGGAGGCTGGTGGGAGCTGAGATATGTAGGATTATAGCTTACCTGCTTTAAAAATATATGTTCTTTTCAAATTTCTCTGGTTTTCAGAGTCATAAATCACTTTCAGGCCTTTGTAACATTAAAATTGTTACCTGAAAACCAGGAATGATTTACTGAAGAATAAAAAGAAGTCCATCTCCATGACATGAGCCTCTGTAAATATCTTAGATGTAATTCCATAAAAGTAGATGGCATCATTTCAATTTTTCTCTGCTCAAGTAGCAGTAGCTCAGCAGAGTGAACAAAATGCAGGAGGCAGGATGTCTTAGAAATAAATCCAATTAAATTTCCGTATGTGGATTGATTGTATTTTATTTACCCAGACATAAACCAGATTCCAGATAATCAAAGTTTTGGCTTATTGGAATATATTTGATTCCTCAAGTTGTGTTGTGGGAGGCACAGTGTACACAAGCTGGTTTTATATCCCATTTTGCTTTCCTCCCAGGCCAAGCTGGAGTAAAAAAGGAAGGTTTGGTGTTGCTGAAAGGTGTTTTGGTAAGATTATCTGTCCTGCAGCACTCTGTGCCTGCTGCTCAGGGACACCAGGGTACCACAAACAGTAAGGTTGGGAAGCCTCTATTATTTCAATAATCAGTACCTTTGATATCTAATATTTTTAAAATGCACTTAGCAAATTTTGTCAGGGGAACACCAAGATGAAGTTTTGGGCTTTGCTGCTGCTTTTTCTCTCTTTCTGATTTAATACTTTGCAGTAATAGACTAGCTTTAGGTAAGAGAGTCACATTGGGGCTGAAATCAGGACATTTTTTGTGGTGGGAGGAGAGGTGGGGGCAGGGGTGAGGAGATTGGCAAAGCTGGAAATGCAGTTCTGGTATTCAGTTCTAAATCATGTGTGATGGTCAGAATGGGTAGATCAGAAAGATCTTAATTTCCAGATGGGTTCCTAGGATGTCTTTGGTGATGACAACAAGCAGGATCACTCAGATTGACACCAATCTAACTGCTGTTTCATGAATAAATTTCCTGAGGTTTCAAACCCCATTTCTGCTGAAGGTCAGTCTTGGTTTTAATGTAACTTAGAAAGAAATCTTGGAACAGCTGTTACCTGCTTCCCAAGCTTCACTTTTTTTTTCCTTACGTCCTCTGTCTCTCCTTGCCAAAAATATTCACCTTTTCTAAGTGGTACCTTTTTTCTTGGAAAATACACAGGGCATTCTCATTTTGGAAATCATCCCTTTTAATGTTATTTTAATGTCTTCCCTATATTTCTGCTCTTCAAGCACGGAGCAGAAGTCCTTCACTTTGTTTTGTGACAAAGCATTGAGCTTTCTCTGGGTGCTGAGTGGAGTCAGCACATAAATAAACACAACAGGCTCATTAGTGGGGGCTGTCAACTGTCAGTAATGGCTGAGAGTTGCAGCTTTGTATATAATAACCTCCTGTATGAAGCAAGGGTGAGTTAGGATGCAAGGGCTATTCCCTGGGCTGCTTAAAAAGTGCCAGGACATCTTTAGCTTCCAGCTGGAAGAACCACCAGAGAGTAGCAGGAGGAATCTCAGTTTAAACACCTCATTTGAAGGTCAGAACCTCTAACAGTGTAGCAGAAGAACATTGCAGTGTCAGCATTGGTTATGAGCCCAGGGCCTAATGTAGGGCTCAAAACCATGACCTTCTACACCAGAGGCAAGAATGTTACCAACTGAGCCCATCTGACATTAATTAAACCCTCATTAAAAAGGAGGGCTCTTTTCCTGGGCTCAAATGTGATTTCCTCTGCAAGGTTTTGTCATGCATATTTTATTAAGAATTTTAGCATGTGGACTAAAGACCCTGTTCTGATCTTTTGGAATCACTGCACATGGCATATGTTTCATGCAGATGGGAAACAAAAAAGGGAGAGCAATATCCATATTCATTTGTTCTGGTGTGTAGGATAGGTGGCTGTGGAATGACATTCAGGAGCAGCGAAAGGGAGAAGTTTAGAATCTATTACCACATGGGAAATATTCCACAGGGCATGAACACACAAACTCTGCAAGATTTAAGTTACATGTGAGACCTCAGGATTATCCAGAGGTTGAAAATCACCTGGCAAGAGAGTCTGGGAAAAGTCCCAGGCCCATTCTGTTTATTCTCATGAGCTCCTTGGGGAAGCACAGTTACTCACAGGGCTGTTTCACCTGCAGTGTAACATTTCCTCCTTCAAGCCAGCCAAGGCTTACAGCAAGTACAGGAAAGCAGCAAGGGAGAGTTCAATGTTAACAGCATCTTCATTTGTAACATCATCTGAATGATTTATCAGAATTACTGGGGCTCTTTCCAGTCTGGGGCTGTTTGGGTACTTTAAAGGAGCTGGATGCCTGGGCTAGTCTTAGTTTTGCCATTAATTCTGTATTAAATCCAATTTCTCCATCAGTAGGAAAGGGGGAAGGTCTTGAAACAAATCCACAGCCATGTAGTGCTTTAGAGTTACTGCCCAATATTCCAGAATTGCAATGCAGCCCAGAGGAATACCCTTCCCTCCTGTTTGGCAGCAGGTTCAGGATTTCAAACATTGACTCAGGGACTCCATCCCAGTGAGCCACGGGAATTCCTTCCAGCAGAGGCCAGCACTTCTTCCAGCTCTGCTCAGTGTTTGCTGCTTAGCTGGGAGCAGGCTGAGAATAAAGCTCTTATGCCTGTGATATTTTGGTGTCTAAAGCACCTGTCTGAAGTACAGCAGCCCTGAATAAATAAAAAATCAAATTTCACTGTCTCAGATAATAATCCCTTTGACAGCACTGACCTCATCAATCTGTCTTTTGCTCAATTTTTTTTTTTACACGTTGCCCCTCCTAATCACAGCTTTTCAGTTTCAGATATTTTTATATTTTCCTCCCTTTTAATGACACACTTTCAATTCTTTCTTCTAGTAGGTAATGTACAGCCAAACCTCTGCTCCTGTCTCTTTTTCTGAGAAGACAAGATTCATCACTCAGGATTTCTTGACCCTCTGAGGAAAGAAGCTGATCTTTCTTCCTTGCTCAGTGGGAATCCCTAATGCCAAGACACACTTCACTGGGAAATCAATATAAATAAAAAGCAGTGAAATGTCTTTGTTGTGAAGCAACCCCTTTGCACTGCTCATGAGCTCGTGCACAGGGCACATCCCAATCTCCAGCCTAACTGAGCAAGTAGCAACACCATTGATCCAGAGTCCATCTTCCTTCCCATCCTCTCCTGCACATTGATTCAGCCCAGTTCCCCCTCTCAGCTTGTCCCCTTTGGTCCATTGATTAATCATCAATATTACTCACCAAAGACAGCTGCAATTAAACAGACATTAGATGGCTTCCCCTCGCATTTAATAACGCTGAGCTCAATCACACAGCCAACACTTTGTCTTCCTCAAAATATTTTAACCAATATCCACAACATAAAATGCTGTAAATTCAGCACCTGCTGCAAACCCCTGAGAAGCTGAATGGTTGGACACTTTGTTAAGCGCTGACTTTCCTCATCTGGCACCTCTGTGCTATTGACAGTTCATCCATGAGCTGCTGTGACTGAGATGTGTCTGTACCTATGAGCAGCCCACAGGAATTGTCTTAAAATGTAAAGGAGCTGGTTCATATAGAGACAGAAATGTGTTTTATTGATCAGAGAAAGGAGAATATCCATGGGAAAAATTAAAATCTGTGAGAGAGCTGGTTGTAAACTGGTAACAGCAGCCCATCAGCTGTGTATCTTGAATAGGGCAGCATTAGCTGTCTGAGACTCCTCAGATCACCTTGTTTTATGTAGTGGGCTTCCCCATGTCCTGTCTTATGGTACTTCTCAAGTCTGAGCCAGATTTACTTGCCTTTTTTTCCCCCAAACCCTGTGAGTTTCCTCAGTGGGGTTCTGAGCAGTTCAGCCCCAGGGTGATGTAGTGCTCTGTGAAGGGAGGTCCCATATTACATTTCCATAGAAATAAGTACAATATCTCAAGAACTGACTTTGCACCAATTCATATGCAGATTATAAAATGCCACATTTTTACCCTCTGCCCACTGTCAAATTGAGGTATTTTACCTTCACCTGGGTGCAAACACCCATGGCAGGTGAGGGCACTGAAGGAGGAGACGTTCTGTTCTTGGAGTGTATCTGGAATTCCACAGGCTCACAAATGGTTCAGGGTAAAACAGTAAAACAAACACTCCTCTGTAGGTGCTAAAACTGAGCCTGTTTTACTGAAGAGAGAATAGGATTTATCTGTTAAACCATGTCATCAATTGATACTAAAATACTTGAATAAACTCAGAGAAATAGAAAGGAAAAAAATTATAGATGGGAAGCAATAGAGAGACTTGTCATTATCATAGTCTGGTGGAAGCTTCCTTTCTTGTATGCATTCATCATCCAAAGACTCACTGTTTTTATAAATTTCCTGCCTGGCAAGTTTTCCATCCCCAGATTTCTAAGAGGGTTGAAGCCCTAGAACATATATTTAGTGCCTGCCGACAGGTCCCTAATTATGGTTTGATTAATCACAGCAGGGCCTGCACCTGTCTGTGCAAAACATCTTCATTTCTGCTTTGTGACCTGTGCAGGATCTGGGGCTGAGTGTGGCTGTGGCTGGGGAACACCCAGCTTGCTTTGCTTCCTGCCAGCTCTGCTCCTGCCCTGGCCACAAGGAATTCTTTCTCTTTTGTGGGAATAGCAGCTTCTTCCTTTGCTGGTGCTTCTGGAGAGGCTGGAAGCTTTGCTCCAGATCAAAAAGGGCTAAAACCTGGTTGTATTAACAGCTGATTTTTACACATTGTGCCTTCTACAGCAATGGATTCCCATCAGCCCCAGTGCCATCAATGGAAATGTTCACAGGATTTCCCCTGGGTATGGGGAAATTTTTTTTGAAAGCCATTAAAAACACCAGGAAACCTCCTAGGTCTGGAATTCCTGCAGCCTTAGAGGGATGTGAAGAACTGTGAGTGTGATGGGTTTTCATTTCTGAGCAAATGCAAGAGATGTTTTCCCTTTTGTTTTATTTTGGAAAATTTTTCAGGGACCATTAGGGCCAAACCAGGCTCTTTTCTAGGATGCAGATCAGGGTAGTTTGCACAGGACTCAGCTCAATGCCCTGAATAAGGAGAAGGAATTCATAGGGCACTTGAGGAGAATATGGAACCCCAAACCATCTCCTGCTGGGAAATACAAAGAGCACAGAGAATCCAGTGAATGGACTCTGTTGGGAAGGGATTCAAAGGAGAGGTTATGGTTTTCTGCAGAACATCCTTTTTTCATTTTTCAGAGAAAGATTGAAAAATGAGACACACTTGGAAATGATCCAGACAGTACTGAGAAAAAAAGTCTTTTTTTATACCACTGAGATGAAAAGGCCCAACTGAAACTGCTGTTAGTGAGGGATGGGGGAAAACACATCAGCTTTCACTTAATGGTTGAGGAGTTGCTGTTCAATTTCCTAACCAAAATCTGGAGGAAACAAATTTGGTGTAGATCAAACCAATGTAGATCTTAAGTTTTTCACCCTGAAATGAAAACCAGGAAGTCACTTAATCCAATACAAAGCATTTTCTCTGACCTTGGAATGGAATGTTTTCTGGTCAAGGTCCTGTAAAAGTAGCCAGGGAAATGGCAGTTTTGATTGATCAAACAGGAGGAGCTGTGCCACCTGCCTTTTTGTCCTACATTTTTGAGACCCAGTCTCTTCCTGCTCCAAGGAACAAATGCCATACCTGCTCTTAGAGGGACTGCCTAGCATGGTCCTTGTTGATGCTAACATTTCTAGGAGTGCTTCTGGAGCCCTTCTTTTGACCTAAATATTTGCTTTCCCTCTTGCATTAAAGAATGCCATGACCAACCAATTCTTTTTAAACACAAATTCAAATAAACATGGAATTACACTCACCAGCTCTGCAGCAGGAAGAGTCTCAATGCATCATCACTTTCATTTTGCAGCAATGAAGAGCAATTCTTCCAACAAAACTCACCTCCCAGCATTGCATTTTCTTCCAAACAACATGGGCTCTCATACTTCAGGAAAATGTTTCTGGAGATAGCAAAGAGCTCCATCCAACCCCCCACTTCAGAAACAAAACAAGACAAAACTTCTTTTGTTGTGGGTTTCCTATTTTGGACAGACAAAGGCACATTGTTCTTTGGGATCTGTAAAGGACAGAGGATGTGCTCTGTCTCACATGAGGCAGGGGTGCCAGGACTGCCCCAGCTGTGTTGGTTGGACTGAAATAAAGGGTCACAATATTATGGAGAAGAGAGTTCACTAAATCTTTTTAGCTTGTGTGTGAGAAGGAAGTGGCAGAAGAATAAAAGATAGTGCTGACAGTGCTGGCCTGGGAGAAAGGGAGGGAGCAGAGAGGGAGGAGAAATTAAGAAAATAATGGAGAAAAGCAGGAAGGGGGAGGGTGAAGGATATATGAAATAAAGTGCTCGGTTTTGTCCAAGTTGCCCTTGAGCTGGCAGGGGGGTTAGGCTGGATGATGTGCAGGGAGATTTATGTGTGTGGGGTGAGCTTGGGAAGGCAGATTTGTGAGTCAGCACAGAGGGGATGTGAAACGAGGAGCCATGAGACAAAGGAGAGAGAAAGGAGCCCAGCCCGGGTCCTGGGAGATGTCCAAGGAGGAGGAAGGAGTGACATCACCAGAAGAGTCAGCAGAGAGCAGAGGGCTCACCAGGAAACAAACAGCAGGAGGAGCTGGTGCATGGAGGCAGCAGGAGCATTTGGAAGTGAATCTGGGGGAAATGCAGTGTTGCAGTTATTACTGGTTGGTTTATAGGGCGTGGACTTGGGTAGGAGTTGGAATTCATGGATTGGTGCCTAGGCTGGAGCATCCCTGAGGAAACCTTCAGCCAAACAGAGCACAAGGGAGGGAGTGAATAAAACCCAGCAGAAGAAAGATTAAGGCATCTACACTCCTGGGGAGGCTTTCAGCTCTGCTGCCTGAGGGGCAGTGCCAGGGCCACCCCCTTCTGATGCTCCTGCTCCCAAGGGAGAAGCACAGGCAACAGTCCTGGAAACTGAGAGGAATGGAGGAGACAGGGCTGCCTAACCACAGCTTGCTCCCAGGCACAGGGTTACCCTGATTTATTTGCCTTTTATTGAGTTCCAGACAAGCTCTGAGAAGGTTTGAGAGCTCAGTCTATGAGGAAGTTATCCTGCTTATGGAATCTTGTGTAAACTCAAGCATCATCCCACAGCACAGTTATAAAATGTTCAGATCTGCACCCTGAGGATCATTTGCAAATGACAATTGTGATTTGTGAATACCAGACAATGTCACTCCCTGATTCACTCCCTGCACCTGCTACAAAACAAATGTGTAGAAATAGATTTTTTACTACACCCATCTTTTGAAGAGAAAGATTTGAAGTGCCCCACTTGCCTGACTGAGAGAAGATGGTTTTCAAGAGAACTCAGAGAGTTAAAGGCAAGCTTTCAGGAGCATCTTATCCTTCACAGGTTCTACCAGGGAAGTTATGAAGTTATACTTTTTTTGTTGTTTGTTTTGGTTTTTTTTAATTTTTTTTGTTGAAAGTGAAAGCCAGGGAAGGCAGCTTTTTGGGAATCTCATTGACAAGTCCTGATTTTAAGAGGTGCTGAGTGATGCAGCTGCTCCCCATGGGGTCAGAACAGTGCATGGAAATGGTGGAAGTGGGGACTGGATGTCTGGGAGGAGAGACAAATCCGTGGGGCAGCTCTTCATACCTTTAGGTACCTAAATGCCTTTAACCATCTGGCTTGTGTTAATATGGTCCAATGAAATATTAGGCAGATGTAGTAGGTAGGTAATTTGATTTTGGTTAGTGTCAGAAATCACAGAAAATCTGATTTCAGATCATGTCTTTTTTAGCTATTTTCAGCATAGCTTTTTTATTTGACTTTTATTTTGAAGCTCCTGATTTTAGGCTGTTATTTTAAACTTCTCTCAGCTGGTGACTCTGATTGCTTTTCAAACCTTCTATTTTCCAACCTTTGTACTCTTATGCATGAATCCAGGCCAAGTTCCCTCCTTCTGTTCACTTCCCAGTGTCTTTGAGCATTAAAATAAGCAAAATGCAGTTTGGGGCTGCTGAGGCTGGGAACCTTGGAAGACACCAAGATGAGGTTCTTTTGTTTCTTTTTTTAATTGGCTTTTCTACATTGGAAGATCCCCCATCCATGTGGATTGTTCCCTACTCCTTTACCTTGTTTAGCTGAGCACAATTAAAATACAATGTGCACAGGATCTGTGCCTGCAAAGCAAAGGTGGATGCTGTCACATAACAAGAAGAAATTAAGAAAGGAGCAAATTTTACAGCTCTCCTGTGATCATTGTTCAAAGGAGAATTCTCATGATATGGAGGATGAAAATCTAATTGATGGCCTGATTCTCCATGGCTGTGCAGCCACCCTTCCCTTCTCTGCTTCTAATAAATGCTCTCTGCTTTCACCCCCACCCAGGCAAGAAAAATCCATGTGACCAGATAGGGAGACCTTTAAGAAAAGACCAATATTTGCATATCTATTATGGCTGTACTCAGTGTTATACTTGTTTCATTAAAATTTCTATTTGGATAATATGTAAGGTCAATACTGTCACTGTTCTGGAAAATTCATTTATTTTAAAATTAAAGCTAAGCACAGCAAGTACAATTCTCCTCATGCCTCCCCTGAATAAATCCCCTGAGCTTGACAGGGTCAGTGAGTGGAAGCAGAATTGGGCCCAATGTGTTTAGAGATGAGGGTCTGTGGAGGAGAAAAACATGTTAATTACATGGCTCCCAATTTTCTAGGTAAATCACTTGTTAGAGGTGCTCTGTCCTCCTGCTTTGTGATATTCAAGGGATGGGTGGTTATTATTTCAGCTGGGTGCCTACTGAGGTCCATTAGCTTTTATACACCAGTTAAGGCTGTCAATTGATGGGATTGAATCTACACGAAGAAGTACCTGGGATTACATTAAAATATGGTGCTTCCCTAAGGTTTCCAGTTTTTAAAGCTCAAGCAGTCATTTTCACATGAATTTGTCTGTTGAGAAGGCTGGAGATGGGAATTCTTATTCCAGAAGAGGAAGAGGATCACTGCTTTTGAAGTCAGGTGTCAGTGGTTTTCCTGGTCTGGTTTTGGGTCATTAACATTTTTTAGGGCCTGTGCCTTCTCTGGTTTTAGTATTTCCAGAGTTTGGGCTCTTTTGTGTGGTCATTTTCTGTTTACAGCTATTGTTTAACAATCCTTTAAATGGCATCTGGTTCAGTTCTCAGAAATCAGGGAAGTAGAAGAAATGATCTAGGACAGCTACTGTGGAAGTCACCTTCAAAGCCTTACAATAATATATTAAAAGCAAAACCTATTTTCAAAACCCACAAGGGAAATTGTGTATTAAGGTGGATCCATTTCAATTTTAACATTTCTGGTGTAAAATTGTAGCTTTTTAAAGGCTTCATTCTGTATACAGGAAACTTGTCTGTATCTATTGAGTGCTACAGAAATCCCAAATCTGTCTGTTAAATGATCATGTTTATTAAATAACCATAAGCTGGTTCCCTTCACTTTCACCCTTAAGGCTTGAAAGCATCAGATGGTGTCTGTTACCCTTTTCCAAGGTGTTAGTGGTCTCTTCTATGTCAGATGAGTTCAGTGGATTTAATCCCTGTCCCAGATGTGCACAGCACAAAGAGCAGGATCTCAAGCAATAATCTCCATGTCAGTCTCCACAGACAGAGACAAGACTTCACTCACCCAGGGGAGAAAGGGCCTTTCTTGTCAGCAAAGGTTTTTCCTCTGGCAGAAAAGGAATATTTGCATTAATGCTTACAGTGCATGGTCCATTCTCCTGGTCTGTTTCTGAAAATTAATTTCATTTGTAGATGAGAGCCTGGGTGAAGTGAAAGTCTGCAACTTTCATTAGAAATGCCTAAACACACCTTTTTCATTCAGCTCCAGACCCTGTGCAGGGTGCTGGTAGTAGATAAAATTACTGTTTTATAGGAGACTGGATCCCAAAGGTGGGATTCATCCCACTGAATTTAAGCAT
The DNA here is from genome assembly GCF_963513975.1 of Fringilla coelebs. Taxonomy (NCBI): domain Eukaryota; kingdom Metazoa; phylum Chordata; class Aves; order Passeriformes; family Fringillidae; genus Fringilla; species Fringilla coelebs. Next base: position 3,713,464 of record NC_140067.1, read on the forward strand.
TTAGAAATTAGCTGTAGGTACCCTTCAGAGTTAAGAGAAAGAAGTGGTTTCTCCAGAGGGTGAATCAGTGGCAGAGGAATTTTTTTCAGAGTCTGTGGCAACTTTAACTTTTAGACACCCAGAGTTAGGCCATGGGAAACTCACATAGTCTGATAGAAACCTTGACTGGAGGGGAAACAGCAACTGAAGAATCTCAAATCCACAGTTTGATTGCTGGACTGTCTTTCTTTATTAAATCCCTGATTTATTAATGAAACATAGATGTACAAGTAGCTCCATGCATGATGATATTCTGGGGATCCTGGGCATGCAGAAGGTCTGGAATGAGTAACCCATGGTGGCTTTAGCAGCTACACTCAGAAAAGCCACCAGGACAGTGCTCAGCACCCTAGGGATGTTCTGCAGGGAAGACCAAAGCAGCAGAAACTTGCACCCTGCCAGTTCTCTGTGCTGTAGAAATCAGGGACAGCTCCTCTCTACCTGAGGTTGTGCTGGAGATGAGCCTTAGGTCATCATTGTGAAGGCAGAGGACTTGTGAAAATTCAGATCTCTGCTCATATCTTGCAATCAGAACTCAATAGTTATGAAACTCAAGGCCAGAAATGACTGCTTCAATTGTGTTTCAAATGTCATAATTTTAATGCTAAATGCTGGCTGAATGTAGCCAGCAAAAATGCAGAAAATCAAACATTTGCTACTGATCCAGAATCAGGCAAAGTTTCTGTTAGGGATGTGGAATTATTCCTATCAGAAAGAGATTAAATTGGACAGCATCTCAGCAATCACCAGTGTATAGGTATTTATCATCTCATTAGGAATGATTAAAGTGGGGTTTTTTTAGCTTAGTAAATGCCAAGATCTAAGAGAAGTCTGAATGATGGTAAAATGAAATCATCACTTTAACATCAGTGAGCAGGAGTTGTTAAAATTGTCATTTCTTTCCAGTGCTTCACCCATGAGTTGAGAAATCCAATATTATCATTGTAGCAAGTGGTGTTATCACAGAGGAATAGAAAGGAACACCTGGACACAGAAAATCCATGGCATTGACCTGGGGAGGCCAGACTGTGATGCTGGCCAGGAGTGGGAGCGAGGAGGTGAATGAGGCTAAAGGCCAGATGTGAATCCTGCTGGGATAAATCAAGCTCAGAGGGGGACTGAGGGAGTCCTGAGGATTCCTAACCCTGGCAGCAAAGGGATTCTGTAAGCTGCACCTTGATCAGCAATTTTAACATTTCTGGTGTAAGATTGTAGCTTTTTTCATAGCTTGATCGTTCTTCTGGGCTGGGAGATGAAGACTTTGTTGACTGGGATATAGGGACCACAGCACCACATAAAGTTCCAGAGGATTTAACACTAATCCTTGCTGCAACATTCATTGGAAGAGGAGAGGTGAAAGAAGGGAAGTGTCAGTCACAAGCAGTGTGGTGAGGAAAGTGCAGGGATGTGGGGTGTGAGAACTTGAGCAGCCCACACTGGAAAGGGGGAGCCCCTGCTGGTTTGAAAGAAGAGTGTGAGTCAAATAAATGCAACTTTGTGCCTGGCACTAATGAAGCAGATTAATAAGGCTACTGCAGCCCATATGGTCATGGAGATTCCCTTAGCCTAAGTATTGCTAATGAATGTTTTCAGAAAGTGGTACTTACATGAAGACATGTTTCACCCTCAGGGTGGCCTTGTACATGAGGGAACTGCAATATTTGTCCTCCTGCATGGGATGCACCATCCCTCTGTGAAATAAGTGCTATTCCCACTTCACACATAGGGAGAGTGAACCAGAAGAGCAAAGACCAACATTTGCAAAAGCCACCTCTAAGGTCAGGCCTTGATTTTAATAATCTCAGAGATTATTAAAAATAGCCAAAATTTAAACCAGAATGAGGCCATGAAAAGGGTCAAGAGTAGCAGAGGGGTTAGAGTGCAGCGTCCTGGTGTTGTTTTCTTTCCTTGAAGATTTCTAGAAGTTGTTTTCATCTGTGCAGTTTAGATTGAGCATGTGCTGCATGTTGAGTCTCTATTTCCTTTTAGCTGACTGTCCATGTAATGCTGCTTTGTTGGATTTTCCACAGAGTGAGTTACTGGCTGGACCCAATTCCCTGCCAAAGCAGGGAATTTGAGTGTCTGAGGTGGTGAAGTGGCTGTAAACATGAACACCCTTCTGTTGTATTTGTGAGAGTAAATGTGTGCTTAAAGACAGGTTACTTTTAAAAAACCAGACTCAAAGTACACATGAAAATAATAATGACAATTCACCTCAGCACCAGCACATAGATAACTGTCTGTTCATGTTTTTATGTGCATGTGTGTCCTGTGCTGGAATAACTCAGAAATACACCTAAAATCACACACCATTGAGGTGAAGGGCATGGTGAAAGCAAAACCAGATGCATGCTCTGTCTCCAAGGCAGTACCTGTAAAGGGAGACAGACCAGCACAGCAGGTAGGAAATGTCTTTTTCCAGGGCATGGAAGTGACTGGTGTGTAGGCAGGCATGAAGGAAAAGCCCTGCATTACTTTTATTGTCAGTCTGCCTGTCAGACTCCCTTGTTAGGCAGGACCAGGAGGATAGACCAATATTGAGCTTTTTTTTGTGTATATGTCTGATGGCAGTAATTCTTTTTTTACCAAAATGTACTTAGTTGTGCCCAAAGTTAAATGTACAAGGCTAAAATAACCCTACACAGGGCAGTACAAAGGGGAAAGAGAGAGTTATCCCTTCTTAACCCAGAGCTGAGAGATTTGTTCCTTCCATTCTCAGCTGTTGTGGAGCCTTTCCAAGGGGCTGCCTTAGTTATTCATGGAGGGGAATGTCCTCCATGCTTCATTCCTTGCTGCACTCTGGGCTCTTGGTGCAGGGCAGCTGAAACTAAAGGAAAATTAAAGTAACAGCAAGAGAGAAGAGAACTAGAGCAGATGCTGTGGTGGATTTCCCATCTACTTTCACATTGATAAAGGACAAAGGAGGGATGGGAAAGGGGAATTCTCCAGCTGTAACAGCTGCTGGACAAAGACCACTTGCTCTTCCCTGATGTTAAGGAATGTCACTTCTCTTTCATGTCAAACTAATGTTCCCCTTGAGCAGGGTGACAAGGACAACAGCACGGGAAGATTGCCCAGGAAGCAAAAGCTCTTGGATGGGAAGTGATGCTGTGGTGGCTTTGCTGATGTGTTTGTGTGACCCCTCAGCTGATCCAGGATTGTGAATCCCATGGACAGGCTGAGAAATAAAACATTTTGTCATGAAATTATATATAACAGAGATGAACTCATCCCCCAGTGGATGAGAGCTCTAGGAGAGGAATGAACATCTCTCCTCAGCTGTTCATTATTGCAAAGTTCCTCCCTGGAGGACCCATGGTTCCTTCCATGTCTGTCACACAGCTGAGGTTGGACATTGGTAGCTCCAGTTGCTTGCAGTTTCCACAGCAGATTTAATTCTTCACATAGTCCCCATTTAGGGCAGTTCTTGGACTTTTGGTACTTTTGGTTTCCTGTGGTGAATGGTGAATGCATCTTTCTAAGAAGCTTTTCTTTCCAAGATGGACAGTAAAACAAAATAAAAAGCCTTTTACATCACTTATACAGAGTAGATAGAGCATTTCTGCTATTATATATATATATATATATAAATAGAAGAGTTCTCTTTTATCAATTTCCCCTGTATCTTAAAAAAAAATGGTATCAATTTGTCTCTTTCAGACAGGGTTGCCTGAACAGTAGTTTTATTTACATTTAGCATTTCACTGTTGGCAAGTGGTTTCACATTAGGCATTTGACCATTTGACCAGCAGATTTTGCTGCCATCATTTAAAAAGAAGTGAACATCATTTTAAAAACCCTCCCAGGTTTGAAATGGACAATAAATATAGGTAAGAGCTTGCACAGAGGAATCAGGCTACCCAATGCACATGTACTCAGCTGGGTGCCCTGGTCACAGGTACTGGGTTTGTAGCTGGTTCCCCAGTGTGCTGTGGAATTTGAATTTTTCCCTTCACACAGCATGGACAAACTCTCACACTCGTTTCACTTCAGGCTCTTTTGCAAAGGCAAATGGCTCTGCTGGAAACTAATCAACATAATTTTTTACTCTTCACAGAGGTCTATTAGCAATCATTGCTGTAATCTCAGGCTATAAATGGGGACATGAATACTCCTAAATTCAAACCCAGCAATGTTTTGTATTTTTCCATAAAATATTCTTGCCTGGGCTTGTCTCTGGCCAGCCTCTTCTGGGGCTTTTAATGTTTTCTCTTTTTCTCTCGATGCTGTAGCTGGCTGTCAGATGGGGAGATGCTGCTGAGAATATTGAAAAAGCTCAAATGAGAATGGATAGGAAAACACAAACTCTAATGTCACTGCTCTTACAGAAACCCTGCACAGCCTCTTCCTATAGATGTGCACAGCAAATATCAGTTTGATTAAATGAGACATGGACAGTTTTTATACTGCCTGCCAGTGGAGAAGACGATAATTGTTTTCACCATACAAAGACAGCCACAGATTTTATGGTGTAAAATCCTGCTGGACACAGAATGCTGCAGATTTATCATGACTAAGCTAAGCAAAGCTCTTAGTGCAGACTGTATCTAGTTCTAGCTCTACAGAAATTTGGTTGTTCCAAAGATTACAATTAAAAGACCAGTTTGTGTTAAACAAGCAACTTATTTATAGTGGGAGAGTGCAATCTAAAAGTTGCACAGGAGGGAATTCTGTGGAGTAAGGGTGTATGGTGTTATATTCCCAGGTGACTGCAGAAATCACTGCTCAAATTTCTATTTTCTATTGAGTATTTGTGTGGAGAGCACAAATTAAGAGTTTACTTAATGGATACACACAAATTTGGCTAAAATTTCTCTGTGTCTCAAAGGGAAGTCATTTGTTTTCCATCCCCTGCCATGGCTTCTCTGAGAGTCAGGGGATGGAGGCTGTGCTGCCTCCCGTGCCTGCAGTCAAATTCCATCACTGCCCATTTGGGTAGGATTTAAACCTAAAATGAGTGTGAAAAATTGAAATTCTCATGTATTACAAGAGCTTGCCCATTTATCTGAATAAAAATGATAAGGACCATTAATTTGTGCGTATGTAAATTAGGATGTGGAGAGGCTTTGCTGATCACCAGCAGTAGCATGGGATGTACTCCATGGCAGCCATGCCAAGGATGAAATGTGTTGATTGCCTCCAGGGTTAACCCTGCAGCTTTCATGCCGTGCAGAAGCAGCTTGTTCTGCTCACCATGTGGCTCTGGAGCACAGGCAGGAAAGGTCACAGGAGCAATCAAGATCAGCAGATCCCTCCTCAGGTAGGGACCCCTGTGGCTGCAGGATTAGCTGCTGAGTCTGGGCTGACTTGGAGCACACATTTGCTTTTCAATGTCCTGACTGTGTTAGAGGTGTTTTTGGATTCATTAATCTGTGTCTGTATTTCCATGAACATGGACAGTGCTTGCTGTTTCTTGCTGTTTGTCTGGGTTTTGTCCTTGCTGGGTTTTTTTGAGAAATGAAAACAGGAGGAATTAAAAGGTTAGATTGTTTTGAGAACGTGTCTCCCTGCAGGAGTGAGGTATAAGCTGACAGGCTGCCTTGAGAGCTTTGCTGATGGCATGACTTTAGGAAGAATTCTCTAAGAAAACTAACAGTAAGCATCTGCAATTATCTGATTTTTAAAAATATGCATGAAGTTTTCTAAAATACTTGGTGTTTTTGAGGCATGAATTTGCTTGCAGTTTAAAGGAGCTGAACATCTGACCCCCTTCCATCACATCTGGATTTTTGTACACGAATTTCAAATTGAAACTTAGAGACCAGACTGATTTTTCTCTCTCTGTTTTTTTTTTTTTTTTTTTTTTTTTGTCTTTACTATTCCCACAACAAAGCACATTTGCTTCAGGAGCCCTTGCAACCCCTGAGCACCTGCCCAGCCCTGCCCTGGGACAAGGGGCAGGAGTGCATCCCCTCAGTGCTGTCTCCTGGGCAGAGCTTTGCCAGGAGCAGTCACTGACCTCCTTGTTTCCTTAGCCCTGGAGATCCCTGCCCTCTCACTGCTGAACCTCCCCAGGGAGGGGGGGGATGCTGCTGCCTGCCCTGGAGGAAAGAGAGCATTTAATCTCATCATCTGTCCCAGCTGCCATCCCTGCTGGGCTGGAGAGGAGCTCTGGGAGTTATCCCCAGACAGCAGTGCACAACATGTCCATTCCAGAGCAGCCTCTAAATGAATCCCCAACATTTTCATTAGAGACACTCCTGCTGGACAGTTATAGGTTGTGACTCTTCCACGTTTTCCCACTGGCAGAGAGCTTGTGTAAAATCTGAGTGACATTTAAAAATGCCAACAATCTTATTAATTCTTCAGTTCAAGAAGTGTTTCTCGAGGCTTTTTGTCTTCCAGCTGGAGGGCAGGAGGGTGATGCAGCCCAGAGCCAGAGCCAAGCTATTTACACAAATACTGGACTCCTTTAAAATTGTGTTTATCATGGAACTTGTGACTAACTGGGGAACACACCTGTGAAGGCTGAGGCAGCTGGTGAGAGCTACAGCTGTGCCCTGCCTGACCTCTTTCTGCCCCTTGGACAGGAATTTAGAGTGGTGTGTGTCTGCCAGCACAGAGATGTGCTGCTGCCCTTCCTCAGAAGCAGAGCTCTCCAATGCAGGCTGCTGTCCACCAGAAATCCACATGGCAGTGCTGATGTGTGCTCTTGTTCCAGGATCACACTAAATCCAGCCTAGAGGACCGTGTGTGCCAGGGCTTTTCCCCACTGCAGGATTGTCACTCCTTTGGGAGGAGAGCTTGGTGGTGACTCACACCTCTGCTTTCCCACCCCACTTCTATGACTGGGATCAGGCATGTTTGCTCTGTGCCACTTCTACGAGTATTTTATTGACAAATTTCCATTCTGGGTTGGAAATCCTTCTCTGTGGTTGGTACAAATATTGTTTTGTTGGATGTACATCCACCCATGTGCTGCATGTGCTGAATCAGAGCCAAGGTTGCTTCACTTCTAAATCTCCAGTGACCATCCAGTAAATAACAGCTCTTGAAATCCTAAGTCTATTAGCAGAAAATACAACTGTAGATCTCTCCAGAAGGAATGACTCAGTGCAGTGAGATTAGCAGGGAAGAGAGGGAAGAGGGTTCTGCAGTCAGTTGATTTGGTTTATTAATGCAACAGCTACTACTGCATTAGCAATTCTATTTAGTGTGTAGTGACTGAAAAAATCAGACACCTCCCAGTTCCTGCCATTGGCATGGAGCTGCTTTTTGTTGAGAATGGGAGGGATATATAAAATTATCCCAGGGTAGGAGGTCATGCACACATTAAGGTGACAGCCATGGGTGCTGGCCACTAATTGTGAAGCCACTGTAGGTTAGAGCAAGGTCTTAATTCCTGCTGTTGAGAGCTTTTATTCTTTGACCTGACTCACTGCAGGGGAATGGGTTTCAATCTGGAATAAATTTTGACCCAAATAATTGAAAGTTAATCTCACTTCATTTTACATAATGCTTTATGATAATGCAATTGAAACATGTTTAGTGTGGGGCAGAGAGGGCAGCAGTTTACAGAGGCTGACATTTTGCATAAAGAAACAAAAAGAGGTCCTGAGTTTATCTAATCAAACTGATAGCAGCAGTTGAGAAGGTTAACCTTTTTAATAATGACTTCCCCTCTTTTATGGTGTATTTTGTGGGGGTGGTCACTTACAGGTATTAATTTGTAACACCCAACAATTACATTCTGTGCAGTGTAGTAAATGTGAGCTGAACAGTTTACTGGGTCAAGCAAAAGCAGAAGAGATCAAACCAAACAGGGTGAAAAAATGAACTGTAACAGAATAAGTGAATTGCAGGTCAAGTGCTGCTTGAATGAAGCAATGCTCAGTGAAAGTTGCTGGATACAAAATACTTTCCTTCTTGGGGAGTTATCAGAAAATATGCACTCAGTGAACCAGAAAACTGTGAAATTATTTAATAAAATTAATCCTCTGCTGCGAATAGGAAAAATGTCAGATTTATTTTGCATCTAGATTTCCATCCCAGCAAATATAAATTTATCCCTGGATTCTTTTGTCCCAATATTAACATTTGCTCTGTTGTATTGAATATAGTCCTATACCCAGTCCATGTTTTCACTGTAAGTGTCAAGTTAGCATAAAAAAATAAGGAAACAATGTGTCTTCAATTAGAATTAAAAACCACAGTACTCATGTTTAGCTTACTCCAAATGCAAACCCAATAATTTCACTACATATCATTACACATCTGATACTTTTATTTGTCAGCACAATCTCATGTTCCTTTATCTGGAAGATAAAGACATGAATTTCCCAGATCCTTACCAGGATTTTGTAATGGAGTACTGTCTCTAATTTATATTGGAAAGTGAAGCTTTTCACACCAGTTGATGCTGTTTTGCCCAGCTCTGGCAGTCTGTCTCCATCTTCTGCTTCCCTTTCAGCCACAGCATTTTTACTCCTGTCATATCCTTCCCAGAATGAAGCATTCAATGGCCTGGTCTGCTTTTATCTCCACATCTTGTCTTGGCCTCCCCAGGCCAGCACCTGTAAGCAAACATCTTTCTGCTCCCTTAGGCAGCGTGTCCAAGTGATGCCTTGGGAAGGCTGACCTAGAACAGAGGATAGAAGGAGTTAAAGAATAAAATAGGGATTTATTAAAAGGCCTCAATGGATCCACCTTGGGCAGCCCAAGAGCCCAGCCAGGGCTGCACCCAAGATGAACCAAAATGGGCACAAAATAGATGGCCTGCCATGGCGTCTCTCACTTTTACAAGTTCTGCTCCATTGCAGTTCATTGTCCCATTCCAGCTTTAGCCCATGCAGTCCCATCCTTGTTTTTTTCTCCCCAGCCCACAGGGTTTGTGCTCTTGGGGCTGAGATTTGGATCATTTGTCCTTGGTGCCCACCTGGAGCAGGAATTGTTTTGTGTCCCTACTCTGTGAAGAGAGCTCAGCATCCCTTAACATGAAGCATAGAACTGCACACTAAAGCTGTAGAGAATCTGAAAAGTATAAAAGCTAAAACCTGAGGTATCAGAAAGATGAGGGGGTTTATATTCAACTGCAGCTAGTTCTGCCACTGTATTTTCCTTGCCAGCAGCCAGAGCAGTTGCAGTAAGGAGCACATGGACAGACCTTGCCTCCCCAGTGACAGAGAGTGGCACTGGTGGTGCCTGGCTCAGATGTGCTGCCCTTGCCAGGCGGTGTCACCTCCTCAATGAACCGCGCGCGCTGGCGTGGCCTCCCTGCCACTGCTGCCTGCAAAGGGACACTCCTGCTTTGGGGACAGCAGGGCTGAAGGGCTGGCAGCTTCCAGCCCCATTAACCCCCCTCAGAGCCCCATTCTGAGCTGAGCTGAGCTGAGCTGTGTGCCTGGCTGGAATGTGAACTCCAGAGGAGCTGCCATGTTCAGCATTGATCCAGTGCTGGAGCAGCCTCTTTGAATGGTCAAGTTCTCTGTCCCTGCTCAAACAGCTCCTGTTAAAAATCCTCCTTTAAAGTCCCCTCTGCTTCATTTTCTCTGGATTCCAGTCAATGTCAAACCACCCCTCGAATGAACAGAATTAGGACAGAATGGGGAGGGCACGATTTCTCTGCCTGCATAGGAGTAGTTTGGGACTGAAATCGTCAGTGCTCTTTGAAAGCTGAGTTATTTCCATGAGGGTGCCTTAGGAGTGCAAAATGTTATTAGAATATGCATTATTATTTTGAATTTCTCCTGTCAGTACTGACATCAGTGACAGGAAAGGGCACTACGCAGGAAATGTGATCTGTTCACCTTTCCCCAACATGATGCAGCACAAAGACAGTAACAGTGATTGTTACACTCTGCTTTTACTTGGTAGCTCAGTCCCAAAGGATATTGTATGGCTGGGTGACATTGTGCTGCAGTGTCTGTGCCTGATTTTATTTTGAGTAAGTCATACCTCTTTATACATAGATAATGAGCCCACCGTGCACCTGGCACAGGCTGAACAGTGTTGTTTAAAACAGGAGAGTCTGAGCATGCCTGAAAGTGAAGTTCTCTCATAAGTATAAGCTGCAAACCCTTATTCAACATTAAATCAAATCAATGTTAATTTGTGAACTAATTAGCATTTCAGGCTTGGGGTTTTTTTCAGCAGTGTGGTGATTTTGTATATAATGCTGTGTGATTGTACCGAAGTACATAATTATGGAGCTGAATACATTGTCTCCTGCTGACATGTTGCAAAAGGAATTTCTTTCAGCAAAGGATGCTTGCTACATCTGAATTAAAATACAGACCCACAGCCAAGTCCCATGCATGGACCCATAGCTGAGGCAATATCAGAATTTAGGGGTCTTATTGAAAAAACAGGCTGAAAATATATTAACTGAGTTTACTCATTCCCATTTCTACTGTATTTTAATGAGGGAATGGCAGGATGTCCTTTGGTGTGAGACAGATGATGAGACAGGTATTCTGAGTGGGGAATATGCATCAAAAAAAGCAGAGTGGCTTAAGGAGATTTTTTTTTTCTTAACTGAAGTCTGACTGCTGGAGTACAGGAACTGTCAGTACTTGCTCAGCTCAGTGTTCATTTTCACCAGAATGTTCTCCCTGGCAGCAGCCAGCACCAGGCAGCCAGAGATGGTGTCAGGAATTTTGTCATGGCTGTCTCTCTTAAGGAAAAACTGATGGAAGTCTTATCTACATTTACCTATATTTACCCAGCAACAAGCACTTTAAGTTAGATACTATTACCCACATTCTAGTTTGCTTTAAAAACAGTTTAAATGATGTTTATGTCCTTTTTGATCTTTGATGACATTGATTTTGTTTAAGTAACATGGTTAAGATAAAAGCCTCTTTCTTAGCACAGTGCAGAGTACACAATCTGCCCTGACAGGGGGAACACTGCACCTATCTAATGTAAATTTATGATCTAGTAACACAGCTTCACTTATGGCTACATTGTAACCCTGTTTGAAAAAAACCCCAACATATAAACTGCAGAAGGTTTTGCACAATTGAAGTCAAGCATAGTTCCCAGTAGGATCTCTGAGTTAATCAGCAAAATTTCACATCCCCAGAAAACTTTTGTCCAAGTGAGAACTTCAGCTCAGCTGCTCACAGGAGTCAAACCATGAGGGATTGCTATGCTGGGACTCACTGGTCTCCTCCTGCTGACCTTGCCTGGGTGGGGGTGAGTGAGGGGCTGGCAGAGCCTGGTTTTGTGTTGGCCCTTTTGGACAGCCAGGTTATTCTTGCACCAGACTGACTCCGACTGAATTGCACAAACTCACAATTCACACCCTCCTTTATCAACTGAAGAATTAAAACTCAGATGTGTTGGAATTTAAATGGTCACGTTCAGCTGTCTGGGTTTGGCTCTGGATGAGCTGTGACCTGTCATCCTCCCAAGCTGTTGTCCTGTTTCTCTTTGGAGGCTGTTTTTTCTGCTTCCTGCCTAGAGCTGGGGCTGGGTGCTGTTGGAAAGGCTGGAGACTTAAATTTTCACTCTGGTGTTCCAGGAAAGGGAGGCATTTTAGATCTCTCTGTATCCTTAACCTCTTGGTCATTCTTCTGAAGGCCTCAGCTAATTTCAGCCAAATCTGACAGGCCATTAAGTTCCCTCAGATCTCATACAAGTAACAGGTTAAATTGATTCTCAGCCCTGAGAAATAGTTATAGACTGAGATTCCAAAGGTCCTGACTGACTCATCTGAGAGGTGTTGGAAGTCCTGTGTCTGGATATTAGCTTTCTTTGAGTCTTGCCTGTGAGATTGAGTTGCCTAAAGAATCAAAGTAGCTGTGACAGTTCAGCTGACTCATCCTCTTCTGCTCTTCAGTCCAGAAAATCTTGTACCTTCACAGGATTCACCCACCAAATCTAGTAATTTGCCTCATGGTAAGATAAACACTCAAAGATATATATTTATTAAACTTCCCCTTCTCCTAAATCACTCAATGAATTATCTCTATTAAAATTTCATGAAATTTTGTGAATCTCATCCACCTTTTACAAGCAGTCATGTTACTTCTGAAAATCTGCATTATTAGATGAAAACTACATGACAAAATTTGCAGTTTTTACCATGACTTTCTTATATTTATATATTTCAGGCCTTCAAAGTTTAATATTTTCCCAGTTGCATTTTATGATTGATTGTACACCGTGCTACCTTTGTCAATCCCCAAACATACCCACATTTTTAATGCAAACAGCAGAAAGTTGGACTATTTAGAAAAACACAATTGAGCCCAAGAATCACAATAATTATGTCCCTGGTTATTTTGAGACAGAGAAACATTTCAATCTACACTCTGTGTTTATATGCTAAAAATGTTTCTTCTTGTCTGCAGTAGCAAATTTACCTCAGGGAGTTTTATTTTTGGTTGCTCACTTAATGCAGAACATTATTTGCATCACAGAAAGATCACATCTTCCCCTTGCTTATTTCAGCTTTTCCACACCAAACCTCAGGATTTCCTATTATTTGTAAAATTGCTTTTGTTTTCAGTTGGGATCAGATGCAGAAATGGGAAGATCAGGGCACATTAGAATTTGTAGCTGGGGGAGAGTTCTGCTCCAAGTGCAGAGTGTTAAACTGTGGAGGGGAGGAGGGGGGTGCACAAGATAAAGGAGAGGGTTTAGAGCAGGATTTTTGGAAATCTGGTTAATATTACTCTGCAAAAGAGCAAGAGATGAGGATAGGAGGAGTGAGGTATTAAAGCAAGGAAAGGCAAGTATATTCATAATCATGCTGCTCATGATTTTATACTTCTCAAATTTTGATTTGAGTGATCTTGCCTATTTGAGAAGAAAGGTGACACGGGCTTATCAACCAATTAGGAATCCTCAGGGCATATTCCAGGGAGAAATTGCAGAGAAAATGTTCATTTTTAGACATTTGTGGAGAAATTGCAAGAATGTTTCAGCTTGTGTGGCCAACACCAATCTGCTTAGGCATTTCCCTGGCATCTCCCTGTTTGCAGTGAATTTATAAATGAATTAATAATGGGATTCTACTGTTATCTTTTAAGAAAAAAATTAGGCAAATATTACAAGATCAGAGCAACTCTAGAGATAAGGTCAGCTCTAATTTCTAGCAGCAGCTGCAATATCAAAGGGGTTAATTTAGATCATCAAGGTTTCATCTCCTTGCCCTCTAAGGTCTGACTCATAAAGCTGAAGAGATGAAGTCAGAAATTTCCAGAGACAAATGGGGGAGAAAATCAAGATATATGAAAAAGGAGGGTGGAAAATTAAGTTTTGTCTCAGTGTATATGGTTACCAAGCAGGGCTTGAAATTCACTTATATTCTTGTGCAGATAAGGTGGTGAGATGTTTCCCTCATATCCTGGGCCAATTCTCAATATTGAAACAGATCAATGATCCATTTAGTCTCCATCACTGGCTGATGCTGGGGAGAAATGCAGAAATCCTTGATGATGCATTTAACAGCTTACAACTAGAGATGAGGTTGTTTCCAGCCAGTCTTTGTCTTCTGCTCCTGAAATACAAACACTAATCAGTCACTATTGTTCTGTTGGTTTAGCTCATGTGTTTGTGCCTGAAGTCAACACTAAACTTCTTGCTGCTCTTTTCTGAGCACCCTGCCCTGCTCTCAGTATCCCACAGGCTCCAATTCAGCAGCTTAATTGAACACTGTTGAACTACCGCTGTCTTTAGCTGAACACCATCTTTCTATTAACCTTAATTTAGTTTTGCTCCAAACAAGCATTTGAATCTTTATGGGAAAAGAAAACCAAACAAAAGCAAACCCATAGAAACAAAAAAATCTCAAACACACACACACACAAAAAATCCCACAAAAACCAAAAACCAACCAACCAACAACAACAAAAAAAAGAGACCCCCCCCCCCAAAAAAAAACCCCAGCCCAAGATTGGTGTAATTCTAAAGCATCCAGCTCAGAGAGTAGAAGGTGTAATAGACAGTTCTACTTAAATCCTCTTTTAAACAGATGTGCCTTGTTGTGGAGATCACTGGGTACAGCCATGCTCCCTAAAGCTCTGGAGACCCATGGAGCCCAGGATGGGGTTTTTGAAACACTAATTTTAAAGAGGGCCATGAGAAGTCATTGCTGCAGAGAGAAAGAAAATCATATGTTCCTCATGTTCTTGGTGGGAAGGATGCAGTGAATGGTGCTGGGATTAAATATCCATTGTGTGGATGTAAATTCCATATAAACCAAGAAGATAGTCAAGAAACCAATGCTTAGCAGGGATTTCTGTATTTAGGGACAGAAAGAGAGGTGGTCAGAAAAAGAACATGATGTTCATTTGAGTCAGTTATGAGAAAAGACCAAGCCTTTGCACAACACCTTCATGTCTCAAAAATGTTATATAGGCTCTGAGAAAGGACAAATTTGTAGAGCAAACAATGGATATTCTTTAAATGCAAAAAAGGCTCCTAATTGAGCAACCAAAGCCTGGCTATATTGTGTCTGGATTAAATTTACAGTGGCACTAGCAGACAGATAACCCTCTTTCCTTTGCAAACAGCAGACGGCTCAAAACCCAGTGAGAGCCCTGCCTTTTTAATTTTCTTCTGTAAATGCTGATTTCAGCCCTATCTGCTTTATATAACAGTTGCAAGTTTAGACACAAACCCAGCAAATGCCAGTGCTCTTTTTTCATTTCTTGATTATGCATGGAAAAAGTCCAGGCTGTTTCTTCCTTGCCTTTTCCAACACAAAGGACAGCAACGAGCTAAATCCTGCCTAGAGAATTCTCAGCACAGGTGTGCAGGCAGAGGGATAAATCCCCTGAGCAGTGGAGAGGGGAGCAGTCATTCCCCAGTTTGAAATGTAGGGGATGGTTAATTCTCACATTACTGACATGCCTTACGTCATCAACTCAGTTGGGTTTATTAACAGAGAGAAATTCCCCCTGTTATTCTGCTCTGGAAACTGTACCTCCCTCAAATGATCAGCATAGCTGTGGAGATGGGTGCACATCTCCCTGAAGAGTTGATGAGCAGGAGTGACAAGCTGCAGCAGTGTGTGAGGAAATCTCTTCCCCTCAGCTGTGCCTTGGGAAGAACCTTCAGGAGCCAGGAGTGCCTGGCTCTGTCCAGTGGCACAACTGAGCTGCAGACAGAGCTGTGGACTCCAGCTGTTGTCTGTGGAAATGATGGTCTATAATTATGTTTCTTTTCCACCTTCCTAGCATAGGGATGCTCCTTATTCTCTGAGACACCTCTGCAGGAACCCCCAGGTGCAGGGATCTAAATTACCTTCTTCCCATTCTATTTCTTAGATCTTGAAGAAATAAAAGTGTGAGAGTTGTCCATAATGGACTGAGGGAGGAATGCAGACACAGAGAAACCAGGATTAAGTTCTGATAGCATCAAAGTCTCTTATCTTTTTGCATTTGCTTTTTTACTGTGTATCTGAATCCACATGGTTTCGTAAATTTTCCCTTCCTGATGCATATCTCTTTGTTCCTTGAGAAAAAACCAGCTGAGGATGTCTATATTGTTGAATTGACCTCATCAAATTCAGCCCACAGCCTTTAGCAACTTAAAACAGAAAGTCGTGGAGCACCTGCACAGATTCTTGTTTACTTCAGAAAATCTTATAGGTTTAATAACAGATTGTTGTACTGGTTTATTTCTGAGCTTTCTGAAACCATCCTTGCAGAGGGAAGACTGTTCAATGTGCTACATTGTGAATTAACAAGTTAATCTATAGCTTCTTGCTGAAAGTGAGGGGAAGCAATTACTGGTGTGTATTAGATCACTTTAATTTCAGGTATACATTCAGATACATCTTCATTGGCCCGAGGAAGGACTGGGGTTTGGACAGAGAGAGCCAACAGTGATTAGCCAAAGCAGCCCATGTTCCTTTTCCTCATGAAGTTTAATCAGTGCCTCTCTTACATGACATGTTTCAAAAGCCCTTCATTACTCTCAAAAGATGCCTGGTTCTGTGACAGTGCTGTGTTCTCCATGGCTGCTGCTTTGCAGGCAGGACCATCGACATGTCATGTCCAAAAAGATGCCATTAACAAAAGTCCCAGATTTGGTAGTTTTGATGCCAATATGAAAATGATTGATGATACAAATAATTTAAAAAGAGTTTTCCAATCATTTTCTGGCACAGGTGACCTGCCAGAACCAACCACAGAGCCCTCTCACACAGAGCAGCATTGCCATTTGCTTTTTTCCCAATTTTTTTTCCCTGGCAGAAATGTTTCTTGCCCAGAGTTATAAACTGGGTGCTCTGGATTGCTGGGATTTGCCTCACTTTGGGGTGAAAGTTTGTCAAGGTAGAGCAAAGGCTCCCTCCTACCCCTGGCAAAGCAGAACAGGCTGCTGTAGCTGCATATCCCTCCTGCCTCTCCTCTGTGGTGTCTGCAGAATTTCTCAGTGCTGCAGGGCATTTTCAGCTTCGTGTCTAAATGCTGCTGGAGTTGCCACCTCATTTGCCAGACTGGTGACCAGACCTGCATCCCATTATTCTTCCTGGTCCCTTCCCTCACAGCATCCTCAGAGCTCTGCACTTTCTAATGACTCCTATTTCTGTCCTCCTTTTTGGTCCCATGGTAAAGTGAGGACAAAGAGAAATTAATGCAGATGAAAATCATTCAAAAAAAAAAAAAAGAATTAGAAACTGCTAATGTATGGGGTGGAATAATGCAGTGTGAATTTTCAGGCATTACAAACAGGGAGGGCAATTTGTTCTATCTCATTCTACTATTTCTGCAGAGCTATGGGCTACACTGGTTCCAGGGTGTTCTCTGTGTTAACCTGGTGCTCTCTTAGCACATCCTCCTCCTCAGACCTCATCATCAGCTGTAATTTATCTCCCCCCATTCCTGTAACCCACATACTTGAGGCTGAATTTTGCCTTTAATCTATAAATTTCTGGATTTTTCTGGTTGAGTGAAGAGTGTGTCATAAGAAAATATGAATTATTTAGAAATAGTATTTCGAGATGGAGCAGGTAGAAAGCACCCAGGACTGGGAGAAAACAGCAGCCTTCTCCAGCTCTGTAAGGAATGATTGTTTCTTTGTGGTTTAGATTCCTCCAGCACATGTGAATCATTGGTTGCACTGTGGCACAAGCTGAGCACCTGAGCTGAGGGGTGTGTGGAGGTACCTTAGGGGGGGAGCAGGAGTGTTGCATGTGATGGTTACACCTATCTGCAGTAAATCTTACTGGTTCTTTGGCCATGGAGCCTCCTTTTCCTGCACACCCAGTAGTTACTGGTGCAGAAATACAGCAGAAGCCATGAAACTGGGAAACAGGGGAGTTGCTTTGTAGGCAGAGACTGGAAATCCCTGGGGGAAACCAGAGCAGGTAGAGAAGAAAGAGCCTGCTTGGAAGCACTCTGGCTGCTAATGAAAGGGAAAACAGTGAAGAGGGAGTGTGAAGGGGGATTATTACTGAAGCTTTCACACCTTTTGCAGAGCTCCTGCTTCTCTATTCAGATATTTGATGATATGCTGACTCATGGAATTTGAGGAGTTACTCTTTTCCATGGCATGAAATGAGCAAGTGTGGGGGGTTCTTCCTTTTCTTTTTTAACCAACCATTTCCAAAGTTCAGCTTTCTCTGCTTGTAGTAAACACCCTGGTTTTAAATTCAGTAGTGTAAGGCATCCATCTCCATCTTTTCCCCCTGCCTGCTCTGAACAGGGAGCTTTTGGATGCTGGAAAAGATATCTCACAGATTGCAGCTCACAGTTGGGGATGAGTAGGAGTGATGGGCACGGTGCTATTCTCACATCCCAGTGTGCTTTCTGTAATGTGAGAGGATTATTACTGATGCTCTGCTGGCTCTATTCATTGTTGTGAATGAATTATGCTTTTAAGCTGGGCATTAGCCTGAAAATACCTCCAGTTACTTAAGTGGGGATTATTATTACTGGTTGTGTTTAGGGCTGTTCTTCAGAGCCCCACAAGAGAGGAGCCCATTGTGCCAAGCTCTGTATGTGAGATGCTCCCTGCCCCAGCCAGGGTCTCTCTAACACCATATATTTTGGGTGGGGTTGAGGATAAAGCATTCAAATGGGAATTACACACAGCAGAGACTTTTCTGCCAAAGAATGTAAGGAAGACTGACATCTTCTTCCTCCTGATACTCTGGTTTGTCTGAGGAAAGGACAGCATCTATCCCCTGTCCTGGTCTGGATTTGTGTTTTGTGGGGAAGAGTCCTCCCACCAAACATTTTAATGCCTGTCTTTATCTGCTCCTGCTGGCTGCAGCTTTGTTTGCTCCCCTGGACTCCCCTGGATGTGACAGGACTGTGGGCTGAGGGCTGGTGGGGCAGCAAAGGCAGAGAGGGTGAGTGCTGTGCAAGTCCAGCTCTGCATTCACCTCTTCAGTTTTGTCACAGACCTTTAATGCTGAATTACTGAGCATGGAAATGCATTTCACCATAAAGAGCATTTTGAAGAAGAAAGCAAGGAGTCAGCTCACTCAAGGCATTGCCTTTGGATGGCTTTTGGGGAAAGCTGTTGGGAGGAAACAACGCAGACGAGGCCTGTGCTCTCTCATTTGCAAAGATTCAGTTGCAGTCTTGTTTCTCCCATCATAAAATTGTCTCTCTGAGTTTTCCAGGTGGATGCATCACAGGGGCTGGAATGCAGGCTGACA
This sequence comes from Fringilla coelebs, assembly GCF_963513975.1. Classification (NCBI taxonomy): domain Eukaryota; kingdom Metazoa; phylum Chordata; class Aves; order Passeriformes; family Fringillidae; genus Fringilla; species Fringilla coelebs. The sequence goes on from NC_140067.1 coordinate 3,732,065, forward strand.
GGTAGAAATCAAAAGCAGCATGTCTTAGTGATGCTTCATCAGCTGTGAATAACAAGAAACATTCGGGGTTTGTTCTGGAAATCCAGATGCCATCCAGTGTCAGCTCTCAGCTGCTGCTGCTCTGGGCAAACCTCCTAATATGTCACAGGCAGAATATTTGCTGTGCCCTGGATTTTGCTCCCACAGACATTTGCCTAATGTGTCTGTGTGGCAGCTCTAAATCAGGTGTCAGCTTCTGTCTGAACTGAAATCTCCATTGCCCCTGCAGCCTGGAGTTCAGGGGACAACACTGAACATGTTCTGGGGATGATTTGTGCTCAGCTCTTAACAACTTAGATGACTAATTGCATGAAGTCAGAAAGCAAACACAAACTCTCCAGAGCATTGTGGATTTGCATAGTGATGCTGATAAATAACCCAACCATGGAGAGGATGAGATCTGCAGCAGCCAGTCAGAGCTTGGGAGTGACCTCCCCACCCCATCTATAAGGGATAATATGTCCCTTTTCCAGTCACACACCCATTTCCAGTCTGTGAGCAGGGGTCCAAACTCATGTTACTCTGTGTATGTAGGTTTGTACATAGTCTGAAGTTACTTGGCCTGAATATTTTGGATATAGTTTTATCTGTGGGAATATAGAGACTTAATAATTGGAAGAAGAGTATTTAGAGGTTTACAAAAGTGTGCTGCATGCTGCAAACCACACTTGTATCTCTGGGTATTAAACTGTATTTTGTTTGACAGTGCACTTCATAATGGATTATAGGAGTAATATTTTATCAAGAGCTCAAGTACCAAAAGGAGAGCATTCCCCACAGGACTCTCTTCCCTTAATGTGCTTAAGGTTGTATCCAATATTCAGGAAGCTCCTTGTATTCTAAATCTAAAGGTACCTCTTCAGAGATGTAAGAAAACATGTTTTTGTTCCTCATAAATTCCACATCAACAAGCCAGTGGTAAAAAGTTAATTAGAGCATCCTTTCAAACTCCAGGCTTCAGCTGGTAAAAATGGGGAGGGGGGAAAAACCAATGAAATGCACGATAGTGCTGTGCAATTTCTTCAAATAAAGATCATTAAAGTTTCTGACAAGGCTTTGATGCTGAAGCTCTGCCTTGCTCGTAGCAAACACCCAACTAAAGCAAATCCTGGACCTGTGTGACAGCCCCTGAACGTTTCCATTAGCATGGCATCATTCTAATGCATTTAGTGCGTGTGTTTAATGCTAAATGCATTAGCACTTAATGTCAGCAGCTCCAGACCTGCTCAAGTCAAGGGGTTAACACAAATTAAGAATTGCAAGAGAGATTTGTCACTCTTTATAGCTCTGTGTTAGGAGTCCTAATTTCATTACTGAAGCTACTCTGCAAAGAAAGAGTATTATTTTTGTGTAAGGCTCTTTTTTTCCTTTGGGAATTAGAGAGCAATTGCCCTGCCAGCACTTGGTTTCCCAGTAACACCTCTCAAAAAGCACCACTGTAGCATCATGTAAATATATGTAGTAACAGAGTAAAACCTACAGAATACGTTACCCAAGACGTTTAACTATCAGCTTAACATTAAAAAAATCAAGTTGGACATCTGTGGCTAAAGGTGGGTTTTTGTTTTGTTTATTCTGTCTAAACCCAGACCATTTTGGACTTTAGTAGCATGGGGGAATGAGGCCAACCCATGAAAAACATCAACCCAGGCTGTAGCTCCAGGGAGCTTTCCCTCAGCACCAGGTGAGGGTTAAACAGCTTAATCTTTCCATTTGACCTTGCCCCTGGTGGTGTTTGCACAGACAGAGGCACAGCAGTGCACTGATTCTCACTGGGGAGCAGCCCAGGTGAAAAACAAAATGGGAGGGAGATCTGGAACAACAGAGGAGCTGGGTTAGAGGCTGGAATGAGCACAGAGGGGTGGGCATCACTTTTGCCATATTGCTGCTGGCTGCTTAACTGCACAGAGGTTGTTTTATTATTCAGTGTGCAGCGAGGAAGCTGCACCTGGTCTCTTTTCCAGCCCTGCAAAGTGACAGGGATTTGTTGCCTTGGTAGGAATTCCTCCTAGCAGCAGTGTTAAAGTCAATGGGACTGCAAACAGAGAGTAGAGAATATGCCAGACTCGGTAGGGTCAGGATCAAGAGCTGTTATGTTGATTGACCTCAGGAAAAGATTATTTTGAAGGGGTTTTTAAATTATTTTAATTAAAGCGTGTATTTAGATGAGTGGAGTTTATGCTAATTACACTTGTATGTCACCATCCTTCTTGAAAAAGTTTTAGAATTCTTAAAAACTTGAGCTTCTCTCAGTGCTTCAGTGAGATGGTGCTGAGCTCATCCCCACAGAAAGGCAGTGAGGAAAACACTTACTCAGCCATCAGCAGCATGTCCCAAGGGCACCAGCAGGTCCTGGCTGCCCTGGCCAGGGGCTCCCTGCAGGCACCTGGAGCCAGGGCTCCATTCCAGCTCCTCCCTGTGAGCTGTGAGCTGTGTCACTGGCTCTGTTCTTCAGAGCCCCACAAGAGGGGAGCCCACTGTGCCAAGCTCTGGATGTGAGATGCTCCCTGCCCCAGTCAGTGTCTCTCTAAAACCATATATTTTGGGTGGGTTGAGGATAAAGCATTCAAATGTGTCACAGGGTAACGTGGCAGGAATTAAGGTGTTGTCTCCCACCTGGTTCCTGTTCAGAGACCTTTGCTCTGTTTTCCTTGAGGACAAGTTCTTCTGTTCGGTTCTTGGCTACACTTGGAGCGTCTTGCTCCTGGCAGAGGTGCAAGTATACTTTGTGTTGCAGATTTGGCCTTATGGCTGTGGGCCAGGTCCAGCCTAAGCAATATTTCTGTGTGATTTGTTAACTTTTCTCCATGGAAAGTCTAAGAGTGCTGTAAGAGCTGACTTCTCTTGCACCCTTCATCTGTCTTCAGCAGGTCCAGCTGAGATCCAGATCTCAGAGGGTCTGATCCTGCTCTTGTCACTCTGAGAAGGGTTGCCTCAAGATCCCAATAATTTGTTTTCTCCTATCACTACCTCACTCCCCTGCTGCAGAGCTCTGGCTGCAGCCTTGGTTCACACAAGGACCAGTGACAATGCTGGGCCTTCAGAGGGATCCAAACATTCGCCTCTCTAACTCAAAGCCTAACCCCTGTACTTCCCTTCCCTTTCCATCCATCCTTAACCTTTCAAAGTATTCTTAACATCCTCCCCTTTCCACAAGCTTGCTTTGTTGCTAGCATGCCAGCACATCCCTGGGATTATGGCCACAAGAATGATTTGCTCCAGGGAGAGCTGGAGCAGAGCTGTACCCCAAGGGAAGAGCTGGCTGTGGAGCAGCTCATTCCCTGTCCTGCTGCACTGCTCAGCCTGCAGCAGTTTGTTCACACAGCCATAGCCCAGCACCAGCCTCATTAACCCTGCCATGGCCCCAGAGCACGTTGCTATCAGATGAGACAGCCCAACATTTTCTGTGAGAGCAAGAACTTGAAGTGGTTTTCTTAGTCTGAAAACCAGCCAGCTGATCAGCTGCTAGTTACGTGCTTGACAGCAGTGATAAAACACCTATAAAAAATAAGGTGTATCAATAATAGAGTCTAAATTGACTATGGGAGGAATGTGAGCATTGAGCATCCCTCTGCTTATCCTTAATTGATTGCAAGGGATCATTTTAAATTGAGGGGAAAATCCAGCTAAAAATGTATTCATGGGAGGGAATCAGCACCAAGTGTCTGCTTGGTGTGCCTTGATTTTAATGTTTCTGGCTTTCATTTTATGAAGTGTTAGATGAGTGGATAAGCAACAGGAGTTATATGATAAGGTTGTCTGTGTTCTGCATTCACATTTGGGTGGTAATTCCAGATGAGAAAGGGAGCCCTGTGATTTGTCACACACGTTGTGCTGGCTTTCACAGACTGTTCTAAGACTGATTTAGCTGATTTTGGGTGAGGTGGAAATTAATTAACAGGTGCCAGCAAACATGGCTCCCCATGAAAATCCGAGTGGGGAAGGAGGATGGATCTCTGGCTGTGCCACCCAAAGGATCAAGAGAATGGACAGGGAGCAGGGATAGCTGGTGATGAGAAGTGAGACAAAAACCTGGAGCTGGTGGGAGTTTGATCCCCATTGTCTAACAAGCCCTGTGGGATGTGCCAGCAATAGGGCATCTCCAGGACAGGCTCTTGCAGCAGGAGGGATGTGAATGTCTGGGCCAGGCAGGAGTGGGCAGGAGTCTGAGCTTGGTTCTCCCTCCATTCCATGGGATCCAGCCCTGGCTGGAAGGCTGCCCTGCCTACCCCTAGCCCAGCTGTCTGTGCTCTATAAAATGAGACCTTTCCTTCCTCATACATCCCTGCTTCAGCACACCTTGAAACTGGAGAGAGTGATAAATTGAGCTCAGGCTGTTCCTTGGGAAGAATTACAGCTGTCTGAACAGCCATGCATGCAGGCTGGGTATTTTCCTCTCTACTTTGCCATTTTGAAGTGACATTTGCTTTATCCAAGCAGTCATATTAAAATCACACATCTCAGTAGCCCTTGTTTATTAGTCTATGCAGTAATTTTCAGACATTTTATTGTGGTTTTGGCAGTCTTCTTTATATTGTTGAAACTTTAGGAAAAAAAAATGTTAAAACAACAAAACAACCCCAAACCAAAACCTGTTAAAATTCCTGATTACTTATATGCTGTACCAAGTATATAAACAGTCCTCTGTATTTCAGGGGTTTTTAATGTGTGACCTCCCCAGTATAAATCTCAATAGACAAATTTAGATCTCAACACAAAACCAAATTGCTTGCTGTTTATGAAATGCATATATTTGTGTTGTAAATGCAATCCAATAACACCACTATTGTCAGGATCGCTTTCTTTTTGCTTATTGAAATTACATGCACATTTAAAATAGATTTATAACTGCCTATTTCCATATCCAAGCAAAACCTGGCATTTCACTAGCTCTGCCTTTGATAGTCAAGACTTCTGTAGATGTTTTCATGATTTCTTTCTGGTTAGTGGAAACAGGAGCTGTTTATTTTGATGGGTTTTATTTTTTGCATCTCCAGCAAAAATTGCATCTACTCAGTTATGTCAGTGCCATAGTTCTGATTTATTAAAAACACATGTAGTTTGAATAGAACCTTGTACATATAGATATAGATTAATGGAAACTTTTATTTATTTTTAATATGCTTATAGCAAGTAGAATCTAACTCCAGGTTTAATTTTGCTTCTAAAACTGAATTTATTGAATTGAAACCCTGTGACTTTGCTGGCACTTGTGCTGTCACTCCTCAGGGGAAGTGGGGAGTGTGCCTGGTGTGACAGCTCTTCCAGGGGTGCCTCCCTCAGGGGCTGCTGGGTCCTGCTGCTCACCCCTGGCTCTTTTGGGTGCTGATGTTTGTCCCAGGACTAACAGTGGGGAGCAAACTTGCTTAGACTCTGCAGAAATTCAGCTCAGCCAAGACTGACTTGACAAACCTTTATTCACCTGTGACAGGGAGCAAACATAACCCCAGGGACTTGGGATCAAGCAGATGGAAAGGAGTTTAACCCCAAAACACTTCCAGCTAGAGTTCTTCTTTATACAGCATAATCCTCTTATGCCTCCACCTATTTCTTATCTCACTCAGTGGTTGAATATTTTATTTGCAAATCTTGCATGTGGGTTTCATTTATATTGCACACTCTGTGTTCAGTGCATGCTGTGTGTCTTTCCACGCTGGGGTTGTGTCCTTCCCAGGCTGCGTGCAACATCACAGAGCCTTGGACAGACCTTGGCTTGTCCTTGGACAGCTCCCTCTGCTTTTTCTTGCCCATCAGGCTCAGGGAGTGTTTGGACAACACTCTCAGGCACGTGGTGGTGTTCTTGGGGCTGTCCTGTCCAGGGCCAGGAGCTGGACTTGATGATCCTGTGGTCCCTTCCAGCTCAGGGAGGATTTTATTATTAGACTTTATTCTTAAGACCTTCATAGAAATGTTCTTACCTATGCCAGAATTCACCCAAAGAAATGATTGGGGCTTTTTTCTTCCTTGTTTCCAATAAGCTGTTTGCAGCATGTTCTTCCTTGTGTGCACAAGTCTTTTTGGGGTTGAGGGCTCACTGGTGATCCCAGGTTCATCCAGCATCAGCTGGAATAAATAACTGCTCTGTGCAACCCAACCAAATGGAGGGGGTAGGATGTTCTGGCAGAAATGAGACTGTATCTGTAAATTACCTTGCAAACCACATCTGAAAGGTGCTAAAGAAACACCCCTACAGGGATTACCAATGCATAGAAATAAAATGAAATTTTGGATGCTAAATAACTAAACAAAACCCAAAGACAGATATTAAAGCCATCGTGGAAAGGCTATAAATCAGTTGCAGGCAATAGGTTGGAGCAGAGTGTGGAGGTGCTGGAAACACATCTGTCATCAGGGAAGCTGTACAGTCTTGTTTCCTGACTGCAGAGAGAGAAGCTTTGATCACAGCTCTCACTGAAGCACTAATTTCTTAAAAGCTGACTTAAAAGCCAGCATAAAGTTTAAAAAAGAATGGGAGTTTATTACTTTGAAATCTTGTTTTAAATGTTGGTTTTCTTTCTTTCTTAGTAATATGCATTTTAATAAAAGTAACTTATGGCCCCTAGGATTTTGATTCCATAAGTTGATTTCATCCTTTTCTTCTTGCTTACCTGTCAACCTCATTCCATCAACTCTTTAATGTAATATTTCTTTCATTAGTGAGTAGTGACTAACACTGGGGAACTGGAACTGCTGGGGTTGGGTTATGTAGTGCTGTAAATCAGGTCAAAACAGTACTTGGACACATAAAAGAAATACTGCTTGTCAGGTGGGTATTTATCCTGAAGCTTTAATTCAGGTCAGTGGTAAGCTTTTAAGGTAATCTCTCATTCACTGCACTGGGGTTCTTGGAGTGCACAAAGTGGATTTCTACAACGTGAAATGAAGTCAGAAGAGACACTCCAGGAGTTCACCTAATCTGTCTGCTAATGGACACTTAGCCCACTTAAACCCAGCCTGGGCTGGTCTGAAATAGCTGCCCCAAAATTCAGGGCCCACAGCTGTTAGTTCAGTTACTGCTCTTGGCTTGGTGGTGAACATCAGGCTGGGAAAGAGCAACCTGGTGGGTTAACTAAGCTAGAAACACATGAAACAAAATGAAAAACCACTTGCATTTATTAGGGTTTGTTCATCCACAGTTTGAATGTTGGTTGGCTCTGATAGTGTGTTGGGATAAGGAAATGAATGTTTGAAATAGTGACCTCCTCCTCAGTAGAAAAATGGAATAACCAGAGATGCTCTGTGGGAAAAGGGCAATGATGGACAGTGGTGTTAAACAGAACTGCTTGGATTGGTCCTTGGAGGTCAGGAAGGGTTTAAGGGAAAAACCAACCCTGTGTGGGTTGGGTTTGTGCCCAACACTTTCAGATTTGGCTGTGGGGTCTGTGTTTTGGTTTTTGTTTTACCATCCTCAAATGACAAATGATGAGAGGTATTAGGATCTATTGTTTTGAGCTGAGATTTCTAAATCTGCAGAAGGAATTATCCCCTGGATATTGTCTCAGGCTCAGGACAGGGTAACATTCTGGCTGATGTGTTAAGTGTTTCATCTCGTATGAGGATGTCACATCTACTGCAGCAAGCACATATCTTCTGGGTTTGATTCCATGTGAATCCCTGATAATGCTACAAGGGAATAAGTGCAGGAGAACCTGTGTTAAGTGACATCTCATTGCTGCCTTTCACTTAGTTAAAGCCAATAATAGGCTGAAGAAGGAACAGATGTAAGCTCAGATATGCTGTGTAAGTACTTTCAGTGCTTATTCAGTGGTGCCAGGTGCATGAATGTGGGAAAGCTCTGGGAGATCTGAATAATACCCATGCAGGTCAGCTGCTATCATATCCTGATATCAGATCTCCAGAACAGCGCTGGGAGAACAAGGATAGAGCTTTTCTATCCTTGAAGACTTCAGAATTTCAGTCTTCCAGTGCTGATGCACCATTGGCATTGAAGGCTGGGAGCCTCCTCCCATTCCTGTCCCAGAATTGACAGGATTTTGGGGTAACAGAATTTACCTTGACACAATTACTAATGTGAAAAGACTGTACCACTAAAAATACAGATCCATGCCTCAGAACCAGAATTACTTTCTCTCATCTTGCATTAAATGTTTCAGTGCTTTAAATACAGGCCTGAAGATACAGACTGGGGGGAGAAGTGCATGAAATTTTATTTGGGAAGTTTTCTTTTTTTTTTTAACTTGAACAAAAGGGTCTAGGAAACACTAAGAAAGGGGAACAGCTTTTCCTCTGAAGATTAGAGAAACCAGCATTTTTTAAAGCAATCCATCTTGCCAGGCTGTAAAACCCCAGTGCCTTTCAATGGAAAGGACTGGAACTGACAGAGTTGTATTTTAGGATGTGCTATTCCAATAGTCTGCCTGCTGTTACAGAAGTACAGACATGACCAGTGCTGAATCTTGCCCTTTTTTAAAGACAGCTGAGGAGTGAATTTTCTGGGGCATATCTGAAGAATCTAAAATCGAGAAACTGTCACTGTATTGCCCTCTGAAACATCAAATGCTCCCAGCCAGGAATTTCTCCTACAGAACCTTGGAATACAGAACTTTTGAAGGTTCCTTCCAACATGACCTATCCTAAATCCCAATTTAAAAAACCCAGAATCACTTGGTGACCCTGCCTGGGAGCCCCTTCCCCCTCCCTGACAATTTTCCTTCTGCAGGTGTGGACATTAGAAACTACTGACTCTGTAGGAGCAAAATTTCTGTGCTAACCTGAAAAACTGGACTTGCTTGTGACATTCAGGATTTTCTCATTTATCATAAATTCTAGGTGAGATGTGCAGAACATCTGAACCTCTTCTCTGTCTTAACAGATCACTTGGATTTCTGAAAAGATGCTGAAATTCAGAATACATTGAGTTGACTTTACCCTGCTCCCCTGAGAACAGACACAAAAGCTGTGTTTCAAGTGAAGAAGGCCCCTGCTCTGAGTTTGTCTTTAGGGTTTGCATTCCAGTTGGATTGCTGCTAAATAGTCCTTCCTTTTTTTGGTTCAGGCCTGGGAGGGAGGCTTGTTGGTAAGTTTAGCAGTAGCTGTGTAAGCTTTATTTTTACTTAGCTGTGTTATTTTGTTCTCATGACTGTTGCAATCTCCTGCCATCTGGGGGCTTCTGGACCTGCTTCAATAAATCCTATTGGCTTTTCCTGTTGCTCTGAGGATTTCTGCAGAGGGAAGGGGAAGTGGATGGTTTATGCAGTGGATTCAAGGCTGTTGAAGGAGCCTTAGACATACTTTACTTGTTTGTTCTTGTGTAAAATTGTCGTGGTAAGCTGCCATAGATAGAGCCAAGGAAGAAATTGGTGACTTTACTTAATTGACAAGCTGACACAAGGTGTAAGGGAGCTGCTAATCCCCTTCCTGTTTTTCCACAGCAGAGCAGTGCTGCTGACTTCTTGGAACATGTGTGTGTGCTCTTGGGTGGATCAAACTGCCAGGAACCATCCTTGAAAATACCAAGCGGTGCCTGCTGAGAATGCCACCTTCCAGAGCTACCATCACCAGACACTGCAGTGCAGGGAGGTTTCCAGGAGGATCTCTTGTGTGCAGTGGTCATGACTCCTGAAAAATTCTTGCAGCAGAGGCCTTTCTTGGAAAAGTCACCTCTTTCCACTTACACGTTGCATTGTGGCTTTTGTAAAGTGCTTGCAGTGCTCTTAGGAGTGCTTATTTATAAGTTTCTGTGTGAAGCCCCAGTGTTTTACACAGCAATTTTCTCTCCCAAGAGACTGTGAAATGAGTCAGCCCAGCAGCCCTCTGTGATTCCAGCGTCTGTATTAGGAGCTAGAGGATGTGTGTGATCCAACCTTTCATTTTACTTCTTGTTTTATAGACTTATTTTCACTTGGCACGTTACTCATCCCTCCCCCTCTGTAAACACACCACTGGTGTAGATTTCCTCAGACCAGTTTTTATTCTCTTTGCTCTTTTGCCCTGCTGATGGTCCTGCTCAAATATTCTGTGGCCTTATGGTCACCTTTGGTCTAGCTGGCACATGGTCATTGTATCAGCAATTCTCAGTTTCCAAATTGCCATGTTTAATAATAGTGGTTTTGAGATTCAGCATTGTCAACTTTGACTGCTCCCTTGACCTCCTCATTTTCCTGGGAGGTAACTGGGAATAGCTGTATAATGGGAGAATATATTAAAAGAAATGCAAGTGGCATTTATTACTCCTCTGACGAAGCTTCATTTGTAAATGCTGGTTAATGGGGATGTAGCTGCTGTCCAATGTGCTCACAGTTAGCTGGTGCGCTGCATGCCAAACAGATCTGTGCCTTTCCTGCTGCACTGCAAAATAACTCACATTTGCTCTCAGGAGTGAGAAACAAGCTGTCCTTACCCTTCTAGAGTAATAATCCATTCAGTATGCAAGTGGATTAGTTTGAGTGGTTGGGTTAAAGAAACCTTTTTATAAGAAGAAATAAACCTACTAGGTAGATAATTAGCTTCTGCTTTTGTTTTTAATGACTTTAATCCCAGGGTTTAGTCTTTTGGGCCTTTTTTTTAAACATAGGTATTCCAGGCATTCTCTGAGTCCTCTTGTAACCTTTTGATGTGGTGCTGATGCCCTCTTAGATAGCCACAAGTGACACAGCTTCAGCTCCAGCAGGTCCAGAAGAATGACAAACAGCAGCCAGGTGTACTGATTCCTAATGGGAAATATGAACTGAATGGAAGTGATGTTCCACAGTTGATGGCAAGGCCAGACCCCAGATCTGGAGCTCTCTGCTCAGCTTTATGCCTCTCGTGGAGCAATTAATCATCTAATTGAGCTTTTGTTTCTTGTTTGAAAAAACTACACTTTGCACAATTCTAACCAAGACAATTTCAGAAATCTTAGGAGCATCAGATTTGTGTCACCTTATATTTGGACCTCAAATATTACTTGAACATGTCTCCTTTTTTTTCAGTTGTAGAGAAACAGGTGATTGCAGAAGTGAGCACCCCATGAAGATCTGTCTTCCATCAGTCTGTAAGTTCTTTAAGATGATCCTGTCTTGCTTACCCAGCACCTGCACATGAGAAGCAAAGGGACCCCAATCCCTTTGTCCTTTGTGTGTTCATGATCATACTGAGATCATCTACAAGCAGTTTTCACTGTATGTGTAGGGCCAGAGAATCAATAATTGATCACAAGTCCAGAGACACCTGCCAATGGTCTATTTATAAATTTAGTGAAATCCTTGGGGATAAAAGAGCTTTATACATGCAAATATTCACTTCTCTTCTACGTGGGGTAAAGCTGTTTCCATCTCAAAGGATGAAAATCCTGGGACTGTTGGTGGAATTGAGCCCATCTTTTAATGATCCTCTCAGCAGAGTTGCCAGGCTGACATTTGATTATCTCTGAACAGCATTGTGCCACATTACTCCCTCTCCCAAATGGATTGCTTACCCATGCCTTTAGCAACACCCTGGCTGAATTAATTCAACTCTCCCTGGAGTGCTTCCAGCAGAGACAATTCACTGGTAACAACTAAGTAAAAGCTTCCCTTCCAGGATTTTAGCTCAGGATTTTAACTGGTGTGCTGTGCTCTTCCTGGGGTACATTATGGTGGCAGTTGTATCCTGGGCTGCACCCAAAGGGTGTGGAAAGGTCCAGGGAGGGGCTCTGCCCCTCCACTCTGCTCTGCTGAGAGCCTACTTGGAGTGCTCCCTCCACCTCGGGGTGCACAGAATCACAGAATGTCTGGGTTGGAAGAGACCTTCAAGATCATCAAGTCCAACCCAGCCCCAATCCCTCAACCAAACCCTGGCACCCAGTGCCACATCCAGGCTTTGTTAAACACACCCAGGGATGGGGACTGCACCATCCCCTGGGCAGCCATTGCAGAACTTTATCCCCTTTCTGGAAAAAACTTCTCCCTGCTGTTGGTCCTGTATTTCCCTTGGTGCAGCTTGAGGCTGTGTGCTCTGGTTCTGCAGCTTGGCTTCTGGGCTGATTTTATAAAGGTGGAGCAGCATTCCCACCTTCAAACTGTTGATCCCACCCTGTCCACGGCTCTGGAAGCCAGGGCTGGCTGGTTACTGGCGCTGCACAAAGACTGGGTATGGCTGTGGCTGGCTTAATCTCTTGTTTGCATTCAGGTAATTTCAGTGATCTCTTTGTTATTGCTGTCCTAAGCTCTGTCCCTGCCTGTAACTAATATGACCTGAAGGCAGTGCACCTGTTGGGAAAACCTTCATTGTTTCCCGAGGAGAGAGCCAAGAAAACAGCTTCTCCTCAGAACATATTTCCCTTCAAAAAGGCTGGGATTAGATCCAGCCTTCAAACTTTATGGATAATGCTCCTGTCTGATTTGTCGTTTGTATCTCTGCCATTTCTATTGGCAGAGCATCAGGTCTGAAAGAGCCTCTGACCCAATAAATGCATGAATTATTTAAGATGTGAGCTAATTTTCTTCAGGCATTGTAATAGATCAAAACATGATAGCAGCACAGAGGACTGTTTTCTGGAATTCCATTCAAGTATCCTTTAAACATTTTAAATATATTTGCATTATGGTCAATTAAAAGGAGCTGAAACAATGCTAATAGTGGATTTCTTATTACTAATGCTTTTAAAGTTCCTAGATTTGTGCTTTATGCTTGAGGGTAAAGCCCCACCTCTAACTAATGAGAGCTAAGAAGAAGCTTCCCTGTGGGCAGATTATTCCATAAGTGCTGCATGGCTGCTGGCTTGTCTCCCCAGCTCAGGAAGGGCTAACATCCTGCCAAAGTCTCCTCCAACCTCTTCCCTCAGGGCATTGTTTATTAATTCAGACAAAAACCTCTGAGAATAACGCGGAGCAAAGCTGCTCCTCGAACACCACAGCCTTTGTTCCATGCCCTCTGCTTTATCTCCTCTGCAGCTGTAGGGGAAAGCTCTTTAGTGCATGTTCATCTCAGTCTCTCCAGGTCTCATTTCAGCACCAACCATTCCCTTTCCATCTGGATCTCCAAACTGCAGGGCTGGTCTTGGCTGAAGCGGGCAGGATCCTGGACAGACAGCCCCTCCATCTGGGCTAAAACACCAATTTCACTGTTTCTTTTTTAATTATCAGCCGTAATAATGAAATGAAGACAATAATGTGGGCATGGAATTGCTTCAGAGATGCTTCAGCAAAAGGAGGGATGTCTCTGTGCACACAAAGCCATTGTCACCCATGGCTGTGACAAATGCACTTGGTGGGCCAGCACTCCATGCCATGGAGCAGTGTGGCTGCTCTTCCAACCCACAAATACAATGCCTAGAAACCTATTTTCGTACCACTTTTTGAATGTATTGTTTGGCATGCAGCTTGTCTCCAGCTAGGGTTTACATTTATAACAGCTGCTCATTTCTAAAAGTATAAAGAAAAAGAGTGCATTCTAATTTAATTAAATAAATAATTTAAATTTTTATAAGGGCTGCTTCAAATCTCTAACTGAAAAATCTTTACAGACTGCATGTGATTTAGTTTTAACACAAAAGGGACACTAAACACATTTTTTCTAATTTTTTTTTAATTTTGTGAAACTTAAATCAGTAATTGGCTCTTTAATAGAGCTGAAACTGTTGATTTTTAACTGAATTTCAAAGCATGTTTGAATACAGAGAGCAATTCAAAAATTCTTGTGAGCAGCAGTTTTAGTAGCTGCCATAGCAACAAGTAGAGTATCCAAGCCCTTGCTCCCCTTTGGGGGCTGGAAATTCCTGGAAAGGACAAGATCTACAGACATTTAGAGTGAGTTTTGCAAACACAACTTGCACTGGGACAATCCCTGGGAGGGCAATCCCAATTTTAACCTGGAAATCAGGGAGACATCAGGCATCTAGAGATGGCAGCCCTAACTGAGAATAACAGGGAAACTTGGAAAAATTAAATGTTATATGGGTTTTAATGCAATCTGTGTACTTTTCATGGAACAATCTGCATAATTTCTAGTATCTTCTAGTTTAGTTTTAATCTCTTTTATCTGTATGTTCTTGTCTGTTCTGTGCATTTTGGAAGCCTTCATCTCCATTCTGTCACCTGTGCCAAGAATTCAGGAGTTTTATCTTATTAATGCTGTCACTTCTGTGTTGGTCTGCCCTTACAATAATGCAGGAAAGACTGAGGGCAGAGCTCTGAACAAGCCGCACATTTTGAAAAGAGGAGAGTTTGAGATGTTCTGCTGCTTCTGGGACCTTTGAACTTCTTCAGACTCCTGGAAGCCAAACAGAGCTGAATGTCAGAGCTGTCCTTATCTTAACAATAAGCCAAATCAGAACTCAAGATCTTAATTAACATTTCTACATTTCTAGTTACTTTTGTGAACACAATAGAACTGATTATTACTGAAAGCCTCCTCAAAGAAGTTAAATTAATCTGATAAATCAATGTGGCCAATGCAGATAAGTCTGGTGGAGCATTTTCAAGCTGCACCAGGATCTGTCAAAAAGAGTAATGAATGTAACAGATTTTCAAAAGTACACATTTTGGAGGCAGGGAGGAGTAAGATAAATGACACACACCAACTTCATTAACTTGCATGCTGGGTAACATGAGGCTGCAAATATGAAATTAAACTGGGTCTGCTGAGGCAACTTGATGACAATAATGGAGAAAGCAGAAACTGCTGTGAGTGACAACTCCAGAAACAGATGGCAAAGAAGGAGAAAGGATGTATGGGAGCAATGGTGTGACATTGGTGCTCCTTCAGATGTATCCAGCTTAACAATAACAATAACATAATAATAATAATAATAATAATAATAATAATAATAATAATAATAATAATAATAATAATAATAATAATAATAATAATAATAATAATAATAATAATAGCCTTGCTGTGAATGAAATTCCCTCCCCTGTCTCATCCAAGCATGTTGAAGATCACTTGGTAGTAAATTCATCATAAACTGAGGAATTGCAAAGGCCTCAGCCTTTGCAGAAGATTACAAAGTGAGCCAACAGCTCTGCTTCATGCTTGTAGCAAGCACTGCAGTTTCCAGGGAAGGTTCTTAGAACTTTAGGGGAGAACCTGGCATCTTATTCTTGTTGAGGATCATCTTTTCACCATGCCAGGACTCTGCTGATAGGTGGTTTTGGATGCCAGTGATACAGGAGTGGAAATGTGAGATAGAGTAGCTGTGCTTATCAGAAAGTGGAAGTGATAAGTTTCCCACTCATAAAAAAGACATTTTTTCTCTTTCTTATGCATGAAGTCACAGAAGCAAAGAGAGGAGGGTCATGTACACAGAAATGTCAAAAAAAGAGCCTAGCCTGAAATTAAGAGGGAGAAGAGGGTATACCTAGAGCCATGGAAAAAAAAGAAAATTGCGAGGTATTAGAGGAAAGCTGGAGTTGCCCTCCCAACAAGGTTTGACTTGGGAGTTGCATCCCTGACCTCCACTAGCATCAAATGTCAGGCCAGAGTGGCCTTTTCAATATTCTCATAAGCCTTTCTGACATTAAGGGATGTCAGATAGGCTGGAAAGGACTTAAATTAACACAGGAGGTGCCATTTGCTCACAGAGTGCTGGCCCTGTGCATCATTTGGGGCACTATTCCAGATTCCCCCTGCTGGACCACACATCTCTCATCTCCTGCTCACAGCTGCCTCCCCCTCCATGGCCTGCAGGAGTGGTTGTTGATTTAGAACAGCTTAATGTAGTAGATTTGAATATTTGTTCAGTTTTCATTCTTGGTCGATTTTGTGACCCCACAGACTCCCAACTTCCAGCTGAACTTGGAGCAGGGAGTATCAGAAATCTCACAAGGGTCTCAAGACAGCCAGTCCAAAGCATTTGTGTTTGGACCAGATTAACATCCACACAAACCTTTGGGAATGCAGCTCTCACTGTTCCCTTAGCATCCAACCAACAATGCCTGCTAGCTTTGTGGAATATTCTGGCGATTTAGGATAATAAAAAATATTTCAGAGGAACCTCAGGAACTTTTGCACAGTGCAATCCTCAGACTTGGATCTGAATGAGAAGAAACTGCATCCTCTGCAAGGCGTGCTCATGTTTCTCTCTCCAGAGTTAGGGGACAGGGAATGAGAACAGGTAACTTGTTTACAAGGTTTTCTTCTCTTTCAACTCTCTGAGCAATTTATGTCACCTTTTTTCATGGGAGATGCTGAGACAGACTTGCCAGCTCAAACTAAAAGATAAAATAAAACAGATGAAGGGGGTGGAGGGGGGAAAGCGTTCCAGTTTTTTTTTCCAGTTCTGTACAATGATACAAAAAGTGGGTTATGAACTAAAATATTGAATCACAATTCTTCAGGCAGTTTTATACTTAAATCATAGTCTTGTCAAGTCTGTGTTTGATATGGTTTAATTAATGCTTCCCTTATGTTGTGTTTGATTTTGATGTGTGTGTGATAGATTCCCACAACCTCAGGTGATCAAAACCAGGCATTTGTCAGTGTCAGAGCCCGTGCCGAAGCCTCGGTCGGCTCCGTGCACACCCTGGATGAGGAAGGTGGCAATGGGTTATTAGAGGAACATGAAGCAGCTATTAAGAAATCACCTGCAGTAAATGAAGCCAATCCTGATTTCATTAGGCTGCACAGAAACCAGGATCAAATGAATTTGGCAAGAGAAGTCAAACTGAGTATGACATGCCCTGCAACGGCAGAGGGCTCTTCACAGCCTGTAGCTTTGCATTTGTTAGCAAGGTTTGCTCACTCTTCCAGTGCAAAACCCTCATTTTCAGCAGTGAGCAGCTGAAGGTCCTTGTTTTTCGTGAGACAATGTTTGCAAACACCTTTATTATTTGAGACAATCCAAAAGGAGGGGAAGGAGACAGAGCATGTAATTGTTCTCTTAGGGCTGGTGGTGGGATGCACAAGCAGTTAGGAAGGAAGCTCAGAAGTCTTGTGGTTGGGATTTGCTCACAGATGGAACTGGCAGTGACAGCAGAGCCTGGGATCAGCTTCAGCCAGCAATGGCTCTTTTTCTCCTGTTTCCCTGGGTAACCTCCTCAATCACTTAGGATGCACCATGGTATGTCACCTTCCGCTCCTGGCTCGCTCCTTGTGATGTTTCAAGCACCCTCAATGCTCTTAATTTCCTTAAGTGTTAAGGAAAGTAATACCTGGTGTCTGTAAGGCAGTGCTTGATGGGATAAAGTGCTTTGATAAGCTCTTAATTATAAGGATTCTTATAATTTGTTGACTTCCCTTCCCAGCCATAGTGGGATGTTTCTACCACGAGGCCTTCTCAGCACTGTCATTTGACATAATTCTGCTGATTTCATTAACTTTCACTGATTTTTTTTTTTGCAAGTCGATCACAATGATTGATTGACTGGGAAAATAGGTTTTATCATCCTTAGTCTCCAAATTGAATAGTTGTAGCAGTTGGATTAGGTTAATCCTGGCAGTATCCTCCTTTGGCTGATTTCCACTGCTAAACAGAGCCACCCCTTCTGTCCCCCTCTGCTCCCCCCTGAATTAGGGGATTAAGAGAAGAGGTGCTTTAGCTTAGCTCTTGATTGACACGTGGTTATGCAAATTGGGAAGGAAACCCTGAGATTCCTGCAATCTGGCTGGAATATTGGAGATGTCTTCAACATGAGAAGCAATATGCAGTGA
Organism: Fringilla coelebs; assembly: GCF_963513975.1. Lineage (NCBI taxonomy): Eukaryota > Metazoa > Chordata > Aves > Passeriformes > Fringillidae > Fringilla > Fringilla coelebs. The sequence goes on from NC_140067.1 coordinate 3,749,675, forward strand.
AAGCAAGGCCCACTTATGGGGAATTCATGATTTTGAGCCCATTTTCAACTCCTGAAATCTTTGTAACCTTGAGATCCGTGTGCCCCCTGAGCAGCTGGAGGGAAAGGAGTGTGTTTTGAACAGGCAGGAGGCAGTAACTTGTGTGATGTGTCTGAATGTTAGACAAAATCTCTCATTTCCACACAGACATGGGAGGTGAAAGAACAAAATGGCTCTGTTGTCTACCACGGGCTGCAAGGGAGACTCAGTGTGTGATTAAATAATGAATAAAATAGCATTGCAAATGATAATGTTATATTGTAAATAATTCCATTTGTTTACCCTACTATGGCATTGAAGTTCATCTCCCTTGGAGACTTCTCTGACTTTTGATGCTGTTTTGCTTTGCATATGCTTGATTCTTTTTTTTTTTTTCTTGCTTTCCACAGAACCTTCATAAAGGTTCAGGAACTGACAGGACTAAGCGAGTAATTCACAGCAAACAATTTTTTGGATGAATTTAGCATCTTTATTTTTGTAATAAATAGCCCTACACACATTCTGTATGTTTTGCACTAATTTATTCGTAAATCGGTTTTAAGTATGAATTCCCCTCAAACCACCATCAATCCTTCTATTTTTATGAATAGAATATAAACTCTACTCTGGAAATAGGGGGGTTTAGAAATGAGTTTATTTGTGACTGGAGAAATGTTTATTTCTTTTGTTTCCTGCATGGATGGCTACAGTATTGCTACTGGTACAAATATGTCCCAACATAATATTTGGCTATGAGAATCTCAATTTTTAAGTTATTTTTTTTAATTCATATTTAAACTACTCAAGTTTGATCTCTCAAAAGCTTTAGAAAGCAAACAAAAGGCAATCAAAACACATCTTCTATGTTTTCCTCTAGAGAAATCATATGAAGGAATATATTTTAAGGAAGAAATAGTTCAATTACTATTAATATTTTTAGCTTGACTTCTACCTTGGAGAACAATTTTTTTTTTTTGGAGGTGACTGCTGCATAAAAATACGAAATTATTCTTTCAGTGGATGAAAGATGTGGGCATGTATATTGTGGTTTTAGATCCAGACTAATGTTTAGCCCTGAATATTAATTCAAAGATGGGAATTAAGTGCATGTAGTGGGTGTTCAGTGATGCAATGCATTTTAGTGGGAAGTATCTCAGAAATCCCTTTTCACTTACTGCAGGTATCTCTGAATGTATCTGTGTGAACCTGAAAGATGTAAAGTGAGGTCAAAGTATCTGATCTACCTCCAGACAGTGCCCCTGGTCAAACAGCAACAGCATCCCTTCATCTGTCTGACAAAATTGGGGTAATGACACCTGAATGAAGTTCCATGAGCTCCATGGATGGGAAGTGCTGAAGTAAAAACTTTGCAGTATAAAATTCAGACATTATCTCTGCATAGAGACTTGTGGTATTCCTGGGCATGAGTTTGATTAAATACCACTGTCATGACTAAAACAGAGACCTGAGGTTTCTGGTTTTGATTTTTTTAGGTGCCACCAAAAGATGCATACCCTACCTGAGAAAGCCAGGAGTTTCATGAAGTCATGAAACATGAAGGAAAAAAAAATCCCCAAGCAGAGATGAAGGATGATGACAAGACAAACCAAACCTCTCTTTTGGGCAGAGACAGAAGTTTGCGAGATGCGTCCATTGATCCTCACCTGGAAGTTCTGTGTTTGGAAGTTTTGAAGGTTTGGGGGAGAACTGAAGTACACCAGTGAAGGTGGGTTCGGTTTCCTCACAGGAATTTTGGGTTGAGTAGATGCTACAGACCTGAGCTGTTCTCAGACACATCTGGTGGGGCTTTGAGCAAACCCACCTAGGGAGAGACATCCCAGCCCATAGCAGGGGGTGGAATGAGGTCCTTTCCAATCCAAACTGTTCTGTTCTGGGGCTCTGTGATCCTGTGAAGCTGTGTACTTCCTGCAGCTCAGATGCCTTTGGAATTCCTGGCTCTGGAGCCCTTCCTATGGCATGGCAGGCGGCGTTTTGTTTCCAAGCCCAGAAGGATGAGACCTGTGTAAAGAGCTGCTAATTTGCTCTGCTTTGAGCACACAAGCTGAAGTCTCCACACTAACAGAGACCTCAGTATCAAGATGAGAAGGTAGAAGTAGTTTTTCGTTCATGTTCCATTCCTGTATGAAACTTTTTGAGTAACAATTAAAGGAGGACTCTGAGATGAGCTGAATAATGGTGAAACAAAGGCACCCGCAGCGTGCTGCCTGCTCCCCTGTTGTCTTAGAGCAGCGTCTGCTGTAGCTGCTGGGTACTGTGGCGGGGAAATCTCCTCCTCATTTCCATTTCAAACTCTGCCTGCTCTGAGATGAGGATAATCAGTCCCTCACTGCAGTTGTGCACTGCAGCATCTTCGCCTCCTGCTCCCTCTCCCGGGGCTCGCTCCTTTGCTGGCCCAGCTGTTTGTGGCTCTCTGCTTCCCAGCTGACTCCGAGGCACTGGAGCTCTGTGGGAGCTCTCCAGCGTGCTCGCATTCACGGGCACTTTTGTGGCTTTTCTGCTCACACATCTGTGCTTAAGGAATGGAAATTAATGTCACTTGCATAGAGATTTCTTTCAGTGATCTTTTGCAAGCATCCCCCCTGTACTGTATCTCTTTGTTTGGATGGGATTGCAGAGGAGGATTTGTACATCCATGCTCTTGGTGCATCATCAATGGCCTTTCTAGGAGAGCTGAGAGCATTCCCAAGGCCCAGGGAGTCAATCATACCAACAGCAAGCTCTTCAACCCAACTGATTGTCCTGTCTAATCTTTGGCAGGTATTTTTGCTAAAAGCCGGGAGGAATCTATACTGGAGTTGGAACCAAACCCCCATCTCTCACATCCCACTTGGCATCGGGATCACAAGCCCACAACTGCGGCTTTATTCATTGTTATGTGAACCTGGCAGATCTACCAAACTCTGCTCTCCAAAATCAGGCAAGAGGACATCAGGAAGGAAATTCTTGGGGTCTAGACATCAGAGACACCATAACTTAACATCAGAAAGATGCAGAGCCTGAGATTTGACATGTGTTTTTGCCAAGAGTTGTATCCCTCACAGGGATGTGATGCATGGGAACAGACTGCAGGTTCAGTGCTGTCTTAGAGGTCTGGTTCCTCTTGCCATCCTCACCCAAACCCCAGGAAAGAAAGTGAGTGGAAGAAACTCTGTGTTAGAAGGGCAGTCAGGGTACATCTCAATCACATTATCAATAGGATATTTGACAGCTTTATTCATTTTTTATCACCCACAAGTTAAGGGTAACAAAATGTCCGAGGCTGCCATTACCAAACACTCAGGGTTTGCTTGGAAGAAACCCATTAAGCAGGAAGAGCTCTTGCTCCTGCAATAAATACATGACACAGGAGAGCAGATAAGAGATTGGGGCCAGAAAAAGTGGTTTAGTCAAATGTGTCAGGTCACAGTGACAAAAGGTTAACAGCCTGTCACATGGCACATGCCCACAGCCGCAGAGTTTTGCAAGTATTAACACCTCCCTCTGCCATGAGGTACAATAACCAGAGATGCCTTAATGATCTCACATATGAAAGAGTATGTAAAGCAGCTTAAGTCTCATTCTCTAGCTATTACAAGCTTGATCTCCTAGAATTAGACAGAAACTTTAATCGCTGTCTCACTGCTGTGCTTTGCGAGCTCACGCGTGAATTTCTTCCTTGCCAGGGATTAATGTTGCTGTTTGGTGACATCCCATTGAAAGAGTGGACAAGGAAGAGCAAGAAATATATCTGTATATATATTACACAGACTGTAATTCTCCTTCCTGAGCACTGCCCAGCAGGCCAGGCACCTATTGACAGAGCTGGCTTAGGTCAGAGCTTGCCAGAGAAACACTTAACATCCATCTGAGAACAGCAAGGCAAGCTGGATCTACCGTGGCTATAAGCTGTCACTCAAAAGTATTTCTGCCTTCAAAGTCCATTTTCAAGCACCAGGAGCAGACACCTTCCTGCACAGGGGAGATGGCAGCCAGGAGCGAACCTCTGTGGGATAGCAGGATCCCAAGGAAGAGCAGGCAGCATGGGAAGGAAGGGCGATGCCTCATCCCGCTGGGCCCAGAACGCCTCTTGGTGCCCTCGCTGGATGCGAGGGGCCAACCTGCGCTGCCCCGAATGCCCCAGGTGCCGCCTGTTGTCTCATCACGGCTGGGCGGGGATGCCGCAGCCCAGGTGTCCCGTGTCCCACGGGCAGGTGGTGGCCTCAGCCCTCCCGGCCGTGAAGCGATGGCCCCGCTGCGGCCACCCCAGCGCTGGAAGGGCATCCTCAGCTCCTGCCGCAGGAGGGACGGGCACCAGGCAGAGCCGGCAGCCGGGCGATGGTGAGAGGCGCTGCCGGGGCCGGTGGGCTTTTAGCGGGAGTTGGGGGGTTGGAAGCCGGGGGTTGGAAACTGCGTCCCCTCGGAGGGGGCGAGTGGAGGGGGAAGGAGAAGGAGTCCGGGGCTGGAGCTGCCGGAGGGGGGCCCGCAGCTCCGGAGGGGGGGTCCCCGCCGGGCGCCGCCCCCTGCCCGCGGCCCGGGCGGGGCGGGGGGCTCCCGCTCGCCGCTATTGGGGGGATGCGGTAGCGCGGGGGTTGCGGGGGACCGGCGCCGCCGCCGCGGGCCCGGAGCCGCCTCCGCCCGCGCAGGCTCCGCGCCAGCAGCGCGCCGCAGCCAGCGAGGCACCGGGGCGCGCATCCCGCCCGCCGCCGGAGGAGGAGGATGATGAGGATGAAGATGAGCATGAGCGGGGCGCTGCGGGGAGCGGCGCCGGCTGCAGGTAGGAGGAGGCGCGGGGAAGCGCGGGGGGAGCCGCCCGCTGCCGCCCCATTCTCGCCGCTGCCGCCGTGCGCGGAGCGGGTCCCGGCGCCCCGCGGAGCTCGGCGGAGTTGAACGCAAAGTTTTTCCGCCGGGAGGGAGGCGCTGGCGCGGCGGAGCCGGAGAGGAGGCGGGGAGGGATGCTCGGGCAGCGCGGTGCCGCCTCGCCTGCCGGCCAGCGCTGCGCGGCTGGGACGTGCGAGCGGGGATGAGAGCGGCGGCTCGCCCGCAGGAGCCGCGCTTCGGGGCCGTGCGCGGGGATTTAACACTTCCACAGCCGGGCACCGGCAACTTAGAGCCGTAGTGAGCATCTCCGAGCCGTGCTGGGAATGAACGTGAGACACCGCTTCCTTTCTATTTGTATGTGTGTCTGTGTGTGTGAGACTCTCGAGCAGGGTTTTCTCGCCATCCACCTCTGCGTGCCAGCCGGGAAGGGGCAACTTGAACCAGCTGTCCCCTGTTGGTTTAATATTTACAGCCCGAATAAATATTTTGTTGCCCTTCTACCTTTTTCTCGACGCCTTCTTGTAGTGTAGATGATTAATTAGGGAGGTTAGTGGCCAATTAGGCATAACCTTGTAGAAAAATAATTATGTGAGGGTATATGGGGTTTGACTATTGATGTGATACAGAATACACCCAGATCTTGGTAGCTGCTTCCCCATGTGTGCAAATTCAGTGTGTTCTTGATTTTGAATGGAAATAAAAGTGTAAATATGTTACTTCTAGGGGAAGACTATTCTTTTCCTTGTCAGTGAAATATGTAGCAGCTTCAAAGTAAAATATGCATGTCTGGGGATATAGAGAGGGGTTGTCTTTTTCTGGTCAGTCACTAAATGTTTTTCTCCCTTTTAAATATGGTCTTTCTAGTGGTGCTGGTTGCTTTGAATGTTTGGTTTGCAGAATGAATTTCATTTCAGTGCCCTCGGAGTCTCGAGAGAAGAAGTGCACTGCTGTGTCTTCTGAGGCTGGTTGTTTTAACAGATCTTGTTAAATAATGCTATTATTAATTGATGGCAAATTGAAGCAAATGTGTTTTTCATTGCCCACAAGTTGTGTTTCTGAGCTAAATTTCTTTTTATGGCTGGAGAGGCACTTGCACTGCAGTATTACAATACAGCCATATTAAAAAGGTCCTTGGAGCAAATAACCCTCTAATGCTGCAGCTATGTTTTCAGTAGAGTTCAGTAGTTCTGTGGGAAGTGATTATGCTGGATTTAAGAAATCTGAGCTGAATTGATTGTGCTTTTTTAAATTGGGGTGTTAAACTGCTTGTAGACATTCATGTCAGTGGTAAATCTAAACCCAAAATGTAAAGAAGCAAGGCTCCAAACCCAAGGCTTTATTTGTGATGAATTTTTTTTTAGCAACAGGTTTTTCTGGGTTTTTTTTTGGTTTTTGGGGGTTTTTTTAATTATTTTTTCCCTTTCCTTCCTTCCTTCTCCCTTCAATTGGCAGAGAGGTCCATCTTTAATGCCTTTCCTTACCCAAGCAGAGTGCAGTGGTAGATGATACCATCATTCTCCTCTGTGTATGGTTTACTCCATCTCTGATGCAAGGAATGAAGGCAAGTCAGACTAGAGATAAAAGGGAAAAAAGATTCTTGATGTTGATGGTGTTGGCAAATTGATTGATCAAGGTTTGCTCTGAGGAACCCCACTAGGTTTCAGGTGGTTTCTTTGGGAGGTCATGCTGAAAGCACAGGTCAGCACCTATCTTTCTGTGATTTCACACCAAATTTTCTGGTGTGTGCTTGGCAGGTGTGAAAAGCAGACATGGAACTAAGCTTCTAATGTCAATATTTGGTGCTAAAAGATTAATTTTGAGGAAAAGACAAGCAGTTTGGTTACTTCTCTTTAACTACAGCTCTTCATTACTGGTTTTTGTTTGCTCTAGTAAACAAACATATAGCTCTTGAAATTGAATTAAGTGTATAAACTGCTTGAACCAGAGAGGGGAGACAGACAAATAAAGAATTAAGCTATTGTGCCACTGACTGGCTGATTACAGCTTTGGCCTGATCACTCAAGCAGTGCTCCAAGCAAGCTCTCCATGCCCAGCACCCTTTTTTTCTGGATTGGAGGATGGGAATGCTGGGGGTGACTGTGGGGTGATGTCTGCTTGACTGACAGACACTTATTGCAGAGTGGCACCACTGCTCTGTAATTTTGCCTCCGTAATTATTTTCTGCAGAGAGCAGACAGAGAATTAAAATGTTTATGGTCAGGTTTTCAGAAGGGTTCCCCAGGATGCAGAGAGGAGGGTAGGGAAGTCCATCTATTTTTAGATCTCACTAATCCCAAGCCTCTGTAGCTCCTGTAGTCATGCTAATTTTTATTGATTGTCATGGCAGTGGCTGTTTCAGAGCACAGGAGTGGAAATGTTCCTACTCCATACAGGGTAATGCTAAAAAGAAATCAAAGTGGGAAGGAAGGAGTGGCTGAAAGAGACATCTCACTCCATTCTTTTCTTCAGGTGGTTCATGAAACCAAGGTAATAGATAAACAGTTGTACACTTTTGAAATTCAGTTTCAGTGGGAGGACTAAACTTTCCATCCTGTTTGCTGTAAATGCCATATAATCTTGACACTACTCATCATAAGGATGCAAACCCCAAAGTTCTCCAGCTCAAGCCCATTTCTCCACTGGATCAAAACCATGGGAGCAGAGGAGCCTGTGGTGGAGGATGGGTGTCATTTCCCATGTGGATGCCAGTTGTGTGCAAAAGGAGCTGGGGTGGAGTCAAGGCTGGTACCCAGAATGGCAGCAGGTGAAAAAAATGTGTCAGTGATTTCTGGTGATCAGCTCTGCCCTTATCAAACTCATGTGTGCGCTGCAGATCAGGAACGCTCTCTGTGCTTCTTTAACCATCTGATGCTGACCTAAAAATCCCTTTGCAGACCCATCTGTGCTCATCAGGTGAGCCTCAGCCATGCTGGTGCCTGGTATTCACCCTCTGAATTTCCTCACTCAATCCCATACCCTTCACTAGGCATGTTTGCTGCAGAAGCAGGATGCTCTTGGAGGTTTCCCATCCCCCTGTTCCATCCACACTTTGTCAAGAGAATTAAGCATGATGTTGCAGCCAGCCCAGTGTGGAGCTGACAAATAGTGACACCTCCTACAAGGGAAAAGGGAGGGGGGTTAGGATATTCAGGAGAAAATCCCAGAAGGAGTGTATTCCCTGTGTTCCCCATTTTTCTGTCTGCAGCCTGTCTACAATTGCTCTCCCAGGTTTTTAAGGATGTCCTTCTGCTTTCAGAGCTCTAAAAAAGGAATAAGTGGTGTGTTTGTGGGTTTATGCTTAACCAGAGATGCAGGAGCAGGCTGGAAGTGAAAACAAGCCAATCTCAACTGCTGCTTAGAGCTCTTGAAAGTGGGAATGAGAAGTATTCTTTTGAGTAACCTGGATAGCAGGTGGAAATGACCCTATACACAGTGTCTATAAAACAGAGTGTTGAATAAAATGGTCCTATTACAGGAAGTGCAGAGGGCAAAAAACCTAAGCAGTCTTGACAATCATTTTGGGATTGTTCTGCAAGAAAATCAAAGGCTTGTCAGTTTTTGCTTTTATGCACATAAATCACCTTTGCTCCTCCTGTTTCATAAAATGCACTGGGTCAGGACTTTTCTTGCCTCTGCACTATTGTGAGTATTTAGAGTAGAATACACATAGCACACAACAGGAGATTCATATTTCACAGCACTTTCATTTTTCATCAGTATGCCAACCTAAAGAACCTCCAACTTCCCTTTAAAATAGCATGAAGATTTGCAAGGCAGTTATAAGGAATGAGAATACATTCTGATATTCCTCTTTTATAACCACAGATTGATGCATTCAACAGCCAACTCCTCTGATTCTTCCAACATTTAAACATGAGTGACTTAGTGAAAAAAAACACTATATGAATATTTACTCCTGTTTTAATGTAGCAGAGCCCTGCTGAAAGCAAAGCAAGGGCAGCTGGTTCCTCAAGCTGAGGATATGGCCCAGAAAAGGACTTTCCTAATTGGCAGGAGGCTGCTTTGGTACCATTCCTTGCAGGGCAATATTTTAGGAAAAAAAAAGGAAAAAAAATCTGGCTAACATCAGAGGGATTTCTCATTTGTAAAGTTAAATGCTCCTCAGTGAGAGGTGAGGGGATTACTCCAGCTCAGAGAGTGTTTTCCCTGACTAATATATCCAAAATGTATGTTGGGATTGCCCAGCACTGATAATTCACACACCTCTGGAGTGGAATCCAGCAGCCATTCCAGGCTGGAAACATTATGCAGGAGGGGTTTAGGGAAGAGAAATGAAGAAAAACTAATCCAATTGAAACTGCAAGGGGAATTTAGGAAGCAGAATGCAATTATCCAAGTTGGATATTGGCCAGGACATGTTAGTTAACATTTTCACTCTTGTGGGGATTTCCATGGGACCTTTAACGACGATGAATGGTCAGGGCTCTATTTTACATCTCATTTGAAAGCTGAGCTTTCACTTCTTCATGAGGATGAAGTGAATGCTTTGCCTTCCTTCAGGATGAGTTGCTTTAGTCAATCTGCTTTCCTCCCACAGGGTCAGGGCTCTCTGGGCACACCTGCCTACTAATTCCACCTGGCCATGGGTTTTCCTCACCCTGAGCTGCTGAGTCAGAAGGAAATCCCAATTCTCAGCATTGCACATCAAAGCCCAATTCCAATTTAAGAGGTCTTCACGTGGAGAAGATTCCTTACAGTTCAACTGCCCATGGCATGGAATCACAGAATGGTTCTGGGTTGGGAGGGACCCTAAAGATCAACTCATTCCAGCCTCCTGCCATGGGCATGATTCCCTCCTTCCCTAAGCACCAGGCTGCCAGGTTTCTTCCCTGTTTTCTGAGGACTGATGGATGGAGGAATCATCTGTCAATAGTAAAAGTAATAAATCTTATGGAAACTGGCATTCCAGAAGAAAGGAGTTGATGCATAAAATATTTTTTTCTCTATAATCATGATTTTCCATTCAGTTATCTGAACTTGAATTCTTTCTGAGGCAAACAAGCAAACAGGCAGTTCTTCTCTGTAAATATTCAGTGTCTGGTTACAAATGTGTTTTTATTTTAGTGCTTTTTGGTATTCAGGCAAGGAAAACAGTAGGATGGCAGTTTGCTTCTCAGGGGGAGAAGGGGCTTCCTCTTCCTTTGGAGGTTCAGGGATGGTGTGTTTGGTATGATTCAGTCAAATATTGTTCTGGGAACTCAGAGGACTGCTCTGTGTCCATTGAATTACCTTTTAATCTGTTTATCAACATGCTTGCAGACTATCTTAGAGGTCATGAGGCAGTAGCAGATGCTGGGAGATAAGATTAGATATTCATCCAGACTTTACTGTATAATTTTGTTAACAAAAAGAGCAATGTAGTAGTAGATACTACCACCCACCCCCCCACCCTTTTCTTTTTCTACTGGAAAACCACTCCTAAGATTTCGTTTTCCTGCAAGATCCAATATAGGTAGGCTGTGCTTCTAACCCATACATGCCACTGATACTCATGTGCATCACAAATAATTCAAAGATAGCAGGGTTAATATTCTCCTTGTAGCAAAGATTTTTGTTTATATAGGAATTTCCCCAAAACTCTCATGGTAACATCAATGTCAATATTCTAAAATGCTCAAAATATTCATAATGTATCAAGTGATACATTTTGTATCCAAGGATTTTTCTTTCTATGTTTTTGTGTATTTGTGGACAGTTTAGGTTGTTTAATGGTCTATGGAATGATGGGTAAAGCCAATATCTACATCCACTCATCCTGAATTTCTGGCTAAAGTTAAAGAGCTGGCCACTCTGACCTGTTGTGGTGCATTTCCTACAGAATTTGTGGGATTTCACAGGGGTGAGTGCTGGGGAGAGTCTCACCACTCTGTTACTGTCAAACTTGCTTTAACTTACAGGTGGATCTTAGTTGTGCTCATCTCCTCTCAGGATGTGAACAAAAAGCCCAGCTCTGAGCTTTTCAAGAATGTTTAGAACAAGTGGAATATAATGTTAGGGGTCAAAAGGAATCATAATAATTGTCCAAAAGCTTCAGAGGAAACCACTTTTTCTCTTTTAAAATAGCAATTCCTTTGGTGAAAGGCTTCTTAGATAGCTGTGCAAGGCTGGGTTGTGTCCCTCATAAACAAAGGGAATGTGCTTAGGGATCCCCCATGTAAATAAAGTGCCCATTCCATCTGCCTCTTGTAGCTTGACCCACAAAATCACAACAAATGTTTCCCCTGCATGCAAGAATTGGATGAATGTATTATATTGGCCAGGTGTAAAGCTGTGATCTGTGACATTTCCTGCCTCATGTGGGCATTGTGCTGTCATGTGGCACAGTGGGCTGCATTAAAAGAGTCTTTGGGGATAAAGAGAGACAATATGGACAGAAGCTGTTGTTAGGCAAAATAAATTATAGAGTAGCTCATCCAGTGTGAGAAGGATTGGGAGTGATGTAGTTTCAAACAAGGTTTTTTCAGTAATTGTGCTGTTTGAATTGTGACCTACTTTAATAACGTTCTATCGTTTTTAATATTTCTTTATTCATTACATTTTATACACACTCAGGTGGTTTACTGCAAGCTGTGTGGAAATTACAATGAAGGTCAAGTGCTCTCTGTGAGGATAACTTATTACTGAAAATATTAACTGTTGTCATTACTGTTTTCCAACATGAAATTTTATTTGTCTGGTGAATGAAGAGATGATGTTGGGCTTGTGTTAAATTGTGTGATTACTGTCAGTAGACCAAAGTCCTTCCAGTCACAGTTTTAAGATGTGCATGATCACTGAACAAGTGTCACTTTAAATTGATTTATTTTTCCCTACACTCTTAAGCTGGTACAGGCCCTTATCAGAAACATCTTTGAGATTAGGACTGGTTTATATAGATTTAACTTTTAGAAGCCTTTAGTGAGCTGAGGCTAAACTGAGATTTGCAGCTTTACTATTGAAATAACCATGCCTTCACTTGGCTTTGCAGCCCTTCAAATGAGCTTAAATTCATGCTGTAAATTATATTAGTTCAGTATTTGTTATGTGGAAAAGGCTTTGGCCCACTGGAGGTCTGTGTAGAGGTGGAGTAAAGCCTTAGTTAGGGCTGAGAGGCTCTCCACAGCCAGTGCTGGGGTCAGTTAAATCACAGGTGCTCCATTGTGGTTTTCCATTAAAAATACCTCCCAACAGTTACCCTGTGGTTAGTGGATGTGTAATTGTGAATCTTCACTGAGAGTTTGGAAAAATGGGATCAGGGTATCACATTCTGAAGTCCTAATCCCACTTTGGTAGAGCAAATATATTGCTTTCCTCAGAGCCAAGGAAATCCATGGGAGAAATGGGAAGCCTCAGAGCATCCCTGCTGTCCTTACACAATCCAACATATGTGGGATACCAGTGCAGAATTTATTACATATTATTGAAATAGAATCATTTTTGTAAAGGTCAGCTGTCCACAGTGTCTGAGGAGTTTCAGTTTTGATTATGAAGATTTGAGGTTCCTTTAGGAATCAAGTCTAAAATGGGCAGAATGAAGATGGAAGACTTGCAGTGAATATTCACCCTTTTGGCTGTGGCAGCAGATCAGGGATTGAAGCTTTACCAGCCTTCTGATTGCATTATCAAAATTCTTGCCTGCTGGTTTGATGTGATGGACTTAGAGGTTTCCCTGGTCCAAGGCCAGGGACATCTCAATTTACAAGTCATGTGTGTCTAATTTTCCTTCTGAGCTCTGTCATTTGAATTCTCTACAGTTGTGTCTTCTAAGTATAATCTGGAAGAAAAATAGAGTAGGTGGGTAAATTCTCTGGACTGTTCAAGTTTCTGGACTGCTGTGCTGGATTTGGGTTGGACAGGTAAATTAGGAAGGCAAGAACTGTTTTATAGAAACAAAAATGAGAGATTTTTAGCTGAATCTCTGCTTTCTGGTTGAAATCTCCACTAGACAAAGCTTTCATATCAGCCCAGCATAAGAGAGGAACGGGAGAAGCTTAGTCCAGGAAAGAGAAGACTTCTGATAAAGACTTATTAAACCCCTCTGGAGAGCTGAATAAGAAATTGTCTTTTCCATTTAATGAAGTGAAGGGTGTCACACAGTGTGAGAGGCAGCAGACACAAGTAGGGCACCTCACAGAGGTGATGTCCTGTAGGAGAGCTCAGTGCCTTGGGATGTTGAGAGTGCTAAAACCTAACACAGACCAAAAAATCCCCTGGCAGAGTTTGTGGTGGAACTGAGGGTGCAGACTGTGGGTGACACTGCTTCTGCCATAGCTGTGCCAGGCTCTCAACTGTGTTCTGGTGAATTATCTCAAGCTGTGGCTGCTCTTGGTGACTGCCAGGGAGCTAAGGTTGCTGCACATGGGGCCAGCTTCACTCTGCTCTCAGCCAGAAGGGATTTCTTACACAGAGGTGAAGAACTCAGCCAAAATCCAGCATGGAGCATCTCATCCCCTGCTGTCACCCAGCTTCTCTTGAGTCAAAGCTGAGCGTGGGATACAGAAGAACTTGCTTCTAAGAGACACACAGCAGTGTTGGAGGAGAGGTGTTATCTTCTAGCAAGGCACCCAGTGTTGCAAAGGTGTAGAAAACTGAATTGGTTGTGCCTGGTTGATTTTGCTGTAGTTTTAAGCAGGGATTTTGGTTTAAGGCCTGTTATTTCCCTTACTTGGTGATAGGTGCTCTTCCCTTGGTGTTTGGCAGTGTAATGATCTCTCTGCTGGAGCTGCTTGTTCTTATCTAGCATTTGTGTTGGATATGTCTGTGTCCATCTGCACCCAGCTCCAAAGCTTGTGAAAGGACCCAGCAGAGTTTTAAATGTATATATTAAAAACATAAAGAACTTTAGAAGCCATTAGATTCCATTTAGGTCATATTTGAAGCTTTGTTCCAGTCTCACAGTATGGAAGCTCCATTTTTATTGGAAGTGGAGAACCTTGGGTAATTGCTTGACATGAGGAATTAGGGCTTAAAGAAGAACACTAAATATCATGAGACTTGTGATAAAATCTTAAGCACTGTATAAGCCACTGAGGGCTGTCAGGTTGTAATTAGGTTTGATCATTATCAGCTTGAGCCAGATTTGCACAGGTTGCTGAGACATGGAAGGCCACGTGCCCCATTACCAATTCCATGAGCAACTCAGAACCTTTCCCTGATGATGGTGAGCTGGGCTGACTGGGCATTTTCTTTATTTCCTTTGCATTTTTGCCTCTTTCCTTCACAGGTTGCTCAGGTTATCTCATGCCCAGCCATTCCAGGAATTCCTCCCCTGTGGAGAAGTGATCTGGGCTGAACATCACTGTTGTTCCTGTTTGCTCAATTCTTTCTAATTCTGGAGATTGAGGAAGCTGTTTTAATTCTAAAGGGTTGTCTTTGAAATAGGTTGTTTTTTTCTGTGGAAATGCTTGTCTGTTTTGGTAACTTTTTGTAAGCAAATCTTGAAGAAATATAATATTAATCTTAATATTGAAGTAAGAAGGTCACCTTATGCAGGGCCCTAGGATATCTTTCTCAGTGGTAGGACCTGGAATAGAGTTCATTAATAATTCCACTTAGTACAGACTCTGTTGCCTTCAGATTACCATTTCAAGTGCAAGTACAGAGTGGAGATTACACATGGCAGCACTTAAAAAGCAAAGTTCAGATGTTGTAATTGTGCAATGGAGTCACTTGGAATTATTTAATAAAAGAGGCATACAAAAAGGTTCCTCACTCTAATTTCATTAATCATGTATTTTGCATTTGGCTGGAGCTATTTGGCTGGCAGCTTTTCTTTCAGGGTGCTGTGGAACAAAGCAGGAACCCACTAAGATTTCCTCACGGGGGTCAGGCTGTACCTCATGGCTGCTAAGAGTGGCAAGGAGATGACAGAGCCCTGATTTCAAAAATACAAACTAGGGAAAATGGAGTAGTGTTTTTTAGCTGTCAGCAAATAGAGAGATGAGAGAAATTGGGATCTGTGAAGGAAAATGGCATGTCCACTGGAGCTGGTGAATTTGGTATGTATCCTGATTTATTTTCCCTGTTTCCTGAAGAAGCAGTACGGACACACACACTCAGCCCTGTGCCAAAGACTTTCACAGGAGCTCTTCCTCTTCTGTCAGGAAGATTTCTCTTCTAGCTGCAAACATAATATTTTACCTTGCAGATGTCAATGCTGGCTTTCTGGTTGTGCTCACCTTTGCTTCCCCTGCAGCTCCCACACCTGATTGTGCTCCCAGCCCTGCAGTTGCCTGGCTCACTCACTTTCTGCCTCATTTCCTTCCCAATGACTGCTGCACACCCTTCCCAAATTCAGGACCTGCCCACCTTGGTGCCTGGCTGCTCAGTTTGCTGCAGTGGCAGTGTGTTCAGTGACTTCTCTTGGGAAATGTTACAGCCACACATCTTTGGGACTGGGGAGCTGGGTTTTGTTACCTTCACCAGAAGAAGAGAATGAACCCTGGGGAAAAAATATCCCACTGAGGGCACTGTGAGGAATTCCAGCTGAGGGATTGAGCAGGGTGGAGCTGGTGCCAGGGGTTGCGTGTGTTGGTTCCTCACTGTGTGCTTTCCTAAGAAAATCAGAAGTTCCTGGTTACCTGATCTATCCTGAACATCTCTAACAAACACCAGGCCAATCCACTTGTGTTGATTCTTTGCACTTGAAGAAGTGAATGCCAAGGTTTTGAAGAGATTTAAATATTTTTTCACTGAGAAAAGACCTTCTTTTGAGTAAACCTAAGGCAACTTGAGATCACTGTCTTGAAGTTGTGAGCTCTTGTCAGCTTGGTGCTCACAGTGACAGAAACACAAGTTGGGCTGTGAGCTGTGAGTGCTGCTCCTCATCAATTGTTTTTCTCTGTACAAAATGATATATTCAGTCTTGGTGGCTCCCAAGGGAGAGTCTTGGAGTGATTCCCTTCTCACAACTGCATCTGCACCTTTGTGGGCCCTCACTGCTCTGCTTGCTATCTCTTCTGTGGGAAGATGAACAAGTGTGAGTCTGGGGTTTTTAGTTTTTGTTAAGATTCTGCTCAGTCTGAGTTGAGTCTTTTTTAATGGACACTTGTACGGACTGATTGTGGCTTTTTCCCCATGTGGTTGTTTCTAAGTTCTTTCTTCCATCACATTTAAGGTTCTTTTTAAAACCCCAGGTGGATGTATCCAGATTCACTTGCAGTTCAGGGACAGCACTGTGACTGCCCACCTTGTGCACTGTTTTAAACAAAAACCCCCTTGCATGTTGTATAGCTCCTATTGTTTTTATCAATTTCCCCACCTGTTTTTCAGTTCTGTATCTGATTTCAGAATTCCAGTTTCTTAAATACTGGAAAGTATTTTTGCTTTGAAGGTCTCTAGGTACTGTACTAACAGCACAGAACAAAACCCTATAAAAACTCAAGGAGGTTTTCCATAATTTCTTAGCTAATTGGGGCAACAAATAAAGTACAATTGAGGCAACAAATAAAGAAAAACAAGGGCTGAGATGTGGCATTCATGTGCCTTGCTCTATTCTATGGACATCTGATTTGTAATTGCCATGTTGGTTATTTTGTAGTTCGGATATTATTTTAGAGCTCAGCATTGGAACAGGAGAGCTGCTTGTGATTCTGTTGGAGGATGGGAGAGACAACAGAACGAGGCAGAAATCTTATTTTTCTGATGCTTTTCTCTTGGAGGAGGCTGAATCTGAGAGCCTTGGCACTGCTCCATAGCAGAGGAGCTTGCAGTGATGCTGCAGTTTTGTTGGTGCCACTGCAGACACAAAGGCTAAAACAAATCAAACTGAGCTGAGAGGAGCAGATGGGGCAAGTGAGAAGTTGGGAAATCATTCAAAGTGTTAGACACCGAGCAATTTCAATTTTCCTGAGACAAGTGGGTGCTGTGGCACAACATGGCTCTTTTTGACACTCAACACACGTGTGACAATTTTGGAATAAAAGCTGCATCAGGTGTTCTGTTTCCAAATTTCCCTGCCTGAGGGGGAGAGTTTGCATTTGGCAAGGATAGCTGTAAGGGGGGTGGGGGGGTGAAAACAAGATTATCATGAATCCTTTCAGGTGTTTTGTTGACTACTCTGAGCAGAGTGTGTGTAACAAATGAGCAAAGTTCCTTTGTTGGAGGCAAAAGTGGAATTTATAGGGATATCACTAGGCACTGGGGGTCAAAGAAATTGGACAGATACTTCCTTTTTCCTAGAAATATTGTCTTGATTTTAATGTTCTCCTTAAAGGATACAATTTTTCCCCATAGCATGGGAATAAACAAGAGAATAAACCCCTCATAAATATAAATATAAATGTTGGAAATTTTGGCATCATCAGTGATGAATCCACAGAAATTCCTTGGAATGTGTGACCTGGATCCCTCTGTAACACTCTTCTTCTGTTAACATTCCCCTTTAAGGGGTTTGGTTTCCTTTTAAAGTGTGGAAATGAGATACAAAGAACTCTGGTCTCACCTGATAATTGTTGCCTAAACACGATTTTGCAGTATTTACTGTTTATAATAAATAAATAGACTGTAGATAATTCCTGCTTTAAAAGCTGTAGGGCACAGAAAAGTTGGGTGTAGGAAAAATGTGTATGATAAGGCATAGTTCCAGCAGAAAGAAAAGGAACTTAAATAGCACTTGGATTCTTTCCATCCACCCTGCAAAGAAGAAAATTGGTTTGCAGGAAATATAGGTCATGGCAGTGTTCTGGCATCTTGATGTTGCTGTTTTGTAAGTACACTGGATTGCTGGCAGCACAATTTGGGACTCCCATTAGAGCTGCTCTTTGCTGTCAGCCTTCAAGGCCATTTAATATCCCTTATCTGATCTAATGCACTCCTCACACAGACAAAGAAAATTTAAAAGATGCTGTGAGTTTGGGGGATTTCTGTTTGGGTGTGGGTTTTTAATTTTTTTGTCTTTTTTTTTTAAAGGAGTTATTGAAAGCCAATTTGGAGATTCTGCCTGTTGGTGCATCTAAGTTGCTTCAGTAAGAACTTAAGGTTCAAGGATGTTTCATGAATGAGGAGTTGAAGGGAAATACCTTTAAAGATCTATTTATTTAATTTTTTTAATATAAAGATGCAGAAATGAGCCAACAGAAAGACACAACTGACAGGCCTATCTGATTGAAATGCATTGATTCTTATACACAAATTATTATTGCATGAACAAATGGAAAAGCTGGGTTTAGGACCCCTTGAAAATAATCTATTTCTGTTAGACATGCATATCATTTAGATATATTCTTGTCTACATAGTGTATAATTTTTCAGTGGCTCTTTCAGAGGTTATTGTGG
Source organism: Fringilla coelebs (assembly GCF_963513975.1). Taxonomy (NCBI): domain Eukaryota; kingdom Metazoa; phylum Chordata; class Aves; order Passeriformes; family Fringillidae; genus Fringilla; species Fringilla coelebs. The sequence goes on from NC_140067.1 coordinate 3,767,786, forward strand.
AAGGCAAAATGTGCTATGTGAATATGGTACTTCAAATTGTTGAATGCTTCCATGAGAAAATATATGATTTGTCTGCAAATAATCTCTTCAAAGGCCCTATTTCAATTCTGAACTCTCAGATGGCTTGGGTAGTCTTTGCTCTTGCTTTGGAGGGATTGAGAATGTTCAAACCATTTACATGCATTGTCACAAAATAATTTTATGGGGTTGATCCTGCCTGACACAATGCTTCACACCATGACGGGAAAATTCATAAATATTTTCTCCCATTTGATGCTCAAGATGCACTTAAAAGCACTCATTTCTTTAAGAGTTATTTTCTCTGTTTATATCCAATTCATAGATTATGGTCAAGTGTTCATTTTTATGCTATTTACAAGAAATCAGTAGAGCCAGCTTGCTCATAACACTCTCCCTCCATCCCCTGCCCAGATTCATCCTCACAGCATCCTGGAACAAAGAGAGCTGAGATTCTGAGCCTTGCTCGGATCTGATTCAAAAATGCATTTCTCTTTAGTACATTTTTAAGAGTCTGAGTTGTGTGGGGTCAAAGAGTCTAAAGTTATTTTTTTATAGTAAAGAAGGAGTGGTGGTTAATAAGTTTCTGAGCTGTGTAAAAATTTTAATTTAGGATTAAATTCTCAGTGTTATTTCCCAGCCGTGAGGTGTGGGGAGAGCAGCTGGCTGTAAGAGAGGTACGTAGGATTCAGTCTGATCCTGCAGTTGCTTTAGGTGTTGGTTCCACTGGCTTGGGTAACAGATTTGTTTTATTTGTGTTGTTTTGAGGCTTGGCCTCTGTTCTCCATGAAGAGCTTGGGCAGCACAGGGTAAACACCAGTGCTGGTTTTATCCCCAGTGCTCTGTGCCGAGGGAAGGTTATGGGAAAGGTTGTGGTGAGAGAGCTCTGAGGAGCAGAGCATGTCACACATCATCACCCTGCAGAGGTGTGGAGATGACACGTTGATTCTGCTACTCAGCCCCCTCTGGGTGTCTGTGACCAGGTGATGACACTGATTTATCACAGAACTTCAGCTGCCTTTCACGAGTTCACAATAATTTATCAGCCTGTGCACCTAAGAGTGAGCAGTTCTTTTTGAACTTTGCTTTGTCTTCAGTGGAATTAATGATTTAAAAGGTGTGCCCACAATACATTAAATAGCTAAGCTGGTTTGGGAATTCAGATTTGATTCAAACCATTTGGTTGCCATACCAAACATAGCTGTGCTAAACAGGTCAATAATGTCCTGGTTTGAAAAGACAGGTGTCTGCTAAGGAAGGCAGGAGCCTGATTTGAACTGGAAAATGTAAACCCCCTCTCTCCCAGCTACATCTTTCAACCTCAAACAAATATTGGAATTTAATTTGTTGAGATGTACAAGAAAAGGAGCTCATCATCTGAGTTATTCTACAATAGAATTAATGTAACAGAGCAACCTTTACCAAAACTTCACAGTGTCCCATTTTCAGGTATTGGTTAGAAATACCTTACTCTGTTTGTCACCAGGGGTTTGTCCCCTGTGACAATGCTGGGATGTGGCTCCAGCAAGGAGAGGCTGCTGTTGGCCAGTGGCCTCTCCAGTTTGGCTCCTGAGCCTGCCCAGCACTGTTCTGTGTGCTCTGAGCTCTCTGAGCTGCACACACCAAGTTCCACCCGGGCTCTGCTGACCTTTCCAGGAGCCCTGGGGATGCCTCCCTGCCCCCCCAATCACCTGGGATTTTTGGCAAGGTTGTATTTCAGTGCTTTTTTGGATTTTTTCCCCTGCTCAGGCTTGCTTTTCTGGGATGAGGAGAAGCTGCTGTGGCTGCATGGAGCGTTGGTTTTGGGAATTTCTAACTCACAGAAAGGCGCCTGCAGCTCAGGATATGCACACTTTAAAATGTGTATTTATGAATTTAAAATGATAAACATTTTTTTTTTCTGTTTGGGTGTTTTATTTTTGGATTTTTTTCCCAAATAAGCTCTGTAATGAGTTGATCCTTTGACTCACCCACAGATAAGACAGTTCCAGTGAGAGAAGCTGTTTTATGGGATTCATTTTGGAAGCTATTCAGGGAAATTACTGTAGGCTTTTTGAGAAAATTAGTGCGAGCGTGGAAGGACCACTGAAAGGTTTTTCCCCTTAGGATTTTAAGTAGGATCTTATGAAGGGAAGGAAAAAACCCAACCCCAAATTCTAATGAAAGAATTTTTTTAATAATGTAACAAAATTATGCAAACTCTAGGTTTGGATTTGGGTAAGTTCTTAGCTGTTCCTCCTAGTGAAAGTTTTATTTTAAATTAGTTAAATGAGTTGATTTTAAATTAGCTTTTAGAAGGGAAAGGAAATGACTTAATCACTGCTCCAAATGTGTGTGTATATATGGGGGCGTGTGTGTATCCCCTTTGCAAGATGTTAAAGAGTTTGGATTTAGGATGATGTTAATAAATGAATGTACAACTTGTAGGAGTGAAATGATCAAGGCAACTGCTCTGTAGGGCTGTGGGAACCCCAGGGGCTCAGCTCATGATGAATATAATCAGCTGGATTCACCTGAAGTTTTTATCCTGGAGGAAAAAAAAAAGAAGTGAATGCAACTTCTGGGTTTTTCACAGGGACTTTTTAATTATTTGAATTGGAGAGGGATATTTCTTGGTGCTTGAATGAGATTAATGTTTTGTGGGTGTACATATACCAGATTCAGGGCATGGAGAGCTGGGGAAACTACACATGGATTTCTGCTGAACAAAACGATGTCTTTGACTCTTTATGACACAGGATATTAAAGGAAGAAGTCAGATGGTTGGAATAACTTAATCTAATTCCTGTAAATGTGAGCCACACGTGGAGTGTGTGATGCTGAACTGCAGCGAGGGGAAGAGAGGAGCAGGTGCTGCTGTGGAGGATCCCAGCAGCATCCCATGGAACTTTACACTAAATACCAAATAACTTGGAAATGTGCCTTGTCTATGCATGGGGTTAATTGATTTCTGAGCCACTTGCTCTGGAGGCTTGTTTGTATTTAAGGTGCTCTTTGGAATCCCTCTCTCTGCACTATTCCTTTGTGCACACCAGACATCAGGGACCTTCAGGTCAGCCAGCAGCCACGCTGAAGCCATTCCAGGAACTGTTTGGCACACCTTCACATCAAAGGACGGAACTGTGCCTGTGCTTCTTGCACAGTTACAAGAAGACCATCTTCTTGTAAATACCTCTGTAAATATTTTTTTACATTGTTCTTATGGGGTGTAAGCAGAGTGTCAGGGGTGTGGGCAGGTCTGTGTGGCTCCAACAGCTTCATCGGTGCAGGTGTGTTGGGTGGGGTGTCAGTAGTTGGAGGATGCTCTGTGAGAAACTCCCTTCTACTCTGCATCCTTCTCCTTCAGTGTGATGCCTTCATTATCCCAAACTGTGCTTGAACCCCTTCCTGCTTCTGGGTGACACAAATATCTGTGTGGCCTGTGGGGTTTCTCCTCCCCTCCTCTGGCCTTTTCTCCCCAGTATTATTTTCAGGCTGGGAATAGCACATTAACCTATTTAAGAATAACAACAACAAAAAATAAACCCAAACAAAGAAATCCCCACCTTGAATGACTGAATTTGTCACAATAATTAAGCATGGTAGCTACAGCTCTGGATGAGTTTCACCTGCTAAGAGCTACTGCAGTCAGCACCATATGGTGGCCTTTTTTTTCCCCTTTTTAATAGACTTAGAACAGCAATTTGTTTCACCCGTGAGCCAGCACCACAGCATGCATTGCTTAACAGAAACAACCTAAGACTGGCGAGCTTTTCATTTTAAGTTTCAAGGAGCATTTAGCTGAGCTTCAGAGCCTGCTTTCTGGCACTGCCTGTTTGCATTGTAACTCTTTGATGAATAAAATTAAAGGGCTGAAGGACAGAAGGGCCTGATTTTTCTGACCTGAGACTCCTCAGTCTTAATGTTTGCAAATAATCTCCTAATATTTACCTGCCTCTTCAATTTATTTCCAAGCTCTCACCAATGTCTGTGTCACCCTGAGACTGTGGAAATAAAATTATTGGAGATATGGAAAATATTATTTTATTCGATGGGTGGACTGAAAGTGTTTAGTTATGGGTGTGTCTGTGCTGTGAAACAGGGCCTGGTGTAGGATCCCTGATCCTCTTCCAAAACACAGAACAGAGGTACAGCACTGAGGGCCTTATCCCTAACAGTGCCATGGGCATGTGGCAGTGCTGTTTTATCCTGTTTTTCCCCCAATGACCAGAGGTAACCATATTTTTATCCCCATAAGCTAACAAATGCAAACCCAAAAGTTCAGCACCCCCCCCCCTTATCTTAAAGCTTTGGTTTTGTGATTGACAGACACAATGAATTTAAAAAAAAGATTTTTTGCATATTTTTAGGCTTCCTTAAAACTTGGGCCAGTCATGCAGTACCTTATTAGCCTGGAATGACATTTCCAGAATGGAACAAGGGCTTGGTAGCACAGCAAGCTGACCAGCAACGCCCAGGACTTGTGTTTAACTCTCCTTCCACACCACTCCAGGGGAATTGTTTGGGTTAGGGAGGCAGCAGGATGGGAGGAAGGACCATGAGAATATCCCTGGGTCTCACATCCTGAGCTTGGGAGGCTGTGGATAACCCATCCCAGACCCTGCCACCTCCCCAGTCAATGAGGGTCATGCTGAGTCCTCATTCAGATGCAGAGCTGTGGTCCTGGTGTTTTCCATCCTTCCTTCCTGTCCCCTAATTGCTCCTGGCATCTTGCAGCTTGTGATGGCCTTCTAATTCTGGATCAATACTCAGGTTGCTTTTGTTATTTGCTGGTGTTGATAACCTGACTCTGCAAGTCACTCACCTGGTGATAACCAAGCCCTCTGCTTAATTAGGAATATCTGCTTAAAAATAAGATAGGTATCTGGGGGAAATGCAGGTTACAAATGGCTGCAATTAAAACTCATGTAGCAGATTTCCTGCATCTGTCCTACTGTGTTTCTTTTTTCCTTTCTTGAAAGGCTAAGGATGCAACATTTCTAGAGGTACAGGGGTTCTGTTCAGAGTTCAGGATCATCTGCAGTGAGATGAGTTTGAACTGTCACACCCCAGCCTCATTCCTCTCTTGCATCCTTGTGTATTTTGACTGGAATAAAATGTACTTTTAATTTCACAAAGCTTTAGAAGCATCAGGGAATGTTGTGTGGTTTTGCTTTGTAAATTACCCAACTTATCTGGAAATAAGATGTGATTTTATTTTTTTTTTTTTTTTGGTGTGGACAATGCCCCATTTACCCCTCTAGACCCTCCAAAACGTGGGACTTTCCAATCCCAAAAGCACACTTCTCTTTAATTTTGCACCAAGAGTACTTGCTCTGCACAGGAGAGATTTTAATCTGAATTTTGATTGTATTTGGATAGAAAGAGTTATTCCTTGGAGTTCTCTAATGAGATGGGGGAAAGGGGAGCTTAGGGAGGGTACTGCAGTGCCCAGGAGCTTTTTGTTCTTCACAGTCTTTTAACTTCATGTGCCTTTGCCACTTTCTCGTGCTCAAGTAATGTTCAAATGGGTTTAGTTTGCAAATTTAAATGAGCTTGCTAATGTTCTCATTTTAGCAATACCATCTAGAAATACTGATTAAAAATGTCACCTAGTGATTTTAATCTGTGAGGAATGGGCAGTTCTGAGAAAAGCAGATCAGTTTTTTTCTCAGTTCACCTCCATCACAGCAGAAATGGTCCTGGTAATGTTCCTGCCTGAAAAGTGTGTGTTTGGCTGGTTTTGGGAGAAACAGGGATTTGCATTCTATTTCTGAAGCACCAGTAAACCCCAGTCTTTTCAACCAGCCCTGGATTTGAAGTTGAAATTTCTGGTTTGAGGGAATCTGGCCCACCTTGCAATTATGGGATGATTCTCTGAGCCAGGCTGCACTGCAGAGCTTCCCAGGGCCCAGCACCTGCCAGCCTGGGAGGTGTTGGAGGGTCACCAAACTGGGGGCATTTCTCCAAACCCTCTTTTTATCAGACATTTTCTGCTCAGGTGTTTGGGCCAAGATCTGCTGATACTTGCAACACAAAAGATGTTTTGTGTTTCTTCTGCTTGTAGGTCCCAGAGTCAGTTTTTTTTTTTTTTTGGCAAATGCTGATATTCTAATTTGTTTTTCAATGCAAAGTCCTTCACCAAGAATCACTCTCCAGACTACAAGTAAAGGACAGAACTTCATCTTGTGGGAGAACAGTATTGTCAAGCATCCTGTTATTTAGTAGTCAGGAGGATTGTCCTGCAGTAGGAGATGTTTCAGAGAGCAGGTTGGGGACAGATTTACTAGATTAATTTAGAATCATTAAGTTTGGGAAAGATCTTTTAAAATCATGCAGTGCAATTTCTGAAAGTCAGAAGGGATTCCTGTTAGTTCAGAGCACCAGGGACTCGTGGTGCAGGTGGATTCTCCTCTGCAGCAATCAGATGTTTGCTATCAATTAGCACAGACCTGAGGGCAGGACAAGATCAAAGCATCACCTTATGATTTACAAAATAGGTGAGTTGTCTAGTGAGAGCACAATCCCTGAATATTTTGTTATTCCTGAAAGTCTTTGAGGGAAAAGAGGCTGAAGGATATGAGCACCCAGAGCATGGAGGCCTTAGGAAAGCAAAATGAAGTAAGAGGGGTAAAAATGAATAAACTTCATTTAATTTCTCACTGAATTTACTGTCTTCCATTTAGAAAAGAGATGGAGGAGGGTAAGAATCAGTTAATATATGCTAACACTAGTATTGAATATGTTCTTTCATACATGAAATTATCCCATAAGTGAGACAAATTGCTTGAATCATTAAAAAAAATCCCAAAAAATGCTGATGTGGGAAAGACCTTGGGAGATAACTTAGTGTGTTGCCAGGCTCTTAGGTGAGATCAAGTGTACCTGTCTCACCTCCAGAAGCTGACAGTCTGTCTAACCTCTTTTTAAACCTTGGATATTGATTTCTCATCTTCCCTAGACAGCCTGTTCTGGGTCTTCACCACTCTTACTGTTAACAAGACTTTCATTTTTCTAATACCTAATTCTTCTCCCACTTGTCCTTCTGTCAGTTGCACAAGAAGAACTGATGGATGCCCTCTTCTGTTACTGCCTTGTTGGACACATGTGGATGATGCTTAGCACCTCCTTAAATTAATCTCAACTTTGCTTTACAGGAAGAAGAAGAAGAAGAAGAAAAAAAAGAAATGTTGGTTCTTTTTTTGCTGACAGTGCTTCTGAAATCACACTTTGTGGGTTTGGTTTTTTTTTTTTTGGTGGTGGTTTGTTGGTTTTCCCCGTCCAATTGACCTTTCCCATATTTTAAGGAGTGGCACTAAATGTGGGATATCTATTGAGAAAGCAAATGTCTTTATAGTGCAGTAGGAAAAGAAGAATAAGCTCCTTGGTCTTAGCATCTCATGCTTCTGTCACACTTCTTTGATATTTCTGGTTTTCCAATAATACTGTATTTTTCACTTGTATTCATTGCAAGTGGCTGAAGTGCAGATACTTGGCCTTTTATCACCTCACACTCTCACCACATGAATTTTAAAATGAAGAATAAAATAGAAAATCAAGTAGGAAGTGCTGCACTCCATCAGGTTTCAGCTCTCAAATATTGTATCCCAGTCTCCAACTTGTTGATTTATTCCCTCTCTGCTGATTCTGCTCACATTCCTCAGCTCTGTCACCTACAGCTGTTCTGTGGTTGTTGCTGTTTAGTCCTGGAAGAGCAATGGCATCTGATATTGCTGCTGATGGTGGCTATTTCAGAGATCATTTATCAGGAAAGAGTTGGTGACTTCAGGCCTTGAGCCAGGGACTGGTTCTGCTGTTGGCAGAGCTTTACATGAGCCACTGGTTTCCAGCCCTTGTGTACTAAAGATTAGAAGCAATTTCTAGATCTAGGGCTGGTCATCACTGCCTGTGCAAAATTTGGAAAGGGGGAAAAATGGTTTTATGTATTATTCTTTTAGTATTGTAGTAGAACTTTATCTCATCTATGTATTGATGCTGGCATCATGTGGTCAGCATTTGGATCCAGTAATACTCCATAATCCTCCATTGAAGAGAAAGGAAAAGAATTGTTAAAAGATCGATTCTTCCTCCTTGGCAAAAGCTACCAGAGTTGTCAGGCAGCTCAGGTGATTTTCAGGAAGAACTTGAGAACAGATCAAATCCCATGAAGATGAATGTGTTTGCAATATGGAGTTAGAGTGTACTTATAGAGCACTGTGAGACTCTTGAGCCTGATGTATTGTTACTCAATTATTTCAATCACAAGGTAATGCCAATGCATTTGTTTAAGCTGTTGGTATTTCAGAGTTAATTTTACACCTGAAATAAGAAAATAAGGAGAGGAGTTTAAGAAATGTTTGGAGGCATTGTTGTTATTTAAAATTACTTGTGGAACAAATAACACCCATCCCATCTTCTGAAATATGAGTATTTAAAAGGCCTCATTTTATTGGAGAGGAAACTGATGAGGAAAATTTTGAGGAAGTGCATTTATGATGCACCCTCACGAGTGCTTACAATGAGGTTTTCCTCGATGCACTCTGTGATAATTATTCACATATCACTTAAAAAATATTCACTGGCTGCCATATAATGCAACTGCTCTTGGTTAATGCTATGTTTGAGAGAATAATTCCTCCCCAGGAGCAAAATTTATTCCCCTTTGTGCTTCAGTTTTCTCTTTTCCTTGTGCTGGGTTATTCCCTGACAATATCCCTTCATTGCTCACTCTCTCCTGTGCAGGACACCCTTGTCCTGTCTCCTGCACCCCGTGTCATCCCATGCCCAGCCAGGTTTCCTGCTGCACTGCTTCCCCTGCTCTCCCTCCTTCCCCCATGTTTTTCCTGAGGCTGCTGTGCTCGCCTGCTCTGTCTGATTAGCTGGCTCCAGGCTGTGAGTTAAATGTCAGTATAATTTTTTCTTTCTTCCAGTCTTAAAGAAGTGCCATGAAATGGAATTTGAACAAAAAAAAAAAATTCACTTCAGCTGGGAAAGGCTTAACCTGCAGTAGTGCCTCCAAGTAGGCACTAAATCCCCACAAGGCTTGCTTCCATTTGTTGCTAGAATCCATCCTCATCAACAGCTGCATAGTGTAAAAGACTGGGAATAAAAATGGTGTGGTCAGTGAACTAATGCCACTGAGTGTATTCTCTTTTGTTCTCCCAGCCTGGTCGATTTGCTGCTTTCAGTGTGCTCAGACACTTGCTAGAGGATGCAGTTTCTCTCCTCTCAAGATATGACACTGGCCATGATAACAACAATAATGAGGGAGTGGTTGTGGGTGCACTTCACTCCTTCCCCAAGCAGCTACTGCTTAGTTTTGATTTATTTAATACAGTTTTTTTTTCAATAAGGAGAGAAAAAAAGATCACGATCAGGTTTTTATTGGAGGTTATTAAAAAAAAAATATAAGACTTTCTGGCAGTGGCCAGCAGCCAGGAGTGCTGTGTGACCAACTGTGACCAAGAAAATAGGACGAGCAAGACAGTGAAACAAGCTCTGCTCTACAAATCAATCCAGTGATGACAGGCAGGACCGGGGCCAGGGTTTTGTTCTGAGCACTGGAAAAAGGTCAGGAAAGATGAACAGCTTGGCAGCAAGGGGGTTTAGGGTTCTGTTTTTGCCTCTTGCTGACCATTCAGCAGCTGAGGTGGAGGCAGGGATGCCCAGTCAGCCAGGCTGACCCTGGGCACCAGGATGGGCAGGAGAGCCTGCAGAGCCCTGCCCTGTCCTGAGCAAGGGAACATCCATGGGCTGCTGTGCAGATCCTGGCACAGTGGGGAAGGAAGCTGCTGCTCTGGGGATCCAGAGAGAAAAGGCTGCTGTGGTGTTCCCAACCTCAGATTGTATCCAGGTAGGAATGCTTGGCTCCTCCCCTGGGCAGAGCATCTCCCAGTGGGATGATGGAATTTTATCAGCCAGGCAGTGACACTCAATTAACAGAAGAGATCTCCTGGGAGGAGGATTGGTTGTGGAAGAGATAAAGAAAAACCAGCCCAATTAACAGAAGATAACTGCCACACCTCTAACAGCTGGCAATAGAATACACACCCCACACCCCCACCTTGCAACCCAGGACATTATCCACCCTTATTCCATTACCATCTGCATCTCACCCAAATCAATAAACTCTACACAATGAAACCTTACACACAGTTCTCACTTCACACTAGCTTTCCCTGGTACACAAGCAGGCTTCTCCGTCTTTCTGCAGTACCCACCAAGAGTGCCAGCCCTGCAGGGTTCCACCCTGCCTTGTGCTTTTGGCAGCCCCATGGCACATGGGAGAGCTCCTCCCTGGGTGAGGGCCAGGCACCAGGAGCTTGTGCCTTTGAACAAAACTGAATTCTGGTCTGCTTTATAGTAAGGGACAAAGTGCTCTTATTGCATCATTGACCCTCTCTCTCTCAATTTAAAGCTCTTCTGTATTGCTCTCAACTGTTCACAGATACTTTATATGAAGATAAGGATCCTTGTTTGGGTTTTAGAGAGATTTAAAGCAGCCTCAGGGAAAGCAGTGTGCTGGCAAGGGCAGTTACTGTACAAGGGAAAGACATTGCTACAATAAATACAGCAAACAAACCCAGCTCAGGAGGAGAGAGATGACATTTTGGGGATTAAGTCCCGCCTTGCTGTGCTGTGTTCAGGTCAGTATTTTCTGTAGAGTGACATCCAGGAGCCACTGTCAGAGGGGCTCCTTTTCCCTGGAGGGGAGGCTGTGTCCGAGGTGTAAATGGAGATAACACCACAGGTAACCACCCTGGGAGGGCATTATTGGCTTTTTACTCACTTGCCACGGAGTAGCAGATGAAATTAGAATTGGCTGTTGATAAATACATAGGTGATTGTAGCTGGAATTGGGCTGTGCTGGGTGTTCTTCCCTGTGGATTGTGCTAATGACATGATGGAGGGAGAGGCAAGAGTTTTGATAATTAATGTGTGTTTGATTCCCAAAGGTGAAAAATGGAATGAGTTTGTATTTTACAACTGGCTCTTTTTGCTTTCTTCTTCAGTTGAGCAGGGAGTCTCTCAGAGCACTAAACCCTTGATGAGTGGAAAGATCAGGGGGGAAACTGGTTTTAAAAAGGAATGAAATAATTTATTTGTGCATGGCACATTTTGTTTGGTCTTTTCTCCATGCTCATGGGAACGTTTTGATTGAAATCTAATAAAGAAATAAATTAGAATTTGCTATAGAAATGAAAATACACCTACTTCTTACTTGAAATCTAAATATTACTACCTAGTCAAAATGCATCTTTAAAAAAAAGATAAATATTTTTTTAAAAATTAAAGACAAAATGCATCTTTAAAAAATAAAAGAAATATAAAAATAAACTTTTTTAAATAAATAAAAGAAATCGTGTGCAGGGTTTTAGCTACACCTGTTAATGGCTTTTTTACACTGGTGCATCTGCAACCTTTAGGAATCTCACTTCTAAGGTCTCTGCAAGTTTCTTCCCAGAATCTGTTGTGTCTTCTAGGCTGGTTTTGAGACCTAAATGCAGTTAGGAGACTCTGAATTGGGGTCTCAAGACTTGTTTATATCTGAGACCTTGAGAAAGTCTCTTGAGCATAGGTTTCATGTGTAGACACTTTAATCCTGTACTATCTGAAGCTCCATGGGGAAATAATTTTAAAAGAGAAATATGTTTCTATCAGACCAATTTGCATTTTTCTCCCTTCTCAGAAAAACTCACCCTCTAAGATTTGTGATTATCCATCCTGGGCTGGATAATCCTCTCTCCTTCCTGGCCCCCAAACAGAAAGGGAGACTTGAATGGTTGGCAGCAAACAAGCACATTTGCCTTCACTAAGCAGCTTATGCCTGACAACAAAAGAAAACTTTTGCTTGTTTTAAAATGTCAGTGGGCAGAAGAGCTGCCCTGGGAGAACACATGGCTTTTTAGTGTTCCCTCTGTCACCTGAACATTCTCAGATGAGCTGTGTGCTTTGTGGAACTCGGGGTCAGAAGTTTAGACACCAAAATCAGGACTGAGGACAGTACTGATGTGTTAACAGGCATTACAGTGATTAGCAATTTTGAAAAATATTGTTGTATCAAGGCAGGTTTTTCAGTCAAATTATTGAGATCAGCTGAGAAACCAGTGCTGGAGAGAAACCAGCTGAAGAGAGTGGCGAGGGTTACAGCAGTGCAGGAGAGATGTGCTCCTATTTTTGTTAATGTTGGGTGATAACCTTAACTGGTGAGTCCTGCCCTCCTCCTTTTTCTTCATTAAGAATTTTACAGCTGGACTGAGCCTTTTGACTTCTGATTTTTCACAGCTATGGCTTCTGCTCATGGTGTGCAGCAAACATGCCTTCGTGCTGAGTAGCTCAATTTTGGCATCTTGCCATTCCAGGCTTTGTGCTGAGCTCCCTGCCTGAGAAAAGGGAATCACTGTGGGGTGGGAGGAATTGTCAGCACACTGGGGTTTGTACCTTGCAGCTTGTTTGTCTGGCTGTCATGCATAGGAACCTTCACTGTGGCTCAGGACTCTGTTGTACCTGTAATTAAATACTGAAAGAAGATCTCCCTCCACTGAGGGCCTGGGAATGTGAGAGATATTTGATGCATTTCTATGGACATGTGTTAAAAAAAGGGTCAAAATGAAGCACTCTGAGAAGGGGTAATCTCAGCTTGCCCCTTCCACAAAGTCTTTTGTAAGGCATTGCAGTGCAGAACTAAAAAAATATAAGGAGATTTTGTAGAAGTTGGTGGAAGCTCCTGTGAAGGGCCCAGATCAGGTGCAGATAAAATCTGAAGGTGGCTGTTTGAAACTGTGACCTGTAAGGAGTATTTATTGACCAGAGAGAGGATCAGTTCTCAGTGTAGTGATTGAGAGATGAGAGGTAAGGTAGAAAAAAGATCTAGTGAAGGGTTGTTTCGACTGAAGATAAGTCACACTGACAAGTCAGAGATTGAGGACTTTGGTGAGGTTTTGGGAGTTTGTCTGTTCACCACTCACCAATGCACAGACAATTTGCAGTACTGACATTTCTCTCATTTGGACTCCTCATTTGTCTGTTCATTTACCTTGGGCTTTATGGATTAGTTTGCAAATCGTAGCCCATGCTGATATTTATCTTTCTGTTGTGTGTTTGGCTTATCTGTGTATTTTCCAGAACACTCCCTCCTTTCTGTGTTGTTAAGGTCAGTGGCTCTCAGTTCCATCTATCCATCTCATGGTGAGCCCGGGCAGCCAGACATGAAGCTATTTGTTTAACCATTTCAGCATCTCTGACACCCTCCCGCTGGTGATTGAGTCTGCTGAAGGGACACACATCTACCCAGCCACACTTGATTTGTTGCAGGTCATTTTTCCCCCCTCTGCATTCAATTCTCCCTTGTCATCACTCAACTGCTTCATCCCTCAGCCTGTGTGTGTCCACCTCTGCCGCTGCCAGCCGCACCAGATGGGAGCAAAGCCGTGTGCCCACCGTGCCACTGCTCCCATCCAGGCCCGGGATGGCGTGTGCCAGCTGGCTTTGGAGGTGTCATTTTGTGTGTCCTCCAGTTGCCATTGGTTTGGAGGGTAATTTGGTTTTGGTTAGAAGAGTGATCTGTTCATCCGTGGCGAGCCATCTGCTTTGTGTGCAGTCCGTGGCACAGGGAGAAGTGGGATGGTCAGTGCACCTGACCTGATGCCTTGTGGAGGCTGACCTAGAACAGAGGCTGGACAGAGTTAAAGAATAAAGCAGGGATTTGTTAAAAGGCCTCAATGGACACACCTTGGGCAGCACAAGAGCCCAGCCAGGGCTGCACCCAAGATGAACCAAAATGGCCCCAAAATGCCCGGCCGGGCACGGGGTCTCTCCCTGGGATCAGTTTTGCTCCATTTGCGCCTTGCAGTTCATTGTCCCATTCCAGCTTTAGCCTGTCCAGCTCCATCCTTCTTGTTTTTCTCTCTCCAGCCCACCATTGTTGATGCCCTTGGGCCTGAGATTTGGATAATTTGTCCTTGGTCCTGAGCTAGAGAAGGAATTGTTTTGTCTCCCTACTCTGTGAAGAGAGCTCAGCATCCCCTAATATGAAGCTCCAAACTACACACTAAAGCAGCACAGAATCTGAAAAATAGGTGTGGCTGGCTCAGGGTGTCAGTGCCATGCTCTCTCCCAGTGTGTGGGTCAGGCACACTGTCCAGTTGCCTTTTTATTACCCCTACTCGCCATTGTTTTTCCAATATCCTTTGAGGCTGGGAGCAGTGCCTATGGTTTCCAGTTAGTAGATCTGGGTTTCACTGGTTTGCTTTGTGTGTGCAGTGCTTTGGATCTTTCTGTGTGTGTGTTCCTGGAAATATTTCATTACTCTCTATTTGCTGCTGCATATAAATGTAGTGGTACTTCCAAATGGGAGGTTCAGACTTCTCAAATGTGAAATTTGGTGCTTGTACCTCAGCAATTTCTTGCTCATCAACATGTTTGAGTCATTCTGCATTTGAATGGGTCAGGCAAGGTGTAATTAAAGTTCCTATTGTTTCCAGTTGCTAGGAAAGGCAGACTGAGCCAAAAATTGCCTGACTCTATTCTTAAACAACAAGAATTGGATGAAATATATTCCTAAACAACCAGACTAAATTATGTGTGTACTTTGGCAGACTCCAAGTGAACGACATTGAATCCTTAAAACTGTGACCATTAAATCAAGCCCTGGCTTTGATACCATTAATGAAGAAATAATGTTTTGACTTTCATACCTTCATAAATTCTGATACTTCCAATTGCCCTCGAGCACCAAAATACCATTGTCATCTGCAATAACTTGCTCTTTAACAATTTTGCCTGAACTGTGTAACTTTGGGTGCTTTGTGTCAGGAAAGAGCAAGCATTTCTTGTTTGTGCTTTTATTTCCCTTTCTTTGATGGCTACAGGTCCTGCTGTCTGAGCCCTCAGCTGTGCTTCAAGGTCTTGTGCAGTGACTGTGGTGTGGGTCAATAAGGCTTGGGCTGAGCCTGCAGCCCAGAGTGATGTCTTGGGCACTGACTTGGATATTGATGTACGACTGCTTCCTTTTCCATCCTCAGGAAGGCCTTTAAAGCTGCTCTTTCTTTTGTTGGCATTGCCTTTTGTTCCCATTACGTGGAGGACAATCCAGCCTGAGAATGATAAATTTCACAATTTGTCTTGTCAGGCTGTGAGATGGAGTTTGCTGTTCCGCAGAGGAGCTCCATCCGAGCGCGCGTGGGCGGCCGAGCACGGAGACCCCTCGTGTCCTGCTGGGGTTTGAGCGCTCCCCTCCCACACAGCAGCCTGAAAATGCACCTCAGGAGCTCACACCTCCTTGTCTGTCTCCTCCTGCCCACCAGCAGGGCTGCCTTGGGATGGAAAAGCACTGTTGGGAAAGTCATCCATTATTGATGTGCAGTCCCCGCTCGCTCCGTGGACTTGCGCTCCTGGAGGATTCGTGGTGTTGCCTTTTGGTTGACCTGATGGAGCTGCTCAGTGCCTTTCCTCCCAGTGCAAAGTCCTGGATCCAACTTTGCTCCTGGGACCTTGTATTCCAGCCCTGGCTGACCTTTCACAGGAAGGAGAGCGAACACAGCTAAAACATTAATTCCTGGAGAGAGCTGGGAAAATGAATAAAAAATATTTTGCTTGCTGAGAAGGGAAAAATAGCAGTGGTCATGCTAAAAGTAATAGGAATCTTGTTCACATTCCTCACTGTCCTTCACTGCAGCATATAAATGGGTGGTGGAGAAACCCTCTCAATTTAAACTTATGTTATTGTTGACCCATTTTCCCAACAGCTAATGGCTAGGACTGAATACATATTGCTACCATTATAATTGTTACATTTTGCCTTGCTGCACCGGGAATTCTGTGAATATTGTGAGTCTGGCCCAGAGCTCTTTGCTAATCAAACACAAATTAAAACTAACCCAACTGACTGCTGTAAAAATATTGGTACACTTCCCTGGTAGATTTACAGTCTCGTGTACTGGGAGAGCTTGAGACCCTCTCTTAAAACACATGGCCATATCTCTATTTTACAGAGGATGAAAATGAGATGCAGTAAGGTCTTTAACGTTCAACCACACAGCAGATGAGAATTGGCTTGCTCCTAGTTTGAGGCTGGGAACTCTACCTTTGGTAGAGAGGTAGGCATTAGCCAGATTTACTTCCAGTTTTCTGTATGTAAGAAGTGATTTGTAGTCTTGGTATTGCATTTCTTGCTTCAATAAATAGCTGTTTTCTGAATGCTGTATATTGGTGTGGTGCCAAAAAAGGCCATTACGGGTTTTACTGCAATACATTCCAGCAAAGAAATACATTAAACCCATTTTTTTTTCTTTACATTTAAGAACATCAGCCAAAACCCTGCAGTTCTGAGGCAGGAATAAAGGCAGATAACCCCCATTTTACTGAAAATGCACATTGCACGCTGTCGATTGCCATTTTCCTTGCGCTGTACCCAGCGTGGCATCCTATAGCACAATGTAAACAAAATTATAATCTTATCAAGCAGGCTGCTCCTACAGTGATGACAGCTACTTAGATTGCCAGAAGCAGGGCCAGCAAAACAGAGACCGTTTTAAAGCAGCTGACACATTTATTTTTTTTTTTAACAGTGTGGGTTGAAAACAAATTATAATAAAGATTTCATTACGTGCTATTCAGAAGGGTCAGCACAGTCAGTCTCCAGCAGACCTCAGGCTTGGGACACAGATGGGGTCAAGTAGCTGGACACAGCAATATCCTGGGTGTTAAAATGAGGTTGGGAAGACTCATGGGGTTTTATTTTTGGTGTTTAGTGCTCTGGGGTTATTGCACCGTCCAGCTGATGGGATGGAGTCACACCTTGCTGATTCCAAAGCCAACAAAATGCTCTGGGCTCACCAGGGACACAAGAGAAGTATGGGATGTCCATAAGTCACCTCCGTGTTGAACTGGTTCCCAAAATCCTGCTTTGGTGTGAATTTGTAGCATTATGATTGGGGCTTCTGGTTTTGCTCACCCCATTCTTGGTGAGGACCTGAAATATAAAATTTCATCCATTTTAGAGGTATTTTGGGAAATAATGAACTTGTCCCAGGACATGAGATCTTAAGCATATACCAAAATTTGAAATGCCCCAATAAATCTTGCTGCCTCATTCCTTCTTCAGTGTGTTGACCAGTATATCTTAAAAAAACCTGGAGGCATGACCTGTGTATCTTAAAAAAACCTTGAAATGCCACTCTAGGGATGGCAGCATCAGTTTTAGCAGGAGGTCAGGAGAACTGCTCCATGACACACTTGTTTTTAAATATGGCACGAGAGGTTATGGCCCCAGTGCATCTTGTTTCCCTGGCAGAAAGGAAGTATGCTTGAAGTTGGCTACAGAACTCTCTCTCTTGCTTGTAAAATGTTGTTGCTCCTATATATTTTGAGCTATTCATGAAATGTATTGCATATATAATTAAAACATTAATAAAAATAACAGCAGGAAGAGTTCATCAGCAATTCAAATACAAATATTTGTGAAAATCTGTCTTCTCCAACATGTTCCTTTCCCCTCTGAGTGATTTTTTTATTTTGGGTAAAAATATCATAAGCACCATTGCTTAACCATTTTCACAGCTCCAGGATCTCTGTAGGACAGTAAATTTATTTCTCTATTGATTTAATTCACCATAGATTGTGCAAGTTCATTATTGTTGTGCTCTTCAGGAGACAGCCCATACATATTGAGGGTAGGGGAGGCTCTGACTGGGATTGTGTGTCCATTCCCACTCCAGCACTGGGAGTTCATCCATGGATTTAGGGGCAAACCTCACAGAGAGCCCTGGGCATCTTGGTCATGGCTTTCTATCTGAAAAACTGCTTTTTGGAGTATGAAACTGAATCACAGCTGTCTGGGTTGTATTGGGCTTGAGAACAGGAGATCCCACCTGCCATTTCCCAGAATTTTGGTGGTGCTTGTGTGCTCACCTTTCACAGCTGACATGGAAATTCTCAGTGTGTGGATTCATCTTTGTAAGAGCCTTAAAAACCTTGCAGCCTGTGCTCACTTCCTGAGCTCATAATTTATCTTTTTAAAGAAGTGCTGTCAAACTAGCTAGACTTTTCTAATTCTGGGTTATTAAATTTCCTCAGGATAGAATCTAAATTGTACTTTGCCCCTTATTACTCTGATCTGTTCTGTGTCTGTGGCATTTAGTGTATTCCTAAGCAAAACTCTTGGACAGTCTGCAGCACTGGTGTGTTGTTTTGGGTAAGGATCACAGGATTCAGCCAACAAATATGTCCAGTGCATTGGTTGGAAATAGGTTCCCTTTACAACAGATGGATTAAAAAAAAAAAAGAAGGAAAAAATGTGAAAAATGGCTGACATGGAAGGCACTGGTTACTTCTTTAGTTAAAAGGACCCCTTTATTGGAGGTGTTTTTTCTGCTTTTCTAGTTTTATTTCAGTTTTCTGTTAGTGGATGAGTCCATGGTCCTGGAGAGAAGGGAATCACTTTCTGGAGAGAGTTTCTCCATGGCCTTGCTGCAGTTTCTCTGCATTTTTAAACTAATTTAGCATTTCCCTAAGTGGTACCTTTAGAGTACTCAGCTATGAGGACGATCTTTGTTTTAAGAATAGAAAGAGAGGATTTGAAACCCTGGCTGCTGCAGGATCCTGAGCTCCAGTGCTGGCAATCCCTGCTTCAGGTTATCTTTTTTCATGTCTGCCTCTTTGAAGGAGCAGTGGATTTTTCACCCCCTTGCATTTCACACCAAGCCACCCAAGATTTTGAAATGAATCTATGCTTTTATTGCTGAAATAGCCACTGTTTTCCTCCAGCCCAGGACAGCTGGGATGTCCTGCAGGGAGCCAGCCTGGCTGTGTGGAACCAGCCACGAGAGGCTGATTTAGTCCCTCTCTAAGGAGAGCAGATTTGCTTTCTGCTGTTCTGTGTGTCGATTGACATTAATCCCCTAATTGAAGCATCCAGTTTTGGGATTAAACTGATATTTATCAGCAAAAACCTGCCAAAGAAGCACAGATTTGTGGTAAATGGTGATTTAGACCAACCCTGCCAGCTTCTCCAACACACATCAAACTTTTCCCTGTTTCTTGCTTCTTCACATCTCCCTGAACTCACCAAGCTAAGCTGTTGGTGGAAAACTGCTCCAGTCAGTTCTGTGACATGGAAATGGATTGGCTTGAGCAGGCATGGACTCAGAGTGTGAAAGAAAATAGCCTCTGAAATTCACAATCAGATAAATGCCACCAACCAGCAATTCAGTTTGTAACAGCAACATGATCCATCTTGGGAAGAGAGAGGACAGAAGCTTTTGCTATCAGAAAATGCAACAATTACTCAAAATTCCCTGAGCTGTAGGTTGATCTGAAGATGATGAGCAGTGCCTTTGCCATGGGCTTTGTGAGTGAATTCAGTTTGTTCCTAAGACCAAGTGGCACCAGGAATTTCAGAGGTGCTGGCAGCCCAGGGGGGAGGCAGCCACCTCTCTTTACTGCAGGGAAAGCAGAATAAGGTTGACATCGTTTTATCAGAAGCTACCTGGGTTTATATCCTTAACTCAGTTTCATGTGGTGACAGGGAATGTCAAACTGCTTATCTCTGACAGAACATTTTCTTCCATTCCTTACAAATACCTTTAATTTGGTGTGTGATGCTTCAGTTCCTTTCAAACATGTTGTCTTCATATTTTCATGCAAGTGATTTTTTCCCTTTGTTTCCATTTAATTTTCATTATTTTGTTATTCTTCACATTGTTTCCTTTCTGGCTTCAAAAGGCAGCTAGCTAGGTAAAGTGAATTATATCACAAAATGGAAAAGTAATGTTAGCCAAGCGAGGTATTGCTTTTATTCCTTCTGGATAGAAGCCATTATCTTGTAGTGCTGGAAGAATTTAAATGCTTCAAAAACATATGCAATAGAATGAAACTCTACAAAATTCCTTAAAAAAAAAAAAACAGCTACAAACATGCTTTGAATAAGACTTGAATATTGTGATATGTCTCTTGGATGTGGTTCATGTCTTCTGGAGATTTGCTGCTCTAGAACCCCTGTGACAAACAGCAGGATTTGTGCTGGGAAAGGAGTGTCATCCATTCCAAACTGACTCAAATTCTGGGTTGGAATTGGGATTTTTGGGGTGGGTTTTATTGTTTTATCTATTTTTTGCAGGCAAAGCCTAGGACTGCTGTAGGTTAAAAAAACTAGAAAGGAAGAGAAAGTAAATAAACCTTTGCTTTTTGATTTATTATGTTCATTTCACAGCTGTTTTGATACATTCTATTTTGCTGTCTTTTAGGTAGTTGGGAAAACAAATTTGGAAATTAGGCAAATATGATTATAAAATGACATACAACTGAGAAACCTAAAATCTGAGGAGCAGGTGAACTGCCTGAAACAACTTACTCTAGAGTATTTTTGGCTGATTTCTTAGTCTGACTCACTAAGACAATGTCATGTCCTGTGACTGAGTTTTAACTGAGGATGTCTGTCTCTTTTTTTTTTAATATTTAAATTTTTTTTAATGTTCTGAACACACTCCAAGGCTTTCCAAACCTGAGTGAGACGGAGTCTTGGCCTCAGAGACAATTTTGTAGAGGTAAAGGCAGCATTAAAGTCTCCATACAAAGAAAATATTGACTGATTTATGAGGGATCCCTGTATCTTTAAATCATCCTTTCAAAACATGTTATGTCAGCATAAAATTTCATGGCAGGAATAGTCAGTTTTAACCCCTTTTAGCTTTTCAAAGCTCAGATAAATCACTTTTGAATTCTATGTGACTCGTGAAATACAAGTGTCAGGCAAGTTAGACTCAAATACTGCTTGTGTTATGGGTTGTGGTGATTCTCATTGCTTATGCCCTGGAATAAGAAATGAATAAATGAAAGATAACAGCTCCCAGTTATAGCAGAGGTGAGGAACAGGTGATTCAAATAATTCCCATCTTGGATTTATGTTTTTAGATGAGCAATATTTCATAGGGTTTTGTGAGGGGGAGGAGAAGGAGAGGGAAAATTGAACAGAAATCCCAACAGATGCATTGAAGAAGCAAGAAAACCCAAAAGCAAAGTAAAATCTTCAGTCATGACAGGTCTGTGAAAAACTGGGTGTGGACCCAAGACCTTGGTGGGATCCCACAGCGCAGGAGTGTTGCCAGAGCAGTGAAATCCCCGCTAATATTGGAATTAGGGAATTGGGGGAAGCTGGGGCAGCTTCACTTGGTGCTTTTCAGAAGCACTGACTCGATACCAGCCTGTCATGGGACTGGGCTGTGTTTTTTCCTTTGCAATAGTTATTCCATCACAGTCAGGGTTCTATTTCTATAAGATTTTAGTATTGTATTTATAAAGATTTGCTGTGTAATTAAATTCTTGAGAAGTTTTGCTTCACCCAGTCCTTCTGATACACAGCTGATAGACCTATCATTTGGGATATGTTTCATATTAGGGAAATGAAATGCCAGTGCTTCAAAAGGCTAGAGAAAAAAACCCTGAAATTTATTAATTTAATTAATTTATTCTATAATTATTGTTAATGAATGGTGAGTTGGGTTTTTTTTTTTTTCCTTTTAAATTAGCTGTCCTTAAAGCACAAATGTGCATGAAGAGGTATTGCATGTTTCTGGAGTCTTTTCAGATTCCCAGCTACCAACCTCTTGTCTCTGCATGAAGATCCTGGATGTCTGAGGGGATGTGGAGAACAAGCTGCTTATTTTATTTCATGGCATTTCTCAAAGATATAAAACATGTTTTCATTCCTGAATTCAATAAAACCCAAATCATTTTAGCTAAAATTGAATTGTTCCCACGTCTGCCGCTGAGCCATGTGGAGAGGGCGCGACTGGCGGAGGCACTGCTGGATTTCCAGTGGAATTCTTCATCCTGCCTCGTGCTGACTGATGCTCAGCCATGCCCCAGCCCCAAGCCCCAGCCACCAGCCTGCAGCTTGTGTTAGAAAACATTTGCTTCGTTCTCCTGTGCAGAAACACGTCCACCAAACTGTTGGAACGTTTTGGCCGCCGTGCAGCAGGGATTTGGGCAGAAATCCCTGAAATTGAACGAGTTCCCATCAGCTGCCAGGGGCCATTTGTGGGGTTCTCTGGGAGCAGTGGTTGCCAGAGCCATTAGGGATCATCTCATGTGGGATGCAGACACCCATCCTGGCTGCACAGGGAGCAAGCCAGGATCTGGGAGGACTCTTCTTTCCAAAACAAATGTGTTCCACCTCATCTCCTTTACCAAAACCACCATCATCTAATTTTTATCTTTATTCTGCCTATTTTCTTTTTTTTTTTTTATTTTCTTTATATTTTGTCAACTCTTCCCTTTGAAAAAGCCTTGTACAAAAGGGAGAGATGGTAAAGAGACAAAGACCTCAGTGAAAATTGAGAGTGGGAAAAAACCTAATCAGCTGAATTTCTTTTTCCAGTTTGGGTGAAAATATACATTAAGAAACATCCATGGACTTTTCCAAATTAAGAAAGGATGTTTTATCCAAAGTATTTTCATTTAAACATTTTTATTTGCTTTACTGTGGTGCATAACTCCTGTTCAGCACTGGTAAATTCTACCTAATCATCCCTAAGGGCCCAGGGGCTGTGGAATTGAGCCTGAATTTGTTTCATGGGGAGCAGTGCTGGAGAGCTGCATCTCAGGGCCAGTCCTACATTTCTGCTCTTACAGATTTCAGGAGCATGCTAATAGGATTAGGTACTACAAAGCTGTCTTGCATTCAAAATTAATATCAGAGGGAGTGTGCTGTGGAACAGAATTTCTTGCATAGAGCACTGATAACAGAAGCACAAACTCACCATGAGATTCCACTGCCTCATCACCATCCCTGCTCCCTGCTATTCCATAGCTTTGGATCTCTGCTATCCCAAACCCTTCTCCTTTTCACATGGCTCTTTCTCCAGAAGTTCCCCTTGGGATGGACCTTCTGGACCACACACAGATCCCCTCCTGCTGGGGTGTTGCAGATGTGGCTGTATCCAGGGTTGTGATGCCTTGGACTGGCTGAATGAGCAGCACATACTTAATTTCTGAAAATACCTTTAGCTGGTGATTTTGCAAAAGGCTTGGTAAGGTTTGTCTCAGGCTAGTATGTTTCCTAAAGTGAGTGATATTTTTACTCTGCTGCTGGCCTCCCAACCTCCTTTCTTTTTATTCATTTTGCAAATTTCTACAGCACTGCAACCAGAAATGTAAAATTACCAAGTCAACATATGCTGGGTTAAAAATAGAACAAACATCAAATTCCTGCTAAGGGATACAAAGCTGAGTTTCAGATAATAGTAAACAGGAATTGACACAAGATCCAGCCCAGCATCCCCTCTCCAGCCATGGCCATGGGCTGGGGGAGTATGAGCAGGGCAGGCACATGTGATGCTTCTCCTCTGATGCTTCCCAGGTTCCAGCTGTTTTCTGCTCAGGGACTTTGTGCCAGGAGTCATTTCTGTGTAGATAGTAAGCATGAATAGATTTTCCTTCTGCAAACTTAATCTTCTCTAGCCTTAAGCCAGTGCAGGCTTGTGACATGCACAGTTTCTCTTGTTAGGGACAAAAATCACCTTTGTTTGTTTGTGTTAGACATGGCTCCACTTTGGTTTAAGGGGTCTTTGTGTCAGTAGTGGAAAATTCCAAGAAGCTGTCCCCATCCATGCTGCCCATGCTGTTTCCTTTCCCTCTAATAATTGCAAGCATTTGATCTGTTGTCTTTTTTCCTTTGCCTGTTGGTAGCACTGGGCTGACATTTCCATGGTACTGTCCATTGTAAATCCAGGATTTCACTCCCCTGCAGATGTGGTTGGCTCAGAGTCCATCATTTCATATGTGAGGTTAGGATTGTTTTTCCCACATGCATATTTGACATTTATCTCTCTTGAATTTCATCTGCCATCTCATATGTCATATCATTTCCTAAGGTCCTTCTGCAGTTCCTTGCATCATCCTTTGTCCTCATTACCCTGGATAAATTGATATGAGCAAACCTCCTCCCCCTGCTTTCCAAGAGCATGCTGGAGAGTGTAGATCCCTAATTTGACCAGTGAAGGAGACAGGATTTCAGTCCTGCAGGTCTGTGCATCTTCCTTGGTTAATTTTACTCAGTATTGCTTTGATAAATTTGGTGTGCTGGGAAACGAATCCATGTGTGTCCTGTCTGCTCCAATGAGTTTTGTTTGCAAGAAACCAAAACAAACTATGGCAAAATGACTGCTAACACTTCAGCTTTTGATGTTCATCATGTGTGCTTGCCTGAGTCCCTGAGCTGGTGGGTGGGAGACAAGAAGCAGAGAACAAGGATCACAAAAAATTTCCTGAACTATTCACAGTTTAATTCTGTGGATAACATGAAAAGCACCAATACAACCTGGAAAAGAAATGGAAGACTCAGAGGTGTCTCCTCTGATGACTGTGATGTAGGTGACTTGGAAGAAATGTGTCACTGGTGTATTGCGCTGCTTTTCAAAATGGGCACAGTCAAAGTTGTAGCAGGAAGGCAAAGACCAAAGAGGATTTGATCAAGTACATGAATATACAGACAGGAGAGGGAACAGGGTCCTGTGAAGCTCCTTTGCATTCCTCTCTCCTGCAACAGTAGCTTTTATTTCAGCTAACACAAAGCCTTAGTGGTTTTTGGCAGTATTTCAGGCGAATCTTCAGATAGGGATGAACTGTTCTTGAACCAAATCTCCAAAGGATTTGGCACAAGTGTGCTCTCCTGCAATATGAAATGTAGATTTTTGCTCAGTATTTATATTTGAATAGACATTAATGAATGCCTAAAGAAAATCACTATCTCCACTCTTTCTCTCGCTATTTGATTTTCCTTTGTCTGCTTAATGCTTATGCAGATTGTACTTATTGTACTGGGAAATCCTACCTGGTGTCAGTCTCCCTGCTGGGGCTGGGAGGTGCTGAGGGGCAAGGTGATGTGACAGAACATTTGCTGATCAAGAGTATCAGTTTCAGTCCTGCCTATCTGATGGTGATGCCAAACTGGAGGAAAATCCATCCCTTATTTTTTTGGGTTTACTCTCAATCTTTCCTCCACAGTGTGTGGAGTTGCTCTGTGGGTATCACTAAAAGGAAAAAGTACCACAGAATCCTGGAATGCTTTGGGCTGCCAGGGACCTTAAAGCCTGTTTTATTCCACCCCCTGCCATGGGCAAGGACACCTTCCACTGTCCCAGGCTGCTCCAAGCCCTGTCCCTCCTTGCTTTGGTCACTTCCAGGGATGGGACAGCCACAGCTCCCAGAATCATGTCAGGGAAGCAGCTGCTATCACAGGACAACAAAATGCCTGTCACCCTCTTGGCATTGCTGAATCAGGAGATTTATTGCTCTTCTATGTTCTTTAAGGGTGGTTTTTATGCACCACCTGTCAAGTTGCAAGTCCTTGGAACAGATTAGCCCTGCAGAAGGGATGCACCAAGTTTCCTGTAGACTTTGCACATTGCACTGAGTAATGATTCTCTATTAATGAAAAATTGAGTTTGTTTCATTTGCTGTCACGTTTGAAGCACGAGGATATTTTTCCTTCCCTAGGACTGGTTACATTTTAATGCATGTATTCAAAATTCAAGTCCAATCTAAAATGACCTATCAGCTATGATATAGTCAGGGGAAAGCATCAAAACATGATGCATTGAACATATTTTACATTCCTAGCCTAACAGCATCCTTGAGTTGATTTTATGCAATGCATATATCCGATATTTGATTTTGATGAGAGGGGCTGTAGATGCAGATGTACTTCTCTGTGAATATATTTTGGCATTGGTAACACATATATTGCTTTAATTTTGGATGCAGAAATCACGTTGATGATTTTTTTAAGCTGTGATTAGGCAAACACAGCTGAAAGGGTCAGGGAAACTGTCCAAAATGACTTTTTAGAGTTTAATATGGAAGGAAAAATAAATTATTATAAACCAGGCATGGCATGGCAGGTTCCAAGTATTTCACTAAGTTTAGCAGATGTGGCAGGTTCTCAAGTTATTAATTAACCTTTTATTAATCTCTTTTTTCAGTTAGACTGTCAGATATGTAAAAATATTTGATTTAAGATCAGCTGTATCTGAGTTGTGTGACTCAGAAGATATTGCAACTATCCTCATAGGCTGCTATTTAGGGCTGAAGTGATAAACTAAATAACATGCAAAAAGTGGTTAATTAGAAGCTGCCTGTTTGCTTCCAAATTTCTAATCAGATTCATAACTCCTGCTTCAAATGGATGGAATAGCTTTTTCTTTTTTTGTGCAAAAGTAAAAAATAAATATTTATCATATCAAAACCATTCCAACATTTCCCTGAGCACATCAGGATTATAAGACAGAGCTTTGTAGCTAAAATGAGTCCCTCAATGGCTTCCTGAGCAGAAAGGAAATATGAAACTATCTCAAAGCAGAAGTTATACAGAAAATTTCATACATCACACCTTATTAACATGCAGACTTCAAAAGGGATGTTTGAGGATAGCTGGAGACATCTGTAAACTCTGGGGCACACTGTGAACTCTGCAATGAGATTATTTTAGCACAAGCCACATCTTGTGGCGCTAACAGAGATTTGATAGAGAATTTTAAAAGTTTCCAATCCCAAGAAAAATGTCAACTCAAGAATAATTCAGCTTATTGAGCCCTGGAGATGAGGTTTCAGCAGATACCAGTCCTCCAATCCACTCAGGAGAAATCAGCTGCCCAGGAGCTGACTGGGGACTTTCTCCCCTGTGTCCCCCACTCATCCTTTACCTGCAGAACCTCTTGCCACTGGAAACCCAATTACAGTTTAACAAAGATTCACCTCAGTGCCTCGTGGAAAGCTTTGAAAAATGTTTTGCTTAAAGACAGTTCTGTCCACATCTGTCTAGGTGGGGAGCCAGCATCTTCTGAAGGTTTTAATGCCGTGTTGCACCCTCTCCTGAAGCAGGATATTGGCTAATCCTGACATTAGTGCTCATCTGGACCAGTCTCTTTATAGCTCCAGGGGCCGTGTGGGTCACAGTCTTAGTGCCTGTTTTCTTGTGAGACTGCCTTAGAAAGCTTTTCATTAAAATGAAATGTTTTCTCTTTCCCTTTAGTTTTTGGTCTACTTTTCGCATTGTGTCATTTCAGCCCCAACATATTCAGGATTTTCTCTTCCTTCCATGCCTTCCTTTTTTAAAACCCAGCAGGTAGAAAATCACTTTGACTAAAGCTGATTCTCACATTAAAAGCTGAGATTGTCCAGCTTTTCAAAGTATGTGATTATATAAAGTATCAAATACTGTGAGAATTGGATTAAAAAACCACGAGGGCTGATATGGAGACAAATGGTAATGAGCAGCAGGAAAAGACAGTGAGTACAAATACAGTAATAGATAGCAAATGTCAAGAGTTCAGCATTCAATTTTATTTCCCTGTTTTTATGAGGTGAATTTTTATTATATATGTCATGGGGATTGTGTGTGTGTGGTTAAGGGAACAGATGAAAAGGTGTATAGAGGAGAGAGGTTAGGGGTCAGGATAGTCAGAGGAATTTGGGATGAAGAGGACTGGGATGTAGTCAGGCCATGAGCACCAGTAACACATAAGGGATCAGATTGTCAGGCTCTATGGGATGCTACAGCATTTCTCCAAATTTGTGTTTGCCAGCTCCCTCAGTAATTGCACAAAGTTGATTCTCTGGCCCCAGGTGTGTTGCTTCAGTGTATAATAGGGATGGATCCAGAACTGCCTTCCTTGCATGGATGCAGAAAAAAACCCATGAGGAAAACCATAGGTTTCTGTCCATGCAGCTTCTCCTTCCCTCCTTGGGGAGCTGGCTGGGCATTTTAGGGATCAGATCTGATTGTGGAGACTGGGGCTCAAGCATGGTAAGATTTTCAGCATATTGCAGCAAAGAGAAGTGTTTTTCCAATTGAGAAGAGTGTCAGGAAAGCAAAGATGTTCCCCAGCATCCTGCTAAGCTGTAGACTCCACCAGTGAAAAGAATAATATTTATTCCATAGCTCCAAGTGAGCCATTTTCCAGCACTGGGTTCAGCAGCTCCATTTGCATGGTGCATTCCATGGGAGCTGGGTATGGACACTGGCCATGCCTCAGTGGTGCTGTGGCAGCTGCAGCCAGGCACACTCTGTTCTCTGCTGACTTGCTCATTCAGTTTTGCCCTTTTTCTGTTTTTTGTTTTTTTTTTTTTTAAGTCCATCCTGCCTTTTCTTTGTTCTTCTCATCTCTGCGTTCTCTAATGAGTGCCCAAGTGTGCTGTACAGCATGGCCTGAGCTCCTGCCATCCACACTGACCCATAAACCCTGCACTGGTTTGAGGATTAAAACCAGCTTCTGACAAGATTGTGCTTCTGAAGCTCCTCTTGGCCACGTCTCCTCAGCCTCCTGCCCTCTGTTTGGCAACTTCTGAAGTGCTGCTGCCTTTTGCCTGATTTAGGATTAAAAATGTGTCATTCCTGCCACTCCCTTATCCTCTGTCCCAGCTTATGTGGAACAGGAATGACCTGTGGCTTGTTTGAAAATAGGCTTTAGGGAAGAGGGTAGCAGAGATGCCCTGCAAAGTGATTGAATGTGCTTGGCAGGGAGTATTGAGTCTGGATTTCATCCACAGAGAGCCCAGGCAGGGAGAGCTCCTTCCTCAGGTTTGACACTGCCCTGGTTACACATTGTGGGTTCACTGACCCCTGCACAGCTGGGCAGGTGCTGTGAGAGTATCCTGAGCACATCCATGCCAGGGCTCTGCAAAGGGCACTTGTGAAATGTGAAACTCTTCTCTATCCCATTTTGGTGCCTCATGTTCGTTCCTGCTCCTTCAGTGACCTCTTCATCAAATGTGCTCCATTTAAAGATTCACAGTGAGATTTGTCTCCACTGCCAGCTTTGCAGCAGCAGCCTGCTCTCCAAGAAACCAAGCTGTGTGCTGTCTGCTCCATCAGTCATTCCCAGCCCGTGCTGACAGGGAGGATTCAGGATGGAGACTTGGCTGCTGACCAGGAGGCTCAAACATGGAATGGGCACGGGGCTGTCCTGTGCTCTGGGCTCTCTGTGCAAATCCTGGGGAAGAGAAGTTTCCTCTGTTTCTTAAGAAGGTCACCATGTAGTATCCCAGGCCAGGCTTTCTCTTAAATTTAGTTTTCCCCATTTTGGGGCTATTCTATCTTGAAAATTAGCATTCGATAACAGCAGCAACATTTGGTTGTTGGGTTTTTTTTTTCCTTTTCATTTTTTGTGAGGGCAAAGTTTTGGGATTGACAGCTTTGGCATCCCTTCCCAGCACTCCTCTTGGGACAGCACCGTGTCTTCACCACCAGCCTCAGGGACAACTTCACCAGAGCCACACCTGTCATCGTGTCTGCTCTCCCCTCTGC
The DNA here is from genome assembly GCF_963513975.1 of Fringilla coelebs. Taxonomy (NCBI): domain Eukaryota; kingdom Metazoa; phylum Chordata; class Aves; order Passeriformes; family Fringillidae; genus Fringilla; species Fringilla coelebs. Next base: position 3,797,085 of record NC_140067.1, read on the forward strand.
TGCTGTCAGGCTCTGTGTGCCACACGCATCCCACAGCACTGCACAGCATTTAGGAGCCTTTCAACAGTCTGGAGCCCTCCTGCATGGCTTGATGGATGAAAGGCTTGTCCAAGCCTTCAGTGGCTGTTTGGAGAAGTCAGAGTGTGACATGGTGTCAGGCTTTCTCGCGCCGTGACACGGCGCGCGTGCCGCACGCACCGAGGAGCTGCTGTCCCCTTGCACATTCTGTTTGCTTTCACACATGGCTCTCTGAAAGAGCAAAAGGTGAAAATGCATCATCATCAACTGATCTTCCTAGCTGGCTGAGGAATATTTCCTCAGCCGTGAGCTTTACAGAGTTTTTTGTGAAAGTTGCTGGGTTTGGAATCAGGATCGATGACAGGATTTGGGAGTGGGGAAATCAGAGCAGCATTTCAGGGTGGGGAGCAGGGACTGTCACCCAGCAGCAGTAATTGATGCATTACTGTCTATCATGAGGATGCAGGGCTTGGATCAGGTAGACTTGAGACTTTGCAGGGAAAAGCCATCAAACAGACAGTTATTCCCATTTTTGCAGGCCTGTCTACAAAAGCAAAACCTCTGATGTTAAGATCTGCAGTAATTTTGCAAAATTGTTTCCCCTTCTTAAGTGAAAATGAATTAAGTCATACTGTGAGCAGTATTGTGGTCAGTGCCTCGTAATGGAAAAATAGCAAATAAAAATTACTCCTCCAGCAATGATGGGTTAATGTCTTTTTAGTACCAAACAAAATGTTGATAGTTATTGCTGATGTATTTTTTTAATAATTGACTGGGATGCTTAATAATGCTATGTCTAATTTAGGAATCCAATTTATTGACAAAACCAAGTAAACAGACACAAAAATCAGTTTAATGCAATTCATGGGGAGGCATTGTAACTTCACAGCAGGCAAAATATAATAAGCACTAATGTAACCTTGTAAAATAAAGATTAAGTCAAAACCTCCCAGCCTGTCCAGAGTACAGCATGAGATGCTAGGGAGGCTTGGATGCCTTGGTTCAAAACCTGGGATCTCTGTGTCCAGCCAAAAAAGCTCTGGACTGTTGACCATTGTTTTACTTTTCACCTTTCACTTGAGCTGCCTTCAGTTCCCTTTTCAAAATGTCTTTCCTTCTGTGTACTCTTCACAGGATTTTGAAAAAACTCTTCCATCGTGGCAGGGCTTCCTTCAATCCTGTTCATCTTCAGCAGCTGAGTCTGTTTAGTGAGTTTATTAATTACCATGTTGGGCTCATTAAAGTGAGCACCTCATTTGGAGAAACCTCCTGGGGACTCCAGCAAATACACACGTACTCATTAGACTGAATGTTTTCCACTTGTAGATCAGCATTTTGATAATAAACACTTCATAATCCTAAGGAAAATGGTGCAAGTTGAAAGTTAGAATTCAGCTGAGGGTAGGTTTTTTGAGGGATTTTTTTCCCCCCATGGGCATCAATATGGCTATTAGCTCTACAGCTATGGGTCATCAAACAACCAGCAAAGTAATTTTTCACATGATTTCTGCACTGTGCTTAAAGAAATTCACCCCTTCTGTCCTGCTGGTTCATGCAGCTCATTATAGGACATTTGCCTTGGCTGTTGGCAAGTCCAAATCTGGAGGGCCATGCAATTAAATGCATTTCTGAATTTCTCACCTTCCAGCAAGGGCACAGTAACAGTGCCTGACATGGTTTAGCACCAGTGGCTGTGCAGTTTAACTCAGCATAGGTGGAAGATCCAAAGTCAGATAAAACTGTGGATTGGGTAACCTATAGCTGGCTTTAAAATTCAGATTAACAAGGTGACAATAAGGTATGGTGGTGCCTTGGCTGTGATGTCTTCTAGGAGGGCTGCATGTGGAAACATTTTGCAAATCCTTGTGATGCAGTGGCAGGTCAAATATAAACCTGGGAGCATTTTAAGCTGGTCAGTTAAAATGCCTCTGCTGTGTGTAGGACTGTGCCCATTTTTTGGACTCTATCAGGCTGGCTCATTTGCAGCTGCAAGATCCCACTTCCCTCCTGCCTCTGGATGAGCTGTCTGTCACAGCTCTTGACTGCTGAGGGGCTGGAACAGTTTGGTTAATCCCTTGCAGGGAGATCTACTGCACCCTTCTTGCTTAATGCTGGAGAAAACAGTCCCAGATGTTTCTGTCTGAGAGGAGGATGTTTGGCCAGGCTGTTGGAGCTGTCATTTCTTTCCCCAGAGATGAGCAGAGCTGTGAAACTGAGCCCCAGGTCACGCCATGCATGGATCAGCCTTCAACCTCCCCCTTTAAATTTTAAAATCCCAAGGAAAGAGGCTAAAAACCAGCTGGGTGACTGGACGCTGCTGGTGCCCTCCACTGCTCTTGCAAGAGGAAACACAACACCTTCACTGAGTTTCTCTGGGGGCACTTAAGGCAGAGTTTATTTACTGTGTAACGTGGTAGTTTAGTGGGATTCCTGCCTGCTGCCTAATTAGTTCCACTAATTTATTTGGAATAACGCTTCCTCCCTTTCTGTTGAATGGCTGGAAGTGGGTTCTGGGAGCCCATCTATTCCCTCATTTAGCCCTTGCACACTTGCAGGATGCTGTGCTCCCTCTGCCAGGCCCATGATGGAATAACCATTACCTCTGTGAGTATTTTAGCTCAGCCATGCCCAAAGGCCCTTGGGGAACAATTGCTGCAGGCTCTGTGCAGACAGGAGGTGTCCTGGTCCATTAGGAAGCTGTGTGTTCCTGAGGAGCTCCAGTTTAGGGCAGGCACTGGAACACAGGGGTTCCTGAGAGCCTGAGATTTTTGGGTACTTTCAGTTTCTTCTGCTGCATGTCCTGCTGCCTGTTCTCCCCTCCCAGCCTTGCTTACTATCTGTTTATTTATCACCCTTAAAAATGGTGCAATTAATTCTATAACACACTATAGCAAATGCAAAACACAAGTGTGCAAATAATTCTATATGCAGACTTTTAGATAACTAAAAGTTTTTATTTTGGAGAGTGATTTGTGCAGAAGCAGACTTGGTACTGAATATTCCTGTGGAAGTGCTGCTTCTCTGCTCTCTCCATGGACAGCTGGAAAAAACCCCCAAAACCTTTGGGATTTCAGTAGGTGGGGTGCAAGAGAAGGGATCTCACAGGTGGTGCTGCACAGCAGCTCCTCTTGGCAACGAGGTAAGGATCAGCACCAGTGGGTCAGGATGCAAAAGTGCCAGACCTGGCCCCAGGAATCAATTCCTGTGTCAGATTCACTTCCTTCACTTCACCTTTGCCAGTGTATGCTCAGAGCCAAGAGGATGCACAGGCACTTTGAGCTCACACAATCACATGGATGCTCTTCAGCCTGTCACAGCTTCTCCTCACAATTTCACATCCATTTTAAAACTGTTTCCTAATCAAGGTGGTATTTTCATCTGGTCCTTTTCTTTTTGACAAAGGAGACTTTTCCCCTTCCCTGGCCTGGGAGCTGGAGGGCACTGCAGGCTGCTCTGCCAGAGCAGACATGAGCTAATCAGGCTGGCACAAAAATGGGCTGTTATTTATGGAGCCAGCCCTTTTCTAACTTTTCCTTTGTTTATGCAGTGTAATTTCAATGTCATAAATACTAAAAGGTTTACTGCTGGGAGAGGAGAACTTCCCTCATTCATCTCTGCAATTAAACTTCTTGTGCCCATGGTGGCTTTTCCTTTTAACTGCCTTTTAGGATGGAATCCAGGATTTTAAGAGGTTTCACTGACTGAATTTTTTTAATGAGGTCAAAGAGTTTTTGAGGGAAGTTGGAAGACAATTTAGGGTTGGGTTTTTTTTTGTTTGTTTGTTTGTTTTCTTTGCAGGTTTAGGCTTCATTTTTCAGCACAGTCCTTGAGTTCCTGAGTGATTTTGAACAATTTTTTTTCTGTGTCTTACTTTTACCAAATTTCTAATAGTACAAGCCTTATTATTGATTTTAACTGTCTTTAAAGTGTCCAGAGCTGTATGCAAGTTACCCTAGAGCTGGGTGCTCTCCCTGTAACCACTCTGCTCCTCCCTTTCTTTCTTCCTTGCACAATCTCTGCACCCTCTGGGCTTGTTCTGGAAATGTGCCACACAGTGACAAATATTCTAAGGGAAGGAATCCTATCAAAGAATGGGGAAAGTTACTGCATGATAATCTCAAGGAGCTCTGTGTGGTGTTTCTGTCAGCTGTAGGACAGGAGGTGCTTTTATTCCATGGGCAGAGCTCACCACCCTCACAGTAAAGAATTGGGATTCTAAAGATTTGGGATGGAAAAAACACCCAAGTAAGTTTGGGCTCTCAGTTATCTGCATTGTCCCTTTCAGCAGCAGTCACAGATTTGCTGGGTAAATTTTATCTTGAATAAGAGCATAAAGACATTCCATGGTCACTTTAGGGCTGTAATAGTTTTAAGCTGTAAGTATGAAGTTGCAATTGCAGGAGGAGCTGGCATGAATCAACCCAGTCTCATTTCAAACAGCTGTTTAATGAGAGCTTCTTGTAAGATCCCCTGTTAAGAATAGGCCATAATGAGTATGATGAAACCACCTCATCCTTGAAAACAAATTCCTTTTCATGGCTTAATTAAAAGTGCTCCTAGTACTTCTGTGAGCATACATGATAGCTTAGGAAAGGCTCTGTTTTAATTTATATAAAGAAGTCTCAATTAAGAAGCTAAATAGATAATATGTTGCTTTAATATTATATGGTGAAAACTGTTATTATTTCTGAACTTCTGCTATCTCCCAGTCAAATATATTTGTCTTAACAGTTTAACAGCTTTCCCTGAGAGACCAGAGTGACAGCCACGTGCTTGTATGCTTTTAGTTCTGTTTTAATGTGATGGAGCAGACTGGAGCAACTGGCTTAGGCATGATTTGTGGGTGAATTTTTTGGGAGATCGATTACAGGTGGTTGAGCCCTGTGAACTGTTCAGACCCAGATATTTTTAGGAACAGGCAGCACTAATTAAAGCTGCCTGTGCAATGAGCAGCAGTGCAGTTTACCCAAAATGCAGCAGTAGTGCAATCTGCTGCAGGAGGGGTCTGTGTTAGTGCAGGAGAAGCTGGATGAGCAGCAGCTGGTGTGGCCAGAGCAGGTTTGTCACCTCTCAGTCCCTGTCCCTGCTGCCCCAGAGCAGGAAACATCCAGGTGTGGGAGAACAGCCCTGCTCCACGCTGCCAGCAATTCCTGGCAGGCTTCTGGCTTGCTGCAGTGAAACATCCCTCTCTCTTTGTAGTTTCCTTGTAAGATGCTAATTAAAGGAAGAAATGTTGGTTTGAGAGAAAACTGCCAAAGTGAGTATTGTAAAAAGCAACTGTTTCTTTGCATTTGTCTGAAATTGCTGTGCCCTTGGGAGAAACATAAAGATAAGAGTTCCCCGTGCAGGGACTTCCCAGCTGTGATACCTGGGGGGGAGGGGACAGGAAAGCAGATTGGTTCTCTACTGTTTCCTTTGTGGGTGTCTCTCCTGAAATGCTGAGAAATCAGTGAATAAATGGCATAGAACCTCAAAAAGGGATCTTTTTAAAAAGAAGAGTGAAGTGTTGAAGGAGGGTTGCTGGCTTGGGTGAAGAAGTTTATTGAAGTTATTTCTTTGGGAAATGCCTTGTGTTCTGGCCTGGCCTTGGGCATGGATTGTCTTTTGGGGAGGTCATGGACAGCTGTGCTGGGCAGTCAGCTGGGGAAGAATTCAGAGTTGTGGATCCAGCTAGTGAGGAACAGCCTGAAGCTCCCAGTGTCAATGTAGTTCTGCCACAAAGGTATTGTCCTGTTCCTCTTTCCTTCTATGTTCTTGTAGCTGCAGCATTCTGATTTCCTAAGAGAAGGCACATTTGTATTTTGGACAAATGTGTTCTGATGTATCACTTGGATTGTTTTCACATTATCAGATTTTCTGTACTTAACAATGACCTGATATCAGTGTGCCAGTGGAGCATGGTGGTTCATCACATGGAAGTGTGGGAGACTCAAATCCAGGATTAAATTGGGACTTGGTCTGTACTGCAAATCCCTGACCTCTGCACTGAGACACAACAGGTAGTGTTAGCAAAAGGTTTGTTAAAAAAGAAATAATCACTAAGGAGTCTTTGTTTTCATAGTGATTTCTGGTTTGTCTCCTGAATGATCAGGCTGACACCTTCATGGCTGACCCTTTGCTTTCCACTCACTTTACAGCTCTGATCTTCTACTTTCAGTTCCATCAATACTGCAGGCTCTAATTTTTACTGATTTTGGGGTTTTCTTGCAAATGTCAGTCACACTGAACAATTTAGGTGTGATCTGTCTTTCTCAAGCTCTGCTTCATACAGAGTTGCTTCCCTGTCTCCTCTCAGTGGGTTGTTGCAGACAGATTTGCTTTCATGCTAGGTGTGAGATCAAACCCTTCAGCAGAAACTGCCCCTGATAGCATCACTTGAAAGTTTTATTAATTGCTCTTTGATGGTGCCTTGGCTTGCTGTTATTCTGTTGTTTCCCCTAAAAAGAGGTGTATTTGCAGTGCTGAGTGATGTTCATAATTGCCCCCCTACTTTGCCAAAATGCCACTTGTGAGAGGCTGAGAGATTGCAAATGTCAAGCGTGGGACCCATGAGGACAATCTACCAGTCACTGCTGAAATGATTTGAACTAGTGAACTCTTGTTAAAACTGTTAATTGCTTTTTTAAAAACACTTAATGGAAATTGCCACATTTAAGTAGCCCATAAAACCACGATGACACCAGCCTTAATCAGGTGTCACAAAAGCACATCCATTATAAGCTACCTGCCTGAAAACTTTGACAATGGAAATCAGTTGTGACAGCCTGGTGTTTACAGTCCTGTATCTCTCTGCCAGAGGAGAATAATTTATTTGTTTTACTCATGAAGAGACTCCTCTCTGAACTGCACCTTTATGTGCAATAAAGCTTATGGAAGAGAATGACCCCAGGGGACTCAGAAGGCTGTAGGATAAGGTAGTGCTACCTGGTTTTGAATATTTCATACTGGGGTATGCTAATTTGTTTGGTGACCTTGCTGCAGACTCAGAAAAACCATGGATAGCTCACTGAAAACCACAGTGCTGCGTTTTTCCAGGGATGTTTTTGTTGATTCCAAAATGTTGCAGGGAGGAAACTCTGGTGCTGGGCAGTGAAGTCCTGCTTGTTTTAGGTAATATAGTTACTTGGGACTGGGTTTTGAAGAGCAACACATATTTATGGGACATTCTTTTTAAAAAATGCTAAATGAGTTAGCTCTAAATCCTACTGAAAGCTTGGGTGAGCACTTTATTTATGAGAATACTGGGAGGTTTCTATTTGCCTCTTCAAGCTGTCAAGTTTGATAGGGAGGGTGTAGTGGGAATAACCACACTTCTTCTCTGGATTGTGTATCCATATGACCCACTGGAAAAGATCTTTGGAAAGAAAAAAAGATGGGAGCAAGCTTCAGGTGAAGGTGTTCACGAGAGAGAGGAGCATTTATGTCCTGTGCATGCAGGTCAGACTCAGCCTCCAGCTCGTGGCTGCTCAGAGCTGGGGATGGGTGTGCTGGGCTCCCTCCTGCTCCCCATGCAAGGCTGTTCCTCTCCTCAAACCTTCCCAAAACCAGGTCATTCATGGCTGTGCTCATCAGCAGTCTCAGAAGAGCCCTAAAAACAGAAGTGGCCCAGTGGAGTGACACACTTTCTAGCCCATTGCCGTGGGTTATTTCAGGTCATGGCAGCTCAGCAGGGACCTGCACCAACCTTACAAACCTGTTCTGTTGCTCAGGGTGTTGTTTGCTGTCCAGCCCCTTGGACCTTCACATATCCCACTCACATATTTTATTATACTTTAAAAAATAATATCTGGAATTGCTGTTGACACTAAGACTCCAAGAGAGCTGCTGTAGCAGCAGTATTGCCAGGATGGGATGTCTCAAGGAGGGTGTAGGAACAAACACTGGTATAAAATGCTACAAATCACCCATCCCAGTGTTTGCACCTTGGAGTTTCTTCAGTGCTATGATGGTGTTTCTTTTTTTCATGCTCCTGAAAGTTTTATGCTGGCTCTTGCCACAAGTTATTCGAGGTAACTTCAGGATATGACCTTAAATTCCAGTGATCTCCCTGAAAGACTTCTCAGAGCCCTTCCACTTCTTTTGGGGTGAAAGTTCACTTTATTAGACCAATTTAATTTACTGACTGCTCTGATCTTGAGCAGAGCTTGGGATGCATAAGGAGGTACCTTTCCTGCCAGTATCCTGAACTTTCCCAGAGCTGCTGTCAAGCAGCTCCTTGCCCCTTTGAAGCTCTGAAAGCACATAAATAAAAGTAAATATGAAATAAGAAGTAGTAGGTCTTTACTGCACTTGTGTGATATTTTGTAAAACCTTATTTACCTGTGGTCCTGACATTTTATACTATTATTACTTTTTAAAATATGAATTCTGAATAGTGCAGACAGATTACCAGCAGAGCTAAAGGTAATTTAAGACAGAAAATTTACAGTGGAACTTGAAAATCCCTTTTTTTTTCTTTTTTTTTCTTTTTTTTTTGAGGCAACTGTTCTAAAGGAAATGTTCTTAGTCTTCATTCTCCAAAGGGAAATTTTGTCTCTCCCAGTCAGGGCAATAAATAAAGGTGAAAGAACCACCACTAAAACATCCCTGAATTATTAATTTGCTGGAAACAGCTTCTCAGAAGAAAAAAGCCTCCTCAGGATAGCACAGGAATGTAAAATACTCATTATTCACCAAACACATAAGGACCTGCACAGATAAGTAATGCAGCTGGGTCCACACACCTGAAATCAGTGGCAGGTGTGAGCCAAGTTTAGACTTTTAAAAATAAAATATGTCTGGCTCAAGGCATCCCTTCTTTGTGAGTCAAATGGGGAACACCTCTGAAAGAAATCAAACTGCTGTAAGGTGCAGTGACATACATGCTTTAGGTTTGTATGAACAGGAAAAAGTTCCTGTTGCAATGCTTGGCCCATAGATTAAAGGCTGCAATCAGAAATGTAACAAAAGCCTTATGAGTCCCAGTTCCTGCTTCTGCAACCACATATCCTTTCACTGTGGGTATCTTTAAAACAGAAGAGAGGTGAAATATTACCAGTGGATCATTTACTATATCCCAACAGTTCAATCATCAGTGCTGGAAAGTCAATATTATATTAACTTCAAACTAGTCTCTACTGTAGTTCTCTAAAATGATGGAAATTCAGAGGTCCTGGTTTTCTAGCTGTGCATTTGGCTGCTTATGAAATGTCATATAAAAATGATGTTTTGGTAAGAGATCATTCCCACTGTTCTCCCAAAGGCAGCAGTTCTGGGTTACATCAGGTTTGCTTTCAGAATAGAGTTTGCTACAAAGTATGTCATATAAATTAAAATAATATTGACATAAGGTGGCCAGATAAGGAACAGGACTCAATGATTCTTATTGGAAATTGCTTGAATATTTCTCAAATTGAATGTCAGCAATAACTTCTGAATGTCTGTCAACAGATGACTTCCCAGAAGGTGTTTGTTTTCCACCCTGACCGCAGTGGAAGATCATTACCTGGGATATAGATTGTTTCATCTGTATTCTTCCTGCTGCTGCCTAATTGGCATCTACAGAGTGTTTTAACACCTGGATTAACAAAGACCTTTGTCTTCCATTTACAGAAGATAAAAAAGGATTTGAGCTTTTTAAACTAAGTGTATTTTACAGTATGGTAATAGATGAAACTGCTTCCTATCATATAAAATACAGTCAATTTTTGCTAAAAGCTTCAGGGGCTTCCCTCCAGCCCTTGGTCACCTTCTGTAAAGCAGCCTGGCAGTTTGCCAAGGGAGCTGGAAAATCTGAGTTTGATCCCCAAACTGCTGGATCCCAAACTAGTGAAATAATTTTGTGGAAATACTTTTAGTTTTGTAGCACATCAGCACACGGCAGGTGTGTATGTGGTGGTTTCCTTTAAATGCTGTGGGTTGTAGTCCATGCAGATCTGTGTGAGTCCCAATCTACATTTCTGAAGGCTGATATCTTGCTAATGTCTGATTTCAGTATTTGTACAGTTCACAGGAATCCTTCAAGGGTTTATTTGCTCTGTGTTCATCCGGGATGGAGTGAGTGTACCATGTAAAACAATATGTCAGCTCATAAACTCATGTACAGTGATGAGATGTGAGCTCGTTTCACTTTTATCACAGGACCTTGAATCAGGCTTGTTCTGCTGCCATGTCCCCAAACACCTCCTTGCAATGTGCCTGGAATTCACTGCTCTGGAATTGTGGTGTTTTGGTGCATCCCTCTGTGTTCTGTCAGGCTCTGGTGCAGGGGACTGGTTGTTTCACAGATGAGAGCCGGGAGGGATGCAGCCAGCACACCTGGGCTGCTGCTGCATTTTGGGTCCTTCCTGAGGAGCTCAGGATTGCCCACTGACAACAGCAAAACACTGTAAGCTGTGCTTCCTGAGACTCTCTGGACTGTTTGGGCTTCCTCTACCCGCTCTCATGGTTGCTGCCATGTGCACATTGATTTTTGTGCTTTTTCTCAGCTCCATCCTCCTCTGTGCCACATGAAGCGCTGCGATGAGTCCTGCTCGCTGTGAGCCACGATGGGACGTGGTACCTCAGAATGGAGAGAACCCCAGCAGGGTTCCTTTTCTTCTGCTCACCTGCAGAGCTGTGCAGGCAGAAGGATGGCTTCTTCCAGCCTCTGCTTCAGGGAACTGCTTTTACTGAGCACGATGTGCAGCATCCCCATTGTGCGTGGAGCGGACACGTCACAGGAGTGTGCACTGAAGAGGTTTAGGGAATTTATGGACTCGGCTCACCCACAGTGGACTTAGTGGGGAACATAATTCCTTTTACTTTTCCTGTTGCAGATCACAAAATGACTGCTTAAATCCCAGCATTCTCTCCCAGCTCTGAACGCCGTCTGTTAATCCCCTTGTCCTGCTGGTGACAGCCGCAGCGTTGGACAGCAACTGTTGCAGCAAACTTGGGGTTTTTTTCCCATCTTCTCTCACCATCTCTCCATGAACTGATCTGCCGTGGCTATGAATATTTTTGGACTCTCCCAAGCCTCTTTTTTTGTTGGCAGACTAATACTTGTCTCCTCATAGGTTGCTCCTTTGCGAGACGGGATGAATCACGCTCGGAGCGAGCTGTCGTGTTGTCTCGTGCTCTGGAGGAGCTACTTGTTATTTGTGCTCTTCATATCCTCATGACAGCTTGTCAGGGAAGAGAAGTTTTCCTTTATTTTCTCTTCCCTCCATCGTTGTTGACTAATTAGTAGCCAAATAGACAGCATTTGTTTTTGTATTCAAACTGGTGATAATTTAAGGCTTGGATGCAATCCAGAGCTCTGGGAGCAAATAATGAACTTTGGGGATGGTTAGGTGAGGATGTGACTTGGAGTGGGAAATTTTCCATCCATGATGAAGGTTTCTGTATTCTGGACTCAAAACAATCATGATTAGCTCTGAAGTGCCATTTCAACAGTTCATGTTAGACAGTTCAAGATGTCACACTCGAGAATCAGGGGGGATTGGTCTGAAATTTTGGATCTGACTCTGATCTCCTTTGTTTGTTCAAACAAGCTTCAACCAGGGCTTAAGAAGTGAAGTCCCTGAGCGGAGATGTTGTCTCCTTAAGATGAGTAGTTGTCATTTAAACTCCACGTGACTTTCTGGGTGACAGATCACCCTTGTACTTTGTGTGTTTATTTGAACCTGGCTCCAAACAGGAAGGCCACTCTCAACCAAGGCACCTGTTTGTCCAAAAGAGTTAAACAGCCACACATTTTTGTCCTTTGGAGAGTAACCAGGGTTTTTTTCAGCCAGTGATTAATTGCACAGAGCAGTAGGTGGCACACAGACATTTTTCATACCTAACACGTTCTGGAAGGGGGGACTCGTGGAACTGCACATCCTGCACCTCCCCAGCACAGCCACAGTGGAGAGCAGACCTTGTTGCTGGCAGCTTTCCTGATCCACCTCACCTCATGCGAGGAGACTCCATCACCTTCCCACAGTGGGACCAGATGTCCCAACATGCAGTGTAATATTGCAAAGAAGGGAAAAAATGAAGTAAAAAGCTCTGAGAACTAATCTCTGTTTTGTCGAACAGTTGGAGAGCTCCTGGCCATGGCATCTCAAACCTGACAAAATTACCCCAAAGTCACTGATTTTACATTCCATTTGGCAGTAGAAAACCTTCCAAAGCATTCAAATTCTGCTTTCCTTCATCAGCTCCATTGGGAGGTGAAATAATTCAGAGTAAGGGATTCCTGTGTTTCACTCAGGTCTGGGAATGATTAGGCATTTTTCTACAAGATTCCTTCTTTAAAGTTTTTCTCGTCTTTCCTCCTCCTGGCTGTGTTTGCAGTGCACTGGCACGTGTCTATCCAATTTGATGAGGACCAGCCATCTTTGGGAGGCTGGTTTAGAGTGAGACCTTTGCTGTAAAACTCTCATTAATGGCTGGAGAAAAGTAGTTGGGAATTTCATCTCTGTCCATGGAGCTGATTATCCATCCCAGGCTGCTGCCTTGGGGACAGGCTTAGACCCTGCAGCCTTAATGCGTGTGTGTATCAAGCACAGCTCTCCCAGAAGGTAGCAAGTATGTTTGCTATGCATTATTTATGGAATTCAAAATGCATTCTCCTGAAAATTACTGTGGACTGTGCACTTTTTTTGCATTGCAGCTGGAAACACGGGGATCTCTGATGTTGGGATGGGCACCCACCCAGCCTTGTGCCTTGCACAGGGCAGGACCATGAAGCACTTTGAGGTGTTTAAGAAAAGCAATTAATAGTTTGTCTGTTGGAGTTGAAGTTTCAGTGAGGGAAGATTAAAAAATAGCTGTGCAAAAACATGAGTATGGCATAGCAATTCTGGAAAGGCATTTTATTTTCAAACAAACAAACAAACAAAAAATCATACAATGTTTTGTCCATCTTTTTTGTAATGAGATGTACAAAGTTCTTTTTCAGATGTGGAGGTTTTCCAGGCAGGGTGTGTTTGTCCTGCTCACCAGGCTTTGTTCAGAGGTGCAAATTTGCCCTTAAAACTGTGTTGTGCTCACAGGGTAATTGGAGCACATGGAATTGGGGTATGCAGAGAATTCCACCACTCCTAACACCCTTCTCCATGAGTGTTCATCCTCTTTATCATTTGTGCACACCAAAAAGTATCAGGCAGGCCTTTTTTTAAATTTTGATGAAATTTTGGCTCATCCAAGCAGAATGTTGTTTCCAGTAGGGATGGACAGGCTCAGGATCTCCCTCACCACTCTCACCTGCATGGATTTAGGTGAATTTTGAAGCCTTATGGTGCTCTCTGTAGTGAGGAACTATTAGTGCCTGGACTCTCCTTTCTTCTTGTTCAGCCTGAAAATGTTGTCTGAGAGCCAAGCTTTAGGCTGTGCTCTGGCTGATGTATGGTTGAGCTCAACCAAAGACAGATTAATATTTGTTCTAGCAAATTTAGGGCTTGTTCCCATGCCTTTTGTAACTATCAGGAGTAGTTTGGGTGTTACTCATTAATGATATGCATCATCTATAAGGCAGGAGGATGAATTATATAAATTGCTGGCAATCTCCAGCCAGCATTTCAGTGTGGATTTAAAAGTTTTATTTTCCCCTACCAAGAGGTGTGCCTGGAGTGTGCCAGGGATGGCCTGCATGCAGGTAATGTACACAATAACTTTCTTATTCCCAGGTAATAAAGAGGAAAGCATCAGCACATTGCAGACATTAAAATGTATGGTTTCTCTGTGGCCTTTAATGAGGGTTTGCAGGAGTTCCAATGCTCCACAGAAAATATTGGATTTTTCTCCTACTTTCTTGCAGGGCCCAAAGGGACAGGAGGAATTTGCTGCGTGTGTGTTTTGAGGAGAACAAATTTAGGATGATCAGGGTTTTTTTTCCACTGGTTTCTCACACACACCCAACCTGGAGCTGGGTAAGCTCTTTAGCCATGCATCATTCCTGTGCTGGTGCCTGGAAGAGGTTAAAGTCCCTGTGTCCCTGCTTAGCAGCTGGAATTAGCCATAGGTGTGTTTTCCAAAGGCAGCCACTCTGCCTGGGCTTGGTTTGGTTCCCAGGACTGTGTAAGCTTGCACAAATGTTCTTTTAGATATGACAGTAAATCAGCTTTAGTTGTTTATTTTCCTTTTACATTTATTATCTATAAATGCACTAGCCAGTAGGTTTTCTGGCTGCAGTTAGCACTGAGATAGGAGGATTGAAAAATGTTCCCAGAAGGGACATTTGGGATGGGTAATTGTGATTGTTCACCCTGGAAACCTGACTCTGGGCTTGTCTTTTCCAGTCAAGGAACAGATACATTGTGTGACTTATGTCTTACCAGATCCATTTTGGGATCTCACACAATCAAACACTTGGAAACTTGTCACAGACGAGGGCAGCATCCACAGAAGGTGTTTAATGACTGATTTCAGGTAATATTCAGGACACTAATGAATGGTTCTCAGAGATTTTGCAGAAAGAAAATCAGCTGATGAACTTTAGATACTCCTTGGCTGAGGCTACATCTGGAGACAAGTCTGGGACACTATCACAGAATGGGTCAGGTTGGGAGTGACCACAGTGGGGCCATCTGGTCCCACCTCCCTCCTCAAGCAGGGTCATCCCAGAGCACAGGATTGCATTCAGACAGTTCTGGAATATCTCCAGTGAGGGGGACTCCATACCCTCTCTGCACAACCAGTTTCATTGCTTGGTCACTGCACAACAAAGAAATTCTTCCTCACATTCATGTGGAGCTTCCTGTGCACCAGTTTCTGCCCCTTGCCTCTTGTCCTATTGCTCAGCACCGTGGAAAATGTGGATTTTTCAGTGTATTTCCCTTTGTTTATGCATCCAGTTCTAATGGACTGGGGCATGCACACCTTTACAGCTCCTCCCTCTCGCTGGGTAGGGCATCATCCTATCTTCCCAAAGAGCTTCTTGGTCAGGCTTAAGTCCCCTGAGAAATGGTGACTCTGAGTGCCCTTTGCATCTCACCTGACTGTCACGTCCCCCCTCCAGCAGCACCGTTTGTTTTGGGACATCTGGTCCCCCGTGGGAAGGCGGCAGCAGGAGACAACATGAGATCAGTTAATGATTGTGAGTAGGTTCAGGCAATCTGCCAGTCTGAGCACTCAGCCCATTCTCCTTTTTTTAACTTGTCAGGAATTCAGAGTAAAAATATTGCAGCAAAGAGGCTCATCTAGAAAAGCAGCATGTTAATTACAGGAGGCAGTTTCTTGGCTATCAGTTGCTGTCCTGCACAGAATAGCTTGGAGATGTACATTTTTACTGTGGGGACACATTAAAATCTGGAGCTACTGGCTCTGCTTCTTGCTGTTTGATACTGCTACTGCCATTCAGTGAAATCTCTATCAAAGATTTTTTGGAACCTATAAACTGAAACCCCAGTTTTCTCCATATTCTCTGTCCACATAGACTGAAACCCCAGTTTTCTCTATATTCTCTGTCCACATAGACTGGAACCCCAGTTTTCTCCATATTCTCTGTCCATATAGACTGGAACCCCAGTTTTCTCCATATTCTCTGTCCATATAGACTGAAACCCCAGTTTTCTCCATATTCTCTGTCCATATAGACTGAAACCCCAGTTTTCTTCATATTCTCTGTCCATATAAACTGGAACCCCAGTTTTCTCCATATTCTTTATCCATATAAACTGGAACCCCAGTTTTCTCCATATTCTTTATCCATATAAACTGGAATCCCAGCTGTCTCCATATTCTCTGTCCATTTATCCAATTCTTTGACCATCAGATAAAGTTTCACTCCATCAGGTCAAATTTCCAAACATTATCAGGGAGTTTTGTGTTCAGATATCTGCTAGGTTTTAGAAATAGCTCCAAGTGCCAGTGGCTGGAAGTGATGCACCCCTGTCATGGGGTTGATGTTTTGTAATATACAGCAAGGGAGAAATGACAGCATTTCAGAAATTTATGGCTTATATGCCAAGATGTGGTAAAAATATGCAAAAAACATAGAAAAAGAGAATGCAGGATGATGAAAAGTTAGGCCCTTTGTATAAATTATCAGAGTAACATCAGATCTGTTTGCTGAGTGGCAATCTTTGTGTGATCCAGGGATCCAAAGCTATACAGCATATAACTCAGTCTCTGGGCAAGTTTTAATGTCCTGAAATTAAGGATGCAAATAGAAACCATGATGGGGGCAGTGGGGCAAAGGGATTGATATTTTAGTCTTTAGTGTCTACTTTGATCAGTTTGCTGCATGTTTTTAAGCCTCAAATTCATTTCAATCAGCAAAATAACAAACCCTCCCTCATTTCAAGCCAGCCATTTCCCAAATGCTACAAATGAAGGGTTTTACCCTGAATGATGGAGAAAGACCCTGCAACGACCCCAAAAATACAGTTGTCTGCTCTCAATTATGCTTGAAAAGAGCTCAGGGATTCCAGTGATGGATGACAGTATACAAATCTCAAGTAGCTTTGCTTAGTGTGTTTTGTGATATGATACAGGAGAGATAATTCTTACCCAGTGTCTCTTAAAGGAAATCCTGAGGGTGAATCAATTACCTTTCTTTTCTGAATCAATAGAGAGGGGATGTATTGCAGTTACTTGGTGCTTTTGCGAGTGCTCAAGCACAAAGGATGGCTGCTGATGATAACCACTGCAAAGAATGCTGTGCCATTTTTTTTTTCTCTCTCTTCTTTTAAGGACACTACAACCCCCTCAGTTCACACACTTTATCATTCCCAGTCACAATCTTTTCTCAACTAAGATTTAAGAGCGAGAGGAGGAAGTAAGCTCTCCAAACACACAAAACACAGCTTGGAGTCCTAATGGCAACACTTCCCAAGACTCTCCAAACCCTTGGCATTTGTGAATTTTGCCTCGAAGAACATCCAGATTGAGGAGATGGAGTAAGAGGGAATGGGATATGGGCTGACACAGTGGTGCTAGCAAAGGTTAAATCAAGTAGTTGAGGCTCAGCCAAGGATAAAAATACATATTTCTTGTATATTTGACAGAAAATACCTTTATATTTCTTGCAAGGTGTTTCTGTGTATCCCACCACAGACTTTTGTTCAAAAAAAGGTAAAATACTGCTGTGGTCAGACATCGTATTTTAAAATTGTCTGATTATTTATTGCCTTCATAAAGTCATTATTATGGTCTCAGAAGGGCATTAATATGTGTGTGTAATATGATTCAGCAAGAAAACTTCCTGAGTGGAACCCATATGGTAGCCTGAGAGTAGTTAAATTGTAGGAACACAAAGTGCCACGTGGTCTGTAGTTCAAGTTCTCATAAAAACTGTCTGAAGACAAGTGAGGACACGTTTCCTTTTGCATCTCTCCAAAGATCCAGGTACACCTGAGAGGGCTGCACAGGTCACTCTGGGTGTCTGTGCTGCCTGAAGAGCGTGGGGAGACAGAAAAATGGAAGCTGGATGACAAAGGAAGGCTTCTTAAGCTCTGCCTTTTTTGCCTGATTCCAGGGTCCCAGGAGGGCAGAGGCAGTCTGAGGTGACCGAGAGCTGCACTGGGCTTTTCTCTCTGCTTCCCTTGATCAGGAGCCTCTTTCCTCCTCAGAAGCTGAGAGGAATCTAAAGGCACTGCAGAGACAGCGAGGGGTCTGACCACAAACCAGCTCTGCCTTGATGCAGAAATGGATTTGCTTCTAAGAGAGGGTTCTGCTCTTTGCATTTTGTAGCTTGAATAGCAACAAATGTAAAAGGAAAAGAAGCCAGTGTGAACCTTCCCACCTGGTGTTGTGGCTGTAGCTCCTGTGTAACACCCCCCAAGCCTTTATTTGAGCACCACCCCCATGTCAGCTCAGGGTCCATGACCCATAATCAGTTTTATGCAGATCTTTAATGAGGGGGGTGTTTTTAATGTCTAAACTTAAATTAAAATGGATTCAGTGATGCTTTGTCTGGGAGTCAGAGACATAATATTCCCTCTGCAAAGAGCCTTTTTCTGCCCTGGAATATAGCATTTATCTACAGGTAGTTCAATAATAGAACCAGTTTAACAAATTAGGTGGAATTCAGGAAAGAAAGATGATTGTGTCTGAAAGGGAATTTTCTGGGTGAATAACAAAATAGTTTTGATATATTTCATTTTGATGGAAGACCAATCAGCTTAAAAGGGGCAACTACCAACAAAAATATTTCAAGGATATTTAAGGTCCAGGAAGGGCTTTTTAGAAAAGTTATGTGTGTGTAAAGTACTGACAGGGATATAAATGAACTCTGTCTGGAAAAGCTGGATCCTAGAAATGCTGTGAACACCAAGCAGAGTAGCCACAGATACAGCAGCACCACAGGGGTATTTATGAGTCTGAGCTGAACCATGTTCAAGTGCCAGAGCTGCTTCTGAAGCCCTGAATGGGACCTTAATCACTGAAGGTAAAAAATAAATCTGTGCTGTGACTCCATGCACTTCCAGAGGAGGAGGAAATGCATTTCTCCCAAGGTGTTTGTCTCTCCTCTTTTGCTGGGAGGGTTCCCTTTGGAGAGGAGATCCTGCCAGTTTTCTTTTATGTTCCTTTCCACTGAGTTATTCCCCTTGGTTTCTCCTTGCATTCTTGGAGGAGAGAGAAGCAGTTTTCATACCTTGAGGGTGTAAAATCTGGCTCTGCTGGGGTGGATGGAAATTTTTCTTTGACTTAAAGGCGATCAGAATTTCCTCCTCAGAGGCCTCTTAGGAAAACCAGATGATTTAATCTGAAGCATCACACGTTATGAGGATCATACATAAAAGAACAACATTAACCTCGGTGCCACATGCAGAATCATCTCTGAGAGAAAATGAGCAAAATTTTATAGAGTATTTTCAAGGCCTCCTCAGTAAGAGAAAATATTACAGATGATGAAGAGAAATAAGAATTACAGATTGAACCACTGAAAACCTCTTTTTTACACTGTCTCTTTAATTAGAAAAAATGAGTCCAACCAAGATGTATATCACCATTGATTTTTATAATAAGCTTTTAAAGCAAACATACGTGGTGTCACGGTGCTATTTTATAACATACACTGCTAACCATTTATTCTGTCGTATAACAGTTCACCAGCAGACATATTTCATTATTTTTTCTGTGTAATAAAAAAAGATAAAATCAATACCTATTATATGGCATACCTTCAAGGTTAAAAAGTACTAAATCTTGATGCTAACATCTTTCCTTGTATGCATCAATTTAGAGCAATATAAATTCAATACAAATACATTTTCTAGCTATATGATGAAATCTAGATGCAAAGTATAACAAAGGATTTGGACATTTGGAAACTGAACATCCAGAAACTGTCATTGGGCAGAATATTTGTGTTAAACTTAAATTTTGCAGGAAATCAACTATGGAAACTTGAGCAAGCAGGTGCAAGGACCAGATATTATTGGAAGTAAAAGTGATGGGATTTCCCTTATTGGGGTGTAGTTTTTGATCCAACAGAAAATCATTTGGCCTAATCAGGTGCAAATTAATGGCTTTATAAAAGTTCCACACAAAACTGGAGTGCTTTTCCCCAGCCCTGTGGCTGGCAGTCATTTTGCAACAATTACAGAGTACACTCAATTTAATGATGAATGAATTTAATTCAAAAGTGAGAAAGTGAAAATGGAAGTGTCAAAGCCATCAGCACACTCATCTTTGCTGGGTTATAGCTGTGACTTGAGGGCCAGAGTGGGAAGCAATGGGATAATGTTGCAGCCCATTACTGTGCACTTTGCCTCTGCTTCGAGGCAGCATCAAAAGAAGAAGCTCCAACACTTATCTCTGCTTATTATGAGTTATTTCAAGATCTAGAGTGATTGTGGTAGTTGTAAATGAGGAAGGACATGCTGTCTCTGTTTTGTATTAAGCAACTGAAGCTTTTGGCTTTGTGATGCAGAGATGAGTGTGTGGCAGGTGTGAAGCCAAGGACACTTGTTGGTGATGTAAAACACGCTGTGTGCACTTTGTATGGATTTCCTTCAGAGTTACAGCAGAAACCTTTTCTATCATTGCTGCTTTTTCATCACTCAGCAATTAATTGTGTGCTGAGATACTTATGAATATGCAATGCCTGTTTCCTGCCTGGGAGCAAGCTTCTCCTCTCTGCCTTGGAGGCACTTGCATGGAGTTAAATAAGAAATAGTTGAAACTCCTTGTTCAGAGTGACATCCTTAACATGCAGAATGCAGATGATGCTGGAAATGCTAATGAATGGATTCATATTTATGGGATAAAATTCTGCCCTTGGGTTCTCAATGCTGTTGGGCAGGAGGTTTACCTGGGTGCCATCCCTGTGAGGATCATCACCCCTTGTGCTTATGGGGAATGAAATCAACCTCCAGGGCTGAAGACAAAAAGGAGCAGCTAACACTGGTGCCTCTTATTCTAAGAGTCTTCTGTTCCTCTCTGCAGCTGGATAACAGACAGCATAAAATTATTAAATGTGAGGTTTTTTCTCCACTTGGCTTTAGAGATGCTCTCACCAAGTTCAGATAACAGCTTTCACCTGGAAACATCCTTTCCTTTGCTTTCAGTAACACCCTGAAAAGTTCTTTAATGCACTTACTTGCATGGCTTTGTCTTAAAACTGAACTCTTCTCCCAGCTGACTGGCAGAACTCCCTGGAGCAGAATAGTCCATGTTTTCCAAAGTATCTGTCAGCTGAAACACCTATTCTGAGAGGAGTGCCTGGACTTTTGTCAGCCAGATGAATTCATGGATATTGCTTTTTTTTTTTTTTAATTATTTGGGCATTGCAGAAGAATTCCTTACTGTGAGATGAGAAAATTTCTTTGAGAACCTCCATGCCAGTTATCAAATCATCACCAAGCTCTGTATTCCTTTGAAATATGCACTTACCATTAACTATATCTCTTTCTACTGACAGAATTTGAAGGAAGAATTCCATGGGCTACCAAAGAATTGTGCTCTTGCTTTTTTTTTTCTTTCTTTTTTTGAGGGCAGCTGTTAAGTGAACCAAATAATACATCACAGGCACCTTCTTTGTACATCATACATTTGCTGGCTTTATTTTTAGACAAATGTTTTCCTGATAAAACAGCTTTTTTTGGCCTTGGTTTGAAACATCTTGATGTAATTCAGCTTGCTTGCAAATATCGCAGGAAACATTAATAAGAAAATACAATTTATGAAGAAATACATGGGTTTGGGGCTTTTTTAAAAACAATTTGGTGGAGAAATAAAAGGCTAGCAGATAGATTAATGTCTTACACGCTAAGTGTAAGTTGGAGAGACATTTCACTGGCAAGCTGTAAGCTTCTGGATGCAGAGGATTATAGGGAAATGCTCACACAACCTTAGCAGCATTACAAACAGCAATGCCACAATGAACAGAACAGCCTCGTTGCAGCGATCTAAAGCCATTGCTGTTTTCTTTAAGGCAAACATTGTTTTTATGCCCTACAGATAAATCCCATTTTAAGCTTTGATCAAAGCAAATACACTCACTTTGAGGCTTTGGGCAGATGTAAATTGCTTTGTTATACACATGCATTTGCATACATTTGCAAGGAGACACGGTCTACATGTAATGGTGCCTTTTATTTTTGACAGAGCGCTGAAATTCAAATAACCAGTGGTTTTCTGCCATGGAGAAGGCAAAAGTTTCTCTGCAGAGGAAATAAATAACACCAGTGAAGCAGGGCTGAGGTATGCACAGAGCTCTGTCCTTGCCTAAGAAGGGCCAGGCAGGGCCCTGAGCATCAAGAATTGTTTTATTTTATCTATTTTGCTGTTCTGTCTGGCGAACAAATGTAAATGGAATAGTTCCTGGAGAAGGACATTTCTCTTGTTTGACCACTTCTGGAGTGGCTGTGCCGGCAGTGTAGGAAACGTGCAGGTTGCCAAAGTGTTTGGTATCTGTCTTTGTTACAGACTTACATTTGTTTTCTCATATTTCTCTACTTAGTTTTCTGAATTAAATTGGATTAACTTCCACTCTCTCCCAATTAATGCTGTTAACAGTAATAACAACCATAATGTGTGAACATCTGGCATTTTAGTACACAGTAAGCTTTTAGAAATACCAGATATGAATCTATTGAAATCTGTCTCTATAGTGATTTTCCCAGCATTTTGTGGATTAGACAAAGATTTCTTCTTTCCTCTCTGCTTTCCTTTCACTATTAAGGTTTGTTAATCCTTTAGATGCCAGGGTTAGATAATTAAATACCCCTTTGTAATTACCGTGGTGCCTGTGGGTTTGAGACCTCCAGCTCATTAGGCAGCGTGCTGTCCTTCTAAGATATTGGAGGGAAACACTTTCATACTCATCAAAGATCTCTGTGGCAAATTAAGGTCAGGGCTGGCTCTGTCAGGCTGAAGGCAAAGGCTTTATTTTTATTTCATTAGTTACCACTGGGGCAGTTTGTACCAGAGTCAGCTGAACCCAAATATCGAGCAGCCAGTTCTTCAAATCTTCCCTGCTTTCAGTGGCAAACATCTCACCCTTATAAATTACCAGTGATGACTTGGTTATTGTGAACAGAGAGATTTTGTGGGGCAGCTGCACTTTCATTCACTCCAAGGTGAACATTGGCCTTGCACCATCTTTTATTTCTACTCTGTCACAGCTCTTGACTGTTTCCCAAAGCTTTTTATTATAGCTGAAGAAAGAATTGAAGCAAACCTCCAATTATTCCCCCCTTGCAATTCTGAGAAATTGCCAGATAAGAAGTCTGAAACTCACACTGTAGTTGCTGCCTCAACAATATGTGTTTCTTTCACTCCATTTTGTCTCCCAGAGATCTGTGTTGACTTTTTGTTGCCTGTTTTGATGTCCTTTCATACCCACCTTCACTTTGTTCAAGTGGTTCTGGTGGATGCAAGACCTGCTCAGGAGGGTTGGGATTGCAGTGTGTAAACTCCTCATCCAGTCCTTCGTTGTGCTTTTGCCCAGTAAAACCTGGTTTGATTTGGTGCCTCTTTGCTAAAATGGGGAGGAAAATAATTCCCTGTTGTAGAAGGATCATAGAATGTTCAAATGGTGAATGATGCAGCCCTGCCTGCTTAATGGGAAACGAGCAACTGGAGCCAGTGAGCTCTAACGTGAAAACCCTGGAGAGACACTAAGAAGGAAAAATGGGAGATGGATGTGGCTTATTCAGGAAGGAAACCTATTTTTAATCCAGAGAAGAGTTAGAAAGGAGAAAAAAATTCTTTCCAAGCAGAAGGATGGAGCGGCAGGGATGCAGACATAGCAGATTTAATGGGTTAATTTCATGTCCCCATCCTCACCCCTCCTAGACTGTCCCCTCTGCAGTGCCTGGAAAGAATTGGGAAGGTAGATTGGGATGTGAGCAGACCCGAGGCACCCAGAGAAAATCCTGGGCAGAAGCTTGTTTGGAAATCCTTACAGAGGCACAGTTAATTCTCGTGTGAGGCAGGAGCTGCTTCTGAGCAGCCAAACGTGCTCGGAAGGGAGCCCCAAGATGTTTTTCCCTACTGGAAAATTAATAGGGAGTAGCAGGCTGCTCTTCTGCTGGCTCCAGGCAAGCGAGGGGAGGAAGGGCATCCCAAAGCCTGCCATCACAAGCCTACCAGCACGGAGGGGGGAGGGTGTCAGCACCAATCTGCCAGATGGAGCATGTTAAAGGGCAGCCTGCTGAGCAGGGCAGGCAACAAGCCTGAAAAGCCAAGCGTGCCGAGGAGCGCTCCATCTCCCCTAGGAAAAACAGAGCTGCAGCCAGTGTTTGCAATTGCATCACTCTGATTCACTGAGGCAGAGCTGAGGGTGCAGGTAGAGCTTTGATTTGTTGGGTTGTGTTGGTAAATGAGTGCATCTGGTTGTGGCTCCCTGGTTGAGGGGCTGGGCGTGGGGCTGACACTGAAATACTCATCCACCAAGGTGGAGCTGAGATGTCCCAGAGGGCACAGCACTCCAGCAGCCAGGAATGAGGGCTGCAGGGGCTGGGCAGGACCTGAAGAGTGAAGCAAATGCCATTGGGCAAAGCTGGATCCTGCTCCAAATGCCAAGAAGAGCATAATAGACTTGTCATAATTTTGTGGCTCCGTGATTTTATTTTTCTCACCTCTGCCTCCATAATGGCCATCAGAACCAAAAGCCAGCTCTGTGTCAGCTTTGTTTGAAGTGTGCTGTGCCTCATGTGGTCACCTCTGATCCTGGCCATAATCTGCCAACTTCTGTTTCCAAGAATTTTAACTCTACAGGTATGATGGCATTTGCTGACGTGAAGTTGAAGGCCATAACTTACCACTGTTATCTGCAAAGTTTTCAGTTTATAGTGCTCCAGTGCATGGAGCTATGAAGCAGGTTTTCATAAATCTTCTCCTTTTACCTCATCTGGTGGTTTTCTTTTTGATGTTCTCCTGCCAGCAATTTTCCACTTTGCTGGACAAATGAGTGCATGCAGGTAGAACATTCATGGCAGCTGAAAGGTTAATAGAAGGAATTGCAATGACATCAAAGGAAGTTTCATTAAGTGAAGCTTTCATTTTCTCCATCATGGGCTCTTTGTATGAATAAACTTTAATTCTCTCTAAAGCACATGAGCACAGGCTAAACAAGAGCAGAAAGCAGGAGAGTACAGCAAAGAATATTAATTTGTTGTTTTTCTATAGTTCCTTGCAGCTGAAGGTCACAATGATGCATTACAGCTCAAACCTCTCTGGTCTTACATGTGTGTTAAATATTGCCAGTTTCTTATTATAAATAAATAAGAAATTGAAGCAGAGAGCTGCATATTTAAAGAAGAGAGTGAACATCTAAGGCAGTCCTAGGAGGAGGGAATGTTGGAAATTTCGGTTGCCAGTTTTGGCCCTTCTCTAAATGAGAATATTTCCTTTTCAAGGCCATTTCTGTGCAGATACTGGGCCCAGGCTCTGTCAGCACTAAACAGAAAAGTAATAATCATCCCACAGATTCCTCATTGCACCTGACACACTGAATTTATTTGAGAAAACTTCTACTGCTGGCAAATACTCATTCCACGCCTGCGTGCCAATTATGGGATAAGTACCTTTTGTGAAGAAGAGAAAAGCCTATTGTTTTAAGGAGTTTCCAGAAAATTATACACCTGAAAGAGGTCACTTTCCATTATTGCACTTGAACAATTCCAGTTCTCTTAAAAAAAAAAAAAAACAACACCTGGAAAAAAAAGAAATGAAGATCCTGTAATTTTCTAAATTGCAAAAAGATTTCTCTTTCTTGTGTTCTTTCTACCAGGGTTAACTGCTGTGTTATCAACTGCAGGAGCTGAGGGCTGGGAAATGCAGGGGCAGGTTTCAATTTCAGGTGAAGCTGTGCAGAACTCACACATTTTCTTCTTCAGGTACAGTGTGGGATTTGTCTTGGACACCTGTGGGGGTCAAAGTTACTTGGGGATGGGAAGATGAAGAGCAGAGTAAGGATAAGGAAAAACCAGGCAAGGTTTCTAAATGTTGAGAGTGACCCCCCCTTCTTCAAGGGCTGGAGATTGTTGAGAGCTCTGAGGAAATATTATAGGGAGGAGAAAGCAGGAGCTCTGTCTGTGTTACAAGTAAAGATTTTTTGTGTGTGTTTTTAAGGAAACATACTTGAGTATCTTGTGAGTAGCTTTTGTGAGGGATTTAATCTTTTTTTGGTGTAGAATAATACAAAAATAGAAAATTATTATTGGTACATACAGTTTTAAACAGAAAATTTAGCCATTTTTTTCCATAAACACTTCCAGTTAACAGTAGATAATATATCCATTTCCAACCCTGATGAAGTAGTATTTTTGCATAGTTTTGGGAGGAAAACTCCCAATTTTCTTCTCTATCCAGTGATAGCACGCAGTGCTGCAGTAATGGGATTTCCTGTAAATGCAGATTTTGTAAAGATGTACTGGTCCTTTATTGGTCAGGATCCTTTCCCCCTCTGTGCTATGGCAGCTCCCACCACAGATCAGATCCATAACTTGGCCTATATGTGATTTATACTCACAGCCTTTATCTTACCCTCTATAAAAATCTCTGGGAAAAAGCTCTCTGGAAATCCAGTGTGTCAGTATAAGTGTATGTATAGGGATGTTGCTTCTCTTTAGCTAAACCAGTAGCATTAAAAACTGGTGATGTAGGGATTAAAAGAAGAGGAGACAAAAAAAAAAAAAAATTAAAAGGAGACAAAACCACAAGGTTCCAAAATCCCATTGAAAATCAATAAAGCTTTAGCACAGGAGTTATTTATATCCTTTTGTAAATGTTATCCACCTTTTCTGGGTGCAAAGTGCAGATTCCCAGTGGAAGGCCAGCTGAACACAGCAAGGCTAGAGGAGGAAGATGGGAAGAAGATAACAAGGCCACTGGGGAAGGACACAAGGCAGTGGAAATTGTCTCAGGCACTGCAGACTGGTGGGTAAAGAGGCATGAAAGAGGAGGTGTGAGAAGGGTAAGCACTGAGGAGGGGTAGAGGGAATGAGAGGGCTTAGGGGGAAAGGAAGAAGCGTCAATGCTGGCTGGGGAGGAGAAGCCCAGCTGCCCTTTGCCACCAGCAGGGCCTCAGGAATAAGGAATAATCACCACCTCGTGGTTCTGCTCACACCTCTTTTGAAAGAGCAAGATTTGAGTGTGGCTGCTCTCTGCAGTTCCCAAAGGTGTCTTGTGGGAATGGCAGAGCTTTCCCTCCAAGTGGAAGCCAGCCCAGTGAGTCCTCCTGGGAAGAGCTGTTGTGGTGCACAGGTCAGCTCATGGCAGGAGCTGATCAGAGCATCCCAGAGCCAAAGGATCTCAAGGATCATCAGCCAAGGTTGGGCAGCGCTTGCCAGGCTTTGCTGGGATTTCTCCCACCTACATTCAGGTTTTATTTTCACTTGGAAGAAGGTGGAATCAGGGAGGAGAACTTATCAATATCTATCAGTATCTGAAGGAGAGTGCCAGGAGGATGGACCAGGCTCTGCCCCATGCTCAGCAATGGGACAAGAGGCAGAAATGGATGCACAGGAAGCTCCACGTGAACACGAGGAAGAACTTCTCTGTTGGGCAGTGACTGAGCACTGGAACAGGTTGCCCAGAGAGGGTGGGGAGTCCTTCTCACTAGAGATATTCCAGATCTGTCTGTGCTGTGTTTTCCAGGATGATGCTGCTTGAGGAGGGAGGTGGGACCAAATGACCCCACTGTGGTCCTGTGGAGATACAGATAAATTGGCAGAAACTGCCTGTGGTTCTGTTATTTTATAAAAAGTACTTTATAGATACACTTTTTTAATCCTTCGGAGTAAACAATTCAGCCAGGGATTTTA
This sequence comes from Fringilla coelebs, assembly GCF_963513975.1. Lineage (NCBI taxonomy): Eukaryota > Metazoa > Chordata > Aves > Passeriformes > Fringillidae > Fringilla > Fringilla coelebs. Next base: position 3,824,270 of record NC_140067.1, read on the forward strand.
TCCTTGCATTAAATCCCCCCTGCCATCGTGGAATTTCATTTTACTGTAACTGATGAGTTGTTTTAGGGTGGCACAGAGTTTCATGGTCAAAATGGAAATGAGAAAGAAAGGAGAGCATAATTGAGAATTTGGCAATTTTACGTATCAGTTCCCTTATGATAATTGGCCTGCAAGATGAAATATTTAAAAACACAATCAAACCCTGCCTGTGTACATGAGGCCATGTTTGTGTAGCTGTGTGTTAGCACTGCACCATGTATTAGTTGCTTGGAACTAATTAGTTGCTAGCTACTCACAGCATCTGTATTTCAGATCCCATGGGACTTTAAGGAATGTGACCTTATTTTAATGCTTTTCTGTGCTTTGAGAATTCCCCCTTTGTATCTGCTCCTAGGACGTGTTTTGTTGCTTTAATAACAATAATGCTTAGCACTCGTTTTAGATTTAGATCCCAAGGACATCTACAAAAGTAGGCAAACATTATCTCTGTGATAAAATCATATTCCTACTTTAGAGCTGGCCACATAAAACCACAGCAGGCTGCTGCTGGTGCAGGGATTACAATAAATTGTGCTGGAAGAGCCAAAGGTGGGACTTTCACAGAATCACAGAATGCCTGGGTTGGAAGAGACCTTCAAGATCATCAAGTCCAACCCAGTCCCAACAGCTCAACCAAACCCTGGCACCCAGTGCCACATCCAGGCTTTGTTAAACACACCCAGGGATGGGGACTCCACCACCTCCCCGGGCAGAACATTCCAGAACTTTATCCCCCTTTCTGTAAAAAACCTTTTCCTCATATCCAACCTGTATTTCCTTTGACACAGATTGAGATTGTTCAGCTCCAGGAGCTTCTCCATACACACCCATGGGAGATCTGCCCTGAAATAAAGGGCTGTTGTAACAGGGGAGTGCTGTGATCACTCAAAAAACTCATTGGGAAAGGAGCAATTTGGAGAAAATCCATGTACACACAATGGGGACTTGTGACAGAGGTGGTGGTACATGTCCCACAAAGAGAGAGAAGAGAAAGTGGCTCTGCCTCTAAACAAGGGCCATGGATTTCTGGGAGCCTCTGAGTCCATAAAAAATGCATCATTTTAAAGCAGGGGTTTTGCTCTGCTTTCCCTGTTGTACCTCTCTCTGCAAGGCTGGAGAGGCACTGGGGCTCACCAGGACAGATTCATTCCCAGCATAAAGAGCAATGTTGATGTTCTCAGGGCCAAGGGGAGTTTGACTGAAGTGGTTCATTTGACTCTGTCTGGAGTTTGGTGTAATGCTTGGTGTGCAGTGCTTAAACATGCTGAAGTTTGCCAAACCACTACTTAGCTTGTTGTTTTTGAGAATGTTGTTCGTGTTAGTAGATGATGGAAGATTTTTCTTCTTTTTTTTTTTTTTTTTATTCAGAGTTAGACCTAACATTAAAACTGCAGCTGGTTCAGTGGCTATTTTCTCTCTATAAAGGCCATATTTTATAGGATGCTCTACTTTGGGATCTTGCCACTTGTGTTCATGGCACCTCTGGTAGGAAGGGGGTGGCTGGACTTTGTGTCCTGGCTCGTGCTCCAGTTTGCACTGGCCAAAATCCAGTATGAGTAATTATATTCTGTATGCCTTAATTCCCCCAGTAATTCCAATTAGAGTTAGTATTGTTCTTGGTGCCTGATCCTCAAATGTTGCTGTGTGATTAAACTGTTGTGACATTCCATCCCAGAGGTAGGTAAAATGTTCTTGGCTTCACAAATTGTAGAGCATTTCCTTGGAGTAAATGGGCAAAATAAGCGTAAAAGATTATTAGTGTTTATCTGAGAAATATTTATGAGAGGGTTTTCTGCTTGTTTGTTAGTCTTTTTTATTTTTTTACACTAAAGCAAGGAGTGTTTGGAACTCCAGACATGATGAAGAAAGCATAATTAGGCTGGTTGCTCAAGGTGTTTTAAAGGTTTTAAACCAAATTAAGATAACGTACCTTAATTGCATTTGCATAATGGACAGAGTTGAAATCAGGACCCTTTTTTTAATGTCTGTGACTTCCTCAGCAAATGCATGCCAGAGCCAACCTTCTACCTGTGGCAAAAAAAGCAAATTAAAGCTAAATCTGGGTGGGGATGCAGTTGTGGCTGTGCTCAGTGTGCAGGGAGGCAGCCAGCCCTGTTCAGAGTGGTCACATTTGGGATTTACCCAGCCCTTGATCTCTGAGATACTGAAATATTCCATCCCACTGCACACTCAAATCAGGCCTGACTTGCAGAAGATAAGCCCTGCTGCAGAGTGCATCCATGGCTGGTTTTTCCCACCCCACTATTCACCTGGCCCCAAGATGTCACACCTAAGCTGGATTTAAACAAAGCTCTGATGGCTGAGAAGCATAAATAATATTACAACAGTCTCCTGGAGTCAGAGGAGTCCCTGAACAAGGGCAAATCACCTGTGTGCTTGTTCCTGAGCAGGGAAGTAACCCTGGGGAGCTGAGAGTACATGAAAGTTACCCTCATGTGCTGTCCCAAACCTGCAGAATTGGCTGCATTTTCAGCCTGCAAACCCAACTTGTTCCTGGAAGTAATGTAGGTCCTCGGGGGAAAAAAACAATCTTCCTTGCTCCAGAAATTGTCCTTGGTATCAGATGTCAGTAGCTCCCCCTCCAGCAATGCCAGCAAGGCTGAGACAATCGACAGCCATGCATGAGCACATTAAAATATCACAGAAAAAAAAGCTGTTAACAAGGAAATTTGTGGGTGCTGGGTGATATTTTAGTGGAAAAGGTTGCCTTAGGCTGATAGCACAACTGTTCACTTGAGCTGGTGGCTTTTGGTGTTAGCAAAATTCTTTAAGAGCGGTGTTTTGGGCAAAGTGTGTTTTCTACCTCTTTTATAATTTCCAAAGCTCTGTAAAACATGCCTGAGCTGCAGTTTCTCAGCTTTAAATAATTCAGCACTGAAACCAGTGGCCCTTCCCATGGCAATGCCCTTAATTGAAGGAAGATTTTTTTGCTTGAGCAGGATCAGACTTGAGTGAAATAAAACTTGGGACACTTGATAGGAAAGAAACTTTTTGAAAACACCCAACACTTAAGATAACACTAATAACTATTAATAACAAACAAATGTCTTTCCAAGAAGGGCAAAATCACAATAGCTCATGTAGCATTTGGATATGTCTGTTCCTTCACATGTCCAGCATGTTCTGAAGATGAGCAGCACAAATGTCACCTTGGGTTTTGCCAAGAGCAGGTTCCTGGTGCAATAATATTGAAGGGTTTTTATTTATTGGGCACTAGAATCCAACCACAGCTGCTCACAGTGAAGAGATTATCTGCAGAATCGAGGGCTTTGCTGTTTGGGGATACCTGTCAGAGCCTGGGTGTGTCTTTGCTGTCCTGAGTGCTGCCATGGCTGATGGAGCTGCTGCAGCCAGGGTCACCTGCTGTGCCCCAGCTGTGCTGAGGTGGAGCTGGGCACTCAGCTCCCAGACCTTGGCTCCTGGCTGTGCTCTGACTCACTGCTTGCTCTCACAGATGGGATTTTCCCTTCAGGCATTTCGCTGCTCGCTCCCTGCTCATCCAGGGTCAGCAGTTCCTCAGTCCCATGATACTCTTTGTGCAGGACTGAGGGGATGAGAGCAGGGAGCTCTGGGCTGGAAGTGACTCTTTGGAATTGCTTGTTTTAACATGTCAGAATAAGCCCTGATAGGATGAATTCCCTTTTGACATTTCAGCTGCGCACTCAAAATGCATTTTTGCTGAACATATACGAGATTTAAATTCCATTTTACTTCGATTCTACCTCCTGTCTTTGTTTGAAGAGGAGGGACCCTTTTTAAATAAAGAGGGTTTTGGTTTTGTACCTCGTTTTGATTTTTGGTCTGCTCCCCAGAGCCTTTTTTGAGTGTGGTCTTTAGTAAATCACACTGTGTGAGTTCTGCAGCTGCACGTGGTCAGAGGATGTTACCCCAGGAAAGATTAACGTGGGGCATTGTCTGTTCTAATGGACAGTTGTGACAACTTCATTTTCACAAGTGACTTATGCAAAGGGCAGGCTGTGATTTGCTGCTGGGTAAGTAATCTCAAATATTGATTCTTAAAATGTCTGTATGTTTCCTAAAGAAAATAATCATTACTGTAGTTGTGAGGAGAGCTGTAAAATGCAAGATTTCTTCTTGGGTAATTCTGTAGGTGTTGAACATGCTCAGTCAAGAGCTCTAAAGTAGAAAATAATATATGATAGTGAATCTATTTCAGAAAGCATCTTAAAAAACCACCCTGTTGGATTATTCTTTCCACTGATAACTATTTCTGGTACATATCTCATTTGCCTCATTTATGCCATCTGCTTTCTTTCCAAGTTTAGTGTAATTATATTAGTTATCCATCAGACTTGGAAAGTTTAAACACTGCCTTGGAAGTGTGTGAAGACAGTTGAAGTAATTGTTGTCTTCTGGCTTTGAATTCCACAGTTTCTAAGTATTGTGTGTCAAAATAGCTGCTCTAAGAAAAAGCCACAACTACCACCTTGAAAAGTAAATGAAGTTAATAATGGTATAGATAATAATCTGACTTCTGTAGGCTGCAGATGTGAATTGTCAGAGGAGAAAGAACATAAAGCAGTATATCATCAATAGGACTTGATCTTAGATGATTTTTTTGCATAATTTGCATAGTAATGAAAGACAATTATGCTCTTAGACTCCATTGTAAGCTCATATGAATCACCTTCAAAATAATTTATAGTACATGTATGGAAAAAAAAAAAAAACCCATATAGTTCTAGTGATGTTTCATCTTGGCCGTGTCAGCCTGACCTTCAGTCACTGTCAATTGTTCCATTCAAAGCAATCAATGAGAGCATCGTTAGCAGCAGTCAGTGCTCACTTATGACAAATCAGTGCAAGGTGATTAAATTGTCAGTGCAAATGGACGGGATTGCAGCCCCACTGGAGCCTGGAGACTCTGTGCTCCCAGAAACCAGTGTGTGGAAAGGGTGGTGAATGCTGAGAGATGAGTAGATGGCTTGTTGAAAAAACCACGTGTGAAATTTGAATGCCAGAGAGCAGCAACAGCAGCCCACGCTCAGCCACAGTGACATCTTTCATTTCTGCTCCAGAGGAAATCCAGATCTGCTTCATGCCAACAATTCTCATGCTCTCCTGCTGCAGCTCACTTCCTTCCCAGGAGCAGCTTGTCCTTCTTGAGGCTGTACCCCAGCTTTGAGCAGTGCTCTGGGAGAAACTGTGCCTGCTGTCACCTGGGACAGAGCACCCACCTGGGCTGTGAGCAGGAGACTCTGCTGGCAGCGCTGAAAGGTTTGGGCACGGTCTGTGTTTCCCAGGTAGCTTCCCTGAATTGTCACCAGCCTGAATCCAGACGGAAAACAGGACTGGAAACGATCCAACTTGACAGATGCACCCGTGATGGGCAGTGCTGAATGCAGTCTTGGTGTTTTTTCTGGCTTCTAGGAGGTGACAGCGACCATAATTATGGTTCTCTTCCCCCAGAGTCTTTCCTCTCAGGGCCAAAGAGCTCCTGCACTTCCAGGTTGCAGGTGTCATGCTGTTTTTTCTAGATCACACCTGGCTTGTTCACAGTTCTCAGTGCCAAATCCAGTTTCCCTTTAGGACACTCAATCTTTTCTATTTAGCTACTAACAAGAGACTTCCTTGTCTCCTGTCCCTGTTGATCTCTGAGGTCTCCTGCTTTCTATGGGAAGCCCATGTCACTCAAAGGGTAACAGACTACTCCAAACAACCATCAGAAACAGAGGGGTTTTTTTTTATCTGCTGACAAAGTAAAACCACTTTTAGCAAGTGCTGTGTGCTGCTTACATGCTCCTTGAAAGGTCAAGGGAGAGGGAAGAGGAAGGAGAGTGAGTGGTGTTGATTTTTGTGCACGTGTAAGGTAGAGTGATAACTGTAATTGTGTGTGGAGGGGAACACTGCGAGCTGGAGATTTCATTTAAAACCTACTTTGGTTTGATTGCGCTGTTGTAGGCAAGTCTGGATCTGGTTGAAGATTTATTTTGGTTCCTCCTTGTGAGCAAATACTGTTTCTGGAGTTCTTCTTGAACAGGATGTGTGCCAACCCTCCTGCTGTTCTACTCTGGGGAGGGTCAGGGGTGACACTGAACCTTCCTACCCTTGTAAGGCAGGGTGCCAACCACCACCATTGCCATTTTGTTAATTAAAAGCTGAAATAACACTAGGCCCCTTACCAAAACTTAGAGGTGCCCAACACTAGCAGAAAGATGCTGTGCAAAGTGGGGATTTCCAAGGGATTGGTGCACCAAATGAAAGAATTGCAGCACTGATGGTCTGAGACTGTGGTTTGGGGTCAACTAATGGTCTGAGACTGTGGTTTTGGGGATTGTGGTAAGGAAAGAGCCAAGAGAAAACACTGAGTTACCTACTGGCTGGCAGAAGAGCAATCAGGTGGTGCCTTGAGTGCCACTGCTTCTATGCCATAGAAACTGGGTTTGAAAATGAATAGGATATGTAAAGGGCACTTGGAGTTCCTCATGAGATCAACTTTCTTGCTGGAATTCCTCCTGAGATGATTTGATTCCAAAAGGATAACGCTGCTTTTGGCACTAGACAAGGGCAAGCTCTTCTTGTGCCAGCTGATCTGTCCCAGCAGCACCTCATTTCTCCTTCTACAAGCTCTGACAAATTTCCAGGAGTTGCTTCACCACAGGATCCATCTCCAGCTCCTGGATTTTGGTTCAAGTCTTCTGCCTGTGCTTTTGCAGCCTTGGAGAACAAAACCCTGCCAGCTCCCAGTCTCCCAGGGATTTAACTGAAATGCATGAGTCCATCTCTGGGCAGTATCAGCTTTACTGTTGTGATAAACAAGCTCAGTAAGTTTGATAAAAGCTGGTGTCACTCCCACTCTTCCTTTGTACCTGCCCAGCTCTTCCCAAGCCGTACAAAGGTTCAGCATCATTTCCCTCTATTTCTGAGAGCTGTGGAAAACAAAAATCAACACGAGCACCCAGCTGTGTTACAAACTACAGCTCCTGTCAGAGAGATGACCATTATACAGGTTACATATGTTCAGGCTGAACCTTTGCAGTAAATTTTACCATAGAGGGACAAACCCCTGGTCAGAGACAGCCTCACACACCAGATCTGATCGAGCCAGGAATTAATATGCCAACACTTGATGCCTTCCCTTTAACTGCTTGAAGCAAAACCAAACACCCCCCACCCCCCAGCCCCAGGTCTCCCCAGCAGGCATCCTTCCCTTTTCCCTTTTCTTTGCCGTGTTTCACTCCAATTACACAGCGAGTGTGGTTCCCCTTTGAAGTTCCCTCCATGCTTGGCCCTCTATTGACTGTCCCCCACCGTTGTGTATCATCAGCACATCTGACAAATTCACAGCTGGTTTCTCCCCTGTAGTTGCTGCTGATTAGAAAATAAAAGGGGCTTTATTGAACCTTCCCCCTGTACTCACCTGCTTTCCTGCTCTCACAGTATTCTCAGTGTTTCTCTTGAAGGGGGTCTCAGCCTTGATTTCTCTTTCATTAGGTTTGGGTCATTTCATGCCCAAAAAAATGGGGAAGAGACATCTTTGGGATTACAGCCCAATTTGTGTGCACACACCCTAAGGTGCACACCCATGCACCCCATCACTTGGGTGGGGCAAGGAAATGTCCCCTTATTTTGACAGGGGGAGCCTCTCCCTCAGGGTGCTGGAGATCCTGAAAGGAACAGGGGATGTTGCTGTGTGATAGAGAGCTGGAATGAGAAAGGCATCTTGGAATTAGGGGAATATGCTCCTTTTTTGCTTTGGGAATAATCAGGCTAATTCCAGTTTTGTGGGATCTTTCAGGAAGGTGCTGTGTCCTAGAGGAGGTGAGTGCTGGCTGACAACATTTATCACGGGCAGCAGAAACGCCTTCATCTCTAAAAGGGCTCCCTCTCTCAGGGTGAGAGTAAAATCCTCTGATTTCCTCATTTAAGGTATTGTTTGGGTTTTCTTTCCTTTGCTGAAAGCGTCCACAAGGGGCCAGTCTGCTGATTATTTGGGATGCAAACACATGCACGGGGAGCTGGAATGAGCCCCTCCAAACTCTGGGATGGCCTCTCAGGACAGCATCTGCTCCTTGGCTGAGACACACTGGAGTGAAAGGTTCTCCAAAGGATTTTTTTAAAGCCTCTGGTCTCCTATCCTGTCTAGTGCTTTCCTTATTGTGCAGCCACTTTGTGGTTTTAATTAATTTTATGATTACACAGCAGACATGCTTCTATAGCGTCTGTTGCTGTGGCAGCTAGACACTTTAATTACAGAGATTAAAACACAAATCAAGGACAATACTGAGTCGTTATGATGATAATTACCAGATTCGAGTATTTGTAGTAAACTGGCCATTCAGCCACTGAGGTTTATGCACAAACACGTGCCACTTGGTGGCTTCTGGACACCTGGATTCAGTGCCAGGTTGGACAGGGGAGGGAGACCCTCTGTCCCCCTTCTGAAGTGTTCCAGTTGTTGGAAGAATTGAGAAAAAAAACACTTTTAACCTGGTTGGTGATGAATTTGTTCATGCAGGTTCAATGCCTCGATCAATTATTTTGTTATTTATTTGGAAATAATTTTTATTTAATCCTAAAGGAAACATATTCTCATTTCTTACCACAATGAAAATGCTGGACGAAAGACTTTTAGTATTTACTCAAAGGAACCTTGGAAATTCATTTCATATTGAAAAATTGAAAATATTAATTTAAGAATCTTTACTGGTTTAGATCACAAGCTGTTTGGTGGGTTGAAACAGATTCATGTGTTTAATACAAATTCGGAAATATTCTGGTCCATCTCTAGCTGCATTTCAGATTTTGGGGGTGGGGAGGAGGAAGACTGCTTGCCATAATCTGGCTGTAAAATCACCATATCATTTAAGCTTGCAGATCCAGCCCAGAAAGCTTTCATAAGGCTTAAGAATACTTGCCAACCTCAAAATATGGTTACATTCTTTGTCTTCATTATTTTTTTTTACATTTTACAGAAAGAACTCTGTAGTTTAAGAGTCTCTGCATATTGCTCTTGTGAGCTTGTAAATACCCCCTTCCTTGATACATGACTGCGTGTGTTCTTTCCACTGAATTTTCTGCTTGCTTGTCTGTGTGATCACTTACTTTTTAAATAGAAAGAACAGAATATATCTCCCCTTAATTCTTGGCCCAGAGGTCTGTAACAAATCTGTTGTTATCTGGCAGTTTGGAGCTGTCAGGATGCTCTGCAGTGGTCACTGGGAGATGGAAATGCTGCTGCTTTGAATGCAAAGGATCCTGATGCTTTGGTCCTACGCTCCCTGATTTTGCCACCCCGCATCCTCCTGCATCATTGCCAAGTCCCACTTGTCTCATGCTGTCACTCTGGCAGGGAACTGAGAGTCTTTATCATATTAGGAACGCAGCAGGTTAAACTTGGGCAGGAAAAGGGTCAAAGACCCTCAAAAGGGTCTCTCCAGGAGGATTCCTGACTGTTGAAAACCCTCCAAGTCACCTCGTGCAGCGTCGAGAGACACCAGGACTTTGTCACCTGCGGTGCAGGAAAGGAGAACATTTCTTTTTTGAGAGACTGCTCCACTGATTCCTTCCTTTAACTAGGCAGAAATAAGGGGCTGCCAGCAGGAGCTGATGTAAACCTGCAGAGTGATAAATGCACCAAACCCAAGCCATGGTGGGCGCAGCCGTGCGTGGCTCGTCTCCCCGGAGAGCTGCAGGGATGCTCGTGCCAAGGTGGAAGGAAACAGCAGCCTGGACACTGCCCTCCCTTTTCTGTCACCCTCTCTTGATAGAAACTCACAGCCCCTCCTAAAGGCACTCCTGATGTGAGACAAAGCTCAAAGAAAGCCCAGAAAGTGCTTCCCAGCCACGTTCCCTTCCCCTCCTTGATTCCCACACGTGGAAGGAAGCCAGGTCTCTGATTGTTGCTCTGATTTTTGTCCCCATGGATCCTCTTAGAGGAATAAGCTGTTTCCCATGGGGAGCTTCCCTACATGTTTTCAGGAGTGGGTTTTCTCCTTGCAAATGAAAGAAGACTTTAAGACTCAGTACCAGACTGAATTTTGTCCTGTGGTTTCTCCTGGGGAGTGGGTGCTGCCTATGGAGGGCAGGTGAAGCAGGAGCTCTTCAGGCTTTATTTCATATGGATTATTTCATTTGCAGGTATCTCCAGCTAACAGAATTACACAGCAGAGAGCATGGGGTGTAAATTAGAGCAGAGTACAGGCACAGAGCAGTGCATAAATTAAAATAGTAAATAACTGGAAGCTGAAGAGCTTGCAAAGTTGGGAGAAAAGAAAAACTCGTTTTTCATATTAGGTTTCATAAAAGATGGTATCACTAAGACAAAGAGATAAAATGCCATTCTGATAGAACCTAGGATGAAACACTGCTGTGGGTAGAGTGGTGGGAAGCATCAGCTGTTTCCCTGGCCCCCTTGCTGACAAATGTAGAGCAAGAGGCAGCTGAGAATTTTCCAAAATGCTCCAAGATGGCTTGAGCTCGTTCTAATGATCAAGTGACCTCTTGCCAGCTGAGCAGAAGTGGCTTTGTTCAAGCTTTTAACCTCCAGTAGAACCAAAATTCAAATTCTAATTTGGCTTGGTTTCAGTTTTAAGAGAAAAAGCTCAGTGTCCCAGTGCCTGGACAGTTCCTGGCTTCTGTGTGCTCATGTGCTGCAGTTCTGACCCATTTTCAGTGAGGAGTGAGCCACCAGCTTCTAAACTGTCATGGTCCAGGACAGAAGGATGAAGAGGGTTATATGGTTTTGTTTTGAAAGGGGAATTATTTTGAACCAGGCCATGTTAAATAAAGAGGGATGCTGTGGATGTGGCATCTAGGAGGCTTCTTGGAGAATAAATCATCTGCAGGAGTATCAGTGCAACTGGACCATGGAAGGCCTGGAGCTGCAGATCCACACACCAGGCTCAAAACAAAGTCAATGTACAGAATGAGGTTTCAGCAGATGGGCTGGGGATGGTTTTACAAAGCTTTCCAAAATAATGTCCCAGAAACAACTTTATTCCTTACATGAATTTTCCACAACATGCTGTCTCCTATATTGGCTGTGTGGAGCTGTTGCCATCCCAGCATCCAATGTTCTGAGACTTCTGGCACACACCAGTGTTTTCCATTTGCTCAGAGGACATCCAGGAGCTGGTAATAAACAGCTCCTGAGGGACTGTTCCTTAGATTGTCCATGCATTATCTTCATTTCTAAATGTGATGGCTCACTAATCATACTGGTGGCATTAAACAAATTAAGAATGGAAAAGCCAATAAAATGTTGCATTCTCCTGAACTTAATAGAGGCTTTGTCAAACACTTTAGTGGTGGTGGGGTTTCATCCTGATTATTTAAACACTTAAAACATCTGAAATGCAGTTTAGAATTGTGTTAGTTAAATGCTTAACTAATCCAGATATTTAAGATCAGCAGGTGTATGTGTGTGCATACACACACTTCCTGTGGATATAAACTGTGTAAATGCCTGGCATGGGAGTATCTCCTTCCTCCTCAGGTGGAAAACTCCTCACACTCTTCCCTGCTCCAGTGTGGGACACAAGAACCTCTCCAGCGTGGATCCTTCCCTGGGGCAGCAGTTCCTCCCAAACTGCTCCAGTGTGGGTCGTTCCAGGGGCTGCAGTCCTTCAGGATCAGGCTGCTCCACGGAGGGTCCCCTCAGGGTCACAAGTCCTGCCAACAAACCTGCTCCAGCATGGGCTCCTCTTTCCATGGGACCACAGCTCTCCTGCCAAGAGCCTGCCCACGGGGTCAGAGCCTCCTTTGGGCATCCCCCTGCTCTGCTGTGGGGTTCCCCACGAGATGCAGGTGATTGTCACCTCCACCATGGAGCTCCATGGACTGCTGGCTCACATCCTGCCTGTCCATGGTCTTCCACATGGGCTGCAGGAGAATCTCCTGCCCCTCCTTCCCCACTGAGCTGGGATCTGCAGGGCTGTTTCATATTCTGACTCTTCTTCACAGCTGCAATTGCTCTTGCACAGCAACACTCCCCCTTCTTTATGATGTTATTCCAATGCACTCCCACCATGGCTGATGGATTCACCTGTGGTGGGTCCATCCTGGAGCCTGCTGGAATTGCCTCTCTTGGGCACCAGGGAAATTTCTGGCAGCTTCTCACAGAAAACCACCTGTGTAGCCCCCCCACAACCAAACCCTCCCAAGCAAACCCCAAACACTTTGTTACTGCTCCAGACTTGCTTGTCAGACCCCTTTGGGCAAGGTAATTCAGAGCATTAGCAGTGCTTTGTTTTCATTAACAGCCTTGTTAATTTGGGAGGCAGTAGCCATTAGAGTACAGTGTGCAAACAACAGCCTTGTATCTCAAGTGTTAGGGAATTTCTGGGTGTTTTGACATCTCCAACTCAGCCTTAACCTCTTGGTCCCCCTCTTCTACCGGGCATTGTGTGCCCACAGCTGGATCTGCCCCTGAGTTAATAGGGAACCCCGCCTGCCATCCCCAGGAGCTGCCAGAATGCCCCTTCATGCTGCCTTTCTCTTGTACCATGGCACACAAAGTCAACTAATTCTGAGCCTTACCTTCCTCCAATATTTTTTTTTTGTTTTAAAAATGCCCAGTCTGACATTTGCTGCTAAGGTTTCACTCCAGAAAATCAATCCTGCCACTGAAGCAGCGCCCACATCCACCACATTTACAGGGAGAAGGAAGGTAAATCCTGCAGTCCAGATGTACATCCTGCCCCAGCTGACATCTGTGCTCCAACAGACATGGCATATGCCTCTATTTCATTCTGCTCCCCTCAGCCCTTCACCAGTGTGAGTCCTAATTTCACTAAAAGTGTGTCATTTCTTTAGTGTTTTGGGGGTTCGAATCTAGGACAAGAGTATCAGCAGAGAGCAGCAGGTACAAATATTCAGCCTGTATATCTTATCAGATATTCAAGAATGCAGTAAGAAATGTCAGAGAGAGCTTTCTATGAAATATTTAATTAACAGCAACAGCTACAGAAATGAAAAACAACATCCAGGCAATTACAGTGTTCAATAAAGCAGCTCTCAGAGGATGGAGCAGCCACGGATTAGTGACTGACTGGCATTTAAATATGTTATCAACCAGTTAGGGAGACCAGAGTAAATTTGCTCCCCTGGGGATCAAGCCAGTAGAAGTATTATAACTATATTATTGTTTCTCAGGGCAATCAATTGAATTATATGGTGCACTAGTCTGGGTGTTTGGCTGTTGCTCCAGCAGCTGGTTACGTGATTTGTTTCACAGAACCACAGAATGTGAAGAGTCCACAGTGGATGTTCATTCCACTGGACATTAATCCAGTGCTCTGGGTGAGAGACCCCTGTCAGTTTGTAAACAGCCTTTTCTTGTTTCAAATCAACACTATGTACATTTCACTTCTGGATTTTAAATGCAGAGTGTGCTGGAAACCCTGTGATTTAAAGGAGTGGAATATGCTAATCTTTGGATGCTAAATTAGAGCACAATGAAGAATTTATGTTATTGTTACCTCTAGGGCCAAATATATGCCAAGAAGGCATAATTAGTGTAGCCCTTGAAGTGCCCTGTTATGATCATGTGAGAGTGTGGATGGTGCACTGATTGGGGATTTTTGGTATTATAGATTTTTCATTAAAAAAAAAAAAAAAAAAAAGGAAGCCCTGGAATAAATAACTGTGCTTTTAGTATGATGGGTAAGATAAAATTCCATGAACTGAAGCCATACCTCATGGTGAGCTATTGCAATCCCTTTACAAATATGTGCAAACTTGGAGATGCCAATCCCCATTTTGTGGTGTAAATGTGCAGGAAAAGCAGCGTGCACAGTGTCCACTCCACAGGACACAGGAACATCTGCAGGGCAAGTTCTCTCTGCTGCTGCAGCTCTTTGTCCATTGCTTTTCCTGCACTCTTGGGAGAGACATGCAAAAGAATGATGGGAGGGATGCAAAAGGAAGTTTTAGGAAGGTGGCAGTTTTTAAAGTTGGTCCTAATAAATGGGTTTGTATTGATCTGTGTCTGATGCTGAATGATTAGCCAAGCAAATTAAATTGAATCAGCATCCCTTCAATAAATAACTGGTCCAAATCAGTACGAGCCAAAGAAATGATGTGGTAAGAATTCACATTCCTTTGCTGTTGTTGATTCATTCTTGTTATTTTTTTTCCCCATTACTTTCCTACAGAATAATTTCCCCTCTCCAACCCCTTTTCTCTCAGTTTCTCTTCCAAAGTTGAGAGCATCCTTTGCTCTGAGGACGCTGGGGGCCAACATATCCTTGATAAACGTTGATTACACCACAAACAGCTAAATTGGGTGGGATGCTCTGACCCACCTGGCAGGAGAGGAGCTAAAGCAGGGTCCTGCTGCTCCCTGCTGACCAGCTCATCCTGAAGGATCAGGGGGTGTCCTGTGCTGCCTTGTCCTGCAGATGCCAAGATAGAAAATACTTTATTGAGTAAGAAATCCTTCACTAAAAATGGGCTATGTGCCACATTCTGTACACCTGAGAAATGGCTAAGGAAGGAAAAAAAAAATGGGACCAGCTGCCCTGAGATGTTGCAGCTGGAATGAAATTCTGGGTGAGATAAAGTGCAGAGTGAAAATGCATTTTTCAACTCTGCTCCATTGCATCGAGTGCTGAGCTGTTCTGGGGGTTCCCAAGCACCCCTCAGCAGTCTCTGGTAATTCCACATTGCAGCAAGGAGAGAGGGGCAGCGCTCAGGCAGGGGAGAAAATCCAGGAAACTCATGGAAATCTGTTTGTGCCCTGCTCAGTCTGCACAGTTCCCATTAAAAAGGGCAGTGTGGGTCCACTCCAGTGCCTTACAAAGACACCTTGGAGAAAATTTGTCAAGGTGGAACCAATTCTTGCTGTGGGAGTTATTAAGTGACCCTCTAAAGTTAAATATTCAGTATCAAGCTGCCTGAAGCTCACAGGGTTTTCCCTGTTGCCCCTGTAACACAGGGAACTGAGGGAAGCAGAACAACAAGTAAGATATTCTGAACAACAGAAGTCTGAAGTTAATTAGTGCTCAGAAAGTGGTTTGAAGATGAAAAGCACTGCTGCTAAGTGTTATTAATAGTGGAGCAACCCTGCTGTTAATTATAAATAACAATAATGCTATGGAGCATGCTACATGCAAAGATCTCATAATGCTTTTGAAATATGAATCACTGATTTATTCTGATATTTGAAATGGGAGGAATGAGGCATGGGAGGCATAGAACAACTTGTTTGATTAAAGTGTTTAATACACAAGTAGAGGAGTCCAAGGCTGCAATTCAGATCCCAGGCTTGCATTTTACAGGTGTAACTCCTGAGGGCCGTTCTGGGCTGGAAAACACAGTCCAGCCTCTGCCTTGTCTTCAGCTGCACAGGGGTGTCTGACTGTTCAGAATATTGCCCATGAACTGAGAGATCTGTATAGCTGCTCATGTGATTTACCTTCTCTATTGTTAGGAAGGATTCAGTAGCTGTGTAAGATGGACAAAGTGATCCAGCTCTGATGCAACAAGCATCCCTGGGATTCCAGTCCTGCTAAAATCAACCCATCCAGTGTTTCTCCTCCTTGCAGTGCATTGTTTCAGCTGGGCTGATCTCTCACGGGAAGGTTTTCCAACTCAGAGCCTGGTACTTATTCCTAGAATTCTCAAAAATTAAGTCTGCAGATGAAGTGACTCAATCAGGGCTGAGAAACAGTGACTGAATTTCAATGAGAGAGGCTAAACAGACCCAAGGACCCTCTTCGTTTTAGGCATTGACAATGGGGGTGTAAAATGAACCAGCTCCTGGCATAAACAGAGCATCTCATCTGAGCCTTGCGCTCCCTTCGTATCTGTGGTTAATAGACTTTCACTGCTGTATTAGTTTGGCTCTCTTTTTGAAAGGGGTTTTGAGTTCTCCGGCTAATCTCTGTGCAGGAGGGTTCATTTGTGCGCTGTTACTGTCACTGACTGCAGTCTCCAGCTGCAGTGGTGGTGTGCCTGTTCTGTGCTTCCTCAGGGCAGCCGGGAAGCTCTTCTGCACTAACCCGGGAGTGCCTCTGCTTCCACTTCTTGCTGAGGACCATTGTGTATTGTGATCATCTGCTAATAGAGGAGATTAGCTGAATCACAGCAGTCTCCAAGCAAGAGATGCGACACTCTTTTTTTTCCCTTTCTCGTTTTTGGTTACTGTTGTACGCTTGTCTTTTTATACTGGCAATAATCACTTTGTGTTGTTCTTTTATTGCCATTCCTCCTCCAAGACTTCCAACTTCAGAGTCCTAAAGCGCTTCCTTGTTTCATCTTCATGGCCATTCAGAGTGTTTAATGGGCTTACAAGCAATCAAGGCTTCTATCTTCCTTGAATGGAGCTTTTGTTGGAGTCAATCTGCTGGCACAACTGGGATCACAGGTGTGTGCAACCTTTCGAGCAGTGGTTCTTGTTCTCCAGACCAAATTTACCCAGATGTTATTCCGAGAGCAATCAGAATTATTAACGTATAGTTCAGCAAACTGTTGACAGAATACAAAACATAAAACACCTTGCACTGAAATTCCAAACCCAATTAAATGGGCTAATTCACCTACTGTTTAATTGGCTGGAAGCCATGTGAGTAATTACGCCACTGACATCTCCCAAAATTATATTCTTAATTGTTACATTTATTTGCATCACAATGAAATACCCACACCTCAGCCGAGCTCAGTTCCCCTCCCAGCACCAGCACCACGGTGAAAGGCAGGAGGCAGTTTTGCATTTCACAGGGTTGCCTTGTGAAAACCTCAATTGGCAAAGCAGCGAGCCAGGGCCGCTGGGAGCCGGGGCAGGAAAATGCAAACTTGGTCTGTTTATTCCTGAACATATGTAGCTTGTTATTGTAGGACGTGGTGGCTTTTATTGTAGCACATTGCAGAGACGCCTCTCTTTCTTTCTTTCTTTCTTTTTTTTTCCCCCTTCTCTGTTATTGTTCACTAAAACTCATGAACGTGGCAGGGCGACGCTGTGTTGGTTGTGCTTGCAAGCTGCAATGGAATATCACACTCCAGAGATGCAGTGTTTCTATTTGCTGTCATAAATTTATTTCGTATTTTCTTCCCCTTCATAAAATATCCCCCTACTTCTTTATACAAATAATGTCATTCCAAGGAAAATGTATGCAGAACCACTTTACAGAAACCCTCTATAAGCACTGTTTGGTCTTGCTGTGTAGATCTACTCTCTAATTGCTTTGAATTTACTTTATTGCAAGGCTGGGGATTGCTTTGAAGTGATTATGAAAGAATAAGCAGGCTTCTGCAAAGGGAATTTAGGAAAGAAAAAGCTTTTAAGAAATCCTATTTTGAAGTTCCAGTTCCAGAGGGTCCCTGGTTACTGAAATGTAATGCCAGTGCATTCCCTTCCCTTCTCTGCCTTTAACAGTGAACTCTTCATCATTAATAAGACTTACACTGGCATGAAAATTGTTTCTTGAGATCATTTTCCAGCCATGTCATTTTGTTGTAAGGGCCACAATATCACTGTATTTATTGGCTTTTTGAAAGTCCTTTATATGCATTCAGGAATATTTTCATCCCTCTCACAAGAGCTTTGCCCACTTCTAACCCTTTTCCAAAATACAATGGACACATGATGGGTTTGCTGGCTGCATGATATCTTCTTTCTGAAGTACATGGCTTAAATGCAAAGTTCATTCCAGTGTCTGTTTGACCAAAAGAAATGGAATGCTGAAAATAAGGATTTAGATGGAGCAGGTTAATATTATTAAAAAAAAAAAAAGGAATAATAAAAAAGGAAGTGGGGATTTGGGCTAGAATTTGTTATGTTTGTGGGCAGTCTGGAGATGGAGTAAATGCTGCAGAATCTGATGGCTTTCTAGGAAAAAAAATGTGAGTTGTATTTTCCAATATATATATATATATATTATATAATGGTTAGAGATTTGTATAAAAGCCAAAACCAGATGCATCCATCTTTCTGTCTATCCCAGCATGAACATTAGAGGATGATGAAGAAGGAAGGGAAATCAGACCCATGTTGTTTTCTTCAGGCCTTAGGAACAGCATGGTTCCCAGACAGCATTTCCTGTTAGAAACTCTCTGCTGCCTTCATTTATGAATTGTTTATTTATCACCAAACTCAGGATTTTCATCCATGCATAGAAAACATGGTGGTTTTCTGATGCAAAACTAATAACATCTGCTCTTAATTAAACATTAATTGTAACAAATGGCTGCCTATCAGGTTTTTATCCCCTGTCAATCTGAACATTTTCTGGGAGGGGGATTTCTCACACCACCCTACTTGGGGGCCCCTGAACCCCAACACTCCCAAAAGCATCACCCTTACAGGCATGTTCAGGGCTGTCTGGTTCAGATTTGGCTGCTGGACACTTGGAAAATGAATCCCCCACGTTATTTACAGGAATGAGGCAAAATAGAAATGAACCCACTGACTTGAGAAGCTTCAGCAGGATTCAAGGTGAGTGGGAATGTGCTGGGGCAGAACTGATTTGTTGCTGATTTGGGCCTCCTGTGCTGGCCCCAAATTAATAATATTCAGCTTGAGATCCTTTTTTCCCCCAAAATTGTCTTTAAGATGGTTGTTTGGGAAACATATCAGGGGAAAAAAAATGGATGTGCTCGTGAAAAAGGAGCAGGCATGGCTGACAGTCCCACAGCAGATAACCAAAGCAAAGAGAGCTGCAGGCACAGGAGGAAGGGAGAAATTTTTGTGGTACATAAGCATTAAATTTGTGATAAGTCGTAATTTCTCTGGGAAAAATGTGTTCCTATTCAGGCAGCCTATGGAAAAGTTTAAATGTGTTGTAAGAGGTTTATAAGCTGCACAGCAGCTCCTGCCATAGTGGGTGAAATTTGGCTGCTCTTGTACCTTTGGGGTTGTTCCCTCCAGGGTGAACTCTCCTTGACTGGTTCCATATCGATTTTTTTTTCCCTTCACTAAGACCAGGCACCTTTTCCCCTCTCATTTACAGTTCATCTCCACACAAGTCAATCAAATGGTCTTACCTATAACTCATTTCAAACACCTACTAACTTCAAAACCACCAGTTCAAAGAACTTTGGTTTACTTGCTGCTTTTGCAGCAGTTACAGCTGACATAATTAGCTATACCTTTTAAATATGTGTTTTAAAGATTATGGTTTAAATCCCCCAAACTGTGTCATCATTTGGAAACAAGCCTCCTTAAAATTGCAGAGCTAGCAGAAAGCACAGGAAAGCTCCAGATGGTCCAGTAGTTTGTGGTTTATTTACAGTAAACCAGATCCTTCCCCTCATCCTTTTATCTCAGAAAATGCAGGCAGTTAGCAAGAGGTGAGGGGCTTTTTTGGAGCTCTGTGTTGAGTTCTTTTACAAACCTACGAGTGAAAAAGCCAGTTCTGCTGGAGGGATGTTGGAAAGACACCTCTGAATTTTTTATTATTTTTTCCCCCCCTTCATTGTTTGTTTTCAGGATCTTGACAACAGCATTTTATTATTTTACAGTCGGTGACTTTGAAGGTAGAACTGCAAAAGAGATTTGACTGAAATATTTGGGGTATTTGCAGCACTCACATTTCCAGCTCTGCTCTCTCATCTTTCCCAAATTGCCACTGTTTTCATGGATCACAGATGTTGCCCTAAATCAGAAGAAAGCCCTGACGTCCATCTATGCTGAGATCTGTAGATAACATCTTTTTGGGTCTCCCAGTACATTTTTTGTCAACTGTGTTTTCCTTGTATTCTTGTTTGTGCTCCAGCTGGGCCTTCTGTGCCTTGTACAGAGAAGCAAACCCTGCCAGCACATTACATTATTTATAAGGCAGAGATGCTATCAGATCTCACTCAGGTTGGAAGAGACTCTGCTTTCAAATAATTATAGAATTTACATTTATGTGTTGCCTCTCAGGGAGACCTTGAAGGGCTGTGTGAGTGTCAGAACAGAGCTGGGGTTGTTAGTTCACTGCTGAATAGAAATATTGGGGTCAGAGGGGGATCAGAGAGTGAATCCCCCACTGGTGTCTGGCTGCTGAGTGTGTGAGGAGAGTTTAGGTGGAAGATATTGTTAAAATTGGAATTTCAGTAAGGCTGAAGAAGTTGTAAAGAGCACTGAGCTGATAGGTGACCATTGTGGACAGGCCTTTATTTTTTATTATCTATTATTTAATTATTTATATTTATTTATATTTTTAAAGGAGTTGTTAATTGCTGCACAGTTCCTTGTGCAAAGCAAATTGGCATATTAGGTCGAGTGCCCAAGGCACTGCTGTGGTTTCGGCAGAGGGCAGGGCTGGACATGGAATGGCAGAGAATTTTTTCATGGCCTGGGGTGAATTCAGGATGGAATCACAGCCACCCATGGCTGGGCTGCCTCACATGCCATCTATTAATGGAGCTTTCCAGTTTTAGCCATGAATTGGCACAGCTCTGGCTTCTCAGCAGGGACAGGCACAAGCTGCAGTTTCCTCCAAAGTTCATTTGATTGGAATGTTTGTAACGTATGCCTGTCTGTAGGAACGTGTTTGTTGGAAGGAGGGTGTTCTGGAAGGATGCAAAAGATCCATATTTTAAGTGCAAAGCCTAGTAAAGAACTTAATTTTAGTGCATTTGCAAGTGGAAGAAGAGCTCTGCTCATTCTTGCCTTGGCACAATGCAACACATCAGTTAGGCAGTTTGGAAAAGTAGATTAACTTTGTGGAGAGGTCCCAAGTGACACCCTTTGTTCTTTGCAAAATCAATTTTATAAAGGAAGCTTTGAAAGAAAAGAAAATGGGTGGGGAGAAAGGCCCTGGAATGTCTGGAATGGGATGTCAGAGCAGGTTTGATTTGAGATAAACTGAATTCCTGCTGGAAAGGTTGTTTCACTGCTCTGCTCTTGGAATATCTGAGCAGGGGTGTCTTCACCTGATGTGCTTGAAATACATTTGGGTTCTGCTTTTTGGAGACTCATGGCTGATAGAAAAGGTTCCCAATTTAAGATCATGAGGGACCTTTGTGTTTGGTGCAGCACAAAAAAAATTGAAGGGACACTCTGAGAACATAATAGAGTCTGTGGGCTTCAGTCTGAAAAGATGCAATTTTGAAATCTGGCTGAATGAGCCGTGGTATTTTTATTGGTATTTTATTTTGATTTATAACTAGTGGCTTTTAAAAGCACACAGAACTCCCAAACTCTGAAAATTAATATTGTACTGATGGACCTGCTTGAACAAACATACTAAAAAATGTGCTCTCTGTCATGGCAAGCTGAAAAAGCAGATGGCAGTCGGAAGCTGAGCAGCATACAGAAGTTTGAAATTTTAAATTAAATCAATTTGAAGCTTTGTTTGTGCCTAAGGCAAGCTTTCCCCTCAGATGAAGGAGAGTGGCTAGCTGAACTTTTTTACATGGGCTCTGGTTTGGAAAAGGCTGCTGGAAGATTTTAAATCCTCTGTGATTTACACCACTGTATTAGTCTGGTTTAACAGTGGAGTAGAAATACCTCATTCAGGTTGGTCCCAGACAGGAAGCCTTTCCAAAATTGTAAACTCCTGTAATGAGATGGGTACAGAAGAGGGGCTCCTGCTTTTCCACAGCGTGCCATAAATATTCAGATTGTGTCATATGTTTCCTGTGCTCTGAAGAGATGAAAAAAGATAACTGTAGCTAAGAAAGAATCCTGAAGCAGATATTCACAGGTGGTGGTGTTCTGCTACGATAAATTGACTTACACCTTGATTTAAACATCATGAACCATCAAGAACTTTCCTGAGAGCTCACAGAACATCATGGAGTAGAGCAGGGAAGATGCTCCAAGGGCAAAATGTTGTTCTCTCTAGCTGAGAGTTCATTAGTAAGATGGGATAGGCTGGCTGCACCCTGAGGGTCTTATTTTTACTTGCTCAATACTCTGCCAGGTTTTAATGAGGGCTTTACCTGAATAAAAACTATATTTTATCCCAGGCCAGTAAGAGATTGCTGTGTCCTGCAGAATGAGCCTTTTTCTGTTGTCTCCTCGTTTTCTGATAACTGTGTCTTTATAGTTAACCAGCTTTGTGTGGGTAGCCTTGGAGGAGGTCTCAGGCTTCTGCTTCTTGGCTACCAATTGCCATGTGAGCTCCGTGGTGAAAGATTTATTTCTGCTGCTTTGTTTGTTGGCCTCTCTTCCCAGAAATCCTCCTGTTAAATTGCAGAAGTACTCATGTGTTGCCTTGTGCTCTACAAACCTGCTGCTGGTAGTTTGTGTGATTCCTACTTAGCTAAAACCACATTCCCAGGGATTTTGGATGTCCCTGAACCCTCAGTCTTTCTGTGAGGCAGAGGGTGTGCAGCTGGTTTTGAGAGGATGCAGAATGCACAGAAGGGAAATACTCATTTCAGCAAAGCACAAGAGTCAAGAGACATTAAAACGAAATCAGTTTAACGACTTTGAATTTTGTAGAAAGAAAAAAAAAAAATAATAGCAGTATTCTCAAATGATGGCTGAATTCTCAGCCAGCCTTTTAAATACATGAGCCAGTCTGTTCCTGGCTCCTTCATTAGGGAGCTGCTCATCCATTTGGTCAGGATGAGTGGTTTGTGCTGCAGTAAACATTCACCTGGAATCCACTGAAGGTATAAACTATACATTTGTTTGGGAAAGCATGTGTTGAAATAAGAACTGCAGCAAACTCAACTGCACTGAAATCCCAGCACTCATGGCTGCAGTGCTGCTGAGCAGTGTGAAGGAGAAGGGCGTGATGCCCAAACCTTCTGCTCCAGCACATCCTGGGGTGGGGAAATCTAGGATGGCAGCATGGCCCTGGGGTAAAGAGAAGGAAAGGACCAGAGTGGTTCCCCCATCAGGCACCCAGACTGGACAGTGGGGTTGGGGCTCAGCAGTGTCACTGACAGGACCACGCCGGTGACCCCGGCTCTGGGCACGGGGACACACAGAGCGCCTTTCTCCAGTGCTGTCCTTGCTGGTGGCTGATTTACACCGCCAGGCCTGCACACCCACAGGTCACCTCTGCCATTAGCATCTTTCTAGTGCTTGAGCACTGGCTTTTCCTGCTGCACAGCTCTATTTGCATCCTGCGGGGCGGAGCAGTGTGCCCAGCGCTCGGCGTGCTCAATCCATGCTTCCCTGATCACTGATTATTATCCCTGCTGCATGCCCAGGGCTCCACTGCAGCCAGGCACTTGGCATCACTGCCAGCTGCACTCACCACCAACCAGCTGGCAAGGGACAGGGAAAGGGAGCTGAGAGAGGGGGAGAGACCACACACACACAAAAGAAAAAAGGTCTTTTAAACCCAAGTACGTCCTTTTTGGCAGTCTACCTCCAGAGAGAGCAGTGTGGCTTTTTAGCAATAATAAAGAAATACAGCTCGTGGAGGAAAGAGAAGCTGGATTTGGTTGGCTTTCACTTCCTCAATGAATTCCAGTGACTCCATTTGGCCTTAGCACCTATTGTATTTGGGTTGCCCCCAGACAAAGGGAGGAACGATGCATCTGACTCCATGTTCTCAGAAGGCTAATTTATTATTTTATGATACCATATTATATTAAAGAATGCTAAACTAAACTATACTAAAGAACACAGAAAGGATACTTACAGAAGGCTAAAAAGATAATAAAAGCTTGTGACTCCCTCCAGAGTCTCAACACAGCTTGGCCCCAATTGGCCATTGAGTCAAAACAACTCACACCAGAATCCAATGAAGCAATCACCTGCGGGTAAACAATGTCCAACCACATTCCAAAGGAGCAAAACACAGGAGAAGCAAATCAGGTAATTTTTGTTTTCATTTTTCTCTGAGGCTTCTCAGTTTCCCAGGAGAAAAATCCTGGGCAAGGGATTTTTCCAGAAAATGTGAAAGCACCCTTAGTGTTTTTAGGGGCTTTTTATAGAAATGACAATTAAAAATGGCCAGAGGAAGAAATTTTTCCTCTTGCTACTTTTCTTCTACTCTCTCTCAATCTGCTTTGCAATATGCAAAGCTGCTGCATGTTGATGTGTGCAGTGGGCTCCATAAAGCTGTGGGGTATCCTGAGCTGTGGGAGAACTGGGAAAGCCACAACCTGGGGAATTAGGGAATTTCTCCTGCTGTTCAGCCTTTTTGGCCAGCTTCACTGTATTTTCCTTCTGCAGTTCTATATGGTTTTTAAAATCATTCTGCCTGGAAACCATGGAAGGACAAGACTGGACAAAACACTGAAGTCTGTTGTCTTCAGTGCTGGGCATTCCAGGGAGGGTTGGGAGTGAGAGGCATGTCCTGAATTATTGGGATTTGCTCTTTTTGCATGGAGCAGTGTAAGGCTGAGGCCTGAATATGAAGCAGATATATGGGAGGTGGAGTTCAAGTATTCAGCAAAAAATGGATGTAAAGTCATAGACTCCTGAGCTGTGTTCTGGTTTGCCTTTCAGTATGTGCTGGGAGTTTATGAGGAGGTACTGGGGTATCCTCTCAGATACCATTTGTCAGCTACCTAGACATGGACTCCTTTCCCTGATAAGCCACCTCCAGCAGCTCCCAATCCAGCTGGGAGCCATTGATTTGTTCAAGCAGAGCAGTACATGGGCACTGACTGTGAGTGTGCAAACTGAATTCCAGTGAGAGGGAGCCCAGCTGATGCAAAATTCCCCCTCGAGCTGTAAATCCCACCTCAGCTGGAGATCTACACCCTTAAAAAGGAGCACTGGCTTTTCCAAAGGCACTTGCACCCGTTTTGGATTTAGGTCTATATGCAGATCTTTGCTTTAGGTGTATCTGGAATGTGAAGAAGCAGAAATTAGCTCTGGCACTGTTGCTGCTGCTGCTGGGTGTTCGTGTGATGAATTAACCTGGCTAATGTAGCTCCACTGCAATGCTGTCTCACAGCCTTTATGGGTATAAACACACTTATAAATGTGGCAGCCAACTGCATAAATCTTCAGACGTGTTTGCATCTGGCTACCCTTGGATATCCAGATCTAATTATCTTCAGATAATTGAAAATAATATATCAATAGGCTGCAATATGAATAAAAAGGGACAGGAGTTTTGGAAGCCTCAAACCCATCTGTTGTGTAGTGATAGATGCACGTGCTCCATGGTGGGTGAGCTTTGCATCCCTGGGGAAGGGTGCATCGAGTTTCCCATGGAACAGCTCCCCTGGCCCAAAAAATGGTGGCTATGTCTTCTCTCTTTTGTGTGTCAGGAATATGTGATTTTGTTGTCAGCACATTTTTTGTAATGAAAAGCAAATGGTATCCAATATGTCTTGGAGAAAACGTGCAAACAACAGCAAAATTACATGTTGTTAAAAAAAAATAAAAAAATCTGTAACTTGTTTGCTGTCAATAGAGCTCTTAATGACAGGGTAGGAGGGAAGTGCACCCAGTGATCACTGCCTGTGTGCACTGATACGTTTGGGGCTGCAATCCATGTGTGTGTTTGAAAACTATACCATGAAAAGTTAAATTTCAGATCTTGGATATTTATCTGCAACCTTTCATGGAGCTGAGGGTGTGTATGGATGTGGAGACTGAGGGCTTGGGTCTGTAAAATGGAAGAATTGAGAATCCCTGGCTCATGTCTTCAGACAGAAGCCACAGACAGTTCCCTGAATTACTGCTCTGCAATCTGCTGGAATTTTAAGTTCAGGTGTGGGGAGTAATGTCCCAAACCGTAAGTCTGAACAGGGAAAAGGTCAAACCAAAAAAAAAAAATCAGTGTATTAATGTGCGTGTGTCTGTGTAGAATAGGTCCAGGAAGAGCCTTCCCTGATTTTTTGCCGTATTCCATTAACTTTGTTCAAAAAAATAGCCACTGAATAGAATTTCTCCTCAGCCTGGAGTTGTTTTTAAGTGCCCATGTTATTCAGTGTAACTTGGAAAATGGATTTTGTTTCAAAAGCTGTCTCATTCCGTGAAAGATTATGAATGGTTTGCTATTCCTGATGCCAGTAGAATTGATTGTTCTTGCTTTAAAATCAGCTAGAAGACATGTGGGGGAAAATCTCAGTATTTCTGAAACCCACAGCAGAGTTCCCATTGCCTTCACAAATGTCTGATTCTTCCCAAATATGAAAACTTCCTGCTCAAGTGAACATATTTTACACAAAGACCTAATCATGATAAACCATGTTCATGAAGTGAATTTTTTCAAGGAGTGAATAAAAAAGGGAATGCATACTTTAAAGGACGCTTGTGGACCTTGATTGAATGGCTGTCCATAAATATTTGATGCCAATATTTGTCCTGCTCTTGCACAGACTCTTTAAGAGGTTTTCCTCTCTGTTTTTTTCTTGACTCTTCTGTTCACCTTTTTTCTCCCCATCTGCTCATCTCTGTTCCAGATGTGGAAATGTACTTCTCAAAAGTGGAGCCTCCTTTAAAAATAGTGGTAGTTTAAAACATAATTAAGAATCTGTAGGCTGGTTGTAACAACATGTTTTTAATAGAAGCTCTTAAGCTGTGCATCTGCCCTCTACCACCTTGTGCACATGATACTGATACTTCTCAGTCAAGCCAAGTTTCAGATAATTACCCCCAAAACTGTCCATGTCCCACACACATCTACAAGTTCCTTGAAGTTTTATTGATTCTGTGTTGATAAAAATACTGAGGCTGTGAAGATTTCTCTCCTCACCCCTGCTGGAAGCCAACACATCATCCCCATGATAAATTCTACTGGGAGGGTCCAGTCCCCACTGTCACTGTGGGCACAAAGGTGGCTCCTGTCAGCAAGGAGCTGCTGTGCTCACCTTGGCTTCTCTGCACTAAGGCTTCACTGGTTCTCTCTAAAATAACTGGAATTTTCTATACAGTGTTACCTTGAGAGGTGTAAAACAGGAAATGAACAATTGCCTAATTGTAGTTAAATTTTTTTTTACTAATACATTTTTTTTAACTGGAGTTCATTTATTTTATATTTTTTCTACTGCTGTAGAACAGCAGTGAGGGGAAGAAAACTGGGATGTAGTTTCTGCATCACAGCCCCCATTAAGCCAAAGGAGATGCACACCTAACAGTCTGTTCCCCAGAACCAGCAAGAGGGAATCTGGATACAGAGTACTTTTCTGTAATATTTTAATTTTGTATTTATTTAAATAGCTTTTTGGTATCAAAGTCTTGCCGTTGCATAAATTCCAGGGGAAGTTGGGGCTTTTTGGTGAGAGCAGCTCATGTTGAAGTGTTTAATGTTTTTAGCAAGACGTTGTTACAGTTGGTGGCCTTCCCGATCAAGAATGACATTAACAAGGGAACTGGTCTTAAGGATGAGTGCCATTTCCCAGTGAACTGAGTGACATCCGTGCTCATTCTCATTTGAAATGTACAAATGCAAAAATGTGAAAATTAATTCAGAATATCTTTGTGATAATTTTCGAATAATTAAACACTCTGTCATAGGCACTCTTTCATTTCTTGATTCCACCCCTATGACCACTTTCTTTTCCATGGTAAATTGTAGAGCGACCTTAATCTGTGATACTGAAAGAATAGACTTTTAAATCAAAATAAGCGTAAGGGGGGGAAAAAAGGGAGCATATTAATTGCTCCTTCTTCCTACACAGTTTTTTTCCTTCTCTTTCCTTCAGGCATTCCTTGCATAAAAATATCCATTCACCAACTGTTCACCAACTGTTCCTCCGCTCATTGCCCTACCTTAGATTTCATTTTAAGACACCAGTGAATATTTGCTCTTCAGCCTCGCTGTCTTTGAAGTTTTCTGCAGGTTTTTAAAGGCAGCAATTGGAGAATTTACCAAACAGTGACAGCGAGGTAATGAGCACTTCTTGCAAGGGGCTGAGGTGTTGTTAAACTTGGGCTTTTAGGGAAACTGGAACTGGAAACATCACCCCAATGAACCAAAGCGCCAGCAGCGTTCCTGACTCCAGCATCCCTCGGTGGCTGAATTCCTCTCACTCCTTCCCTTCAACTTCTGACACTTCCCAGCCACAGCCTTCATGATCCTAAGAACCCATGGTGACTTTTTTGGCTGTCGTATTCACCTCATGGTTTTCAGTGGGGTTTCTCACAGAAAACCCAGGATGGTTTGGGTTGAAAGGGGTCTCAAAGATCAGCTCATTCCAACACTCTAGGCCAGGTTGCTCAGGCCTCCATCCAGCTTGGCCCCATCCAATCCTGTCAAAGGTAAAGAGACAGAAGAGGGTTTTTTTTTGGGATTTGTGTGGGGCTCTGGCTGCAGCCGGATCTCTGGAACACCTGGATTGTGCTGGAGCTGCAGCAGTGGCCAGGGCAGACAGCACATCCACCTTACCTTCTTGAGGCAGGAGTGGGACAGGACACAAGGCAGGGACTGGGGGTAGAAGGTGGGAACTCACAGTGGGAGCCAACTCCAAATCCCACCCCGTGCCCTGTTATTTATATCCTGCTCTCCCTGTAGCTATTTACATTGTTTTTCCCTTCGGAAATAGAGGAGCAGATTGAAAACCCAGGGTGTATCTATAACCATTAAAGTACACGTTCAGCCTCTAACAATGAACTCCTGCAACTGCCTACTGAATTATGCACAAACACACCAATTCCTTGAAGGCTGTGGACACGTGTAATAAATATCTCCTCTTACCAGCCAGGGGGGTTGACTCTGTAGTTTCTTTTCCCATTTCCACATGGTGGGCCAGGTGGTCTCTCCTGGAAGGTAGCTGAGATGAACAAGGCATTTGGGAGGCGGCATTAAGTTATGTTTGCAGAGTTTTCTCTTGAACTTCTAGAGAAAATAGTTATAAAAAGTGAAATACACTGTACACAAGCCCTTTATTTTCTTTTTTCCTGGAGTCCTAGCCTAAAGAACTATGAAGCTATGCAAAGTTTTAGAGCTGTGCTTGGAAAAGGGGGGGAAGAGGAGCAGATGGTGGCTGAAATGCCTGCTGCATCACTCCTTTTTTCCTGCCCTTTCATTTTTAGGGGCTCCATCATCATTTAGATGCCTGTGACAGCTTGTCTTCTAAGCACAATATAGGCACAGGAATCGAGTGAGACCTAAGGTCCATCTATTCCAGTATCTTGTCTCTGACAATATTCATTACTGTCTCTATTTGGGGGAAAGTGTAAGAGCCATGCAGGAGGGAGATATGGAATAATGTGATTCCCTGCATGGTCTCCTTGGATCTATAATACTTAGAGGCTGACCTCCCCCCTGAAGCACAGGGGGTTTTGTCCCTTCAGGGTTTTTTCCTGTCATTAATTATGACAGTGCTGGACATGAGTGGACGTGCTTGTTCTTCCTGTGGATTTTCTCCTCTTCCATCTCTTGGGACACGTGATCTTGCATCTTGTTTGTCTGAGCAGGACCTGCTCCTTACAAACCAGGGAATTGCAGAGACATTGCAAAAGGACAAAGTGCCCTCTCCTCATTTTTCTTTATGTCTGATTATAAAGGACCCAGGTTTTATGATGGAGCCCAGAAGAACTTGCAGAGCAGGTATTTGAATATTTTGTTGTGGCTTTCAGCTCTGTGGATTAGTTTGGCCCATTTCAATGTCTTTCCTTATCTCCCTAATGTAGAGGCTTTTATAGAGCCCCTCAAAGGAATATTAATATGCTCCACACAGACATTACTTTATTGCAGTATGAAATCCCTTGCACCTCTATTTTTTAATCCATTGTTTTTAAAGCCTCAATATACAGTAGTAATTTTGGAAAGCACTTAAAAGAATAGGTGGGATTTGCTCATAAATCTGTTGTGCTTTGATCTGTCTATTTGCTTCCTTAAGACTCTCTAAAAGGTGATAATATTTCCATATTTTTTATTTCCCTCAACATCTTGCTTTCACCAGTGGCATAGGTGTGTAAAAATCCTCAGTTTTTAATAGGCTCAGGTTTCTCTTCCAGTGTTTGCTTCCACCTTTTGATTAGTGATGCTTTGATGTGTCTGTGCTGAGGTTTTGGATGCACCCTCTTCTCTCCCAGTGACTCACTGCACTCATTCAAATCCTCCCTGATAAAGTGTGTAAGCAGCAAATGCAGACTCTGTAATGAAATACAGGAAATATTGCTGTAATATTTGAGATGCTTCAATTTGGAGAGCAAGCAGACAGGGTATGGAGTTTTGGTTTTATTTATTGTGTTGCTCTTTTTGCTCGTGCCGTGAGCCTGTAACAATAAACTGTGCTGTGCCACTTTGATTTAGAAGAAGCTTTACTTCAGGAGTGTAACTGCCCTTTAGTTACCACCAGTTCATTCCCAGCACATGGGAAACCATTCCCATATTTTTTTCCTTTGTCCTTGTTGGTGCTTTCCTGCGTGACATTCTCTCCACTCGTATGATCTCTGACCTCAGTGATGCACAAGTCACTTCTGAGTCAAACTACAGATGAACCCTGCTCTCAACAGCTGCAGAAAATATTGCTTGCTGCAGGAGCTGTTTGATGCTGTACTCCCCAGGGAAAGACATTTGTTTTCCAAAACAAGGGAAAAAACCTTGCTGCGAACAAAAGAGATAAAATATTAAGTATCATTTTGTCACCGACACAAAATAAAAATAATTTAAGCCTGGCCATGAATGACTTCAGCAGAACATAGATTATTTTCAGGTGGAGTGTGCGCTCTGCAATTCAAAGCACAGCTGAACATTCAGGCTTTTTTTCATTTAAAAACGCATCAAATGTTTGTGTTTTTTTTAACCAAAAAGCCATGCTTAACAGTACATTTTCTAAGGCTGTTGTTGGCTTTTAATGGCGAGTCAATTTGTCCTTTATCAGAATGGCAACACATGGCTGAACCAACATAAACTCCGTCGACTGTCTCAGGCACGTGGTTGGGCTGCTGGCGTTTGAGTTGAATTGCAGGGAGGTGATAAGGATGCAGCCACCGTTTCATCCTGGTTTCCATTACGGAGCTGGATTGCAGCAACATCCCTCCTCGCCTTCGCTATTCCCTTGTAGCCTAGAAGTAAAATAAAATCCTGTTTCAACTCCGGCTGGCTGGATCCTCGCGGGCGAGCAGCGTCCTTACCGATAACCTCGGCAAAACCGAGCGGGTCCTTTGGAGATAGAAACCCTCCACGCCGGTGCTTTAATTGTTGCTTTCCACTCGTTATTGAAGGTTTCTGCTCCCCTCCTTGCAGCCCATCCAGTTTCTGAGTTGCATCACGTACGGCTCACAAGCCGATGATGGGTCCTGCCATTCCCATGGCGTCTCCCAGGTCTAGCCGCAGACACGGTGCGAACATCCCCCCAGGGAACGTAAGATGCTCCGGATTCGTCGCCGAGCTCTGGGATGCCATCTGCAGTTCCCAACACTCCCTGCCCTTTCAGGGCAGCCACAGCAGGGAGACTTAATTGTAGCTGTCTCCAACTTTTCTTTCCGGAGTCGGGAATTCGTTACCGTGGCCCACAGGGTTCAGCGTTTTGGCTCGGAGCTTTTTTGATAAATCAGTTACGGACTTTCTTCAGTAGTTGTTTGCAAAGGAAGAAAGTTTGGTGCCAAATGGGGAGAAGATTTCAGAGCAGATACGTGACAAGATACATGAGGACCCAATGCAAATATGGATTATGCTTTCTCTGGCTGTCGACGTTGCCTTGAAATTGTGATTCTTCCTGACTTTTGTTTAGAGGCTGCATTGATGTGAAATTCACTTGATTAGATTTCACTGCTGCTTGCATGTTTTGAAAGTTTTATTTTGAGCCAACACTCATGTGCAGAGCGCCTCTTGAGTTATCTGCCATCAACTTCTTTGTGGCCAGTCCAGAAAGAGACCTGCCAGGTCACCACATTGATTTATTTACAGTGGTAGGGCATAATTTTAGCTACTTTTTGAGTTTGCCTCTCATTTCCTTCCCAATTCTGTTAATACTCACTTTCATGAGTACAACACAAAAACCAGACAGTCATCTTAATGACAGTGAAACTCTAACAGTGATACACTTGCAGAGCAAGGTGATTTGAGTGCAGTAGGGTAGGCAATTACTGTTGCATTAACATATCCACATCACATTAATGACAGAGTGCCAGGCTCTGGTTTACTTTTGTCTTGCGTGCAGGAAGGGATCATTAGAGTCCCATGAATAATAGAAACCAGAGAAGGGAAAAAAAAAAACCTATTAGGGTGTTTTATCTATCTTTCTGCAGTTGTGTTATTTTTTCTGACAAAATGTCTGCGTTAGTATTCCTGAATAACTCTCAGTGGGAAATGTGATCTGAGCGCTGTTGGGATCAGTGGCAGGACTCCCACTGCTTTCAGCAGTGGTTGAATCAGGACTCTAAGAACTTGGAACACGTCTTGGTAGGTGGCTTCTTCCAGGCAGGTTTTTAATCTTCAAATCAGTAGGAGATGGACGGGTCTCCCCATTCACTGTAGCTATGGAGCATTCGCAGGACTTCAGTAGCTGCTGGGTTTAGGCAGATGGAAGGCAGATGCAATGCAAGTGATTCCATGCACATTGACTATTGATAATTCAATATTCTTTCACCTTCAGAAAGTACTTTTTGGTCTATTCTGGTAAAAAATGTATTTATTTTAAAATGCCTTTTTGCATGGATTACAGCCTTATTCCACAGCTGCTGTTTTATTTTTTACTTGTGGAGCCCAGGCATCATGGAGAGAAAAGGGTCCAGGATGCAGACAATCTCCCTGTGTGCTGCTGTTCTGTCAGCAACATCCAAAGGTTGTGAAAAAGTATCATAATTTCTGCAAAATGTAGAGGAAAAGTTGTTGAAAGTGGGATGATTCTTATTTTTCATCTATTTAACCTTTGGGTAAAGCATGTGTGTTTTTGTCATTGGTTTTGCTCTCTGGACCCACTGGTCCAGCCAGGACACAGAGCATGGCACAGAAACCTGCTTCTTTCAGAGAGCTCAGGGAAAGCTGGAATGAATAGGAACATTTTCCACCAGAAAAACCTGTGCACTGCAGGGGACAACACTGGTCTGTCCATCCTGCATGGAAAAAGCCACCTGTGAATGCTGAGGCATGTGAGAGCTGCAGGAGATGTCTGTGGTGTAAAGATCTGGAGAACTTTTCTTCTTGCCAATAGCTCCTGTGTACAGCAATTGTCCACCCACTCAGAGAAAGGTATGGCTTATAACATTGGCAATATAGGGAATAGCAGGTAACCTGAGAGAGGGGACAAGAGATGATTTCTTTGGTTGAACCTTCAGCCCTCACTGATTAGAGATTTCTGCAAGTCTGATGTGGAAGTTCAACTGCAAATCAACCAAGGTGATGAAAACATCCCCTGACTTTGAAAATACCCCATAGGCTGAGTGGTTTCTGGTTCTGCCATCCCAGGGGGCAATTCTACCCTCCCCACAGTGTGCAGGGGTGGAGGCGTGGTAGGAGTTTTTAGCAAGGTGATAAATTATGGACAGATGCACTAACAGGATATTTATGCTTGTCAGATGTAAAACATTATGGGCTATAATATTGCTATTAGGCTTTTTGGCTGAGATCAAGTGCAGTGTCAGCTTTGGTTTATGTATCTTCCAAAGCAGCCTCACAGCAGACTCAGAGGTTGTGGAAAGGTTCTCTTGGGTTGGTTTTTTGCTTTGTTCTTTTAATGGTTTTATCTGAAAATGCAGTTATTGAAGTTAGTATGGTTTATCCTTCATATGCTAATGAATTGGCATTTACAAACAAGAAACATAAGTGTCAGTAACCTGATCAGGAACTGTAAAATAATTCCTATTTATCTCATCTACTCATATCTCAAAGAAGGCCTGGGGGTTCCAGACAGCAATAACATAAATACCAATTTAAGAGGTCTGGTCAATAAAGTGCTATGCACACACACTCCAAATGTAATTAGTTACTCCATTCTGTTCCCACTGCGTTACCTATGGATTACCTCTATGGATTAAGCCTTCCAGAAATGTTTCTTTCCTGGTGTTTCCCCCTTGCTATAAATCAGGGAGTTCAGGAGGCAGATCTCACCTTTGGATTTGCCTTCTGTGAGGTGGTGAGGCCCTGGCATAGGGTGCCTGGAGAAGCTGTGGCTGCCCCATCCTTTAAATTGTCCAAGGCCAGGCTGGACAAGGCTTGGAGAGTGGAAGGTGTCCCTGCCCACAGCAGGGGGTGGAATGAGATGATCTTTAATGTTACTTCCAATACAAACAATCCCATGATTCAATGAAATGTACTTTTTCATTTTGGCATTAGTCTAGGGAATTCCCCTTGGCAAAAAGAGAATGGGATTTTAGTGCACATGAGTACTTCCCTGGGCACTCAGGAGAGGGATCTGGATGTCCCATTAGGATATCATAAAACAATTGGATTCCTATCAAGGTTACTTTGGAACTCTCACTCCATTTAAGCAATGCAGGAACCAGTTTCTAGTTGTGTTTCTTGCAGGTCAGGGCTACAGGTTTTCCACCTGGGATGGAGAGTGCCCACCTGGCTTTGCAGTTTGCTGATGGGGAGCATTCACCCTCTCCTTGTCCAATGCTGCCAAACTTGGGGCTAATTAACAACAGGGGTCCACGTTACATTTCTTCTCAAAGCAGATTTCAAGGCCTGAAATCTGTTGAATTGAGAAGCTGAATCTTGAAGAAATGAGAAACAAAAGAGGAGATGAAAAGAATCTGCAGCATAGGTTTGATTTAGCAGAAATAGGTCGTTCAAGTTTTGTTTGCTTACCTTGGCAGACAGGTATGAGCCAAAAATACATTGCAAAAATAACAAGCTGAAAAACAATACTCCACTGAGGAGAGTGGGTAGGTAAGATGGGAATGACAGACCCCCTTTTCTGAGCTTGGATACTGGGGGTACTGGTATAACAGAAGATGTCTGGTGGAATGTTCCCTGCCTGTGGCAGAGGGGTTGGAAATAAGAGATCTTTAAGGTTCCTTCCAATCCAAACCATTCTGTGATTCTGTGATTCCACTGCATAAATTTAATGTTTGGAAATGGAAAGTTGACAAACTTGGTGTTGGTGTGCTGGCCCAAATCTTCTAGGCCATCTTAACTAATTTTCATTTTATTTTTGCCAAATAAAAATTGGCAATTCGTATCCTGTTGAGACCTGTATTTGCATTAGAACAGAAATATTTTGTGAAATTGGTTGAACTTGCCATTATTTGGTTTAAGAAAAATCTAGGGAAAGATGCTACGGTGTCTAAATAGCTCATCTCAAAGTTTTTAGAACAGAAGCTCTTGATTTTCATGCGCAGTCATACCTTAATTTAGAATTCATTTACTTTCATTAAAAGAGGTTTCTGATGTTATGCAAGTGAATGACTCAGATAGGGAGCATTTTGCTGATTGTACAAAACATTTTTTCAGGCAGAATTTTTCTATGCTGAAAATTTCAGTCTGGGTGTGCTTGTAGTGTCTGCTCTCATACCCCTGCTCTGTCCACCCACTCTTTAAATGCCTAAAACTTGAGGACTTCCACTTGATTGGTTTTTTTTTAGACTGTTTCTAAACCAAATGGTTCCACAATGAAGCAATTAGTCCTGGTATCATGGAAATGCCTCTGCTTGCTTGCTTTCATTTTCCTTCATGTCACCCTAAATATTAGGATGGTTTACAGGCTGGTTTCAAAACAGAGAAACAAAGATGGTAATTTTTTAATTGGTGTGATGAACCTCGTGATTTTGCTTAGATAGAAGATGCTTAGGAGGGGAGCTGTGATGGATGGTGTAGGTCCAGATGGTGGAAATAGATTCCAAAGGGTTGGAAAATAGTATGGAAACATTGGATTTTTACGGGGAATGATTTCTGATCCAGACAGTGCATGAGTAATATCATTCCATCCTCAGCTGTGCTTTGTACTTTCCTTCTGTGAAGCCTTTGAGCCCCAAATCCAGGAGGCCTTTGCATGGCGGTCCCGCTCTACCTAAAGCAGCACAAAGCCTCTTGTATTGCTTTTCCCTTTAAGGGCAGCTTTTCCCCTGTACGACCTTCCCAGAGATCCTTTCATTCCCCAGCAGGTTTTGAAAAGTTAATCAGTACCTTGTACAGCTCTCAGTGGTAGAAAGTGCTACAACACAGGCTATTTGTTCCTAAATCTGCACTCCATAGAAGCAGGAGCCAGCGATGTACATCCCCATCCACACACACACACACACACACACTTACACCTCCTTTGGCTGACCTGGTTATTCCTGTGCTCCCCTCAGCCTGCTAGGGCTGTTCAGTTTAACCAGCTGCACACACTAAATAATAGAAACATTTAATGTTTTGCTGCTCGAGTGGTGCCCAGAGCAGTTTGGAGCAGCGTGGTCCCAGCGGATGGCGGCTGTGCAGTGCCTGGATGCCAGCCCTGCTTCCTTCCAGCCATTCCAGGGCTTTGGCTGCCACAACTGCAGCGAGGTGCAAGTGAGGGAAGGAACATGTGCTATTTTCTGAACACTCTGGGTGCAAACAGGAGCAGGGGGCTGTGTGTGTGTGTGAGTGTGTTTACACTTCATGCAAATTTAGATGTTCCTATAGTGGCACAAACCCCTCGGTGCTGCCGGAGAAGCTCTCAGAAGTTGTTTTGCTCTGTTGTTAAATTTAATTTCAATGTTTTCCTGTGTCACAGAATGTGTTCTCTGCCTTCCTGCTGGGGAAGACCTTCCTGTGCAGCGCTGGCTGGCTGCGGGCATCCCAGGGGAAGGCAGAGCTGCAGATCAGCCGTGCAGCCTCTGACAGATTTTATAAAGAGAGCACAAGCCTTGTTCCCTCCATCCCCCTCTCTCTCCTTCCCCTCGCCTTGGACAATGAATTTTCCAAACAGAGATTTCCCTTTCTCTTGATTTATCTCTAGGCCTAGAGGCCAAGGGGTCAAGTTCTTAAAAAATCCAAAATATCCAACCAAAGAACGGGGCAAACCCCTGTGGATTCCTGTCCAGTGATCCAGCCATTCCGAACAACCTTCATTTAATGCACCCTTCAGCCTTTCCTGGACAGATCCAGCCCCTTGGGAATGAGTTCAGGGTGGCTCAGGTGCTCTCCAGGGCCCTGCAGAGCAAAGGGTCCCTTTATATTTGCTGGCAACTTGTCTGCTCCCACGACTTTACTGGAAAAGGGGGAGCAACTCTGCAGAGGGGTTGTTGTCCCCAGGAGAGCTGCCACCCTCTGTGGGATGGTTCCATGGATTTGGAGAGGCTGCAGGAGGCAGAAGCAGTGAATTGCTGCAGGTGAGAGGGTGTGGTGGGGGATGCTCCCAAAGAACTCCTGGTACAAAACGCTGTCCCCAAATGAAGCCAACACTGAACTGCTTCAGCCAAGCCCAGTGGATGAGAGCCCCAGCTCGTCAGGGGCTCCCTCCAAATGAAGTGTGCTCTGCTCTTTGTCCAGACAGAAAATTGGAAAATGTCAGCTCTGTTTTCTGATGAAAATTCATTGTCTGCCAGCTTTCCTGAAAGCCGTTGGTAATGCCTGGCTCCAGCCTGCATCAACGGGAGTCCTAAAGTACAGCATGGCAAAGAGAAGTGGTAAAATAGGGGCTGCTCTCTTCTTGTAGGGGCTATTACTCTCCCTGCCTCCCCTGTGGGTGCCTGGTGTGAGTGTGGCAGCTTCTCTGGATAAAGAATGTAGTTTCCCCCAAAAGAAGAGGAATTTATTATTTTTGCTACATGGGGAACCTGACATCTGACAAGTATTTCCTTCTCCCAAGCTCTGTTCTCCTTTTCTGTACATAAATATAGTGTTTGTGCCCTTCCAAATGCCCCAGCTTTCCTGAAAACCCCCGTGTTGTAGCCATCAAATTGGCCCATGCATTTTTAATGCAGTCTTATTGACTGGATTCGGGAAGCATAAGGATAAAACAAATCGCTGTACTAGGAAGGAAAAAGCCATTTGGCCAAGTGCATCTGCTCACCTTTGATTTATTTCAGCAACTTTCTCCTATATTTTCAGTCTATTCCCTCCCCTTAAAAATAATCTATTAGTCTTCTAGTATTTTGGCATTTGCATCTGCAGTCTGCTTCCCAGCCTATTCCATATTCACATTCCTTTGATATATACACGTGAAATAATGACCCAGAGCTGAAATACTAGCTAAACCTGGTTTCTGATACAATCCCCATGGTATTTAATTGTACTTTCTTTGCCATCTAAAATGATGGCTTGTGTGATTGCTACCTAAATGTACAGTAGTGTATCTTGGAGGAGCTGATCGTCGTGTCCGAGCCGGGAGTGTGGAACCAGGCTGAACAAAGCCCCTCCAGATAAATGAGCTGTGTGCTGTTTGCTCAGCACTGTGGATAACCTCAGCCTTGCAAGTGCTGCCTTGGATAAATGCTGCTGAGGGAATGTAGAAATCCATTCAAATTGGAAGGTAAAATTCCAGTTCCAAACCTTGGCTGGCTCCCAAAGCCATCCAGGCTGTTCCTTCAGCCATCAGGTTGAGGTGAGCAAACTTCCAGCTGGGAGGGAGGAAGGAACCTCTGAAGAGGGGTTTTGTGTGGGATTGCTGGTTTGGGAAGAGGACTTGCTTTGTCAGTAAGTGTTAATCTCCTCTGCCATCTTCAAGCAGGATTCATTAGAACGTGGTGGAGCATGGTTCTGGGAACAGTAGTGTGGAGGAGCCATCCTAGTAGGGGCACTACTGGATAAGCCTAAATTTCTGGGATGCCTTTTGGGGTATGGACTGGTGTCTTAGCTTTCCATACGTTGCTGTTAGGTATTTATGGCCAGTCCACATCTTCCAGAAACAAAAATATCAGAGTCACAGAAAGCCATGTTGGAAGGGACCTCAAGGACCACCTGGTCCAACTCTACTTGGCAAAAGCACAGTGTGGAAAAGCTCAGCACCAGCTGAATCTTAAAGTGTCCAATTTTGGGGAATCCACCGCTTCACTGGGGAGATTTTTCCAATGATACATAATGATTACTCTCATTGTGAAAATTTTTCCTCTTGTGTCCAAGTGGATTCTCCCCAGGAGTAATTTGTACCCATTACCCCTTCTCTCATGACAAGGGAGTCTCCCTCTCTGCAGCCATCCTTTAAATACTGGGACATGCTGATAAGGTTTTCCCTCAGCCTCTTTTCTCATGGCTGAACAAACCCAGGTCTCAGCCTTTCCTCATGTGACAGCTTCCCAGTCCTTGGATTGTCTTTGTGGCCCTTCTCTGGACCTCTCCAACCCATCCTCTTTTTTTTTTTTTGCATAATGGGAACCCAAACTGAGCACAGTATTCCAGTGTGTCCCAACAAGGGCCACAAGCAGTGGGATAATGACCTTTAACCTCTGCCCTTGCTGGTGCAACCCCCCTGTTGGCTCTCTTGGCTACAGCAGCACCCTGATTTGTCCAAATATCAGCAAAAATGAGCTGAAAAGGAAAATTTAGATGAAAGAATGATCTTATGGAAGTCCAAATGCTCTGACAGCCCTGGTCTTTCCAGTCCCATCCCAATGTCCCTGGAGCAAACAAACCCAAAGCTCCCTGTCTGTCTCTTCCCTAAACTACACCCACTGTGGTGCTTTTCTGCATTGTGCTGCTGCTGGGAGCCTTTGAGGCTGATGCTCCACATCCTGATATAAATTGTTATCAACAGCATCATAAAGAGTGATACACAGCGCCGCGCCGGCCCTCGCGCGCCGCGAGCTTTTATGCTGCTTGTTTAAATCCAGCAACAATATTGCTGCAACTTCACAAGATACTGCTGCTTTTTAGCCTAATGGGAATGATACGGTTTGCTCCCAGCTGCCTTCAGAGCAGAGCTGTGCTGTGGGATTGGAAAACTGACTCACAGCCTCGCTGACCTGGGGACTTGGAGCAGATCCTTCAAGGGGAGCAGGCAGGACTGGCAGGGAAAGGCACCTAAAGCTGGTTGTAGGGGGAGGGTATCATCATGCTGTTGCAATTTGCACTGTGGGAAAGGATAGCTTGTGGAAAGACAGAAAAAAGATTCAGTGGAATGTAAATCCTCCTGCATTAGGATGCATTTTCCCTAAAGCATCCCTTAACCAAATGGGCTGTGAGGTTCCCTTTGTCTCAGGCAGTGTTTTCTGTTTAAGTGATGGATGTTTAATTCTGTGATGTGTCCTTAAGGAAAAAAAAAATAGCGTGTCTATGTTCAGCATTGACCTAAAGCCAATAGAGAGAAGGGTTTTGCAGATTTTTGTGTCCAGTATCTTCAGGAAATAATGCTCCTTAAAATATATCTTCTAATAACCTTAAGTGGAGAAAATTGAAAAACATAATTCATACTTTGATGTCCTAAAGTATGAAATCAGAACTGCTTACTAGCAACTAAATTCCATCCCTTGACCATAGAAAGAGGCAAGATTTAGGAACGTGCTAAGATCAAGTAAAAGAGGGTCAGCTTTGTGGAGCAGTGACTGTGGGATTCATTGGCACATGGGAGTCAGGAGTGCAACTCTGAGCACGGTGTTTCCCTTACCAGCTGACATTCCCACTGACTGTGAAACACAGCCCTCAAAAAAGGCTCTGCACCAGCTGCATGGAGAGGCCACTGGTCAGAAAATGTCCCTAGAAAATGTCCCTAGGACATGGGACACCTCAGTTCCAACCCCTCAAACTACAGCTGCCTCCGAGATTTTGGCTAAGGTGCTTCTGTAAAGCAGAAATAAAAGAATTCCTGTGTCTCAGTATGACATTCTGAGCACTATAGACACCCCAGACTGGAGTTTCAAAGGTCTTTAGATGCCTGATGATTCAGTTAACAATTTGGAAAATCACTCATGTGCCCAACTTGTTGGCTTTGCTCAGGGTTTCGTCAGCCAGTATTGCTGATAGACCCAGATAAATAGACCTGGAGAAATTTTCACTTCATGGCACGATTTTTAGAGGTGAATTTTAAGGCTCTTCATCTGCCATGGGAAAAGTAAAGTTTGGGAAATAGCTACAAAGCATGGTTAGACTCCTACTGCAGGTTATGAGTATTCCTCATGAAAATCCACATAGAAATGTTGCTCTGAAGAGCCCTGCTTAGGAATCTAAGCACTGACAAGTTCACCACAGACTGCAGGAAATTTGATACACAAAATCTCTGCTCTGACCTTTGAACGACCCCAATCCTGAAATATTTAGTTTGTTGTACACAGTCTGCTTTAATTCATTTCAGAAGAAAACCTGTGTACCCCAGAGCAGAGAACCTGGCCAGGTGTGAAGGGCTGCAGCTGATGTGTGTCATCACCTCTCCAGCTGAACTCCCAAAGTCTGGGATTGCATCTTCTTTCCCAAAACAACTGCTTGGGAGGTTGGCTGTGAAGCATTTGAGATTGTGTCTCTTTGTGTGTATTTACAGGAAGATTTTTCTGAATCAGGCAAAACTGAGATGGTATCAAGGACACTCTAAAACCTTATGGATGTGGAAGATTTGGCCACAGCTTTATCATGATACTACTACTGATATATATATGTATGTACTACTGAAATATATATGTACTACTTTATGCTGAGGAAATGTGTTCATCTTTTACCAGCCTGTTAACATTCAGGGTGTGGTTGGTTTGCCTTCAGCTTTTTTAGGAAGGAGTAGAGGAGGCTTTTTGGTAACTGGGTTTTGTTGGACTCCTAGTACCTTGCTGGTTATTGGCTATAGACAATAATCTGGTCTTTATTTGGAGTATGCTGCCCAGAGAAGCTGTGGCTGCCCCAGCCCTGGCAGTGTCCAAGGCCAGGCTGGATGGGGCTTGGAGCAACCTGGGATGGTGGAAGGTGTCCCTGCCCATGGCAGGGGTGGAAATGAGGTGATCTTGAAGGCCCTGCTCTATGAGTCCATGATTTATACCTCCAAGTCTTGCTCCAATTCCTTCTCCAAAAATATCTGGAGGAAGAGAGCACAGTTCTCTTCTTGGGGAGAGAGGAGGTGGATTGAACTCCTGACTGAACACGTCACCTGCTCAAGGCTTGCAAGGTGGGAGTGTAATTGGCAAATTTCACCTACAGGTTGTGGAGAGGAATAGACTTCCCAGGGATTCAGGGGATGGATCACTGTTCTTTCTCCTCTGAGCAGGAGCAAGTGAGCTCCCACCTTCCAGGCCTCCTTCAAGTCCTTTAGTTCAGGAGGCAGGAACTGAGGCCATGGATTTGGAGGGAATGGCCATTTTTGACTTTACCAAAATCTGCCTGTGCTTCCCTAACGCCTTCTCTGAGCGCATGGTCCATCAGGCTTTAGCAGGCTGTAAAGGATTCCCAGCATCCCTGGATGCATTTTTATGTACCTTAATCAGCCCTGTACCTGTGTTTTTATTGCTGCAGGATGCTGCTGCTGGAGCAGTGCTTCACTTGTGTTTTGTGCAGCACCCTTTACACCT
The DNA here is from genome assembly GCF_963513975.1 of Fringilla coelebs. Lineage (NCBI taxonomy): Eukaryota > Metazoa > Chordata > Aves > Passeriformes > Fringillidae > Fringilla > Fringilla coelebs. The sequence goes on from NC_140067.1 coordinate 3,866,364, forward strand.
GTTTGTGTCTCTGAAGAGACAAACCTACAGAGGGGTGGCCAGAGCACAGCACTGACCCTGTCCCCCAAAAACCTGGAGAAGCAAGGAATGGGCCACCCCTGTCCTGACTCCCAGGTGTTATTGCATTCATGCTGCTCCTGGGTTGATGCAAATGGATGCAGAGAAGATAAATGACTTCTTTGATTGCCATCAGAGCTGGGTAAAGACTTGCTGGCCTGTTCTACACCCCAGAGCATCCCTCCTCAGAGCCTGCACTCTACAGAAGTATTAATGCATCTCCTTTTCTTTATGGCTTTAATTATTGTGTGCAGGGGGCACAGTGATAAGTGGATATCTTTGTGTTAAGCAGCTAATTAATGTTTAGAAGTTAGGCTTCTGTTTGTTGTAGGGGTTTGCAGGAAACTCTGCTCAGCTGTAATAGAGTTTGTGAAATATGTACTGTAGATCCCAAATGTTAGAGACAAAAAGATGAGGTGCTGCTAAGGGCCATCAATGCACATTGACTTCTTTTGGCCCCACATACATCAAAAAAATGAAGTGAAACCCTTTGCTGGAGGACTGATTGCAGCTGAGGCACCTTCTTTAATCTCCCATGTGCAGGATGCCTCATGAGCCAGGAAGGCTATCGAGATACAGTTTTAATTAACTCTTGCTTTTTAGATAATGTGCACAGTTTATTTTGGCTAGAGTTCATTGAATATGAAATTTTTGTAATTAAGATACTTAAACCTGCAATATTTTGTTTTCTGCAGTATTTTTTTTCCAAAATGGCATAAATTCTGCAGCATTTATTACCCAGTAAACAGCTACTGCAAGAAAGAGCAATTTCTCCCACTGCTTTTTTTAAATTTGTTTTTAACCTTTTTGGTTTTGTGCCTTGTTAGGCAGCATTTTCTTTTCACAAATTTATTTGAGCAATCACAGAATAAAAATAAAATAGAGGAGATATTAAAGTCCCTATTCCTAAGGTAATTACATATCAGTCTTCTATTAATTTGTTTAAACATGCACATCTGAATGAATTCATCTCTGAACACCCCACAAAACAATGTAAATCAGTGAGTCATCACAGATATGATGTTTCTCTTTTGTCCTTCAGAAGAAGCCAGACTCTTAAGACATGGTTTTACATATTTAGAGGTATTATAGGCTTCTTTCAGAGATGTTATCAGCCTCCTGAAAGAGAAATAAGAGAATAGATGTAAAAAAATGTCCTTGGTGTGGATGGTGAGCCAAAAGAATTCATAGTTCTTGGATGTTCTTTTTATTTTTAATGGTACATAAAAAGAATTTACTGAGAAAACTTGGTTTTGCTTTATATCTTTCTGTCATGGATTCTTAGGATGAAGCTAGAAAGCTCCAAAAGCTCAAACTGAAATTTTATTAAATTGATGAACAGCAAAACCCTGTAGCTCTCTATAATCTCAACAGATTTTCACGAGAGAAAACATTGTTAAAATAAGTGAAAACAAAAGGGAGAAAACTGGTCCCATTCTGGTTGTGTTGGGAGGGGTTAAGAGGGATAAAATCACTTTTCAGAGTGATTGCTGGGGAAAAATGACATTCTTCAGAGCACTCAGCCTCTGATAGGGGAGGGAATATGCAGATTATTGTGGCACTGTGAGTTTATTATTTATTGAGGGACATCCAGATGAGCGCAGGAGGAGTGTGAAATTGAAGAACAAATTAAGGGTAAAAGGTTATTTATTTTCCAGCTAAATCCTCTTTCTTTTGAATATTATTAGTAATTCAATTTTTAGCTAGGAAGCAGCCCAGCCTGAGCAAACCCCAGGAATGCAGTGCACGAGGTGAGTGGGGTCCATCTCCTCCCCTGTGCCTGTGGGTCAGGATTTACAGCCCAGGAGAACAACTCACTCGTGAAAATACAGATTTTTCCTAAACTGCTCCAGTTAATTCTCTGTTGTCCAAAGCATAACTGGGAGGAGTGTTGAAACCACGCCAGCCTCCCTGTATGTCACAAAAGTGATTGCTTAAATCACTCTGCCAGGTAGCCCCTGCTTCCCCTGGGCTGGGCAATAGCTCCAGCTCCTGGTCCCTCAGAGGAATTTGTCTGCAGTGCACCCAAAATTTGGTGTGGTGATGACTTTTTCTCACAGTTTAGTCCTTACATTTAGCTGTGAGGTAGGTAAGTGGTGGTCAGGCTTTTCTCCCAGTTTACAAGAGACAGGACAAGAGGAAAATGCCTCAAGATGGGATGGTTTAGATTGAATATTTGGGGAAATTTCTTCACCCAAGGCATTGTCAAGCATTGCAACAGCCCCCACCCCTGGAGGGATTTAAAAGACAGGTAGATGTGGCACTTGGGGACATGGAGGTGACCTTGCAGTGCTGGGGGAACAGTTGGACTCAAGGAGCTTGGAAGCGTTTTCCAGCCCTAAAGACAAATGTGATCAGTCCCCAACAGAGCATTTGCTTCTCTCAAAGTACCTGGAGGTGCTGGACCAGGTGACAGCCTGGGGGAAGGTCCATGTGGGACCTCAGTGTCACCTGCTGAGGTGTGCCTGGCTGCAGGGGAGAGGAGCCCCTGTGCTGAAGCCCAGCTTGGCTCAGCAGCGGTGCTGGCTGCAGGAACAGGGCATCGATCCAATCCTCAGCATCCCAGGGAGCCTCGGTGCTAATTAGCAGCAGGGATTGCTGGAGGGCAGGAGGGTGCCCAGGACTCCAGGGGTGTAGTTTGCCCTTCCAGAGCAATAAATCCATATTGGCTAAACTGCCTTTGTTAAGTGTTTGTGGAATCAAAAGCTGTGCCTGTGAATCTGTGTGAAGTGAGGTCTGTGTTAGCACATCATCACAGACAGGGGCGACCCTGCTCAAGGAGATGTTGTGGATACTAAAATTCTGAGAATCTGGGATTGCATCCCTGTGCAAGGAGGGCAGGACATGAGGAACAGACCAGGGAATGGTGAGGATGATCTGTGAGTTTATTGCAAACATTTGTGTGAGGCTCCACAAATGTAAATCTAAGCTGCCCACTAAAAGGATACAGGAATTATTCCTCTACTGTTGGAATGACAGCTAACAAGACAATAAACAGCTGGAGAATATACAGGGCTTTAAATGACCATCATCTCTTACACTCAGAAAATAATGTAATCTCCTCACAGCTTCCATATCCCTGAAGTATGTGCAAGTCATTAGCTGTTATGATGTACATAACCATCCTTTCATTTTGAGGCCTTTTCTTCATTCATTTTCTTCATTGCACAACACAAAAAATCTCAAACTACATGCTGGTTTAGGCCAAACAAAAATTGCTACTAAGAATAAAAGAAAATCTATCATTTTGTTTGCTGCTTAGGAAAGCTGCTAATACAAATCCTTGATGCCTCTGCCAGGTACTTCTGTAATTCTGTCCTTTTTGCTCCTATTTTGCTCATAATTTCACAATCCCATTCAATTATTTTTAATCTGTATTAGATGAGTTTGCATGAAATCCATTACAGGCTCTTAAGGAGTTTGTTGAGGTTTTCCACACTGCATGAAACTGAGGTAGGTGTTCCTGTGCTTCTTCTAAAAGTGGGATGAGCCAAGACTCAGAGGAAGGAGAAGGTGTTTGGATTGTAAGCTAATGGGTTAATAATGACACCAGGTTGGGCTGTGTCTCTGTCCTGTTCAGAGCCTTTGTAGCTCCATCTGGGAAACTGTACAAGATGGGTTTGCTCAGCCACAAACACACCCAGCACAATGGAGCTGAAAATGAAAACCCAGGATAAAAGAAGCAGTGTATTAGTTCACAGACAGCTGCAATACAAAGCTTCCAGGAAACAGTGTTTTGGAGAATTGTAAAAGTTTTAGGAGGTAAAGTGGGATGGCTGGAAGTGATTTATGAACAATCAGAGATGCTGTGCCTCAAAGAGGGACTTCTCAGAAACTGAGGCTAAAAGCCTATGTTGAAAGTCCAGAGCAGAGAAAGAGGAATACAGAGCTGAGTTAAATGTGAAAGAACAAAGATAAGCTGGAGTTGGAGTCAGCAAAAAAAGAAGAAAAAGAAACTTCCTTAGAAATCATCTATAAAGGAGAAGGAAGTTCAAGGTGGAGAGCAGGCCTATAACAAATTACGAGAGGGGTCTATTTAATAGGCATTCAAATGGCTCTGGTGCTAAAAAACTTTCTGAACATTTCTATAGTGAAAAGAAAGATTCGTTTCTGGCTCCAGAGAATTAGTATTGATCGTTATTTGCTTTTGATGGGGCCATATTTTGCCCAGTAGTTGTGAAGGGGTGTTACATGTGTTACCTCTGGCATCCAGAAATATCCTAGAGTAATAAATGTGGATGGAAGCGATGAAGGGTGGGGAGGAGCACAGCGAGAGCCCTCGGATCTTTGCAGCTGAGGAAGGCCAGTGGAGTTCCAGGGCACAAGGAGTTAAACTGGTGACTCAGCAGTGGAAGAGCTGATGGGCATGTCTAACATTTAGAGGTGCAAATGTTACAAGCCTTGATCTAATTAGCACCTTCTGAAGCAGGAGCTGGGGCAAGCCCTGGGATCTCTGCCTGGCTGAAGTGACAGAGATTGTCCAGGAGGGTGCCAAAAGTGTGACAATATGTCCAGCTTGGCATTAAGTGGGATTTTTCAGCAGAAGGATGAAAGACAGCACCCTTGGGCTGGCTCCTCTGGCAGCAGGATGTGCCTGTGGCAGCCACAGACCCTCTACCGACTCTTTTTCCCCCCTCTTGCTTCTTTAATGTAGAAAGAAATCCTTTTCTGCCATTTGAAAGAAAACTTCAAAACTGTGTCTAAAGATAGACACAGTGATGTTGGTCTTCTGCAGAGGAATGAACTTCACCTGCAGGGATTTAATTAGCAGACTCTGGGTAAACAAAACGGGCACATTACAGTAAAGGGGAGCTGACAAAATTGGAGGCATCATGGGTTACCTGGTGGAAAGCTAATAGACTATCAGTTTGAAAACAGTATGTAAAGTGATTCTGGCAGTTCCATTTGAAAAGTATCTTCTGTCATCAGTGAAATAAATGGAGCTAAAATCAGTGGTGTTAGAAGGCTAATGAAACCGAGTGCAGCAAGGAATGCAAGTTTACAAAGAGCAGATCCCTCTATGAAAGTGTTCTGTGCCTTCAAACAGAATCACTGCCTCTTTTGGCAGCAGGTAATGTAATTAATGTCATAAATTTGGATTTTTCCAAAGCATTTGGTGTCGCATTTCAAGAAATCTATTTGACAAATTAGTTTAGCGAGGGTTGCAGTGTGAAGCGCAGCCAGGAGACCGCACAGCAGAAGCTGAATGATGGATAGCCAAGGATTGCAGGCAGGAGAGGCCCCTAATGGGGTTTTCTGGAAAGGTGTTAGGTCCAGTTTTAGTTAACCTCTTCATTAATGAGCTGGGAGAGAGAGTGTAAGTGTGCAAATTAATGATCTCGGTTCGAGAAGATCCGCAGATAATAAAGGAGAGGGAAAGAAGGAACGTGGGCAAAAAGATAACAAACTGCCTTCACCTTGAAAATACAAATGCAGGTGTTCCTGGAGCTCAGCAGAGCTGCGTGGGAGCACAGCTGGCGCTGGAGGAACAGACTGAGAGAGCAATAGAAAGGACAATTTAGATGTAAGTTGGCGATGAAATATGAAAATATGAAAAATAAATATAAAATTGGGGTGGATGTGAGAGCATTCCATCACAGTGAAGAGGACGTGGCAGCGTGACTCACATCTCTCAGGACATTGGGTAGTCAGATGGGAGGAAGTATTGAAATATACACAGTGAAAAATATTCTTGTATTGGCAGGTGGATGGTTGAAGTGATATATTGGTGTTTTACCTGTGTGCTGTGCTTCTCTAAAGTCAAGAAACAAGGAGTTTTAGCTGGGATTTGTTATGCCATAAAGCCACACAAAATGCAGACTGGGAGGTAAATCACACAGATGACAAAAGGGATGAAAAGGAGGAGGAACAAGTGCAAAGCCTGATGCTTGGTACATGCAGTTTCCAGTTCTTGTGAGTGAATTTTTCTCTTCATAGAGAGTTTATTCGTACGTGATCTGCACTTTCTGAGGGGCTTCCCAGCTGATGAGCACTGTGATGTGACATCTGAAAGATTTGGGAATAAGAAAAAAACCCCTACAAACAGCAATAGGGAAAAAAACCCCACCTAAATTAAAAAAAAAAAAAGGAGATCAAATACAGAGTAACAATATTCTGGGGTTATTTCAGTCAGCTTGCAAACCCTCTTTGTGTGATTGCAGAGGGTGCAGAGATTCCTGTGAAACAGGTGCCTCATTAAATTAGGCTTATGTTCGGAAGGCTTGAGAGGGATTTTTTTTGAAGGGGCAGAGATAAATGGATATAACAGTCCTGGGCAATTGTTAGTTCAGAGCAACCATCAAAGCCCCCAAAATGTTATTTTTAGTTGCAGATGGCGGCTGAGAGGGAGCTGAGCGAGCTGCTCTGGTTCTGTGCCGAGGGGCCGGGTGGTGAGGAGCACCCAGGATGGAGAGACACCAGCTCACCCTGTCCCTGCCCTGTTCTCCCCAGCCCTGCTCAACAGCAAATTGTGTTTATCCAGGCACTCCATTAAGTGGCAAGATGTTTGAGCAGGGAGGGAGCTTGCAATTCAGCTAACATCTCTGATAAGAACACCGACAAACCAGCAGAAGTGGATCCCACTGTAGGTTTTCTAACCACAGGAGTGAAGATTTAAAAATTCAACCTGTGCTATCTCTGGGAAGGTAGATAATTGTCCTTGGAGAGTTGCTGCAGTGTAAGGTTACCAATATTTTCCTAAAGGATAAGTTACCCTTCTAGTACCTACAAGAAAGATGGAGAGGAACTTTTTACAGGAGTGACCAAACAAGGTGGAATGGCTTCAGACTGAAAGAGACTAAATTTGGATTAAATATGAGGAAAAAATTCTTCCCTGTGTGGGTGGGAAGGCCCTGGCACAGGGTGCCCAGAGAAGCTGTGGCTGCCCTTGGATCCCTGGAAGTGTCCCAGGCCAGGCTGGAGAGGGCTTGGAGCAACCTGGGATAGTGGAAGGTGTCCCTGCCATGGCAGAGGGTGGAAGGAGCTGAGCTTTGAGGCCCTTTCCAACCCAGGCCATTCTGGGATTCTGTGATTCTATGACCCTGGAATTCTGTGATTCCAATCAAATTAATAAATTAACTCTCCTAACTGGTTTCAGTCTAACGCCTGCAACTTGGACTTTATGAGAATTTAGACTTTTTGAATTTGCATTCAGTATTTCCCTGAATTTGGCAAACAACACAGGTTCTGCTTTAGTCTGTAAATGCTGGTGAATTGTTCCTCTTCATAATTTATGACGTGCAAATTGCTCCTTAGGTCTCCTAGCATTGCTCCTGTCCCTTCCTTGGAGGTTTCCTTGAATTTGAATGGTTTTTAAGGCAGGACAGGTAGCATGCAGTCATTCCAAGCAATCTGAGGCATTTCTCAGTGACCCAGGCTTGTCACAACTGCCCTTTGCAGGTTTTGCTTGCGGTGTTTCTCATGGTCCCCACCATGTCTAGGGCATTTTCCCATTCCAAGGAAAGCCCTGAACTCGTGTTGTATTCACAGGAAGAGTTTTACATTTTACTCTTCATTTACAGGAAGAGTTTATTCTGGTGGCAGGCGGGGCCGAGGCTGGTCCCCATTTCCCCTTGCAGGAACTCCTGCCTCATTCTGCTGCTGCCACTCTTCCCTGGGGACTCCAGGAAAGCCCTGCTGCCTCTTCCAGCTCACACACATCCCTGGGGCTCCTCTGGCACCTGCACCTCGGGCTATCCCTGAGGAACAGCATCCATCCATCATGGGGTGCATTCCAGCAGGACTTTCTTCATCAGCTCTCTGTCATTCCTCCCATTTTCACTCTTTTCTCACAGAGCAGGAAAAGCCTTTTCAAACCTGATGGAAGGGAGCTGTGATGGCACTAGTGAGAGATAACATTTTGGAATGGCTCCTGGGGAGGGGACAGTGGGAACTCACAGGAGGATAAGTGGTATTTGCCTCCTCAGCATCATTTCCATGGCTGCTGGGGGGAATTTGCACGAGGCAGGTGCAGTTTCCCTGCCCTGGGATGCAGAGTGCTGAGATGCATTTTCTTGTTTGATCTTTTTTTCTTTTCAAGTCCAACCTGCTGCTGCATTCACTTGTCATAATCCAGTCTCATGGAGCCATTCACAGGGGCTGGTTTTGTGCTGCCCTGCAGCCCTCTCTCTAGGCACCATTAGTGTGTGAATGCAGAACCAGCCCTTACAGGATGCATCATGATTAGGTCAAGTGTTCAGCCTGTGATAAACCTTTATCCAGCAGATGCATTAGGGAATTCTTTGTGGCATATAAATCACTTACCTGAGCAACTGTTGCAAAATACTTTTTAAATTAAAGAACATGAATGGAAGTTTTTGCAGTGCCTTTCTCCATAAATTAGATGGTTTTGTACACGTGTGCTACTGAGCAGGAAACCAAAGGAAATATTTATGAGTGGTAGTAATAGTTAATTCTTTTAAAAGCACTATAAACCCACATGCTCCAGGTCACATGGCAAACCTCAGCTGACATAAAATCAGAAGGATCAGTCTATTATGGACAAGATATCCATATGAGATGGGGAGTTTGTGCATCCTCCAGTGTCTGAACCTGTCTGCTTTTGCTGTGGGGGAAAGCAGATCCTGTTTCCTGAATGTGTACTTGTCTCATTATTCCTATTAAGTGAAGGCCATAAAATGTTGGAATTTATGGCCTGGAGAAGAGGAAGCTTTGGGGTGACCTCATTGCAGCCTTACAGTGTCAGAAGGGAGCTGGCAAGAAAGGTGGAGAGCTGATTTACAAGGGCCTGGAGTGACAGGACAAGGGGGAACAGCTTCACACTGAAAGAGAGTGGGTTTGGGTTGGGGATTAGGAAGAAGTTTTTCCCTGTGAGGGTGGGGAGGCCCTGGCACAGGTTCCCCAGGGAAGCTGTGGCTGCCCCTGGATCCCTGGCAGTGCCCAAGGCCAGGCTGGACGGGGCTTGGAGCAGCCTGGGGCAGTGGAAATTGTCCCTGTCCATGGCAGGGGGTTGGAACAAGGTGATCTTTGAGGTCCCTTCCCACCCAGGCCATTCCATGATTCTGGTCCATTATTCTGTGGCTGTTCTTACCACGTTTGCCATTCAGCTGAGCACACTGTGGCAGGGGACAAGAAGTGACTCCTCTGCTGCAGCCAGTGTCACTCAGGCCATCCCAGGCTGTGCCAGTGCTGAGCTACCCAGAGAGCTGCCTGTGCCCAGCCTGTTCCTGGGGGGAAATCCAAGATGCCTTGGCCAGGGAGCTGGGATCCTTTGCAGCTGGATACTCTTTGTACTACTAAACTGGAGATTGTGTGAAATCAATTGGGAGGGGGAAAAAAAAAATCAATGCCTGGTTTTTCAGGATGAAAAGGCAAGATAGCTGCACAATTAAGCACTGGAACACATTTTCCACACTCTTGCTGTCATGTTCTCCTGATTCCGTGTCTTGGCTGTTCATCAGAAATAATTAAACTCTCTCCCATGGGCAACAATTACTTGCTTAAAATATTTGAGTAAAAAAGAATGCATTTATAATTACCTACCCTTTTTGAAGGTGAAAATGGAGATTATCTTTTGATGAAATAAATGTATGTGGGGAGACTTCCTAAGGAGCAGAGCACTGTATCCCGTGGCAGTGGGGAGGGTGTTTGGCATGGGATGCAAAGTGCTCCATGGTGTATCCCAAACTCTGGTGTGGGTTAGCTCAGCTTGAAAGAACTGAAAGAAAAACCTGAAAAGGTTTTGATTTCAGAGTTGGGCCCAAGTCTGAGCCCCTGCCCATGAGTAAAAGGTGTTTGTTCTGGCAAATCTGCATATGGACTTGACATTTTTTAAGCAGCAGGAATGAAGCAAGAAACATATCCAATTTGTACCTATCAAATATGGCCCTTTTATTTAGTCACACCATGTCTTCCCTTTTCATGCTAAGAGTTGTCTTTATTCCTTTTGACTCTTGCTCTCAAGGGACTTGGAGCTTTGAAAGTGTTTTATGTTTCAGAGCAGCCTTTTTTCCCCCTCAGATTTGTTTACTGATCCATCCTTGGTAAGACCTTTTAGTGAATGTGATAGGAAGGTTATTAAAAATAAAATATTCATCAGGAAATCAGCCATAAACATGTGGGCTGGTTAAAATTCAGTTTCTAATTCTTTCAACCTTGACATCATTTTGCTTTTTACTTAATATCTGTGTATACAAATTTCTGAGCTAATTTATTTTATCAACTTATGCTTATTTCAGTTGTTCCTACGATTCACTCTTGTCTGCAATGTCAAATAACATGACAATGGTAAAAATGACAATGACAAATGGAGGGTTGTGACAGATTGGCTGAATTTGAATGTCTCTTACTGAGAAAAATGTTTCAGGAGTGCCATTAATTGCTTTCACAGCAGTGAGTTATGTTTGTGCATCTTGTCTGTCACTTGGTGCCTGTTCCTGCTCTTCCCATGTGGAGGGGTGACAACTCCTTCCTCTCAGGTGCCTGGAACAATGGTACAGGGCAGGGAGGGCAGGAGAGAGAGATGGGAGGGAAAGCAGAAAAAGTTGGTCCTGGGCAGAGGTGAGAGCTGGATTGAGCTGGATAAATAAATGAGAGTGGGACTGGAAGGTACTGGAAAGGCATCTCCAGGAAGCAGGGTGACAGCAGGGGCAGTGAGGGGCTCCCCTGGGAGCTCTGCTGGGTCACACCATTTCCATTGCACCATTCCCACTGAAGCCATGGAAAATGCTCATTCTGGTGATTTTGTTCTTCATTTTCTAGTTCAGTTCTCTTACTTCCTCCCACAGGCTCTTCCTCTTCTCCTTTCAGCATCCTTCTGTTTTCTCACACTGCTGTTCCTGCTGCAGCTCTGGGTGCTCACACTGGTGGGGTCGTTCACTCAGACCTTCAATCCTGACATGGGAGGGAATTAGTTATCCCCTCCAATACAGTTTCCCATTTCCCCTCGGGACTCAGGCAGGGTAGAACCTTGCTCCTGAATAATAAACCACCTGAAAATCTGTTTCATTTTCAGGTGGTTTATCTGTGGAATTTGGGGTTTTTTAATGAGAGAAAAATCCTTTGGACACGTTGCTTTGCACATCAGCCACCAGTGGTCTGTCAGTTCACAGGATGTGTGAGAATTGTAAAAGGTCAAGTAGGAACCTGAAACATCAGAGAGCTCCCAGCCTCCAGGGTGTCCTCAACTCCTGGCATGCAAGGGAGGGGCAAGTGCTGGGCACAGGGACAGGCTGTGCCTCCAAAGGTTCCCTGGGGAGTGCCCGTGGTCCTCACTGCTAGAGGTGGGGAGGAAAAGAGCCACCACTGCACCCACCAGTGTGAGGAGCCCTGCTAGGGGAGGAATGATCTCAGCATTTAATTTGAAGTTTCATTTTCAGAACTATTCAGACCACCTCCTCAGGGGGACCAACTTATGTGGGAGCCTGAGGAACATCTTTAATCTTGGTAATGTTTATTTTATTAAAAAAGAAATAAGAGGTGACCCTGAAAGGGCGGGAGTAACACATAGGATATTCATTTCTGAGCCTCTCCTGGAGCACTGTGCTTCAGAAACAGGAATTTCCCAATTTGGTTTTTGACCCATGTGTGTCCCTTACCCTTCTGCAAGGTTTCAGCGTGCTTAGGAATGAGAATATCATTATTTCTTTTTATTGCATGTGAGTTCTCTCTGTTTTCTTCTCTTCAAATTTCCAGGTTAAATAACCAGGAGATATCAAAGGGAAGGTTTGGAAATACATGCACTCAATTGCTCAGCCATCAGTCTTAGTTGAAACCATGATTATGCTTTAGAGCAGAGATTGATTTTCTCCCTTGACCGCGTTGTCTTTGGGCAGAGGATAAGACGCTCACGAGCCTGCGTGAACTCCTGCTCTCACCTTCAACGGAGGTGAGCTCTTTTTAAGTGCCACAGACACTTGTTGGGTCAGGAAAATCCATTCAGAGGCCTAAAGAGCCGAGGCTTGGAGTAAAATCTCCTTTTTGATAAATCCACCTCTCCTCTCTTTCCCTCCAAAAGGTCAAAGCTAATGATTTCCCCTATGGTCGGCTCGATGGGAAGTAAAGCGCAGGGAATCAGAGTTTGGTTACTACTACTTTGTATATCAATATGGGGAATAAACCTAAATAGGTTTCCTTGCAGGCTGGCACCTGGGGAATAGAAATCAGGGAGCAATTTGCTAGTCTTGGTGTATTTGTGAATGTGCATTTCTGCTTGATGGCAAATGTTAAATCAGCCTCAGAGTCAGTCACTCACCATAAACCTTCCCTATCCTAATATGCACGGAGATGTGTTTGTATCCCAGCAGAGAATGGGTTTTGAATTAGCCTTAACCAGGCAGTGTCTCAGTTTTGCTCATGATCTGCAAAAAGAGAGAGAGAACAGCTCTCAGGGAAGGGGATATTATGAAATTTGATAGACAATGAGCGATTGAAATGTGAGGCTAGTAATGGATTTGCTTTCCCACTTACCTGTAATAAAAGTACAGGGAAAGCAAAGATTTTCTTGCTCCTTTTAACTTAAATGGGGGCATTTCTCATTTATCTCTTCTTGCTGCAAAAAATTGTTTGGGTTTTTCTTTTCCCCATTAAATATAAATCTGTATTCCTTCTTTACAGGTGCTTCCTTCTGAAAGAGGTTGTTTTAAACCTAACAATTCAAGGATGGGAATATGCTAACAGCTAACATTATTTTTTCTGATTTGTATGTGTTTTTTTCCCCATCCAAATGGGTTTTGATCCCAGTTGGGGGTAGTAATTCTTAAAATTGGGGTGTTTTAGCCGATTTGAGGTTATCCAAGAGAGTTTAATTCACAGCATCTGCACCTTGGAAAATGTACAGACAGGGGATGTTTGTCTCTTAAAAGAGTGCAGCCACGTTTTTTTGGCTGAAAAAAAAACTCAGGGCTTTCCTTCTGATACAGAAGAAGGTTGTCTTTGTTTCTCAGATCAAAGTGTGATCCTGTCGTTGAGCCTGTAAAATGCCCAGTGCCTCCCCCTCCTCCCCTGGATCCTGTAATGCATTGATTCATCAAAATCAATCGCACTTTCATGAATTAGTCATCGGCTTCCTCGCCGCATCTGGACAAATTATGTCCCTCTTCCTGCACGCCGATATCTCAGCTCTGGTCTCTGAAGCAAATGATGCTGACTGCCTTGTTAATAGGCTGGGCTGCCTGTGATACAGAGCTGGCTGACAGCAAATAAACAGGTATTGTGGGGATTCTGTTTGATCACCTGCACGCATCACCCCAGACGTCTCTGATGGAGGGACTTGTTGCCTCCCAGTAGAGAGAGGAATTTTCCCAGGAAAAAGTGTTCCAGGATGGATTAAATGACAAGCCTGGCCATGTGGCAGGTTGGCCTATGGGAGCCACATCCCTGCAAGGCTCGTGCCAAACTCTTGGATACCTCTTGCTCAAACAATTGGAACAGCGGTCTGTGACAAGCTCCACAGAGTCTGGTGTGCCCACCCATGCTCTTTATGGCCTGTACCCAGGTCACAAGGAGCAGCAGGAGTGCAGGATGTGCCCCATGGAGCACCTCATGGAGGGGACACAGCCTGGCTGCCTGGGCTGGGAGGTTGAGGCAGGACCTCTCCATCCCCATCTCCCCAAAGGCTTCACAGCGCCATAAGCGCCAGAGCATCCCACCACATCCTGTGCTGGGAGAATGGGATGTTTTACCCCATTCCTGTGAGGATCCTCCCCTGATCAGCACACGTTCTTGCCAGTAGTGGTGTCTGGGCCGAGCTGAGCTCTGTGTGCAGCTCTGTCCGAGCACAGGAACCTGCAGCCATCACTATCTCATCCGGCAACGAGCGCGGCGTGGGCTGCGCGCATCCGGCCTGGCTCCTGCTGTCTCGTGCTTTGGAGCATGAAATGTAATCATCATTACCTTATTGCTCTCTTATCTCCCCTGGGTGCTGAGCCTGCCCTCCCAGCCTCTTGGCTGGGGAATCACTGCTCACAAAATTCCTCTTGCCGCTCTAAAATCCAGCTGGAGTGTTTGACTTGATGGCCTTTCGTGATAGGAAATTCCTCGGGCCGGTGCTGTGTGAACAAGTATTTCCTTTTATTCCTTCCAAATTTACTGGCAATTATTGACTGACCCCTTTGCTCCTGCGTTATGGGGTGGTAGGAAAAGAGAGGGATTGATCCATCTTCAGTACATTGCCCTGCAGAGTTAACGATATTTTATTTTCCTCTATTACGGGAGAGAGAAAGAGATCCTTTTTCATTACAAGTCTGATCAATTCCTAAGTTTTTTCAGGGCATTCAAGTTCCTGAACTTTACAGATAGTAAAGAATAAGGTGAAAAGGCATAAAGTTCTGCTTGAAATAAATCGTTGTAGGGGGTGAAGAGAAATCAACGGTTGTTCATTTATGTGTATTGCTTTGTGCCTAAATAAATTAGAATCAAAATTGTCCAGCGAGGAAAATGCAGGCCTCTGCTCTCTCCACTGCATAAGATCTTCAGGCAACATTTATGGAGTTTGAAAATAATGTTTCTGGTAATAAATGGTAGAAATATTCTGTTTTCTGCATCAGCAGATATGAGGATTAAAGGATTTGACCATATTAAACAATTTTGCACAGCTTTGGCTCCCAGGGCTTGCAGGCTGCATTATCAGAGTTCATCTCACGGCATTTCCAGACCTGATTTAAGAAGAGAATATGTCCCTGCTTTGCAAGTTGTCACTCCCTAATTTAGGCCATCCCTGACAGAATTAAAAAACCAAAGATAAAGAGATTATTTTCCTTCTCTTGGAAGTGGGCTGGCTTCCTAAGGCTCCCCCCACCCCAATCAGCCATTTGAAATGATGGAGATAATTGAATTGTATTGTTTCTCCATATTCCCTGGAGCTCTGCTTATACTGGACTATCACATTGCTATGGAAACTTGAAAACTATAGTGGCTGATCTTTGTTTGGGTGAACAAGAAGGTTTCCTCTGCCATTTGTCATCACACTCAAGCTGGACCTGGAGTAGAGCAGCCTGCCCCATGCTGTCTCTGAGGCAGCTATCTCCCAATCAATATTGTTATTTTTTAATTGTGATTTTAAACCCTCAGACCAGTTTGTTGGTGTTTTAGCAGTCCAGCACAAAGACACAGCACAGATGCTCCAGAATAAGGGTGAGGTAAATACTTCTGAGGTAAATAAGGTGTGAAATAAATCCTGAGCATCCTCCTGCCTTCAGGGTTTGTATTAGACCGAGGAAGTTAAAAGTCACTGCTGTGCTCCAAAAGGGAATGTTCCAGCTTTCATCTGCCAACAGCAGGATGGGTCAGGTGTGAGTTTAACTCAGCAAGAGACTTCTGAGAGCCCTAGAAACTGATTTAATTTTAGATTTTTATTTTCATTATAAAATCATTAAATTTTAGGTGAAAAATTAGGTAGATACCCATTAAGCTATGCATGGGTAACTCTGTTTTCAGTCATTCTTTCTCATCTTCTAGTTTCTTTTGCATGGAATCACAGGGTTGGGAGGGACCTTCAAGGCCACCCAGTTCCACCCCTGCCATGGGCAGGGACATCTTCCACTATCCCAGGTTGCTCCAAGCCCTCTCCAACCTGGCCTTGGGCACTTCCAGGGATCCAGGGGCAGCCACAGCTTCTCTGGGCACCCTGTGCCAGGGCCTCACCCCCCTCACAGGGAACAATTCCTTCCCAATATCCCATCTAACCCTGCCCTCTGTCAGCTTGAAGTCATTCCCCATTTCCCTGTCACTCCAAGTCCTTGTCCAAAGTCCCTGTCCAGCTCTCTTGGAGCTTCTTGAGGCACTGGAAGAGGCTCTGAGGTGTCCCCAGAGTCTTCTCTTCTCCAGTCTGAAAGTCCCAACTCTCCCAGCCTGGCTCCAGAGCAGAGGGGCTCAGCAATGATCTCTTTCCTGGCCTTCCAGCTAGTCTGTGTCCTTTTCCAGATTAAAAAAAAGGACAAAACATCAGTATTTTCAGTCACAGAAGAACTTTATGTTTTTTTATTTTCTAGTGAACTATAGTGTCTACTGCAGCATTAAAATTCTCTCCCAGTGCTGCATGTCACAAGCCATATTTTACAAAGCTTCTTTACCTTTATCAAAGAAAACTCTTCCAACTTTGAAGGTCCTGAATGCAGATATCTGCACACTTTGACTTGTGCTGTCAGCACAGGATTAATCAAGGCTGTCACACATCCAGCCATAAAACCTTTAATATTTTTAAAAGGTTTGAAGCTGCTCTATTTATCACATGCATCAGGGAGAACAAACTGTTAAACTGCTGTATCAGTAGGAAATAGTTTTAGTTGTTGCAGAGTAAGGCAGAGCTGAGCCCCAAATGCCAGCCACTTAGGGAGAAAACCCTTTAGATATTAGAGAGATGCTGCTCTTTGAATCTTACACAAATACTTCCCTCCCCTGCACACAGATGCCAATCACAGTGTATTTGGTGGAATTTGCACACAGAGCCTGGTGAAAGCATTAATAGCTTGCTCTAAATAGGCAATAAAAAGGGTGGTGTGGCCTTTCCTCTGCTGGTAAATACCTCATTTCTCAAGAAATGCCATTGTTGACTTTGCCACTGCAGGACAACAATTTTGATGAAATTGTGCACGTGGCATCAGAAATTGCCTGGTGTTTGTAGCCTCTGCCCCACCCAAGCGCAATGCAGAAGTTTGTAATTTTATTTTAATATTTTTCTGAAGTAGCCACATTTTCAGATTCTCTCATATTTCAACCCAGAGGTGGAAAAACTTCTTCAGAATTTTTGTATTGTACTCGGGTAATCACAAACCCCGACCAGGTGATGGTTTTCAAACCTAATTTGAAATTCTCACGGCTTCAAAGTTCAATTGGAAGTGCCACCAAGACAGATGTTGTTTTCCCCTGAATTCTGCACCTTTAGCTTTGCTGGAGATTTGAAAAGAGAGAGAAATGGTGGGGAAAGAGAAATAGTGGGGAAGAAATAAAAGTTAATGGCTCATGTTCATCTTTGAAACAGGTTTGAGTGTGAAAGAAGTTTGGATAAGTTTAGTTTTCCTTGTCTATATTCCTTTTTACACATATATGTGCATGTCCATGCTTAGAAATGGGTAGCACTCAGTAAGATACATGGGAAATGCTGCTTATCCACAGGCATCTGTCCAAGGAATAACCATGCTGAGATCACATCTGGATCTGGATGGCCCTTATCACAGACACTGATCCCTGTCCAAACCTGCTCCTGCTGGAGCAGTGAGCTTTGTTCTGCTTGGCTTAAGGTGTTTGAGAAGGCACAGGCAGAATCTGATGGTGTTGGGACCATAGCAGGTTTTTCCAAATCTCCAGGAGGAATTATGGTTGTACTAAGAAATGGCAAAGTGTGTGCACTGAGACTCAGCAACACACTGTACTTTGCTGTCCTTTTTGTGATTTTCAGTGTTTGGTGGGTTGTGAGGGGGAGATCCTGAGGGATCATCCCTGGATTGCTGCTGGAGCATTTCCTTCCTTACGGCTGCTCCACCCTGTGCAAGCTGAGCGCCCGCCTGATTGTGCGTGGCTCCGACACTTGCTTCTCCCCTCTCCCATCTGCCTTCCTCACAGCTGAAGCGTTGCAAAGGCTAAGTTATCAAAAAGGTGTCCCAATAATGATGGCAATTACATGATTAATTAGGCATGGAAGTGCAGTTGCTTAAAAATTTCCAACAGTTGGAGCTTAATAGCGAATAAACCATTGTGCAGCTGAATAGCCCCCCCTCGAAATGATCAGGTGAATCTGAGGGCAGGTGAGTCCATTTAAGTCTGGAATTGCAGAGTCACTGTAATTAGTTCCTTAATTGTGTGCCCAAACTTGTTTGATGCACTTAATGTGCATGCATAATTAATGATGATTTATTGAAAAGTGCTCTTACTGTAAATGCTTTCCTTATCATTTCCTAAAAATCAAATTGTTGAAGGAAAGATTGGAATCTGATATAACATGTAGGGATAGAATTGGAATTTCTTCTTGTGTTTTTTGCTAGCTTACAACAGATAAGCCTGAAAATTATCTGTGAGCAGACTCATATAGGAATGGACTTAATGAGTGAAGTATTTGAGTAAAAGTTGAGCTGAGCACTCTCTGCTTTTTAAATGTGAAGAGTAGTGATGGGCTATGGGAACATGACCTGAGTTTGCATTTCCTCAGGGGCGAGTCCGTGGTGCAGTTACAGCAAGGGACCCTTGGAGTGAGCATCCATGTTCCAGTGGTACCTGCATTCCACACTCCTGCTACTCATGTTCCTTCTTTTCAGTGTTTCCTTCTCCTGTGATGGGCAAATCCAATTTCTTGGATGTTTCAGATGGGTTCGGGAAGCAAATGATGGAAGAAAATTCATCATCGATTTCCTCAGGTTTCCTAATAATCTTTGCACTATTACCTCTTTCCTTCCTATTTTTTTACTTAGCACAGATCTGTCACTGCTCCTTTTTCATCTCTCTGTTTCCAGGCTTTGGTTTCCTGCCTTGCTTTTCTTGATGAGCTCAACGCTGCTTGCCCTGATCTTGCGTTCATCTTTGTTTTCCCTGACGCGCGCGGATCCCAGATTCGTTCTGGCATTCAGATCCTTCCTCATTTCCTTTCTATCTTTTAACAGTCTTCTCTCATCTCTTCAGATATGACTTCCAAGCTGTCTGGCAGCTCCTTCTCCCAGCTACCTCATAGCACAAGGGAAAACAACGTGTGCTGCGTGGTCCAGTGGTGGAAAGCAGAGCAGATTTATGTACAAGAGGTTGCCTGAGTTTTTGGGTTTCAAATAGGGGTTTAAATGAAAATGGATTTTATTCCTTGAAAATACACACAATCAAAGAAATACTGTAATCATCTGAAAAGTACCATTCTATGAATTTAAATTAAAACATGTCATGTGTAGGCTATTTGCTGCCTATTATTCTAATATTCTAATTCAATTTTCTGCCTCTTATTCCTACCAAATTTTTCTCAATGTTATTTTAAAGGCTGATTTTCTAGATACAAGCTGTGGAAGGAAAATTAAAATGTAAATTATGACAACAGGGAATCTGGAAGATGACTTAGGTCCTAATTTCTCTAATATCCTATGATATTCGGGTAAACAGATCAAGAACCTCATTGGTTTCAGAGCAATTTCATGTGGCAACACATATACAGCAAGACTGGTGCTTTAATCATCACTAGAATCCAAATCAGTGTGAAAAAGTAAAAATCAATTAATTGTCTCCCTTTTTTTCTGGCTGCACTGGGGCAAGCTGCAATAACTCTTTCCTTTTAGCCCAATTAGGCCCTGCAGAGTGCAGGGATTTGGGGACAGTGGCTGACTGGGTACATAAAAATTAGTGCAAAACGTACCAGCAATAATCCCTCACATCTCCAGAGCACTTCACAGACATTAATGAATTGTCACAGCAATGGTGTAGCACAGACCAGCGTCTTGGTCCTCATTACAGAGATGGAAAAAGTGGGTAATGAGAATAAATCACTTTTCCTGGGCCCCCAAACAGCTGACAGAAGGGAAGGATTTGTAAAGGAGGAATTTCTGGCTAAAAGCACAGAAAGGCTGAGATTTTTTACTGTCTCCTGTACAAAATGCTGCCAGAGGTGGGTGAACACCATCCCTTTCCCCCAGACTTCCCCTTCCTTTGGCAAGTTTTATTGCACCTTGCTCTCAGGGCTGTTTCTACAATGCCTGTGTGCAGTAGGTTGGGGTTGAGTGTAAAGGTCAAAAATTGTATCTTGGAAAATGGTATTTTTTTGAATTTCCCAGCCTGATGAGTCATTCATTGCTATGACATATCGTGTCTGCTTTGGTTAGTCATGTCAGATTAGAGTCAGTGAGCGAGAGTGATCCTGCCTGTTCCAGGCTGGCTGATTTCCTGAAAAAACCTAAATTGAGAGCGACACTAAAGTGCAAAAGAGTGATCTGAGGGAATGCAGTTCCTTTGCTTCAGATCTTATTTCTTCTCTAGGTTGGATTGACGTGAATGTTTTTCTTCATAACCTGCAATTCACAACCAGCTGAGTTCTCTGAGATTATGCACTTTACAAAAGTGACACTATTTTATTGAATTAAGTAAACAATTTGTCACTGCTGAAACTCTGTGTTAGTAATTTATTACAAATTACATCATTATTTTACAATCCAGGACAAGTGAGTTGGATGAAACACATTGAGCTAATTCTGAATTTAAGGATAATGGATGAAACCTCTGTTAGATTAAAATATGATGTATTATCTTAAGCCATTTAGCTAGGTCTAGGCTGAAATTTTAATAGTTCTGTAATAACCTAACTCTTCATTTAAAAAAAACAAGCATAGCATACGTTTGCATAAGTATCTCCAGGGAGTGTGTGGCATCATTTTCTGATGGTCAAATCCTTGAAGAAGTTTTTAATTCCATGCTCTTCATCACAGGATCTGGAATTTCAAAAAAATGTGGCACTGAGGGATGTGGTTTAGGGGTGTCCTTGGCACCACAGTTGGCATCAGTGGGATTGTAAAGTTGTGACCATGATCTCTGCTTTGCTGTAGTTGTGCGTTATCTGCAAATCTGCATTTTGAAGTTTTAAAGTTAGAAAACTGTAAGATCTTTGTGGGAAAGGAAATTCAGATAAGGAGTTTACAAAGTCAGTATAAGGGATGATGATGATGACTATTTCCAAAACCAGTTGATAAATTAATTGAAAATAACTTTTCCTTTTAAAGTGCTGGTTAAACATATCTCTTGATTTTCTGGTTTCAGCAAACTGCATTCTGGATTTTCAAATATTCCATTTTCTGGCTTGGTGAGGAGTTTGTGCATGAGGTTAGCAATTAATCTGGGATGAATTTGTCAAGAGTGCTGATGGTGGCACTGCTTGTTGTCACTCACCAAACCTGAGGGATGTCCTCCTGGTCACTTTGAGGTTTCTGCCCCTTGTAAACCACTAGCAGCACGAGTTCCAGCTCAAGGAAAAACAATTCATGAACTGTTTCATTTGAGATATTGCCTGAAGTTGCTTTTGAAAATGGTTGTTAGTCACCTCTGTCACGTCAATGCTTTTCAAAATCGTATTTCCTGTCCAATTTCTCACTTTGTCAGACTGCAGTAATTAATGTTTAGTGTGCAGAATTTAAGCCAGAAAGGAATTGCTGTGCAAATTGTGCATGTGGGCACAGGGGAATAAATTTAGCAGCCTTCTAGCTGTAAATATTTTATCACTTTCTGTGTGAGATGATGACCATGATTGGAAAAGGGAGCTGGAGATGGGGCTGGAGATGAGAGCCTGGCTCTCTGCTGAGGGTCTGTGCTCTGAGGTGCAGCAGGGTCTCTGCTGAGCACATCTGGCACGGGGTCATTTATATTCCCACACCTGGAAAATGAGGGGCAACCTGTGACAGATCACTGGGGAAGGGAAGAGGATTCTCTCTGGAAAGACCCAGCCCTGGTCCTGGCATGGATTATTATTATTATCTTTGCCTTTGGAAGCGATGCCTTGGTTTGCAGAGCACAGGGAGGAGGTCTGGGGAGTTGTTTGGAAGCCTGAGGATGAGCAGAGGGCAGCCAAGCCTCCATCCCTCACCTCATCTGTCAGCAGAGGATCCTCTGTGTGTGCTGTCAGGAACACATCTGAGTGAACATGATGAGGAAATAACCCTCTGAAAGTCATTCTTCTGAAAATTTCCCTGCTCTGCAAACCAGACAAGGAGCAGATGCAGAAATTGTCGTCCAGCCCTGGGCTCACACCAGGCACCAGAGCTTCAGGTGCTTTCAGGCAGGTGCTTGGTCTGTCTGATGGCACAGGAGAGGAATCCACAGTGCTGTACTCAGGGTGCAAATTCTCTGCTGGGTAACTGCAGTGTTATTTAGGGAGCTGGATAAAAGCTGAGGATTATGTATCTGGATTTCAGCATGCTTACAGTGGGAGCTCTAGTTCAGATAAATCTCTAATTAAAGCCCAAGGATGAAAGCACTCCTCCAGGAAGGTATTACACTGTTAATTCTGTTCCTTGCTCAGTTGCATGAGAGGGATGATTGAGCTTGCAGATAGTTTATACTTGTGGCATATGGCTTGTTTGTTTTTTGCAGCTGAGCAGCGTGGCAGCTCTGGGCTTGCTGCTGTGCCGAGTGTTATAGATTGCATTCACGATTCCTCCATCATTCCCCATTTGCATGGACATTTTAGTGCCTCTGGACCTTTGCAGAATTATCTCCCAGGATTATTAATCAAGTCCCAAAACATTAACACATCCAATCAAGTTAATTGAAAGAGATAGGTTTTATTAAAAAGAAATCTAGCGAGGCCTGTAGCCCATATAATAAGAATGTTCTATAGAACCTGATGCAAAAGGAAAACCTCTTATGTGTGATACAAAGCAACTGGAGCAAAAATAGGTGCTACAACAGAGCTCTTGTGTTTGTGATGGCTGTGATATTGTGATGCTGTGTTTGGCTAACCTGTGGCTTTACAGCAAATGGCAAGGAACCTCTTGAATAGTTTAATTTTCCCCTCATTTAAAGCATAAGTTCTGTGTACAATACAAAGTTAGGTAATGCCAGCTGTAGGGCATGTTCCTAGCAATTGGCAGAGGCTTCACTTGTCATTTATGCACTTTGTGTATCTCCAGCATGAAGGGATGGCTGGGGTGGCTGCATTAATGAAATAGAACATCCATCCCAGCAGCCCAGGGAAAGCCAGCAAATTTATTCACCATCCATTTGCCAGCTGAAGTGTGGGTAATAGAAGGACATCTATTTGTGCTGTGATTCCAGCAGTGGTGAAGGCAGTGCCCTCATTGTCCCCCCTGATTGTGTGCTGATTCAATTCTCAGCTCTGCTTTCCTGTGCACCAACAGCCCCAGGCAATGTGTCCCAACCTCTAATGGAGATAAAAGGGCTGGGACAGTGATAAGTCCTGAACCACAGCTTGGTGGGCATGTTTGGTTGAGGGGAGCAGATCAAATCTAATCCCCAGTGAATGCCTGAAATAAATATATCTATATATAGTGTAGGCATAGAAGCCTCAGTACCAGATTTGATCTAATTATTTACTTCTGCTGTGTGAATTTACTTGGTAATGTAGATGTAGCAGTGAGACCACAGTAAAGAAGCTGAGTTGGTGGCTGTGGGTGTAGTAACTAATCTGTTATCACCTGAAGTTTCCCTCCATGTCTATAATTGTATATTGGACTAAACTGGTGAGCAATTTATGCCCCTGTATCTCATTTCCTTTCTTGAAGTCTCACCAAAGATGCCACAGTTTTGCCACAGTATAGCTCAAGACAGTTGAGTGGAAGGTGGAGAGAAAGCAGAGGAAATGTGTGTTACTGGTCTAGACTTGTTATTACATTCTACCAAGGAGACCCTGAGAGGACCCTGACCAAAGCCCTTCTTGTTCCAAAACCACTGTAAGCTACATAAAATGATGTGAAGCACCAGTGTAGAAAACATCCTTAACTCTTTCTGCACCATCTTGCTTTACTGATGCCAGAGGACATTACAAGATGGTTTTTGACCCTTGTGCTGTTTCCTGTTTAAAGTATTATTACTTAATTCTCTGATTTCTCACCTAGTAATGCCCTGCTGCAGTGAGTGCAAAGAAATACCACATCCAAAGCTTTTTTTTCCCTTGTTTTGACCACTTATTTATAACCATCCTTTCACCCTTTAAACTTCAAACTCAGAAATCTACATTTGGGACCCAAATGAGCTCGAACTATACCTTTAAAAAGAAAAAAGAAAGCCCCAAACCTTTATTAAAGTTACCCTGGCATTGCTGTGTCAGCATCTGTGTGATTAACCTGCCATACAAATGTGGGTGCTACAAAATGAACCTGCTCCAAGGCAGCTTTGATTTGCATGCTCAACACTTTCCAAGTGTTGCATTCATAAATCAGTAAGGTTTTTTTGTGTGTGTCTCTTCTGGGTGAGTGTTTTTCCTTCATTCTCCCCTCTGTCCTGCAGCCCAAACTGTATATCATGGCCAGAGGAGACCTGACCAGCATGTAGATTTAAAGACTGATTTTAAGTCTTAGGTACAACATATTGCTCAAGTTTTTTAAAATAAATTTATTTAATATTAATAGCTTGTGGAAAAAATAGTTCAGAGGAGCTGAGCTGTTGCTGTTTCAAACAAACATTGTCTCAGGTCTTTCCCTTCCAGATCATTCTGTTTTCTTGGGAGTGCCTTGCTGGGATGCAGGGTTTCTCAGCAAACAATCCTGGTTGTTTGTGGTGGGGAGCATGCTGGCTCTGCCCAAATACTCTTGATGCCAAATTCATTTAAATTCCATGAAGTTAATTGACTCTTTGTTGTGGAGTGGGATTTCACCCCTCCCTTATCACAGTGCAATGTCCTCATTTGATTATACAGATTAATAGATTTTCAGTTCCTGCAGATAAACTTTCTGAGCAGAGTGGTGGCATCTTAAAAAGTGGAAGGAGCTATTTTGGGAGAGGCTGATCTGAAGCAACAGTGCATTTTCCATAATTTATCCATACTGTGGGCAAGTGTAGGAACCGTGGGATGGGAACACTGGGACAGTAACTTGGGTCCAGATTCCTTAATAGAGATTTCTGGGCTGACAGGATCAAATTCCAGGCCAAAGGGTCTGGGAAACAATTATTTGTAGGTTCCACGTCCTGCACAGACTGCAAACTTTAAAGGTGGCTTTAAATGTGAGACATTTGGATTAGAATATTCCCTCTAGCTCCTGAACTACCTAAGGAAAGACTGAAGGAAAGGTGTTGAGCTTTGGGAATTGGCTGGCACATGATAGCTACAGGTCTGATTGTCTCCAAGCTCCTCTGAAGGGGAGGAGACAGAGAATGCATCACATTATGTGTATCTATATCATTTTTATCTGTATCTATTATATATTCTTTCTTAGAGCATTATTTCAGAGCAGACAGGAGACAACAAACTAGGTAAGGTGGCCTAATTAGGCTTGAAACAGGAAAAAGGAGAATATGAATTTTTGGGTTTTTTTGTCTTTCACAGTTTTCCTTTGCTTTTTTAACCTTGATTTTTCACAATGGTCATTGCCCCAACATAACCTGCAGAAAGTGCTACATGGGAAATAGTAAAGCAGGGCCAATATTTAGTGCACCAAAGATACAAATTTGCTTTGTTGGATTTTGTGTGTGTGTGGTTGTTCTTCTAATATTGCTGACTTGTCACTAGGCAAAAAAGCAATTCTCTCTTTGCCTCAGAAACGTGGTATAACCTCATGTCTCACTGGCAGGGGATTTAAAACAACCACTATAATTTACATGATAATTGTGTCACTTTTTTTTTTACTTCCCATGCAAGTTCCTCCTCATTTGAGATTGTTCTGTCCTTTAGCAAATAGTGCACTTACTGTTGGCTCTGCAGGGAGCTCTTGGCAATCTTGAGTCAGAAATATAATGGAAAAATGGCTCACCTGATGATTTCAAGGGGATTACAGATTTAGGGAAAATAATCTGGTGGATGGGAAAGGGAGAAGAATTCCACCAAGCACGACTGAAGCAGAACAAGAATTGAACTCTGTCATTGTTGGCTTGCCTGTCTTTCAGCTCATCTTTTTTTCACAGTGCTGCAGAGAGTCAGAGGGAAGGAGGCTGGAGGGATGTTTGGGGTTGCCTGAGAAGGAAGGAGGCTGGAGGGATGTTTGGGGTTGCCTGAGAGGGAAGGAGGCTGGAGGGATGTTTGGGATGCACCTGGTCTGAAGGTGCACACACAAACTGAGGTGTCACCAGTGCTCTCAGCAGGCTGCCAGCACTTTTCACATCCCAAGTCCATCTTGCTCCAGGCTTTAGGGGGAATTTCCAGGCTAAAGGGGAGCTCTCCCAACTTGGCCTGAATGAGATTTTTCCCAAGTTGAGCCCTGAGAAGGTGCCCCATGTGGATACCACAAGAAGCTGGTAGAGCTGAGCACTTGTCCTGGCTGCAGAGATCAATCACTCTGGCCTGTCCTGGCTCCACTCTTTGCCATCCAGCTTGTCCCCTTTGAAATACAAATGACAGGAATTAGGATATTAGCAGGAGAGCTCAGGATGTAATTGTATGTTGACTGAAATGTTTCTGATGGATGGACCTGGTGAGGTGACACCTCTTATTTATGGAGAGGAGAGCACAGGTAGTTGATAGATTTGACAAGAGCACAGTGGCAAAACAAAATAACACTGAGGCAGAATGAGAATATATTTGCTAATGGCCTCCCTCGCAGCTGTATACACTGATTTAATCTCTCCAAAACACTCTGTTGTTTATGAGGCCTGTGGGTACAATTTTATGCCTGACTGAAGAGGTTGCTAATAGCTGCCATATTTGTGTTTAAGGACCTGCAAAGGATTAAGCTAAGTATTTTAAAGCAATGAGCCATAGTAAAGTAATAATATATTGAAAATAATAAACAGTCTTTTTTTTTTCAATAATTGGCTGCAAAACTGGTGAACTTTAAATGACAAAACTACTAATTATAAATGCAATTGCTAATCATATATTCGTTGGGGAATGCTAATTAAAAGCATGGCATAAAGTCTCTAAGGCAGAGACAATAAGGCACAGAGCAGAACAGCAGGCACCTTTAAAAAAACATGAAACCCCCAAAAAACCTCATAAGGGAACCCAAAAACATTCCTGTAGGAACAAGTTGTGGGGATTTCTCAGGGTTGCTTTGACCAGGACAAAGCTGTTGCACGAGGTGAGAAATTTCTGTTCTCGGTGGCCAGGTGTGAGTCCCACATGGGGACATTTTGTGCCTCAGAATTAAATAATCTGCAATCCACAATCAGTACTGGAGCTTTCCTTTTCCCACTTTTGAAGGTTGGTGCTGTTTCATCCCAGTAACCTTATCCTCTTCCCTTCTCTAGGAGCTGCAGTTCTTGTGGTTGCCATCCTTCAAAGCACAACAGCACAATCAGGGTTTCCTCTCTTCTTGAATATCTTTTTTAATAGGACAAGTCTGGCAGAGAGGATTTGAAGAGATGATAAGGGGAGGAGGTTCCTGAAAGCCTCAATGCTGAGTTATTTTGTGGTTTTCTTACCAAAATGTGTCTGGCTGGAGCTTACCAGGGTGTCTAGACCCCCAGACTCGCTGCCTCCTTCCTGCCTTGGTGTGGGCAGGTGAGAAGGAGGAAATCCTTTTTCAGGCAGACAATTTCTGGCTCTGAACACTTGTCATGTTACTGAATGCAGTGTAGCTGCACAGAAATACAGGTCCAGAAGCTCTAAGAGAGGCTGTCTCAGCAGAGACCCTGCTAAGGGCACAGAACATTCCTGGAGCTGAGAGCTGACTCACACAGAGCCTGCACTGCTGCTCATAAAATGAACATTTCACACAGCCTACTGATAAAATCCTAGCCTGAACCTACCTACCTACCTCAGTGCTGAAGTGTAATTCAAGTTTTGCAGGTCAGGAAGCGACTTCAGGGTCTGTGAACCAAGAACTCACGAAGATGCTGAGGATAAGCCATGGTGTTCAGGGGCAGGAGCCTTTCTCAGGCCACTTCTGAGCCAAAAGTCATCACCTCTGTCCCTGTGCCACCTGAGAGCAGCTGATACTGTTGATTGCAGCTCAGTGCTCTGCATGAAATAAGTTTGCTGGCCCTGAGTTTGAGACAATCCTGCCTCTCCCTAGATCTGTGTGTGGGTATTTCCACGTAAATCCCAGCAATGGCTGGAATTCTGGGGCTTTGGGGCAGGGAGTCTCACAGGATTCCAGGTGATGTTAAAAGGAGACAGATCAAACTTTCCCAGTGCTGTTCCTTGTTGAAGGCAGTGCTGGCTCAGCAGCACCCAAAATCCCTGCTGGATTCTCTGTGGGACTTGCACAGCCTGTGTCTGACAGGGTGAAAAATCTGGAGGCATTTCTGGATCTGAGTCTCCACTAGGAACATTTGGCTTCCAGCAGAAACTGTATACATGGCTGCACAGGCACATTTCCCTTCCTTGATGAATTTATAAAATATATATGTCTATTAATTTGCTCTTAGGAGCCCTCAGGTTTCCATTAATGACTTGTGTCCCTCAAGAACCTGGCAAAGCCAAGTTTTATATGGAGATGCCAAGTAATAGCCCCAGGACAAGCCAGCACCTCACATGGTTGATGGCCTCCAGGAGATCATGGGGATGGATATTAACAGTCCAAGAGTCTTGGCAGGTCACTGAGTCAGTGGCTCCTTCTGTGCTGTCCCAAGTCCAGCAGCCAAGGAAGGCAGCTCTACCTGCAGTGAAAAGCTCTTGGTGTGACAGGGTGTTGACAGTGTTGAAAAATGGATCAGATACTTACACACTTGTGTATGAATTTTGGGTCCTTGCCTTAAATATATACATCAGGAATCCTTCAGAAGAAAAAAAAAAAAATCCAGGCAAGATGTAGTTGTAAGCAATAATTTTTACTAGTGCTTCCTATAGATTGTATTTTGATATAATTTTTTTATTTCTTAGGAATCACCAGTCTGGGTTACTTATGCCTTTGTAGCTAAAAAGTATTGAAATCCCATCTGGTCCAAATGAAGGTTGGACAACCTTTAGAAGACGTAGTCAGGATGGGTGCAGAGGTAGCACCTGAGCTTTCAGCACAGTTTAAGGCAGATTTTGTGAGGTGATGGTGGGAATCTGTCTGGAAGATGTTTCCAGTGTGGTCCCTGTGTACCTGAGCAGGGCTGTGCAGAGCAGAGGCCTCTGGCTCATCCCAGCCCCAGGGAAGCAGGACAGAGCAGATGGAGCTGGGGAGGCTGGCAGCCAGCAACACAGAGTTGCAGAAAGTTAATTTTTCAGTGACCACAGGAGAAACACAACTTTTTGTTGTTGTTGTTGTTAATTTGTTAGTGTTACAATTTAGCCTTCAGAGAAGCCATCCAGGGATGTGGATTTGTTTGGCTACAAAGCTCATTAGTGTAGCTCCACTGCACTCCATTGCTAGAGAATTTCCAACCAAAACAAAGCAAGTGAAGAAAAAGAAACAGTAAATCTATGAACATTGTAACTCATTAAAAGACGATTTATGGACAGTGGAGGGGCTGAAGGCATTGAATAAATTATTGTAATTGAAATTATTCCGGCCTGTTTAAATTATGGAAGGAGTTAGCAGGTTGCTGTCTCAAGCCATCGTGCATAGTTCATGTGCAGGGGTCTCCTGAGCCCCTCTGAGATCTCTTACACTGAGCTAAACTGGTGGTTGCATCTTTGCAAACATTTCCAGTCTGTCCACAAGAGCATCCTCCTGTGAGAAGGGCTTGCCTCAAAGTGACACCCTGGGGAGGAACCAGTGCAGGGTTTAGTGGCTGTGGCTCTCCAGACCAGCTGGAGGAGGAGGTCTGTTGGTTCCATACTGTTGTCTCCTTATCACAAAAGTTTCACACCTTGGTTATTCTGGTGGGCAGCTCCTCAGAGCACTGACCCTTTCTTCTTCACCAAGCAGGCAGCTGACTGCAGCTCTCTTCTCAAGGGGCCACCCCTCTCTTTTATGTCACTCTTCTTCTCTTTGGTCACAGCTGTGGCCTGTCAGAGTCAGGCCTGTTCCTAATCTTTGATAACTGGCCCAGCTGCAACTCCTTAGGGGTGAGATTACTTTCTACACTATATTTTCTTTTATTCTATCCCCCTACAGAGGTCTCTGCAAAGGTTCCTCTGGGCAGAGGCTGGGCTTCCCTGGGTGCTGCTTTGGGTCTGAGGAGTGGTTCCTTGCAGGGATACAGCATTTACCATTCTTTCACCTCACAGGATCAAGTGTGGGTGTCCCTCCTTCAGCTCAGCTGGCACTGGAACTCCCCAGAGCCCAAACTCCTGTAGGGTCTCCATGAAGGCAGCAGGGAGAGGCATTTCTGGGATGTCACAGCATCCCATTGTGGCAGGGTGTGGGGCAGGACAGGGTTGATCTGTGGATCCATTGCATCCAAGGGGGCTGGGAGGGTGGGGCAGGGTCTAGAGGGGAAGCCTTGTGTGTTGGTGGGGTTATTTTTCTCTATCACAAATGGGATGGGACTGCTGGGACACATTCCTTTAGCTTTATTTACAGCATCAACCTCATCACATGGTTGAGACAATTGGAAGATGGCAAATCTCATGTCCTGCATGCAGCAGCCAAAGATTTCTTTGTTGTAGAGCATCTTAAAAACTTTTCAGCCAATAGCATATTGCTGAAGTTTACAGGCAGTTGTTTTAGCTGATTACTAAAAGTACACACACACCTGCTTCACACAATGCTTGTCTTCTTCCTATTAACAATACACAATACACCATTTTTAATTTTAAAACCTTCTACTGTCCTGCTAAGCATATTTTCCTCTAGTCTTAAAGGTCTATCTTGGCCAAGCCTAAAACTCATCTACTGTTTCATGTCCTTGCTGTAGCATCATAACTTTTTCTACTTTCAGATTTTGCATCTGCAGCTAGAAATAGAAAGAACAGAGAACTAAGGCCTGCTTTCCCAGCTTTCTAAAAATCTTCTTACCTTTACTATTACCCACAGTCTTGAGGAGTGGCTGTGCTCACTTGGTTTGCTCAGCCTGGAGGAGAAGGGACAGAGGAGAGACCTCACTGGGGTCTGCAGCAGAGGGGCAGGGGCTTCCCCCAGAGGGTGGAGGGGCACTGAACAGAGGTGAAACAACTGTACAGGGAATAAAGACACAGGTGATGAGGACACAGGTGATGAGGACACAGTTGAACATCATTTGCAAGCACAGCCACTGAGCCAGGTGTGTGTGATCACAACGTCCTGCTGGGGGTGGCAGCAGCCTTGTTGAGGGGTCTGTGGCTGCTGCAGGTCCTCAGCCACACCTGGGCATCTCCCAGTCCTTCTGGGGGTGCTCAGCTGGAGCACATTGGGGAAGGAGAGGCTTTCCCAACTCCCCCTTAAATGCTGCCTTGGTTGGAGTACATCTTGTGCTGCTGCTGGGTTATTTGGGGCTGCAATGATTTTTTTTTTTTCTTTTTTCCCCCCCTCATTGAGTTACTGGATAATTTGGATGCTGTGAGTGGGAGCAGCTCTGCAGTGTAAAAAGGTAGTTCTTTTTATTGAAATTACCTGCTTTCTTGGAGCACAGTGATCTAGAAATGCTATGTTGGATAAAACCAGAGCAGGTGTGCAATTCTGTTGGTTTGGAGGCATTGTGGAAGTATTTGCATACAGACTTGCATGAGTCAGCTCTGTGACAAAAGTGTTTTTAGCAACAGTTCAGCAGCTGTCTGTGTTTTGAGGTCTGAATCCCTGAAGTTTAGCTGCCTTTCTCACCCCTGTGGGCAGGGCCAGGGCTGAGGGTCAGTTGAGAGGAATTGTTTGTGGTATAATGCACAAAAGTGTGGGGATGTGCTGGGTGCTGGGAGAGCTGAAGCTCAGAGTCCTGAAAGTATGATTAAAGTTGCTCTGTGTTTTTGTAGTCTGTGCAGCTCTGGTTTTTGCCCTGTTCCAGGTTATTCTTTACATTTTATGTCTTGCACTGTGTGTTTTTTGAAGGAGAACACGTGTTCATCATGTCATTGCCTTTGGGGCTCAGTGTGGGGAGTTTCTCTCTGGGTTGCTGGGGTTTTTCTTGCTGCTGCTTTTGCTTTGTAGTGGCTTGGCATCCTCAGACCATGGATGTGGATGTTACCAAACTGTTCCTCTGCTCCTCAGTGATTATGTTTCATTTTGCTGTGGTTTAGGGATGCTTAACAAATTTACAAGCAGAGATGGTGGGAGTGTCATGGACAAGATGGGTTTAATAACCACTTGTAGAGACAACAAAAGCAGCTCCAGTGACATCCCTGGCAATTCCCACCTTGATTATTGCTGGCAGAAGGCACAGGGATAAAAACAAGGCTGACACTAATGTACAACCAATGCTGATGTCCCTGAGGAAATGTCACCAATTAGCAGGAAAGCTGCTGCAGTTATCAGCTTAGACAAGATTTGGCTGTGTGAAGTAGGAGGTTTTGAGATGAGCCTGTGACTCCTTCTCCCAAATGCTTTTCTGTACACGTGTGGGGATCGGTGAGACAGCACAAATGAACTTCTTGGTTGGCCTCATGGCCTGGCAAAGCACTTTGCTACTCTGGGAGCAGCTGGGGTTGAGTTAACACATTGTTCTGGTGGAAACAAATCCATTTGTTTTTATATTATATTATAGAAGTATAAAATTACATCTAGAAAATCTCACTTTATGTATCATTATATGTATCTATCTATATATAAAATGAGATTGAAGGACAAAGTTCAACACTGGAAAAGTCTTTAAAAGCCAAAATGAAAGCCCTGAGCTGTGTGTTAGGGAGATGGAGGGATAGCAGGGGAAGGATGTGAGTTCCTTCACTTTGCATAAGCTGCCCAATACCCCCTGTTTAATCTGAAACTGGACAGGGAAGAATGGAGGGAGGGAAGCTGCCATGCCATCTGTAAAAACTGCCACGATAATTTAAGCAGCATTAAAAACCTTTCCCTGAAGCTGTGCTTTAATAAGATTCTCAGTCAGAAGTCAAACTCTGCTTAGTAATTCATTCTAAACTCTCATAATGCATTTATTAGTGTGGAAATGGCAGAAGTGAAGTGACCACACTTGAGGTTCATGTTCAAAATTAGCAAAATTTACTGTCATTCCTGGTTAAAAAGAAAGGAAAATGAGCACAGGAACAGGCAGTGAGTGATATCTTTTGTATTAGCAGGCAGCTAAATGGGCATGGTTTGAGACATTTTTTGGGCTTCCTTAAAGCAGATGCTCAATGTGAAAAGTTGGGGTTTTTTATCTCAAGATAAAGTTATCAAAATGAGAAATGTTCCATTATAATGGAATTTCTTGGAAGACAGGGGTATGTTTTATCATATTATAGCTCTTGCATCATATTAGATGCTACTTATGTGCTTTATTGAAATCCAAACCTCTTGCTTAATGTTTCTTTTCCAACAATACAAAAGGTTATGATTCACAGCCTCTTGCATAATAGATAAATTAACGAGTTTCTGCATATTTTATTGCTTTGTACTTTCCTAAAAGCCACTAATCTATTTTTCTTGATTATTGGTTATGACAAAAACATTACAATTTTTCTCTGAGTTTCATGGCTGCCAAGTTCAGGGCTTTCAAAACTAATTTCTTTAGCTACTTGTTGGACTCAACCTCCTTCTTTTCTCCTTCCTTTTTCCTGTAAAAACTCTATCCAGCCAAAAACCCAGCGTATTTTTATCTGAGTACAGGAGGATAAATTCTGCTTTGGGGTACTTGTGTGTTCTTCCATTCAAGTAGATTTAGAGTTGTGCATATGAATCTCAGGCTCTTAATTATGTTTCTAATAATAGCAACTCATTGCTATAAATACACGACTCCTTGAAATTATTCCGGTGTGTGGAGGCTGCAGATGTGGCTCCTGCATCTCATTAACCTCCCAATTCTCCACTTGAGGTATGGAAATGCTGGGTGATTAGCAGAGGACAAGGGGAGGAAAAGGTTATTTGTCACTTCTGGGGGGGGATAAAGCACAGGTAACAAACTGAGGGAGTGAGGGAGGATGGCTTCAAGCTGTCCTTGTGTCCCCTCTGTCCTGCACAGGTTTGGGGGAGCAGACCCTGCTGGAAGTCAGGAGAGGTTTCTGAGCTGGGGCCACCTCCTGTGGTGCAGTTTTGACTCCAGGTTGTGCTTCAAGCTTTATATTTTGTCATCTCTTCCTTACATCTGTTTGTTTGATGAAGGAGAGGGAGATTAGATGGAAGAAAGTTGAAATTTCTATTTGCAGTGTTACACAGAGTCATTTAGGCTAGATATTTAAATTACCTGGTTTTTAAATAAGTTTTTTGGAAAAGTGTGGAGTGTCCCAGGGATCTGTGTGGTTCACAGGCAGTTTTGCACTTTGTGCTCTGAACAGTGCTTTCCATGAGTGCAAAACCACCATAACATTGTAAACTGTATTTTTGACACTGCTATTTCATTAAGTTTCTTCTGTTTTCTTTTCTTCCTCAGTGGCTTTAGTTCCTATCAAAACAGGACAGTGATGTGTAAATAAAAACACTGTCTTACCCATGGATGGCAAAAACATATTTATACTGTGCAGAAGCAGATATGTGGGCCCTAGATCACTGAATTCCCCACACCAGCTTAAAATGGGATTTAAGCAATGCACAGGTCATGTCCTGTCCCAGCCCCAAGGGCTCTGTGTCACCCATAGGGAAAAAAGCTTGGGTTTGATTAGCAAATATGAGATGGGGAGACAAACTCTTGTTTGACCATGGCAATTATTGATTCTATGGTCTCAGAGTGACAGAGCATTTTTATTTCTATGTCCAGCAACAAGTTGTTGCCACGGCAACATCAGCATTGGGCACTGCTGCCATGCCACCCTCATCCTGAAGTGAAGCCCAGTAGATTCTGAAAGTCCTTAGAAATTATTACAGCAATAAATTTTTTAAGTTAATTTGTACTTCTTGTCTCCTTTCCTGTGGGAAGGATAATTTATGTTCCAGGAAGGTAATGCATGAATCCTCTGCATCCTCTGCCAGCCTCTGTGCCTGCATGGAGCAAAGTCCAACACTCCCTACAAAAAGAGCTGGAAAACTTCATTTTTGTGCTCTTTGATGCTTACCCTACTCTTTCCCTCCTGCTTTCTTTAGGAAGAGGGGAATAAACCCAACCAGCCTCATCCTTCCTAAACTATTGTGCACCCTTGCTAAACTCTTTGTGAAATCTGCAACCTGTTTCTGCTCCTCTTGAAGCCAATACTGCAGTTTACAAAGCTGAGTCCCTGTGTTTGCAGGGTGCCAGGGCAAAGCACACATAACATCTCTTTGGTTTGCTGGGTGCAGGGTAGATGCTTCCCATCCTGCTGCATCCTTGTTTCATGGGAAATCATCATCTCTCCTCACCAGAGATGAGGTGATCAGGCTCAGTTCCTTTTTTTAACCTCTTGCAGTCACTGGGTTGGAAGTGACCTTAAAGATCATCTCATTCCAACCTCCATGCCATGGGCAGGGACATTTTGCACTATTCTTCTGACCTCATAAAGGCTGTTCCTTTCCTTGCTGGGATGGGTGAACAAGCATCATGATTTCTTCCCCGGTGTGCTGCCAAATCCAACAAGAAAATCCCCACACTGGTGCACCTATTTCTAGTGTTGACTGCCTGGAATGACTTACCATTAATGACTGAGCAGGTATTTGAACAATCTTCCCTTTTTTTTGCCCTTTTCTGCCTTTTTGCAATTTTAAACATAATTAAAAGGAGATAAAGGAAACTTGATTTTTCAGTCAATCTGTGGGTGACCCAGCAAAGCACATCTTTTTAATTTCATGCATCAATGAGATGATACGTCATGCTTTGTACAGCACGACAGCTTGCTACATTGCATAACTCAACATGCTGATGCAACCAGGCATGCAAAATGAACCTGATCCTCAAACCCAGGGAATTTAAGACAACAAGATCCTCCTCTGCAGCTTGCCTTGTTCAACAAACCTCATTATTCCCCGTCGTCCCTCTTATTCTTCTTCTGTACAGATGATGGGAATGGAGAATTTTGAAAGAGATGTTTGGGTAATGGCTGTGGAATGTGAATAACTCCAGGCTGGACTGGGGTTGAACTGATGCAGTTTCTCTGTTTTGGACTGTTCAAAAGAGTGGGGTCTCTGTGGCTTTTGGGTTCCCTTGGGAAGGAGGGGCTGGCTGGTGTTTGCAGAGTTGTGCCAAGCTTGCTTTCAACAGCAGGGAGAGGCTGCAGTTTCCACAGCTCCTTGCACTTCATTTAGCAACTCTTAGGACTCCTCCAGTCCTACAGAGAGGTTGTGGGTTCAACAAGCATCACCTGAATCTCTTCTCCACTGCCCCAGCACACACTGTGTGAGCACCAGCTGCCATCTGGCCTTTGTGGCTGAATTCTTTAGTGGAGTGACACAGAGAGGGACATTGCTGCAGCTCTCCTCCTCCTCTGACACCCTGTGAGACACTCAGGCCATCTCAGCTGTTCCCATCCAGGGAGGAGAACAGGAATTTTGCTTGGCAGATGTGGGGCTGCTCTGTGGGACCCTCTGGAAGTTGCAGCACCAAGTGCTTGCTTTCTGTGCCTGACTGAGCATAATCATGAACTTGAGGGAGAAGAAAAGGCTGATGCTGGGCATGAATATCTCCAGTCCCAGGCTGTGACATGCCACGTGTAAGCCTAAGCATCCAGTGCTTTGCTTGGGGCAAAATTTTTGCTTAATATCTGACATCTGTCAGTGGCTCCTTGTGTGTTCCTGGGTGAAGTAAAACAGATTCTTCAGGCACTTCTCGCATGGCTGAAACCATGGCAAGCCCTGAGAGACTGCTCATGATGACCACGCTTAAAAGTGTGGGAAATGGGGAGGATTTCCTGTTCAACTTCACCCTTCTGCTTGTGCTCGTGGTCACAGCACCTCAGAGCAGCTCAGGCAAGGCCCTGGCCATGGTGACAAGTGGCATTTGCTTATTTGAGGAGTGACAATCAAACCAAGATTGTGCTTGGTGGCAAAAATAAGGATGAGCCTTGGTGCTGGGATTGTTGCAGTGGTGTGGTTAGGTCTTGGTAGTGGTGACCATGACAAAATACCTGCAGATGAACAGAGCCAGGCTGGGGGTTTGGGTGACCAGATGAGTCCAGGTGCTGCTGTTCTGGCAGGAATAAATAAATAAATCCCTTTGGAGCAGGAGCTGCCATCTGTTTGTGTAGCACCCAGTGGAGTCAGGATCTTTTGCCTGTCCCTTTAATTTTCATGTATCATAAAAAAAAAGGGGAAATGAGCTGCCTGAACCCCATTTCTCACCTTAGGATCTGTAACAGCAATTGGGCTGCTCTGCAATACCAGGCATTAGAGTGTCTGGGAGAGGTACAGCAGGACCATGGCAGTTCAGAGTCCACAGATATTGTTCTTGCTTGAGTTGCTTTGCGTTTTCTCCGAGTGTACAGTGCCCTGTGGCACAATATCCATCCCCACTGCATCTCTAAGTGCTGAAACTTCACATCTTAATTCTGTGTGAGTGGTTTTCTCTCGAGGCTGTGATGCCTCTGCAGAGCAGGAGCCTGATAGCAGCACTGAGAAGGTTACACATTATGCAGGGAAATGTTGATGGTGTATTAAAAAATATCTCCACTAATGGCTTTTTATTTTTGTTGTCTTGTACAATCATTTGAAGCACATCCACTCTGAGGTTCAGTGAGGAAATGCCTGTTTATTTGAAGCTGATGGAGATACTTGAATGGAGGATAACTGGGATCTAGGGCTCTGGGATAAATTGCTCCACTTGTATTTTCTTTTTCTTTTAATCTGGAATGCACATAAGCCACACAGCAATATTATCATCACTTTGCACTTTCCTTAGGAAGTATCTTAATATTCTATAATCCTCTTTGCTACAGAATGGGGACTGAACTAAGATGGAATTATATTTTAATGTAATTCCTCGTGAAACAAAAGGGGACCATGTTCAGAAGCTGGCTAGATATATGGCAAATGGGAACTAGACAAGCTGTGTAACATCATGACCAGTTTCTATGGCAACAAAAATGTCAGCTATCCTTTTGGCTGATTCTATTAATCCGTGGTAGAGGCACTGATAGTGACACATTTGGAATTTATTTAAACAAGAAGGTGAAAAGATAACCCCAGCACAGCTTATAAACAAGGGGGAAGTTAAGCCACTGCCATAATGCCACCTGACATGGATAGAAGGGAGTAACAGGCAGGGGAGACTTTCCAAGGCAGCCACTCAGAATTTTGTCAGAGAAGTGATTAAGCCATTTATTGAGAGGAGTTTCCCACTATTGTCTGATATTTGACAAAATTTCACCTTCCTCTCCAGGGCTGCCATAGCCCAAAGCGCTGCCCCGTGTCCATCCCTGTGCTGTGGATCCTGTGGCCAGGTAGCCCTAAACTCTCCAAGTGGGATGAGCTCTGGGCACCTGGGATAGCCTAACCTGGCTGCCTGGTTTGGGGTTTTTCCCAAAAAAACCCCAAAACCCCAGGCTTCTGTCCTGCTTTTAGCCACATATTGACTGCCTGATGGAGCAAGCTGGAGCACTCAGTGATTAAAATGCATGGTCTGGCCACTGGAAAATGGAAAAAGCAGTTGCAAGGAGGCAAACCACATTCTGTACTCCCTCTATGTGGGTCAGATATTTTCCTAGGGACACTCAGAAATGCTTGCACTGTGCTATTTCTGCTGGGTACTTTATCCTTTATTCTCCCCTTATTGAAAGAGCTAAATGTTTTCCCACTTTCCAATGTACCATGACAATACAAACTGTACGGTGATGTCGGAGCACAAAATAAATATGGATGCAGATACTTGTCATTATGATAAAACAACATCTTTTCATCTTTATCTTGGAATTACAGGCTCCTCGGGAAGATGACAGTGTCTTGTTATGGAAAATGAATTTTCGGTAGTAGAAAGATATCTTTTAACTTATTCTTCAATTCTTCCTGTTTGCCAGAGGCATATAGAAAAATTAGCTTCTTTTCCAATTCTTTTGCTGGTTTTATTAAAATTCATAGTACAAAAAATACCATATAAAAGTGCTTGGTGTGTGAGAAAAGGAAGAGCTGGAAAATGCAGAGCTGAATTTATTATAAGATTATTAGCTGGCTGCTGGCTGGTTTTTTATTTTTTAGTTAGTTAAAAAACAAAGCCATCAATATTTTTTGCCCATTTCTTTTTAAGCTTGTAATGCACTGAAGAGACTACAATATGTATTAATGTATTTCTGATTAAAAAGAAAAAAAAAAACCAACCCATTCCCTAATAGAAAAACTGTCAGAATTTTAACCACAATATAGCTCCTGGAAACAGAGTTCATGTGAACTTTTGAACTTCCTCAGATTCAGAAGAGCTTTCTGAAAGGGGCAAATTGTCAAATTTATCCCATACTTCTGTTAAATCCCATTCCTCCAGCCTCTAGCTCTGCCTCACACACCCCTGTGTCCACTGGCTTTGTTGAGCAGGTTTTGTGTCAAAATTGCACAAATGTGTGATGCTTCCAGCTTTAGTGAAGTTAAAGAGATAAGCAGTGATAATATATCTGGTATACTGGGGAAGCTGGGTGGTTTGGGACTAGAAACCTGTGTACTTATTATCAGCAGTTTACAAAGTTGTGCCTCTTGCTCCCAGGGGTATTTTCCTGTGTTCTAGGCAGGTTTTTTTTCCATCTTTTTGATGCAGCAGTAGGGGAAGGGAGGTGATGTCACTTGGTATTACAGAAAATGAAGTAGATGTGTCTTAGACTGAACTTGAGAGCTTGAAATAGCTTTGCTTTGTCCTCAGCCAGGGCAGGTGAGGCTGGAGCAGCTCAGTGGAAAACTCCACTCCCTCCTAAACCCCTGAGCGGTTTCACCTGGACAGGAGCTTTTTCTGAGGATGGTATTGATCATTTTGCTTCCTTTTCCCATGGATAACTTCAACAAACTGTATAGCTGGGAAGGTTTTTCTAGTCCTGGTAGCTGTGGAGGGGGAGTGCATCAGGTTTGTTCCTCTCTTGGAGTGCTTTCCACTCTGCCCATGTTTTCTGCTGGTGGCTCTTCCTTGGCACCTCCTCACTGCACCCACACCTGAGCTCAGCTTGGGCAGTGTCCTGTCCCCAGGAACATCACCAATCTGTTTTTTAGCATAAACATTCCCTGAGATCTAGAGACCAACACTCCAAACCTCTTAAATAACTAAAACAAATGAAGCCTGTTATTCATCCTGGATTAATTCTTACAGCAACACCAGACCTCCTTCAAAGAAGGTGAAGTCTCCAGCGAGGAGGGTGAAGGCACAGCAGTAGAATTTCTTCATTTTTTGTTCTTAAGCAGCTCTGACACAGCTGATGTCACAAACATGAGCATCTCCTAACCCAGGTGGAAAGCTGTGCCAGAGTCAGTGGTGGGAAGGATGCAGTGCCTCCTTCTGAAGGCACTGACTCAGAAAACTCGCACACTCACAAAGGCTGACCTTTTGAGGAGTCACAGACATTAAATACGGGACTTAATCAAAAGTTAATTTCACTGAGCATCTAACCTGAGGGCAGGCTGAGCTCACTGTACTTTGAAGTCAAATGCCTGGCTGGTCCTCTAGTGATCAAAACATGTTTTGAGCCCTAGGTATTAGCAAGGGAAATAACTGTGGTACAAAAGCAGATATATCTTGATTTCAGTCCTTCCTGTACAATTTTGATGGCATTCTTTGTGATTCCTCCTTTAGTGTTTTTACAAATAAAGACCTTTGTTAATTCTCTTGGTCAATAACCACAATTCTGATCTGGTGGGAAAAAGTAACTCTGTTTCCATTTCTTGAGTTGCCAAGGTTGGACTGGCTCTGTGTTAGTGCACTTGGGATTCCTTATCTCCTCACTCCTGCCCTTCAAGGAGATAAGAAATGGTTTCATATATATATTTTAGGGCATATTTATGTACATTTACACATACATGTATGTATGTTAAATTTATATATGTATATTATGCAATATTATAGCTGCATTAAAATATATATAATCTTGTAATGGTGTAT
Source organism: Fringilla coelebs (assembly GCF_963513975.1). NCBI lineage: Eukaryota > Metazoa > Chordata > Aves > Passeriformes > Fringillidae > Fringilla > Fringilla coelebs. The sequence continues at coordinate 3,906,774 of NC_140067.1, forward strand.
TTTGAGTATCAAGCATTGTCTGAAATACAGACATTCTTCATCAATGACCTGGCAGTGCTCTGCCAGATGCACGTCCAGTGAGCCAGATGTTGATAGAGGAGCTCTTCAATGCAGTCTGCCAAAGGTCTGGAAATCTCCTTGCTGGCTCTGGGCAGGTTTTGATGTGTGCTGGAAGCTGAGCCTCCAGTGTTGCCTCCCCACAGCAAAATGATCTCTGTATTCAGGGTCCTGTCAGGGCAGGATAGGCCAGGAGTGAAGGCTGCTCTGGAACGGTGTGGAGGAGGAAAGGGCTGGCCTGATGTTCATTAGCAAGTGTCACTGCTAATTGAGTGCCTTATTTGAGGCTTCTAAAAACTGTTTTTAGAGGTAAAAATACTATTATCAGAACCACTTAATTGTGAGCTGATGGGTCTCCTCCTGCCCACAACCAATGTCGGTTTTTCATCTGCTTATAGAACAGGTGGTAAACCAGTAAAATCTCATGGGAAGATGGCAGAGAATCATACTCTTCATGTTCTCTTTTCCTTCCACCTCACAACATTTTTCTTCCCTTCCTCACATCTACCCAACTTTAAAAATCAGCAGGAAGGAAGCCTTTGCTATGTCAGGCTGGAGACCTGGACTCGTCTTAGGTTGTCCTGAGCTTGTAGTGAGGGTGTTTAAATGGGTTTATTATGGAATAAAATAAATATATAATATAATATAAATAATATAATCTAAAAATTGGATGCCTCTTGCATTTGCCCTTGTTTAGGCTCTCAGACCAGCTCTGTTGCACAGGGTGAAATGTATTAACTCAAGAAGTTGATAAACATGTTTTTCTAACCCAGGCAGGCACAGGTGTGAGGGCCTTATGCACACAGATGCTTTGTGAGTGTTGGCCAACAAGGAATTGAATCACAGCAATGTGATGGCTTGCAGCAACCTGTGCCTCCTTGGAGGAAAAAAACCTGTCTTCTCCTCACAGCCAGAAAGGTCTGATCAGCAGGCAAAGCCATTAAATTCAGAGCTGCTACATGCTTATTCCAAAATATGCTCCCTGTTGAATTTCCTTCTGCTAAAGAGAAGCAAGTCGGCTGTGACCAGTCAATAATTTCTCCAGAATTCCTGCTCTTTCGCTGGTGCACAAGATACAGCATTTAATGATCACAAAACCTTTCTCAGATATGCTGTTTGGAAGTTCCCCTTGGCAGTCAGCACATTCCTGGGATGGGTGAACACTGGAGGTTTTCTCCTCTCCCAGCACAGCGGGAGATTCACCCCGATCAATGTCTCACCTTTGTGTGGTGCTTAAGGAACTCCTGAAACACACAGAGAGCTCTGCCTTTAATCAGGCTGGGCATGTGCTGAATGCTCATAGGAAATGGGGCAGGACTGGAGCCTTCCCTGTGCCAGCTCTGGGGGACTCAGCAGACGTGCTGATTCACCCTTCCCCGCGCGTGGCGTTAGCGCCCGTCCTCCTCACCAGACTAAAAATGTCTAAGACCACGCAAGACTGTGATACTTCACATTTTTAGGCAATTGCTGTTTTTGTCAAAACTGTCTGTAGCTTCTCTTCCCCGGTGCAATATGGTGAGTAATGAGCTATTGGAGTAATGTCTGTTTGAAACATCCGTAGCCATATGGCAATGTGGGAGGCGAGGATAAAACAGGGATCAGTCACAAGTGTTTACTTTGAAATACAGATAAAAAGGCAAGTTTTGTGCTGTGACTCAGTTACGTGTTGGATCAGGTACTGGAAACAGTAGTTTTTAATTATTTCTGCGTTTAGTGGACTTTAAAATCCCAAGCACTGAAATTCAGCGTGTGTTAGTCCTGCTGATTGCTCTCTTCAAATCTGCTCCGTGAAACAACCAGACAAACGGGTGTTGCATTTGAGCCAAACCACAGCCACCTAATCCGTGGAGTCATTAGAGATTATTTTCAGCACTGCTATGAGTGGATAAAATGGGGGAAATGTTGCTGAGGAAGGTTAACAAAACTGCCTGGCTGCGCTTGCAAGATGGCTTTGGAGGTTTTGGGTTGTTCAGTTTGAGATGCTTGGCTGAACGGTTTTCTTGCAAAGAGCTTAATAACTTGGGCTCTGTCCTGGGGTAAGGCACAGCTGCTCCACAGAAGTGGAGTCCTGGGGGAGTAGGTGGGTTATTTTAGGAACTGAAGTGTTTGTAAAAATCTCCCTCTGAAATAAATCCTTATTTTGGATCAGGGAACCTCTACTGTTTACTTCTGCTGAGCTCTGAACCTGGCCTGCCCCCTCTGGGAGTCCTGGACTTCATTTGTCCCCTCCATCACTGGGGTCCCATGTTGGAAACTGTTTGGGGGATTAGGGGAAACAGCACCTGTCAGGGAGGCCTTTGGAATCACAGAATCATGGAGTGGTTTGGGTTGGAAGGGACCTTTGAAGACCTTCTGCTCCAACTCCTTTGCAGTGAGCAAGGACCCCTTCCCCTAGATCCCTGCCCAGTCTGACCTTAAAGACTTCCAGGCATGGGGTATCCACCACCTCTCTGGGTAACTTGTGCCAGTGTTTTACCACTTAAAAAAAAACCTTTATATCAAATCTAAATCAAACCTCCTTCAGTTTGAGACCACAACCCTCTTTCTTATTGCAACAGGCCCTTGAGTGGTAGCAAGAAAATATTTTGGTTCAACAAAGAAAGCATCCTTTGGCCTGAGTGCATTTCATGTTTAAAATAGTTTAGCAGATGAATTGGATTGATGAGCCTACTGGGTAGGTGAACATGTAGGTGAAGAGAGAAATTTACTGCATCAATGTAGTTGGCAATTCCTCTGTGAATATGTTATCAGCTGAAGGGGAGGCATGTTGGTTTTTAAAAGGAGATTTTGTGAAAATGGAACATTTTCTTTAGTGGAATCCTAGAACCCCAGAATGGTTTGGGTTGGAAGGAACCTTAAAGCTCATCTGGTTCCAACCCCTTGCCATGGGCTGGGACACCTCCTGCTATCCCAGGCTCCTCAAACCTCTTTGCAGAATTGAAGCACAGAAGAGGGGGAAAAAAACATTAATCTCCAACTTCTCTAATACTGTGTAGACTTTGATTAGAGAGCACTCTGTGTGCTAATTGAATGTTGTCTTCTATTAGCATAATCTTGGGGTTATGTCTGGTCACTGTTAATGATAAGTGACAGAGATGAGTTTCTGAAACTCTGTTTCATCAGTTGGGAATTGCACCCTGTAAATGCAAGCCCTGATCATAATATTTCATCTGTGTTGATTTATCCCAGTCTTAGACTATTTATATCAATTTGCTACTGGAAAACATATGGGGTAGTTTAGGTTGGAAAAGGCCTTTAAAATCATCAAAACCAACCATTAAGATCATCTTGCATGTGATCTAATTGCACACATATAATGCAGACGTTATACACTGTGTAATGTATAAATATATAAAAAATTAAGGCTTTTTGAAACATAACCGGATTCTACAATCAGTGTTGATATAAAATTACTTTGTAAAGGAAACATATTGTATATATTCTTATATGTACAACATATACATATGTTTTTATAAACTTTAGAACCATGTTTAATGTGTGTGCTTTAAACTTGTAGGACCATATTGCTGGGAGACATTTGCCTGTAATTGTTCACAGGATAAGTGTTTGTGCTCAAAAATCACAGCAATTATAATTATTGTAAGTAGCTGTGCTTCAAAATGAGCATTTAGGAGAGAAATGGGCTTTTTCCATGTAAGCATCATCTTTATATACATTAAAAAATCCTGGGGAAAGTGGCTTTGTTCTACCAGCACCCAGGTAACTTCAGGAAAATGAAGCAGGAACAAACCCAGCATCTCCCCATCACTCAGTTCTACATACAAATGTCTTCACAGCTATTTGCACTTGAAATGCTTCATTTGCCAGCTCCAATGTGGCATTTGCAAATGCAGATTAGTGACAGGAGCGCTGTTGGCTGCTGCTTCTTCCTCCTTTCAGATGTGGCTCTTACTGGACATTTCCTGCCCAGACTTGTAGGCAGCAAACATATGGTCTGGTAGATAGTTTATGGAATAACTTGCTGGGAGTACTTTGACTGTTCCAGAAATCTCTCAGGCAAAGATGCCCAGTTTTCAACATAACATTCCTCTGAAATGCCAAAGTTAAGATATTCATTTGCTCACTGGTATTGTTGCATTTCATAATGAGAGCTCAGACGGGGATAAATTGTGGGGTTAAACTCACAGATAGAAATCTCTGCCTTTATGAGCTGTTTGTTTGAAATGCAATTGCTTTCAGGGCCTGTATTACATGAAAAATTACTATATCTGATTAACAGATGAATTCCACAGCATCAGTAGCAAGCAGCACTGGGATTGTCCATCAGCCTGAGATTCCAATTTCTGCCTCCACACTGTACAGCACTTCTATCAAATGTATTCAGTGCTTGCCACCACGAGGGGAACTAATTCTTCCTGGTACTTCTGAACTGTGTCAAATGCTCTGAGCATCTGTTTTCCTACAATTTGAGGTTTTCATAGCCTATAGAAATGTGTAGCACACTGATTTTCTTCTTTTTGTGTTTCCTTTGGCATCTTTTTCATACCCACTCTGGTACATGGGGCCAGGATTCAGTTGATGTCACTGTAGCAGAGCTTGATTTTGCCTGGCACTATGTATTTATATCAATTCTAGATAAGGATCTGGATTCAAGCTGTGCCTGAATATTACATTTTTTCAATGGAAATACAACTTGAGGTTTCTCTTCCCTTCTGTTCTTTGGAGCTAGATACTTGCTTTTGTAGGAGGATCAGGTGGTGGACCTGAGTGAGGAGCAGGCCCACAATTAATTTTGGTTAATCACAGTAAATTGGTGTTCTGCCTTTCAAGTTTTCACCAAACCAATTTCTTGATCTGACTGTCTGGCCCTGTGGGTGCAGGGGGGTGGCTGAGTGCTGGGGCTCAGCCTTTGCTGCTTACAAATCAAAAGGGAAAATGAGACCATAATTTGGAAAGTCCTTTTGGCCCCATGTCTGTTGTCCCACAGGTCCCAGGCACTTCTGCTCTCTTGGCAGCTGCACTTGCCCAGGTGCCAAACTGAGCAAAACATTCATTTTCTTGTGGCTGCCTTATGCATGGGATTTTTAAAAATATGATCTCTTTGCCTGTGTTTCTTGTAATACACCTGGAGCTGGTCCAGGATCACACCTGTGGCAGCCTTTTCTGGCTGACTGCTTGTTTGATCAGCCCACAGCTGATTCCTGTGAAACATTTCCCAATAAAGACCTTCATGCTCTCTCCAGCTCCCTGATAGGAGGGTGCATCCAGGTGGGGGGTCAGTCTCTTCTCTCATTTAACAGGTGAGGGAACAAGAGGAAACCACCCTGATTTGTGCCAGGGGAGGTTTATATTGGAGAGCCAGGAAGATTTAGTTACCACAGGGAAACCCACTTTTGTCACCATGGTTTTCTTTAACAGAGGTTTTCAGGGCTCAAGAGAGGTGAAGTTTGGAGCATTTTCACTTGCCTGGCATGGCACATGCTGTTGTGGAGAGTTTTGTTTCTATAGCACTCCCTTTCCTCCTGTTCACCCAGAGAAATTATGGCACCAGCTCCAGGCTGGGCATCCATCCCTCTGTGTCCAGGCCCTGGTGCAGCTAATTTACAAAGGTTTCCCACCTTTCTAAATTAGGCCCTTCCAGCTCCAAATAAAACATTAGCAAACTTTGCATTTCTTTTTCACCATTTATATCCCAAGAAAAGTAGTGAGGAAAATCAGAACCTATTCAGTGTTGTAAATACAGCAGATTATTTCCCTGATATGTTATCCAGCAGTTACAAGCTAAATAATTCAGCACAATTTCAGGTCTCTATTCAAACTGATGAGTTAAAATAAAAAGTGTTGATTAAGGCAAGCACATACCTCAGTGTTGATTGATTTTGCTGTTTTGTTTGGTTTGGCTTTTTCCAAATGGGGAAGAACTCTGATATATATAAAAACACCACTGTTCTTGTAAGCTACATTTCTTTTGTGTTGTGTTGGTTGGTTTTTTTTCCTGTCATTTTGGTATGATCACTTTAAAACCTACATTGCAAAACTAGGGTTTTCTATCACGAGCTTGTGCGCTCATGATGGGTTTTATTTTAAATCCTACCTTGCTGCTGGAGTTCAAGCATCACATAAAGCAAACCTGGCTGCAGGACAATGATAAAGCACAAGTGTCAGCTCCTTGTATTTTTCTAAAAGTGTTTTGTAATTGAGAATGAAATGTTTTTACTTTCCCTCTGCTACTACCCCTGTCAAAGACTGAGGTTTCCAGAAAATTCAGTGTTATCATCACACTTGAGTGACACCTCTGTATTTAACAGGAGCACTCAGTCCCTGTGGAGAGCTTGTGAAAGAGGGCATGGCTTTCACAGAATCCCAAAATTATTTGGGTCAGGAGGGACCTTAAAGCTCATCCAGTCCCACCCCTGCCATGGGCAGAAACACCTCCCACTATCCCAGGTTGCTCCAAGCCCTGTCCAGCCTGGCCTTGGGCACTTCCAGGGATGGGGAAATTCACAACTTCCCTGGGCACCCTGTGCCAGGGCCTCCCCACCCTCACAAGGAAGAATTCCTTCCCTATATCCCCTCTATAATCGTGTCCTTTGTGTGAAAGATGCGTATTTTATGATTGGCTTTTTGCAAATGTAAAAATAAATATTTATATGTGTTATGTTAGAAAATTATGCTGTATTAATTCTCCTAAGTAGTGTAGTAAATATAGTTTTTGGTTATTAAAAAAAGTTAAAATAGAAACTTGCTATGTGAGATACTTTTTTTAAGAAAGGTCTTGCAGCAAGCTAGCAGCCACAGGACACCTAAATCTTTCAGATAAAGAGAATTTATTGCTCTCTTATCAGAAGAAAGGAACTTCTTCCCTCCTCGAAGGCGCTGTTAAGATTCAGAGGAAGAAGTTGAGGATGACCAGACAGAATCCTGTATTTGAAAGGAATTTATGCATCATGGATGAGGTGTATGAATATGCAACAGGCTGTTGTTTTTAAGGGTTAATCCTCTGTTAAAGTGGGTCCTTTTTTGGGCTTGTGCTGCCTAGAAAAGGTACCTGGACTGTCCATAACTCTTTGCTTCTATTGTCTCCTATTGTCCTAATCCAAATTGTCCAAATTATTATTACTCTAATTGTATCACTAGTTTTATAACCATTTTATTACTATTAAACCTTTAAAATTTCAAAAACAAGTGATTGGCGTATTTCACACTTTGTTTGAAGCCATCCCCTCTTGCTTTGTGGGATCTCTTCGTTCTGTTCTTGCACAAAAGCCATAAATGTGTCCACACAGCACCTCTAAGATGTTTGAAGGTGGCTGTGCTGCCTCTGTGGTGTGTCACTGTGCCAGCTTAGTGGGATTTTGGGAAAAGAAACTCTTTCCTGCGATCATGGATGGCTTCACCGTGAACAGCCAACATCCTGGGGTCTTCCCATTAGCAAACCAGTTTGTAAGGATGTAACTGCACCTATTGAACCAGTATTTTCACTCTTCAGATGAGCTGTTAGGTAATAAAGGTGGTTTTTTTGTGTGCACTGAGATGTTTATTCCAAGCAGTCCTGAGCAGGTGGAACCCAGGTGTAGATGTTACTCTGTTTGTACGTGGAAATGTCTGGTTGAAGCGCCAGGTCATGGTTAGAATTGAACTGTGGGGTGTCATGCCTTCCCATAACCTGCCTGTTAAATTCCCAAAGTTAAGCTTTTGTAGAGGTTAAAAACCCCCAAACCTCAAGGTTTTTAGATGCCATGCAGTGAATCCATGGAGAAGATGTAGGCAAAGTTAGATGGCAGTCTGCTTTAAGCACTGTGATCCAGGACACAGTAATTGTTTCTTTGAGAAGCTTATTTTATGTGGAAAAAGGAAGGAATAACACTGTTCCTTCTGAAATAGCTGTCATTGGCTCTGTGATTAGCCCAAGACAAGAGTTCATCCTAATTTGGAAAAAAAAAAGTTGTGTTTTGGAGGCTCAATTCCCAGAAAATTTGATTGAAAAAATTTAAGACTTGTTACCATTTAGATAAATAAACTTCATTGGTGTTTGCCTAAATTAGAAAGAAAGTTGTTAATGTAAAAAAAATGTAAGTGTTAGGGAAACCCCACACATGTTCACTTTAATATTTCTTCATTTTATTTATAAATATAAATGCTTGAAGAATGAAATTATCCGATTTTGGTCAGTGTTTTTGTTGTGGAGGCTCTCTCTGTGGAGCCATTTCTGACTGGCACCATTTCAATCAAGTTCAGGAAGCTGATTTTTCCTTTTCTGTCAGCACAGCTACAGAAAAAAAGCTGCTACAAAATGATCCCTTTTAATCCTGTGCCATTTTTATGTGCTGATTAGAATCGGGGTAATTTCAGCCTGTGTTGAAGGAGTTAATCTTCCTGATGGAGATGTGAAAAGTCAGAGCCATCTTAAATCTCAATACCACATGCTGCCTTAGGGATCACACTGTGCTAAAACCCCAGATAAAAAGGCCTGACAAAGATTATTGACGGTTTACCTTTTAATGAGCAGCTTGGATTGATTTTCATTTCCCTCCAGGGCTGCTTGCTTTGCCCTGTTTCCACCCATGATGTCATGATTAACAAAAACAACAACAAAATTAAGGCTTCATATCTGAATAATTGTGGGGAAATAAAGAGTAGCCTTGGCTTTTAAGGGGAAGCTGTGTCAAATCCCACTGAAGGTGCAGGAAAAGCCAGAGAGCTCCAGTCGTGGTCGGTGCCTCTCCCAGCAGAGGGAAAGCACCTTCCACCAAACCACACCTCAATTCTTCAGCTGTTTTAGGCATTTTAGGTAACAGATCACTCTGCAGGTCAACAGCAACACAAGAACTCCAAATCAAGAGAAAAAGCCTGCAAGTATATACATTATTGTTGAAAAAAGCCATGATTTCTCTTTTGTTTGCCAAGCCCCCACCCCTCTAAAGCCAACACTGAAGAAACTGCCTCTGGCTACGTTCCCATAATTTTGTTCAAATCCTTAAGCTTCAAAAGAGAGCAGCTCTGCCACCTCAAAACTATCATCCCAAAAGCTCTTAAGCTCTGACATCATCTATTCTGTTTGAGTCCTTCCATACAGCCCTTGCCAGAAAATGGAAATCCCTTTTCCATGTTGGAGAACGGGTGTGGTTTTTTTCCTTAAAAAACAAATTCCCATTCTCATCAGTATTAAAAAAAAAAGAAGGAGAGGGAGAGAAGGAAAAGGGTGTTTTTTTCCCCAGGCTTTGCAGAACAAAAACCCTGTTTTCCAGGAACAGGATGGAGTGAAGCCTTCCAGGCAGGCAGATGGGGAGCCGGCGGCGCAGAGCTCCGCAAAGTGGAAACTTTCCATGGAAGGATCCCGGTTTCCAAGGGCAGGGAGGGCTGTGCCTCCTGAGCCCGGTGGGGATGTGGCTGCAGACCCCTGGGCAGGCTGGACACCCTGCCTGCGCTCTGCAGGCAGCTTTGGGAGCAGCAAAGTGTCACTCTGTGTGTGTGTGGACACTGGGAGGGCTGGAAAATGGGAATGAAGGAGCCTGCGGAGAGAGAGGGGTGTTGCTGATCTGGAGAGTTCCGTGGGGTGGGCAATCAGAAATGTGGTGGGTAAGAGCACTTGAGGAGTGGTACTTGTGTGGAGCTGGAGGATGTGGAGCCTCGTTCCTCAATGCACTTGGCCTGGTGCACCAGGGAGGCTGCTGGATAGAGGATGGAGAGGGCAGAACTGCAGGTTGAACCACTTGAACTATCACTAAAATCCTCATCTCAAACTGTGTTGTGTTTTTCCTGTTAGATTTTTTCTTTTCCCTCAGAAGAAGTTACATTGAATAACTATGGGCTATCCTCAGCAGTGTAAAATTGCAATTCCTTAAAGCACATCCTTTACCTATCAAATTGGCAGGCTGGAGGAACAGTTATTCTGCTGCAACTTCAAATCACCGCTCCCAAAATTGATCTGGGCTTAGGTATGTCTTTGTGTGTCCACGCTTATTAGCTTCATCTCGTGATTAACTTAATGGGCTATGGAATTTTACTCTATGCAAATGCAGCTGCAAAACCAATTATTGAAAAGTGAAAAATGAACTCTAGGAGACAGTCATTAGACTATTAGAATCCCCCAGTTCCTTTGGAAACTCTGTTTGGGTAATACGTGGTTTTAATACTGAATTTCAAGCTCAGAAAAAAGCTATTTGGCAATTACTTTTTTTTTTTTTTTTTTCAGGCAGTATGGAAACATTTTGACAGGCCTGCCTGCATGGGCTACTAAGACCCACTGGGTTTTACGAGTTGGAAAATTAGTCATAGCTTCAATGAAACATTGTAGTCCACTTAGAGCCTATTTTCAGGGTCCTTAGATGTACAAGCATCCGTGAATTTAGTTTGGATGGCTGGTGAGTGTAATCCAAATTAGCTGGGCTGGATCCAGCAGCAAGATGCTCCCTGGCTCCATCCTTGCAGGATTGTCTTCCAGTCAAGGTATTTTGTGTGGGTAGATGGTGATGAAAACCTCCTCTAAACCTGATGAATTCATGTATGTGCACATGGGCGGGCTGTGGCAGCATCTATTGGGGCAGCAAGTACATCACTGCCACTGTTCACTGGAAAATGATGCTGATGACCTCCAAACCCCCAAAACAGCTGGATTTTTTTACATATTTCCTCCTCATCTGCCAAAGTGGGTGATCAGCTCGGTGGCATTCACAGGCCAGTGGCCCCAGCTTTGGTTCAAAGCCTCTTGAGAAGGAGGCTGCAGGTGGGGATGTTGTTTGTGGTGAGAGGTGAGCTGGAGCTCTCAGGGAGAACACAAATGCTGGCACTTGGTGAGCTGTGTGCTCAGAGCAGAGGTCACCTGTGGGTTAGAGGATGGAAAGTCAAAAAAAAGGAAAAAGTTAACCCCTTGTGGAGGAAATGTGTCCTCAAATGTGCTGTGTGCCATCCCTCTAGATGATGGGCTAGAACTGGCATTTTATCTGCTGAGATTCAGGTTTGGCCCCTTTACCTTTCTTCCATTTCCATCCCAGGTTTGCCTGGTTTTCACCACCTGTAGTTTCAGGGCTCCCTCAGCCAGAGGTTTTTTGTTTGTGATGCCTCAGAGCCATCAGAGCTCCCTGCAAGATGGAGGTGACACACCCTGACACACCCTGCACCTCGTGTTTGGGGTCAGCAGGTCCTGCACAGGTCTAGGGACCCCCAGAGAGGGTGGGACCCAATGCTGGTTTTTGTTCAGCTCCCTTTGTGTGCTGTAAATCACCCTTGGGACAGGATGGGAGCCCTTGTGTGAGAATGGGTCACCCCATGAGCTGTGCAAACAAATCAGGGTCACATCTGACCCTTCCTTTTCCACAGTGCCTGGACACAACTGGGTGAGGTGAGAGGGTATCTAAAGGATGCTGGCTGTAATTTAATCAATTGACATTTAGATGTGCAGTAATGAGGGGCTGGGAATGCATTGGGTGGGTGAATACAAGATACACATCCCCTTATTTGTCTTCCTTTTGGTTGTAAATTCCCTAGAAGAGAGTCTGGAAGTAGGGATGAACAGGACTGAGTTGTGATAAATACAACAGAGAAGCTCAGAGCTGCTGGACATAAAGTGTCTCATGTTGAACTGCTTTGAGTTTATTCCAACAGGTAGCTTAAAGCCATTTAAAATATCTTCTATGCAAATGAAGAAGGGAAAAATAAGAATAATCACAGTACAGATAAAGCATGTATCAAGAATAAAAGGCACTGATAAGGAAGATTATAAAGCAAAGAGGAGGAATAAATATGAGGTGGAAAGCAGATGTGGAGACTGAAGGGGAGGTGAATAAAAGATAGATGGAAATATTAAGACATTTGTCAAATCTTTGAATGTAAAATGTCAGGGCTTCAAGAACTTGTAAAGGTTATTTACTAACTAAGGCCAGAGTGAAATAGTGTGTAACTACACTGATGCAACACTGACATGTGCATGTTCTCTTTGCAGAGTAGGACTGGTTTGATTTCTTAGTGCCTAAATAAAAAAACAATAGTTCTTTGGCTCTTTGTTGCCAGGGAAATGGGAGATGTATGCCATAAGAAACAGATGTAAATTTCTGAGCTTTTAAAAGAAAGAAAGCAAGCAGGGTGGAGTGGGAGAAATCACACCAGAAATTACAGTCCTTAAGTACTGAAATCTGTACTGGAAAACTTAAGAGATAGAATGAATGCAAATGACTTGGATTGAGGGAACTGTAGAATTTCATTGTTTTAGGTGTGGGAAGGCATTGATAAATTTTCAGGGACCCTTAGGGAATAACATTTATAAACAGGCTCTAGAAAAAAAATCTGGTTTTGAATCTGACTTTGGAATGGGAGACTTAGTGAAAACCCTTGAGAGCCTCAATAAGATATAATATGGGAAACTGGTTTGAGGTGGGATAATTGAACATTCAGAATTACATAATCACATGCAGTATTGAATGAATTCTTTTCAAGAATCTGTGTCAGAAGCTAGAAGGGAGTCAAAAGGTGTTGGCAGTTTGGTGAAGCACCTTTAGACCCAGTGGCATTTAGAGGGTGATCCTCCCTGGGCAGCTGAGGAGGGCAGGTGTCTTTAACCTCTACTTCAGAGATTGGGATTTCCCTTGGAAGACTTGAAGCAATTTAAAATTATTGACGTAGAGAAGGAATTGTAAAAGCTTCCTATGTTCATAACCTGGAAAGGGGAATTTGCAGCAGGATAAAAAATTGTATAATATATAGATATAGTGATCCAGAACTAGGAAACAAAGAGTTGGAGCTGAGGAGGTGAGAGACTTGGAATGCTTTGGGATCCATCCCAGAGACTGAGAGCACAGACAGATAAGCAGGCTGCACAATTTATGGTAAAGCAAGATAAGCCTATGGACAGACAAGGAATGAAGTGTAAAAAAATGCAGGGAAAAAACCTCCATGGCTGTGCACTGAGGAGATGGAAAAGGAGCAGATGAGCAAGGGAGCTGGAGGATGATGCCTCCACCAGAAATGGTATCATCAGTGCATTCCACAAACAATAAAGCACCTGTAGCAGAGTGACATTTAAATCAGCTGAAATAATCTGCCAGCAGCCAAGGGCCAGGAGATCTCTGCAGTCACGTTTTGGCTCGTGTTGTTCTTGGCCACGGGCCCTGGCAGCGTGGCAGGGGCAGCCACGGCGTTCTCCTGAGCTCTGGGAGCCCTTTCCATGTCCTGCCCTCACACTGATGAGTGCTGTGGTGTTGGATATTCATGAAAATTAACCAGTTTGTTGTGATGGCTTTGGTTACCCACACACAATTGCCATGGTCTTGCAAAGGAGAGGGAATCAAGAAGAAATGCTATAATTACACTCCAGACTCTTAGAATGAGATTTCTGTACTGGCTGAATGTAAATTCATCCCCCAGATGGTTTCTCTCAGCTATTTATCCTCTGAGAATATATTAGCTGGTGCTGTTCCTGTGTGGGGAGTGGGATGACTGTTTATAAAGCACCGTGCAGATAAATCAATAACATTTGCAAATCTGATGAACTCGGCTGTGCTGCAGGTTGCTGTGACCAGGCTGCTCCATGGTTCAGCACACCTCACCTGCCTCACAGCCTTCTCCCAGGTGCACAAGGGAGGCTTTGTCCTCTCAGTGGTATTTTTATTTTTTTCTATTTTTATTTTTTTCTATTTTTATTTTTTTCTATTTTTATTTTTTCTATTTTTATTTTTTTCTATTTTTATTTTTTTCTATTTTTATTTTTTTCTATTTTTAATTTTTTTCTATTTTTATTTTTTTCTATTTTTATTTTTTCTATTTTTATTTTTTCTATTTTTATTTTTTATTTATTTATTTTTATTTCTTTAATTTTTATTTTTAAATTTTGATTTAGATTTTTTATTTTTAAATTTGATTTTATAATTGTATTTATTTGTTTTTTAATTGATTTTTTATTTTATTTTTAAATTTTTTAAATTTTAGTTTATCTTTTTATTTTTAAAATTTTAATCTTTCTTTTATCTTTTTTATTTATTTATATTTATTTTTATGTCTAATTTTAATTTTAATTTTTTAAAAATTTTATTTTTAAATTTTATTGTTTTTATTTTATTTTTAAATTTTCTTATTTTTATTTTTTATTTCATTTTTTTATTTTCTTTTATCTTTTTAATTTTATTTTCTCTTTTTAAATTTTATTTTATCTTTTTTATTTTCTTTTTTATTTTTTTTTCTTTTATTTTTTCTTTTTTTCTTTTCTTTTATCATTTATTTTTTCAGTGATATCTCATTCCTTTCCTATTTGGTGAAGCAGCTGCCAAGTATGGCACAACTCCAGGCTGGAGTAGGGTGAATTCCCGTGCTCAGCTTCTCACCTCTGTCCCCCTCTGACAGATGAGGAGGAGACAGAGCCCTGGGCATGCCAGGGAGGTGCTGCTGGATTGTCCTTTGCCAAACATCCCTGTGCCTTGTTGCTGGATTGCCCTTTGCCAAACATCCCTGTGCCTTGTTGCTGGATTGTCCTTTGCCAAACATCCCTGTGCCTTGTTGCTGGATTGCCCTTTGCCAAACGTCCCTGTGCCTCCCATCCTGAACCCCCAAACCCTTTCCCAGCTGGGTGATGGGCAGCAGGTGCAATCCTCTCTGCATCCTGCTTTTCTTGCCAGCTCAAAGGCATCAGGTGCATCCTTCAGACAGGCTGTGCTGCTTCCTGAGGTGCAGTTGTGCTTTTCCAGGTGTTGTGGTACAGCTGCACAGTCAGTGGTGTTCGCATCTTTGAAGCAGCAGCAGCTCAGTTCAATTTTAAGCTCGTGGGTTAAATTATTAGGCCTGTAAATCTGACTTGTGTAGGCAGAAATCCTCCTCATTTCTGGGGGTCTGACACTGGATTATTGGAAAGGCTGCTGCATCCACACAGATCCATTGGCCAGAGGCAGCGTGTGGGTCTGGTGTGACCCACCTTGGATGTGCTGCCTTCAGATCTTAAACCTGCTCCTTTGGGATGCTTGGGGCTCTGTATTGCACTGAGGATCAAGAGCACAGCAGCTCTTTCCTAAATCCTTCCCAGTGTGCTGGAACACATCTAAAGTGACCCCAGACGAATTTCTCTGTAGTTTCCCTTAGTCACACACTTTGAATTTAGCAACAGCTCCCAATCTCAGCGTGCTGGGGATGTTCAGTGGGTCGGAGCAGTAGTGGCTGTGTGTGCTCTCCTGGTTGCATTTGCTCTATCAGCAGGGAAGAAAAGCCTTTACTCACCACAAGATCAATGATTAACTTCCAATTTGCAGAGTTTGGAGCTCATCCAGCCTAGAACTTCTCCAATATTTATGGTGTGCAGCTCCAGGATTTTCTAATTTAAGCTTTTCTGTAGTCTAAGGAGAGTTATTAAGTGTTGAAGCAAACTCTCACAATGCTTACCTTGCCCTGAGAGGAATAATCCATGCAATAATATAAATAGTTGTAATCTATTCATGTTGAATCGTGGTATGACAGTCTCTGAAGATGTCCCATTTAATTTGGAGTTAATTCCACCTTCATTGCTCCATGGATGCACTTGAGGTACTCTGTGGTGTTTAATTTGGGTTCTTCTGAATGCCAGATGCAGAGAATTAGAGTAATTATAGAGTGTAACTCAGCTTTTAAAGGCTGTTTCCTTTTTAGAGAGCATAAAGAGTATATAAATTGTTTTAAATGTTTTAGTGGGTATTGATGGCCTGAAAGATTATCCAGCTGGAAACAGACTGCAAGATCTTTGTGTTTCTCTTTGCAAAGATAACATCACCATTACTGAGTGCTTTCTTGAGGAAAAATAAAACAACCAACAAAAACCCCAAACCTTTCTGTGGGATTGGAAATAACATGTATGGTGTTCTTTAGGAAAAATGCCATCACCTTGATAGAAATCAAATTCATGCAGTCACAGGAATGGTTCAGGTTGGAAGGGACCACTGGAGGTGATCCAGTCTGACTCCCTGCTACAAAGCCACATCACTCAGGATTGTGGCTTTCCACATGCATCTGCAAAAGTTATTTCTATTATTTCTTTTCTGAAAACTGACATTTGTGCCCACAACATCTCAATAAATGTTGGATTTCCTGTCTTCTGCTGCCTGCTCTGGAATCTCACTCCACTTGCTCTTAGGTCCCTACTGAGCAGCAGTGTCAGGTTGTTCTGTGGTAGTGCAGCACTAGGCACAAACAGGCAGGAAAATAAAGCTTTTGCTCTTGAATTAGCACATGAAAAACAGACAAAAAGTGGGGAGAAAAAAAGCCAAGGCACCCAGGTCCATTGGGGTGAACTCTTCAGCCATTCTGCAAGTCAGCTGCCATTTGGACCTGGAGCCACTGCCTGCAGTTTTCTTAAGTTCTTTAGGTGTGCTGAAGTTTCAAAAGCAAAGTAATAAATGGTGGCAAAATACATAAATGATTGTGTTCTCTCCTTATGGTGCAATTGAGACTGCAGGGTTTTAGTCCAGAATAAAGACAGTGAGCAGGGGTTTTGCTTTCCTTACAGCAATTGAATTAATCCTACAGTTGTCTGTGGTGTCTGTGTTTTTGGCAGTGGGGTTGGGGTGTGCAGAGCCTGTTTGCACCCACTGGCCCCAGAGGGTGAGGAACAGCTGCCATGGGGACCAGGGGGAATTCCACTGCACCAAAGAACTGGCTCTTAGGAGCAGCCTGAAGTTTTCTGCACGTTTAATCAGCCCCTCTTGGTTTTAGGTGGAGAACTAAACCAGAAGGAATATATGTACCCCTAAACCTAAATCAAATTTCCTGTGTGAATGTGAGCCTGATGTGTTTCATAATTCACCTGGGCAAAACCTGGTCCTGGAGCTGCCTCACACAGTGCATGAGCTGTGATGAGATGCAGCATCTCCAGCAGGGGATTGCCAGGCACTGCCTGCAGTGGGAATTGTGTCTGACAGCTTAATATTTCACTTGCAACCGGCCATACTTACAGTAAAGAGTATGTAATTATTTTTTTTTTTAGCCTGATTAGAGCCACAAACATATGGCACAGTAGCAGAAGAAATTATTTTGGGTAGTAATCCTTAAATATTTTTTTGGCAATCAAACGATTAGGCCTTTCCCAAGGGAAACAGAAACTCCCATTAAAGCACTTTGCTGGCAAGGCTTTGTTACTGCTCTGCCACCCAAAGACAAGCCCTGCCTCCTCCCATCTTCTACTTGGCTGCATGTCTGGACAATATATTCAGTGTTAGCAGTGCTTGCTTAGCTTGCTGTCACCTGGAGGAAAGTGCAGCAGTGTCTTTTTCTTTGCTAAGTGAAGGGGTTGACAGAATTACTTTGGGGTTGACTTATTTTTAAAAAGCTATTATTTTATTTTACCCCTCTCAAAAAATGACTGTACCAGTGTTTGTCTTCAGTGGAAGAGGGAGTGGTGGATTTCTGGTGTGTCAGTAAAGTTTTCTAGATCTCTTTTGAAGAAACTGTGAGTAGCATGTGGATGTTTATGGATGCAGCTCCTGGACATTGGAGACTAACAGCAGTGTTGTGTTTGTCTGCTCACCCTTGTGCCCAAGGCGCTCTGCTATGCAATACACAGTTTTTTTGCAGAGATGGGAAGTTCCAGTGGGGCATCCCATGATGATGCTGTGTCTGTTTGTCCCTAAGGCAGGTGACACACGTGTCACTCCCTCATTAGCGCGGGCAGCTCCGCCAAAAAGGGCGAGCACGTGCCTGCGGTCCCAGGTTCTGCAGGTGGCCACTCTTGCTCCCTCTCCCAGGATAATTCCTGTGATGGGCACAGCACAGTTTGCTGCACAGGCAGGTTGGTGTCCTGGTGCTGCCTGAAGGGGTGGCTTCACTCCAAAGCAGCAGGGCTCTGATCTCGGGTGACAGAGCCAAGTCCAGCGACCCCAAATATCCACATCGACATTTACAGGGCTGTGAGTAAATTGCCTCAGCCTTGCAGGAGCCTTTGTAGGGGGAAAACAAATCTAGGATGAGTGGTCCT
Source organism: Fringilla coelebs (assembly GCF_963513975.1). Lineage (NCBI taxonomy): Eukaryota > Metazoa > Chordata > Aves > Passeriformes > Fringillidae > Fringilla > Fringilla coelebs. The sequence goes on from NC_140067.1 coordinate 3,924,709, forward strand.
CCAGCCAACCTTATTTTCCTTCTTGCTGGCACAGAGCACATACCCAGTGCTTCCAATGTAAAAGGCTTGCTTTGAAGGGGAGACCTCTGACCTTGCTCTGTAATGCACTGAGCCCTGGAAGCTGTGTTTTGCTGAAAGCTTTTGCTTTTGAAGAAGGAGCAAACAAAGATGCCCTGTGGAGTAAAAGCTAAAAAAAAAAAGAAAAGAAAATAATTACTTGTCTTTAATGTTTGCTCTTAGAAGTTTTAGAGGAATTTAGGGTCCAAAATTAGGGGTTGAAGTATTAGTTTGGGGAGAACTGATGCCTTACAGATGTGTGTGTGTTATATCCAGAAACACCTCCTGAGGCTGGTTCTCTGCTGTCCCATCCTGCAGCATTCCCAGCCCTGATCCCTACTCTGAGCTCCTTATTTACATTTATTCTGTGGAAGTTGGAGGCAGTTTCACTTTTCATCCCCTGCCAAAGCCTGGCTGGAAGAAGCAGAGCTGGAGCCACTGCAGGAGCTGCTGTGGTGGAGGGAATGAGGGCTTGAGGCCTCTTGGGAAGAGCAGGGAAATGAAGCCACATTTTTTTCACGTGGTGGGCACATGGTGAAGGCTCCAGGCTTTTCTCCTGAAGGTGCTCTGATTGTGTCCTTAATCTGTAGTGCTAATGAGGGGAAGAGTACAAAGCACAGGCAGATTAGTTGATTGCATTCCCAGGAGTTCGAAGGCTGTGGAGACAAGCCAGGTATCAAAGTTGCTTTGATTTTTCTAACTCATGAAAATGACAGAAGGATTTGTCTTTGCTGATAATTGACCTCAAGCCTGGATGTCTTTCAGGCAAGGAAGGTGCCTTTTTTTCCCTCCTCTTTGAGGATAAGGCAGTCAAAGTCACACCATTTGTTTCTTGACAGACAGAATGGAAGAGGAGGGTATCAAGGTGGGAAAGCTCCAACATGTACTTTTCCATCTTTTAGCTGCTGTTGTTTCTCTTGGAAACCTTTTTCTTAGTTTTCTCCCATGGGTTTAGCAATTTGCTAATCATGTCATTCCTTGGTTCTTGAAGGGGAAGGAGGGGATCTTTATTGGGCAAAGTAAAGTAAGATAGGCTCAGAAAAGCACATTTTGTAGGTATTTATATAGTACCTTCCAGTACAGGGAATAGCAGCACTGCAGAGAATTCTTCTTTGGCCTTTTCCTCATGGGAAGTAGCTTGGTTGTTGAGTTGGGGAAAGGGGCTTGAGATTGGACAAATGGGGAGAAAAAACCTCCCAAAGGGCTGCCCAAACCCCTGGATGCAGGAATGGCTGGGTGCTGATGATGATCTGCCAAAGCCAGAGGATGCTTCCTGTGGCAGCACCAAAATAATGAGCAGCATTTTCTGAAATAAAGATGTCCAAAGGCTTTGCTAGGAAAGAGCCTGTGAACTAATTTAATTCAATTAATGTTGTCTTGCTCCTTCCCCTCTGCTACAAATTGGTGACATTTAATTCTTCTGTAGGCTGTGGGAAACACTCACTGTCAGTGGGCAGGACAGATGGGGAGTCAGAACTGGGAACAGCAGGAGGAGCAGAAGCCCTTTGTCCTTGTCAGGACTGGCCTGTTCCTGAGGGTATCCACTCATCCATGGGAAATGAACCTTGATCTTGCCACTGGTCCCAAGAAAACTCAAGCCTCTTGCAAGCTAGGAACAAGACACACATTTTAAATAGGAATGATGATGGAAATTAGCACCTCCACCTACCTTAGGGGGTGGCAGTCTCTGTCAGTGACAATTGCCAAGTCCTGTTTCCTACTGGGTGCAAGCAGGAGAGGTGTTCCAGTTCAAGTTTTATCACTTAGACAATTTCAGGTGTGGCAGAGGAAATGCTGCTCTCTTACCAACCCAGAATGTCTCCCAGAGTTAGCGGAGTTATTAAAAAAACAAAACAAAAAATGTAATCTTTGCTCTTGTAAGGAAGTCTCAGCTGGGTCACGACAAAAGAGACTCTGATGGGAATGCTATGGCCTTGTAAATTAGAACCTGTAAGAGTGGAAAGCACAGTGACTCACTGGCACTTGTCACCAGGGCCAGGAGCTGCTGCTTCCTTTGGGATGTGGGTGACAAAGAGCACAAATAAATCAACAAGGCTGCATCTTTCTGCCATATTTCCAAATACTTCCTGGTTTTCTTCACTTGTTAAGGAAGTGAAGCTGCAGCTCACCCCTGGGCAGGAGGCCACTGTGAGGCACCTCCTGTCTGCCCTTCTGACCCTCGGGGCATTTTGGTGGGCATCAGGTTAGTGGGGTGGGAAACGATGGCAGGAGCAGCCTGGTTTAGATCATTAACATGTCTTGAACAAAAGGGGAAAAAAAAAAAGAAGAGACTCTTCCATCATTTACAGCTCCTGAAATATCACTAATTAGTGTCTGAGGAATACAGACTGTGTGGGAAGTTAGACATCCACCAGGCTGTTCATCTGGGAGCCGTCTGAGGAACAGCTCCTGCACGCCGGACATCTGCAGGATTGAAAAAAAATAAAAGAGAAAGGAGAAGACACAGTTCATTAACCACCAACAACATTACCCAGGAAGCAACTGGGGGAGCTGATCACTGCCACTAACTCTCACTCTGTTTACCATCAATTAATATTTAGCCTCCCAAATTTGGAGCTCTTTTGTTGGCGTGCCTCGCGGAGCCGCCCGCGATCCGGGAGTTGGGGCTGGCTGTGGTTTGCATCAGAGAGCCCCAGGAGCCGTGGGCTCGCTGCTAAAGCCTTCAGGGGGCCACTCTATTAAAGAGATAATAGTGCAGATTTGAAAGCTTCAGCTGATTAATTAAATGCAAACACAAGATTGTACTCACAGGCTCTTTCAAAGGACTCCGAGTCCTTTCCTTAAGTCGGTTCAACCTTGACCTGAGTCAGCGCTCGTATAAAAGATTAAAGGTGACCCATAAAGAGAGAAACTGGATTTGCATTGTTTTAAACTTGGGTTTGTGTGTTGCTGGAGAGGAGATTTTTTTTCCCCACTGCACACACATGCCAGTTCCCTCCCTTAGGAATGTGTGGAAAATGGCATTTTGTGGTTCCCGTTGATGCAGGGGGCTTAGGCAGTGCATCAGATGGAAGTGAGAGAAACTCTCAGCCTGGGCACTGCAAGAGCTTGACACAAACTGTGGTTTTGGTGATCCAAATGGGCTCAACCATTAGGTGAGGTTTGCCATGATGTTGAGGATGGAACACCAGAAAAATGGGAATAGCCCTAAAACCAGCAGGGCTGGGCCTTTCTGCTTGGGAAACACATTTCCATCCTATTCATTTGTGTGGAGTTTAATCTTGGAAAATGCTTCATTAAAACTACTTGAGTCTCTTCTGGGACCAGTCAGAGCAGTGTAGTGCAGGAAATGTTAATATACTTGAGGCTTCTTCAGACAGGGTTTGATTTGTTTTGTTTTACTCTTTAATTCTGGTTGTGCTCCTTACATGAAAGGGCTGAGCTCCACATTTTGCATTTGCTGAACAACATGACAGCCTGTGAAGTATGTGACAATGTAGCTTGAGCAAAATGCAGTGGACATCCTAAATTACCACTTCAGTTATATTTCTGAAGCTTTTCGAACAACTGAGATTTGATCCTTCTAACTTGAGTTGAACCTTATGAATTGCAGATTACTATTATTTTTTGATCAGAACAGAAAAGGTTTTCATTTTCAGGCCTCATACATGTTATTTTAGCAGCTGTTTCCTAATCTCTAGCTGTTGTAACCCCTTGGACTGTTTAATTGGGTGTTGCCAGGGAGTGCATGGAATTATAGCATTACCAGTCACTGTACTATGTTACAAAGCTGAGTTCATCAGAGTGTCCAATTTTTTCCTCACTAAGTTTGTCCCTAAAGGCTTCTCTTGAAATTTAACACTTGTCCTTGAGAGTGTGCACAGAACAGAACCAGTAGAAAGGACCAGATGTAGTGCTATGGAGCTTCTTTGTTCTCCCCTTCATGATAAAGCACAAAAATCCTACATAGTTTAACAAAACTCTGGTATCTGGTCCTAATTGCTGTAAGTAAAGCACGTGTGATCTAAATGTTAATCAGACTTCTGCATTTAATGAGGGAAAAAGCAGCTATTATATGAGAAATGTTCAGGAGCAGGAGCTGTTCGTGTTCCAATCAGGTGATTGTGTATTTGAATAGTATTTCCATTTAAATAGCTTTATCGCCCCGCTGATTCCTAAGCACTGAGTCAAAACAAAAACTAACAGCTAAATTGATATTATTACTAAGGAGGAATGAGTAATAGGCAGTAATTCCATACCTGCTGGGAATCCTCAGTGTGCTCATGGGCTGTATAGGTGTAAGGGCCTGCACCAACTCTGGAGCTGTTGTATTTCCAGAGGAGCATCACGGGGATCTAATTCCATCCTACTGAGCCCGTGTTCCAATCCCTTTAAATTCTCCCTCTGTTTATTTTCCAGTTGATTCCCATGAAATGCTTGGCAGTGCAGTGGGCTCCCTTCCCTGCTCCCAGGGTTTGGAGAAGCCAAGCCTTTCAGGCAGGCAGGTTGGAATCCACAGAGGTCCTGCAGGACATCAGCTCATTTCCCCAAATCCCCTTCGCAGCCAGAGCCTTTCCTGGGACAGCAGCAGGGCTCCATTGCTGCGGCCACCCATATCTCCTAATGCTCCTGAAAGGATTATTTCATAATCTTATCCTGTGAATTCAACAGCTGTAAGCCCAGATAAATTGCATTCCTCTAGGGAAAGTCAGCTGGGACTCGTTTTAAGTGCATCCCAGTGGAATTGTGTCATCTGTGATGTTAAATGGCATTCGGCTGGCTGGGATTGAGGTGGATTCAATGGAAGTGCCACCTTAGGATCCTCTTTTTGTTTATACAAAATAGGTTTCAGCCTCAGCCTGTTTTTTATAAACAGAGAGAGGATCCTAAGGTGGCACTTCCATTGAATCCACCACAATCCCAGCCAGCCGAATGCCATTTAACATCACTGATGACACAATTCCACTGGGATGGGCTTAAAATACACAAGCCTGTGTGTATTTACAGGGGCAATGCCCTTCAAATAGTGGCCTTTGGGAGAGTGCCATGAGAAGCACATTTTATTTTAGATCTGGCTGCTCCTTTCCAGAACATGCAACTGCCAGGTGAGGTTGGGTACGGATCCAATTAGTCCTCAGGAATGTTCAGGACCTCTGGTTCTTCCAGTCCTCACTTGCTTTTAGCTGCTGAGGATTTCACAGGATCTCTCATCACAGCTGCTTAAGAATCTGCTCACATTTTGATGCCTCTACTTGTTAATTCTTTTTCTCTCCTGGCTCCCTCTGGGCCTGCTAAGCAGAGAACTCCTGTTTGTGTGATACTTCTCTCTTCTTGATGTTTCTGCTCCAATCACCCTCTGCTTTCACAGAACCATGTTCTTAAAAGTTCAGCCCCCCTGTGCATACTTACAAAGTAGTTGAACGCTCACACCATGTTTTAGGTAGTTAATTAATAGTGGCTAAAGAGTAGACATTTCTTCTTCAGGCTATTTCAGCTCTTCAGCATAAGGGTAACTTGCTTTTTAAAAAACTTTTCTTGTTCTCTGGTCAAAAATCATCGAACCTCCAAACAAAAAGCATCTGTAGAATCCCAGTTGCAGGTGATGCTCTAAGAGGAGTCCAGTCATCTAGGAGGATGAGTCCTTTGTATGGGGAAAAGGCCTCCAAAGACATTAAATCCTGATTCAGAGTTTTCAACCCCAGTTTCTCCCTTCCTTCCTAGTGTGTGTAGAGCTATAGTAATTGTATGGCAAATAACAAACTTCATATGAATGTTGGTTGCTTAAAAAAAACATTGTGTTTGAAAATGCGGTTGAAGGTGTCAAAGATGAAGAGAGCACAGCTTGGAATTAATTATAAATGCAGGTATTAGTTCAGTGAGAAATAAGTACACTGAGAGGCAAATATCTGTATTGTTGGGCTGTTTTTTTAACTGGATATTAGAATTTCACTTTGGGCTTGGCAGAGAGAAACATTTGGTTTAAATGTTACAACTTAACACCTGAAAATCAATTCTTATACACAACCTCTTTTAAAATGCTAAATGGAAAATATTTTCCTGACATCTATGAGAGACACACTTTCAGCAGTAAAGATTGGAAACATTCACTAGGAATTAAATCAATGGTGAAGTCTAGAGAACAGATCTGTTTGCAGGTTTGAGATCTGGGATGGATGCTTTGTTATTCTTCTGCTACTAATGATTGCATTAGGAAAGAAAGAAATCGATCTGGGGGCCATCCTGGGGAAGTGGAATAAAATGACAGAACGGTTGGCAAAAAACTTCACAGCACAAGAACCTGCAAGGATCCTTTGCACAAGAAGCAAAGAGCAAACAAAGTGTTTGCATGATGACACTGCACAATTCCCCAGCTGGGGGCTTTCTGCAGCCCTAGCTCAGCTCATCCTTGGGAGCACTTGAAGGTTCCCCTCCAGTGTCAGGCTTAGCAAAAACACTCCCAGACTGACTCAATAGTGCTGAATTGCATTTGGCTTTCTGTTGAAGTGACAATTTTTGCATAGTTTTAATGAGCAGCAGCCCTGGGCCAGAAAACTTCAGGCTGGGATGCTTCTTACTTGCTGCCCTAGTTTGTTTTCATGCCTCTCACCTGAGAGCACCGTCCTGGAGCGCATTAAACAGCAGGACTGGCATCCATCATGTGGAGTTTATCCTGTCATCTCTCCCCAGGAAGAGAAGTGTGAGCAATGGGGTGTTTTATTTTAATGGCATTGTTGTTTGCTTGGTGGTGCTGTCGTGGGAGTCCCTCCTGAGGCAGAGAGTTGTTTTTTTTTTGGTTTTTAATGCTTCACTTGCTGAGTCCTGAAGTTGAGGCGGGGAGAATTGAGGCTTGGATGCTGCATCTGGAGCGGGTGGGTGTGAATTTTCTCCTAAGCTTTGCAGTTGATTCCACAGCCTTCTGCTTGCCTTGGAGAGCATCTGCCTTCTGCTGGGGTGAGCTCTGGCTCGCGGCGCGGCGCTCCCAGGGGATGGCCCGCGGCACACACAGTCTGCAGTCACCCTGGAGAGCTCTCAGCAGGGCTTTGCCCAGGGACACACCAAGTCACAGATGGATTTTGGTAGGCAGCCACCAGCCCAGCACTTTGCCCTCCTCCCAGACTTCAGGGCAGTCTTTTCAGTACCCTGGGCCAAGCTCGTGGCTTGCTGTGATAGGCAGGGACAAAGCTGTCAAAAGATGACAAAGCCATTAGTATCTTTGGTCTGGTCATCATCTCACATTAGTATCCTACAAGAGCAGCTGGGGGAAAGCTTTTCCCACAGAAATGTGAGAGCCTGTAGCCACAAGTGACCAAGTTGCTGACATTTTGTGTCAGGAGCAGCCACTGACCACTGGGTGTGGGAATAGCTGATTTATTTCTCTGCCATGGTTCATTCTCCAGAGCTTGGTCTGGATTCAGCCACACCATTCTCCATACCTCTGTTTATCTATATAAAAATTGATTTTTATGTACACATATACCTCTGTTGATAGATCTTTCACTGTATACATCTTTCTGTGCTGTGGAGCCATGTCAGAAGGGAACAACATCCCAAAAAATATGAAGTGCTGTGGAGCTAAAAGAAAACTACTGGAGAGGTATCCAGGGGCAGAAACTGGAAAGGGCAGAGGACAGAAAGAAAGGAAAGGTGGAGGAGCATCTAAGCACATCCTCTTTGGCTCATAGAAAGGCTGCCAGTGGTGGAAAGCCTTGGGAATACATAATTTCAAAGTTTATACAGTTTATACTGCTCATCCAGAAAAATGAATGTATCTGGGTTTTATAGAATTAAGCAGTAAAGTTCATTGCTGCTCGATATGAAGTGGAGAGGAGGATTTCACCTGGGGAAAAAGGAAAAGAGCATGAAATGTGAATTATTCAGCAAAAATCCCTGTTAGTTAGCATGGTACTTGATCAAGAAATGACTAGACACTTTCCTCTTATTAGTAAAATCATTCCATAAAGGCAAAATAAAAATAACAAACACTGAGATGTGAAAACAAGAGAAATAAGTTTTAAAAAATGTTTTCTTGCTGTTTCTGGACTGCTTGAAGATGATGAACACAGTAATAACACTAAGATTACTGCTGGGCACAAAGTGAACTCTCACTCAGGCACAAAAGCTCCAGCCAACCCAAACGACTGGGTCAGTAGAAATTAAATCAGCAGCGAGCCCCAGATAATATCTGATGTGGGTTTGTGTCAGGATGGATGGTTTCTTTCTTGTTTCCTCGTTATGACTGATTGCAGTCACTGCAGAAATCAATAGTCTGGCCATGGCTGGGCACTGAAAGGGGGGAGGCAGAAGCACAGGAGCTTCCTTGGAGGCTTCCCAAATCCCAGCCCCAGCCTTCCCAGGTGCTCAGGACCTTCTGCAGGGACTGAACAGAGGAGCTGTGAAGCTCTCAGTGGTGCCTGCTCAGGCAGGCAGTTTATTTCTTTGTATATTCTCATGTCAGAATCCCAGAAGCTTCATCACAGCCCTGGAATTCCTGCCTGGACTTGGTTTGAAGTGTGTGCAAATCCAGCTGGGTGGAGGGAAGAGCTCCTTGGGGAATCTTCAGCCCAAAGCTTGCTGCAAAGTTCTTTCTGGTGCTGTAGTGAGCAGAGAAAGAACCAGGTATTACCTCTGCTGGGGAAAAAAGGCAATTAAAACCTTTAAACCTGTTCTTCTCCGAGCAGTAACTGAAATAAAAACATAACATTTTTGCTGTGTATTTTTAGTAAACTTTTAAAATACAAATTTGGATCTAAATATTTAAAAATATGGCAATAACTACATACTTGGTTTTATTTTATTATTTCATTGATCTCTACTTGGAGTTTGATCGGGTGTTTGTGAACAGCAGCAAAAAATGTAATATTCATTTAATATTTCTAAGTAAAACTCAGTCTAAATCAGGTGACTTATTGTATATTCCTTGATCACTAGCATATGATTTAATGGATTTTTAAATCAGGTTTTAGTTCAGAGTTTGTGGATCTGCTTATCCCTAAGTTTTATTGGCAGGGCTCACACATCCAGGGATCTTCCACATCTGTTGCCCAGGTTTGTCTCCCAAGACCTTGGAGAGTTTTGGGCCCGTGTTTCCAACTTCTCCACACTTCAATATTCAACAGCTTTTGGGGTGTGCTGGGTGTGCCTTACACTGAGGATCAGCAGAAGCTTAATTTGTTCTAAATGATTTTCCACTCTTTTTCCTATTGTTTATTATTTATTCTGCTATAATTTATTCACAAGATTAAGTGGGTAAACAACATCACAACTACTTCTAGCTGCACAGTCCAGTGAGCATAATGATGCCAGCTTTAAATGCTGAGCAGTGCTGATTAGAGCTATTACACAAATATTCATTTGTTTGCTTTACCTTTACCACTTTGCTCACATACTTCACAAATTAGGGTATTATCCTTTCTCTTCCCCCCCCCTTACTGTTTTTACCATCAAATGAAGGTAATTTACCATTTTTCCATTTGAATTGAAAAGTTAATTGAACTTAATGGCTCCAGAAAAATCAATGATTTCCTACTGTTATTGATATAATGAAGAACATGTACGAGATCACCCAGTAAAGACACAAACCACTTAAATGAAGAATTCAGCTCCACCTTGAACTGTTTAAATTCTCTGTGTGGACAGTTAAGGGAAGATCCTTGTGTGAGGGCAAGCAACTGGAACTTCAGCACATTGAAATTATCATAGAACCATTTAGTTTAGAAAAGTCCAAACATAACCCAGCACTGTCACATTCTCCACTAAACCATGTCCCCAAGTGCCACTTCCACGTTTTTGAACACTTCCAGGGATGGTGACTCCCCTGCTTCCCTGGGCAGCCTGTTCCAATGCCTGGCCACCTTTTCAGTGAATAATTTCCCCCTAATATCCAATATAAACCTCCCCTGGTGAGAGTTGAGGCAGTTTCCTCTCATCCTGTCACTTTTACCTGGGAGAAGAGACAAACCCCTACTGAGCTACAGCCTCCTGTCAGGGACTTGGGAGGAGTGAGGAAGTCTTTGATTGTGACACAAACTGTACAGGCAGGATTTTGTGGTGTTTAACATACTCTATTTTTCATGCCTGGTTTTATGAAGTAGCAAGAATCCCACACTGAAAGGTGTTTGGGGTCAGAAATCAGCTCATGAGAAGCTTCCTCAGCTGCACAGCTCATGGAAAGGGATAAATGGGAGCTGGTTTGAAAGGGAAAACCCTGAGGTTTCTTCCCAAATTTAAAAATGCAGATTTATTTGGAAATTGCCCTTAGCTCCTATCCTGGAAAAGGTTGAATGGTTCCTAGGATAGTATATAGGAAATTCCAAACAAAAGACTTCTAAACCTTTAAATCTGGATCAAAATCATTAAATCCCTAAATGACATAGGAGACATTAATGCCCTTAATTTAGAGATCAGTGCAGTAGAAAGGGAATGGCAAATATGAAATTAATGACATTTAAATTACTGTTTCATTAGAACCCAGCTTTGCCACAGTATTTTACTGAATTTAGGATACCCAGAGATCAATAGCAATTCCCTTTATTTAAGGCTCTGGTGATGTTTACTGTGTAATTTTTTTTTTTGAAAAGTGTTTCTATTTGTGAAAATGTTTTTGTGAAATATTAGTGGAATTAAATGCATTTTTAATTGCACTCCACAGTTGCATTAATTTGGCACTTGAAACCTCTGCATTAATTTGTGTGATGAATGGTTGTGGAGAACACAGGATAGACAGTTCCTGCAGGATCTGCAGGATGGAAAAGTGAGACTGACATCAGCTCAGCACTGTGTGCTAGGGGATGAAGAGGGGACAAAAGGAGCTGCTTTACCTCAAAAATTAAGGAAATAATAACTAAAAAATATAGGCTAAATTATAAAAGCTGGACATTTTTTAATTCTTCTTCCTGAAAGTTTTGGCTGGTGCCTTGGTGATGCTTCCTGAGCACCACGATGTCCATGTTACCTTCATTCCATGTGCCAAAACTTTTCTCCCTTGGGTTCTGGAGTCCCCCACCAGTGGGATGAGAGATGCTACATCCCAATCTAGACTGTTCTGGAAAATAATCTCCATGAAATAATCCAATTAACCCCCTCAGAGGCACCAAGGGAGGATGGCTGAGTGGAAACACTTTCATTTAGGAGGCCCTGGCTTTTGTTGCAAATTCTTGGCAGATTCCAAGCAGAATGAATAACTTTATGGAAGCTGCCAGTCCACAAAGCTGCATTTACAGGAGGAGGTGTTGAAATGAGTTGTTGAAAGGGGGCAATAATTTCCTGAAGGATCTGTGCATTCACCTTAGGATGTGGTAAAGAGCACAAAAAAAAACTGGGAGTGTTTTCTGAGGTACAACTGAGGTGCATCTTGTCAGGCTCTCCCCACAACATTTCAGGCTGACACTTATTGGCATGGAAAAAAAAAAAAGCAACAAAGGCTGGTTGGAACAAACCACTTCTTTTTAGCACTGTAAAAATTGTGGCTATTACCTTCCCAGCATCCTCTCAGCTAATGGCCTGAAACAGGACCAATATTTGATTTCTACTTGCTGTATTTACTTTATAAATAGATACTTCATGGGCTTCATTCTTTCCTGAGATTGAATTAGTGGGTTAAATAGACAGAAATATTTCTTACTGTGGTGTACTGATCTCTTAGCATCTTGCACTGACCTGATAACAGGCTAGCAGGAGAGTAAACTTAATTATTTTTTAAGCTAGAGACTGACAATGGAGAACACTGAATATTTCAGAAACCGAGATCTTCTTTTCTGTCATTAAAAAGCCAGGGTGGTCTGAAAGGAGTGTGAGTTCAAGGCACATATCAGTGTGATTATTGAAGGGTTTTCAGAGAGTTGCTTATCACCTCCCCAGCTTATTTACCTGATAAACCAGAGCCTTATGCTTCAAAAGCCCCAGCTGCTCAATCCCAGCGTGGGAGCCACCTCTCAGTGAGGATGAGCACACTGATGGTGCTGGCAAGCAGGACCTCACCAAGGCCTTTTGCTGCAATCTGCACTTCAAAACACCCCTGCAAATGCTCAGTTGTATTAAAAGCAGGAACTGCTTGATGTGCAGGGGGGTTTGCTTCCCTAGTTCTGCCCTTTGAACTTGATTTCTTTGTGAGTGAAGGTGATGGAGAAGGTGAAAGGTGAGGGTCTGTGGTTTTGGGAGTGTTGGAGAGGATGCACAACCCATCCCTGTGAGCTTCTGATCTCTGCCAGCCGCTGGGACACGAGATTAAGATCTAATTTCAGATGGCTTTTACCAACCCCAGTGTGAGCAGCAGTCACTTGCAAAAGCAATAAACAGCCTTTGCATTGGCATTTGCACCCAAAAGCTGCTGCTGTCCCTGGGGAGGTTCTGTCAGGGGTTCCTGCATCCCTGAGCATCCTTTGCCACCATCCCCTGGCTCTCCCTTGCCTGTCACCACAGGCTCCTGCTCCAATCTGCACATTAATCTTGATTCTAAACCATCCTGCAGACGCTGCATGCAAATGTACTGAGTGATTCAAATTGGTTTTCTCTGTTTGTAAATGTAGTGTTCTGTGACTGCTCAGGGGCACTTGGAACATATGCTCCTTGATATCTGTCATTTTTCAGAATTCCAAGCAAGGGAGGCTGTTTGCAGCCTCATGTGCCCCGTTGTGCTGCTGGTCCTGTGTGAGAGCAGCTTCACATCCCTGAGGGAAAGGGTTTCTTTTGGGATGGGGGAAAAACACCTCAGTTACAGCCAAGTCTTTTGTTCAGGAGGTTTGTGTGAAATTTGCATTGCTTATCTCCCCGGTTCTCTGTGTGCTGGTGATCCAGAGGGGTGAACCTGGATGCTGCTCTCGGCCTCAGGTTGGGGCCAAGAGCCCTGGAAAAGGGGCTGGGGAGCAGCAAGGCCAGTGGGGAGCCTTTTGCTGCCCCTTTCCTCACCAAACCCCACATTTCCCTGACCTCCACGTGCTCCTTACTGCTCATGGTGAGACTGCTCAGCCCCTCCTTGTGCAGTGATACTCAGAGGCCATTCAGTGGCTCAGCTCACTGCTCTGTCTGCAGGACAGGCAGAAATAGCTGAAACTCCTCCTGCTCTCACCTGGGTGTCCTGCCCACCTGCTCTCAGGTGAGGCATCCCTGGAGTACCTGCAGGGCTGATGCTGAGCCTGGTGCTGTTTTCACATCAGCCCTAATGGGCCCAGCTGCAAACTGGGAGAGACGAGGGCTGTGGGGTTTGCAGGCAGCAGCCTGGGTTGGTGCCCAGAAATCACTGTGGTGTGTCCAGAGGTGCTGCTGGGCTGGACCACTGCTCCCCAGGCTCCAGAGACACTGCCCAGGGCTCCAGGGGCTCCCAGCCCTCCTCCTCCAGTGCAGCACAGGGCTGCAGGCACACACCCCAGCACTAATTCCTTCCACTGAAAGGGAATAACCACTCCAGCAGTTGGCTGGGATAATTAAAATTCATGTTATCCTCCACCAAGCTCAGACAATTCTCTGTTGTCAGCACCTCCAGAGGTCCTGGTTTAGCTCCTTCTGGTTCATTTAATGATGTAACAGTGAGAGGGAGAGATATTCCTTTTATTGTTGATGTGTAAGGTTTAGAATTAAACGTCTCTGCTGGTTGCTGGGTACTTTCTGCTACTGCCAACCCCGTGAACTCTTTAAACATATGCTAATGAGCCTGACTTGCTCCCATTCCTTCTGTATAATCCATGAAGGAAGAAAAGTCAATCTTAGTCGTGCTTTCTAATGGCCTCTATACATTGTAGTTAGCACAAAACCACTGTGAAGTGATGGAGATCTAGAGCTAAATGAATGAATTAAGCAGAACCCCTCTGACCACACTCCATTAGAAGAGAAACTGTCTCTAGGGAGACAAAACAAGATTTCTCTTTATATATACATTGTAAGAGTCACCCACTGATCCTCCAGGCTTTTTGAAACATTCCTGGCACCCAAGTGATGTGGACAGAATATAATTTATCGATATTGCTACAACTTCCCACCCAAGATGTTGCTGGAATACTGATGTGCTGCAGCATGAGGAGGTTTTGAGGGAGTGTGTGTGTTATCCATAGCATTGCTTTCTCTCCTGCCCCTGACTCCTCAGCCCTGATGGGAATGTGAAAGGAATTCTGTGTGTGGTAACTGCCCGTTATTGCTTTTTATTTTTAACATTGCTTTTAAACACCTTTCTGCAGTTTTTCTGGCTTGGCTAGCAGCTGTTTGTGTGTGATTTGCTCAGGAAATAGAGAGGGGGAAAGTTATGCAGTTATCCTGTGGTGGATTAATGCAAAGGGATAGCAGGGTGAAAACCTGGTGCAGTGGCATTGGGCTGGTGGGGCTCAGCCATGGGACACCAAACTTCTGCTCTTTCAAGGAGAATATTTCCATCTGGAGCAGCAAGGAATAAACAGTCCCTGCACAGACTGTCCCCACTCCAGCACTGTGCAGCTGTTCCCAGCGAGGTTATGATTGATTACAGCAGCTTATGCAGTCAATGGGTAAAAATAAGAGACTAAGAGACCTCGTTTCCTGCTTCATGATCCTGCAGCTCCGTTCAAAACTGGGCTGCTGGGATCAGCTTCTCACCCAGTGAGATCAGTGCTTAGGCTTCTCTGCTGCCCTGACACAACCATCTGATCTCAGCTTTTAAAGCTAATTTATTTCTCATCATGAGTCTTTCTGTGGACAAACAGATACCAGATAAGAACCTGGAACTATTACTGGTGTGCATAAATTGTGTGTTATGGAATGGGGCTGTAGAAATCTTGGAGTTATTTGGATGATGCCTTCTTGGCATCCCTGCCTTGCATGAGCTTTCAAGGAAGGGTCTGCTCTCACCTGTGCTGTTTAGCAGGGATTGGTACCAGTGCCAAAACCTCTAATGGCTCTTTGGAGTGAAGAACTTCAAAGAGTAAAAGTACAGAGAGGGTAACAGCAGAGAATATTTTTGCTTTTCCCAAGAAATGCAGGTGAGTTCATTCTGTCACAATGATTTGGGCAGACACATTTCTTACTGTCACTCTTTCAAATTCCCAGGAGTGTTCTCAGAGGGTCCTCCCATTTCCCACAGGACATGATAGGGCATTCCAGCCCTTCTAATAAAAAAAACATAAAATGAATCTCTCAATCTATAGTGAGAATCATCCTAGACATTGTTTGCCTTCTGGATTCCTGAGGATGAGAAGCTTTCTGCAGAACCATGACCCCAGGAGGGAACTCTGCAGATCCCCACAGCCTGGACCTGCAGATGGTGACAGAAGAAGGATTTTTGTGGTACCTCCCTCTGGCTGCTCTCTCACTGTCATTCTGTGAGTGTGTTTGCTCTGTAAAGCCACAGGCTTTGCTTTAGCTCTGTAACAATGCCACATTTCTGGGTTTCTCTCTGACATTTGCTCTTCTTGCCCTGCTCTCCCCCATGGTGTTTTGGTTGGATGCAAGTTCTTAATGGGAAAGCAATTGCTGAGGGAAATGTGGTGCCTATCAGCTGTCTGATCACAGCTCCCCATAAATGGCATTAAACTGAGGCTGTGTCACTGTAAAGGCTCCACGAAGAAGATTTGCTTCATAAAATTCATCTTGCATATCATGCCTCTCTTTGTGTGCAGTGTTCAGAAGCTCACTGCTCTGTTCCCATAATCTACCCAATAATAACAGTTAGCACTTACATCTGCAAATCACTACTCAGGCTCTCACTCCTGACTGTAATGAAAGTTTGTTTTTGTGTGAAACAGTAACTTTCATGTCCATAAGATTGTTGCATTCTGTATTTCTGTCAGATTTGACGACAGTCACCTCCTGAAGCTTTAACAAAAGGCAGAAATTCCCCTGGTGCTTCTGGCAATTACACATTAGTCTTTGTGGAGGCAGAAGATTACTTGCTGATTCCTGTTTGCTGATTCCATTATGTATGTATGCTCTAGTACATAATGGATTGTTAATCCCTTAAAACAGCATGGCTAGGAATATTCCTTCAAAACTCTATTTTGGTTCAATTAAAAAAAAAAACCTCCAACAAACCAGCCATCAAAAATGATGAATTCCATAGAGTCTCTTATAACCACTGGGTTTTTGAAGATGATCTCTATCAGGGAACTTATCATTATGGGAGCTGGACTGTGTGTGATGTGGTGAACTGCTTCCTTTTGAAGATATTAATTTTCCTGCCACCGATTTGACGCAATGTGCTCCAGCCAGGCAAGAGTAATAGAGCTGATGAAGACAGCTTGGTGTGTTATTGTGCTCTGAAAGAATTCTGCTAGGGTCCAGTCCCTCTCTTTGCTGAGGTGAATTCCTGTTATCTCCTGTGTTTGCTATCACTCAGCTGCAAGGCTCATCCAGAGCCCCGTCCCTTGGAGAGCTGTGGTCGGGTTTTGCACCCTCTTTGGGGGATTTACACCTTCTTTGGGTACCTCAGCCTTGCAGAGGTACCTCCTCTCCCTGCAGAGCTCATGATCCAACAGGAAAGATGGAGACTGTGATGGAGAGTGTAATAACATCCATCTCTGCACGTGGGGAAAAGAGGTGCAAAGAGATGGAGCACAAGGTCACAGAGGAAGTCCTGTGACAGGAGCAGGAATTGAATTCCCTCCTCTGGGGTCTTCGTCCAGTGCTTTAATCACACAACATGCCTTCACCTTTGTGCTTTTCTGTTATTTAATCAGCTGAGGAGAAGAAAAATGCAAATTGATTTAATTAAAGGAGGGAGCAAATTTCTAATTTCAGGCTGGATCGTTCTATGGTTATGGAAATTTTGGGGAAAGGAGAGAGTAAGCATCTGTAATTTCTCTTTTCTTGACAGATGTATTTTCATTTACACAGCTGTGCAAAAATTATATTTATATATTTTGTGACATCTAATTTTAGCCTTGGAGCAGATCTGATGTTGGGTTAGCAAGAGGTGTCATTTTCTGGCTTGCAGAATAATCCTCCTTCTGGCAAAAAATCGGTCCTGTTTCTTCCCACAGACATGGTTTCTTCCTTTTAAGTGTCTCTCAGAATTATTTTATACTCAGTGAAGCAAATCCTCCAAAGGCTTCATTATTCTGATGGTAGCATCATCTGATTGAATATTTCAATCATGAAGTCCTTTGGAGAATTTTAGCAGTTTCCACTCGGGATGTCAGGGGCTTGGATTTGTGCGCGCTCCCGAGGTTTTGAGGAACTGGTGTAAGAAATTGAGATAATTTCAGATGCACAGAGTTCATTGGGGAGGTGGATGGCAATGTTTGGCTGTTAACTGGAATGCAGTAAGTCATCCCTTTCTTAAAAAAACACAAACACAGCTTCTCTGAACCCTGGTCAGCAAAGCATTTAAACTCGTGCTTAGGTTTAAGCGCGTGAGTGTTGTCCAAGTGTGCTCCTGCCATGCACTGCCAGTAAATCCAAAGGGCAGTAAAGTGTCACTTGTCAGATCCATCTGCTGGGACATCATGAGGAAAGCCCACAATTCCCAACTCCAGGGAAACTGTAATGTTTGCAGTGTGTGCTGCTGAGATTCTTCCTGTGAGCTCTGTCCTGTGATTCCCCTCCTCTCAGCTCGGTTTCCTTCCCCTCACATCCCCACATTGCTGACAGGCCTTGTTTCTTTTTCCTTGTTCATTGAAAAAAAAAATAAATTTCAATAACTCTGGGAAGAAACCTGTGTTTGTTTTGTTGAATTCCAACAGGGACAGCAGTTTCAGGGCTTTCTGTAGGGCTGTGACAGCCCTTTGTACCTCACTGCCTCCTTCCCCTCCCTTCTCATCCCCTGGATGAGATTCTGGCTCCCACCTTGGAAGGAGGAGCTCCTCAGGCTGATGTCCCCACCTCTGAATTGCTGAGGAATCCTCAGTGAGGGTGTTCTGCTTCTTTCAGCCTCACGTGAGGCTTTATGAACTTTAATGAACAGTATGTAATAAATTTGCCGAAGAAATTGGGTTAGCCTGTGATTAACATTCAGAGTGATGCAGATGAGTGTACCAATGATGGGAACATGTGCTCACATCACGATGAAATGCAGATGAGAGGCCCTGGAGCAAGCCCAAGGATGTGGGCCAGCACAGTTTCATCTCTGTCAGCTTCAATCTGATCTCGAGTGCCACTGCCACCGGCCTGCAGGAGGAACCTCAAACCAGACCTCGACACAACTTCAGTTTTCTGTTGGGGCTATGAAAACATTGCTTTACAACACAGCTCCATATGTAGAAATCCCAGTCGCTGTCTCTAAAAAACAATATTTCTAGCAGTGGGGAAGAGAGGGGGAGATGGCTGGGAGGTGCCTCTTGGTTTGGTTTGGCTTTTATAAACTTTTTACTCTGCTTTGCTGAGCAGCTGTTTCAGTCAATTGAAACCCAGCTGAGCCCATCGTCCTATGACGGCGACGTTGTGGGGAGCCCAGAGAAAAATCCCCCCCGACCTCCCTTTTAAATGAAGTGCAAAGTAATGCTGGGAAGGGAAGGAATAAATCAATTTTAAGTGGTAATCTATGAAGTTGGACAGAAAATGATGAGAAATGAAGCAACTGGTCATAGGAAATTGACCTTGAAAATGGTGTTTATCTGGCGGCCGCAGTGGCAGAGCCCCGCTGCTGCTGTGGGCCTGAGAGGGAATTTAAATCAGAGTTCCTTTGCTTTGAATCTCTCTGTTGGGTTTTGGGGGAGTTTCTTTCAGGACTTTGCTTTCTGACAGTTGTGCCAGTGGTGCAGCTCAGCAGCATCTGCCAGGCAGGATTTGTTCCTTTGTGGCAGCCTGGTATTTTGCTCTGTTGCTCGAAAGGCTGCACCAGTTTGGGAGTGGTGGTTGTAGGAGAAGGGTCAGGAGAATCGCTGTGGTTGTGTAACAGGTACATATGTTAGGGACAGGGATGGTATTTTTACCTGGCTTTTAATTTCCATACAAATAAACTCATTAAAGCGAGCAAAAGGACAAATGAGTAATACATGTCACCTCTGCTATTTTAAACTGCAACACCTACTTACAGCAGAAGGATGGCTGTGGCACTATTATACACATCTTATTTACAGTGAGGGGACAGCAGCATGTGGGAGGTGGAATATATTGAGTTTTCACTGAGACTCTAGCAGAAAACAATTGACAGAGTATCTCTGCGATCTTTGTCTTGTAGGGCAGGTGGTCAGGGGGCTGTCAGATTAAATAAATGCTTTTTGGACAATGTTTTTCTGCCTTTTTTGTGTACATCAGCTGTGTCCATAAGTGATCTTACATAACTCATTGAGGTGGGTCACTTGCTGCCCTCAGCACCTGCGTGCTGGCTGTCTCAGGAATTCCCCACTACAACATGAAGGTACAAGTAGCCAAGTGCTAGACCCTGGAGAATTTATGGCCTTGGTGGCCAGAGAAATAACCTGATATTGACCTATAAACTTCACTGAAAGGCCAGAAATCCTTGTGTCAGTTCTGGTGAGAACCACACAGGTGAGCTCCCTGGTTTGCTCAGCTTGGTCATCACTGACCTCCTCTGCCAGATCCCTCTCAGCAGAAGTCAGAGAGCAAACACAGGCAGGAGATTTGTGGGGTAAGAGAAACCAGGACAAAACCCTCAAAAAGAGGAGAGGAGAGGAGAGGAGAGGAGAGGAGAGGAGAGGAGAGGAGAGGAGAGGAGAGGAGAGGAGAGGAGAGGAGAGGAGAGGAGAGGAGAGGAGAGGAGAGGAGAGGAGAGGAGAGGAGAGGAGAGGAGAGGAGAGGAGAGGAGAGGAGAGGAGAGGAGAGGAGAGGAGAGGAGAGGAGAGGAGAGGAGAGGAGAGGAGAGGAGAGGAGAGGAGAGGAGAGGAGAGGAGAGGAGAGGAGAGGAGAGGAGAGGAGAGGAGAGGAGAGGGCTGATCAAGAACCAGCTCTGTTGGGTTGGTGGTGTTATCCTAGTGCTTGTGCTCTGATGGGAAGCTGATAAATAATAAATCTGAACAATGTTTTCAGACTGTGTGAAAATTAAGGATTTCGAGGCAAGCCTTCTCCAGATATTTAAAATTCAGCAAGCTTTTTTTGTCCTGGGTCTTGAGATGTTAATAACTTTGACTAATTGTCAACACCACCAATTACTATGACTGATACCTTATCATTTCCCACAATGAGCAATGCTAATTAAAATTGATTGTGCTGCTGTTCTGGCACAGCAGCAAGTTTCCTTTTCATTTTTTGTTTAAACATGAGCTTATTGTGCCTATTTGGTGAATTAAATAAGGAAAGCTCATTATTCTGATGTTTATTTTTGAGCAGGGGTTTTAAGCCACATTGGAAGCCTGTTACAAGTGTCAAAGAAATAGAGTTTGAATAAATTGTATTTTTTGGAGTACCAAAACATGCACCTAATAATAATACTTAGCACTTTTATACCACAGCGCTTTTTACATGATCACATTTCTGCACAAAAGTAACCACTTCTATTATCTCTGCAAGGTGGGCAAACACTGTTATTGCTTTTTCACAGACACTGCAGCAGATATGCCAGAGCTTTGATTCCCTAATAGCAGAGCACTTCAAGCTATTCACTTCAATTAGGTTACAGATCCCTGTCTTACAGCACTCTGAGCTGCCTAAGTTACAATTTGCAAGACTGGTGTTGCTTGAATTTTATCCAAACTTGGCCTTTTATTTCTTGCTTTTTTTTTTTTTTTTAAGCATGGTTATTTATTTGTCCCAAAGGCAGGATCAGGAATCCTTAGCTGCTTGTCTGCCCAGTGCTGTAAATGCTGATTCTGCCCACGCAGAGCCATGCAGGAGGGATGGGGCTGTGCAGCTTTGGGTCCTTCTGGTTTGAGCCTTTGCTTCATCAGCTGAATCTCCTCATGTCAAGAAGGGCTGTTCTTTACTGGGCAGAAGCTGCTTGCAGGGAGGAGAGAGGGCTGAACAGCAGCATGGAGCTCTGAAACTCCCATTATCTATTTCCTGTTGTACTCTGAATCTAGCTGTGGCTTTACACGAAGTTTTCCACGGGGAATATTTATGGGATATGTTATCATTGGAAGAAAACCTGGATTTTTTGACTATTCTGCTGGTATCTTCTCCTTAAGTGGTCAATTGCAGTTAATAGCACAAGTCTGTGACCTTAACCCGCTGGAGATTGATTTAATCTGAACAATTTATTCTTTCCATGATCAATATGAAATGAGTTTATATGTAATGGATATAAATGCATGGAATTGTCTGAGATATTCCTTACTTCCTCCCACTTAGTCCATAAAATGAGTCGACAACTTCATGGTAGTTATTTTAAAAAGTCTTTTAAAGAATTCTGCATGTTGTACTTTTCATAAACAAGATCTCCCTTAGGCTTTGTCAGAAAGGGAACCCATGTTTGCCTGCTTGGTGCCTTGTATGAGCAGCTACAGAGTGTGTCAATCAAAATATATTTCACATTTATTGGGAAAAAAATGAAAAACCTGGCACTTGAAAGCAAGATTAAAATATTTATATTACAGAAACATCACCAGCAAAAAAATCATATCTGAAAAGTAAATATTTCACTCCTGAATATTACTTTTTAGTTATTTACAGCTACATGACTTTTCCTTGAGCATTGATTTCTTCTGATCCTGATAGGAGTTGGGAGCAACCCTGGAAATCTGTGGAGCTGCTTATGCCATGAGTGACCCCAGAGCTCCTTGCTGGGAACAAGGGGACCTGGACAGCAGAGCCTTGTCCCTCACAGTGACCAGGTTAATATTTTTGTGTGGGGACAATGCTGGAGAAGTGAAAAGCATCCCCCAGTGGGGCTGTGGGAGCGTGGGGTTTGTTTGGTGAAATACCTCAGCACCAAGAGTGCCTCCCTGGAGCACAGCAGAGCTCATTCTCCTCTCCTCTCTGCTGATGTCTCTCCACGGACCAGGCTGGAGCTGCTCGTGGTTCCTGCTGTACAAAATCAGAGAGGAATCATGGCTGGATGGCTCCCTTGGTGTAACCAGCTGTATGTGCAGGCAGAAGTTTTTTTTTTTGCTTTCTTCTCTAGTTTCAAATGTCCCCTGGAGTTTCATTGTGAAAAGTCAGTTATGAAAATTGAGAGTGTGAGGGGGGGGAATGTGTCATTTGGGTTGTGATTTGCTGTTAATTAAAGTTTAGTGTGACACATCCTTTATGTCTGGGGATTCCTGAGTCTCATCTCAGTGGCCTGGGTAGAACAGAGGAGCATCTCCATCGAGATCAATGCTCATTATTATTTTCCTCATTATCATCATGATCCTCATCAGTATTTGTTCTACAACACTGGCTGTGGAACAGAAGCACAGGCAGAGATGACCTTCGCTCCTGTTCCAAACCTTTCATTTTTAACAGCTGAGAGACTCAGGGGCTGGGGACAGGAAAGTGACAGTGAACTGCCAGGGAATCAGATCCAGCTACTCAGAAGTCAAAATCAGCCACCTCAAGCACAGCAAGCATTTGATGGTCTGACCACCTTGTTTTATTGGCTGACCTCTTGTAAAATCTGCAAAAAAGATCACAGGAAAAGATGTACTCCTTCAAGTTAAGGACTTGGACATTTCTGCCTAAAATGCTGAAAATCAGCTCTTTTGGAAGGTCTGGGACAGAAAAGACTCTTGCCAACCTGACAGCTCATTGCTTCTGGTTTGAGATGGAGGAGGAGGTGTGTGATTTCTGTGAGTCACCTTCTGACAAGCAGCTGATAATCCCCCAACCATCCCCTCAGTGCTGGTGATTTTTCCTTTTTGCTGATGCAAAGTCATCTGGGGGTCAGGAAGTGGATGGCATTGTTAAGGCTCTCACATGGAAATGGTGGGAAACAATCAGACTGGGCTTGAGGAAAATTATTTTGATTTATTTCCACTTAAAAACAGAGTAGGATGGTGAGAAACAAAGACAAAAACCACTGATCAGGAACAGCCTCTGCTGACCAGAATGATGGGAAGGCTGTGTTTGGTGCATGACAAATAGCAGGGTGTTGCATATTTTTCATTATTAGCTCTGAATCCATACAATTAGTGGTAGAAAATAAAATAATATTTATTTATCTGTGAAGTCTAATGATAAAATAATAGCCAAGGGAAGCATTGATCCCTTCCTTGACCACTCTCTCCAGTGGAAGGTGTCCCTGCCTGTGGCAGGGCAGGGCTGGAATGGAATTTTTGAGATTCCTTCCAACTTAAACCATTCTGTGATTCTATGATAAAATAGGAATTTTCATTTTTCCACCAGTTTGAACGTACCAGAGTTGGCAGTATATCTTGTATGAACACCAACTCCACCATCCTGTTCCCTTCCCTTCCTTCCACCAAAACTCACCCCTTTCTTCCCTTCCCGTGGGTGATGAGGAATGTGTGTGCTCAATGGACAGAAAGGACAAGGTGCCTTCTAGTGACACCAGGAAGAAAACGATCCGGGGAGTTACAGACCACTAAGCCTTTCATTTGTACCTCGTAAACTGGTTCAAATGATAAGAAAAAAAAAAGAAAACATTTGGGAGACGCTGATAAGATCAGGCTTATCCAGTAGAAAGGTAGTGTAGGATGTGGCTGGAAGTGATAGGGAAAGCCCAGGCTTGATGACCCAGCAGGTCACTTACAGTCTTTCTCTCTTAATCTCTTGGAAGTCTTTGAACTGCTCAGTACCAAAGGAAGAGAGAGGAACTGGCTTATCTCATTTATTTGCGATTCTGAAAGGTCTTTGCAAGGCCCCTTGTAGAAAACAGTCAGGAAGACAAGGTGGGTGGGTGAAAGGGAAAAGTAAAGTCAGGAATCAAAACCTGAAGTGAAGATTAGAATAACTGGGGAATTTTCACCATGGCAGAGGGTTAAACCAGGGGTTCCTTCTGTGTTCCCAAGTCCTGTAGGTCTTTGGTTTGGGATGGAAAAGAGAGGGAAGGATAGCCAGGTCTGGGGCAGCCAAAAACCTCTGAGGTCAGTCAGGTGCAGAGAAGGCAGTGAGGGAGGACAGAACAAGCTAGGCAGTAAATACATGACATAACCTCCAAAAAATGTGCTGTGTTAATGACTGGCTTTTGCTCACTCTGTGGTTTCAATTTGAGTTTGATGTGGTCAAACCAGAAGCCAAAGTCCTTGGTTCTACCCATGTCAGAGGAGATCTTGGTGGGGCTGCTAATGGGGAGGAGTTGCTTTTTCCCTGGTCACCTCCCCTGCAGGGTCTGCAGTGCAGGACCAGCTGTATTTTTTCAGGAGCACAGAAGGGTTAGACAAACATGAATACAATGTTATCTAAAAGACCAGCAATGGTGCTCAGCATCAGAGCAGTCTCATTATTGAAGGAGCCCAAATTAAGAGGCTTCATGTGTCATTACTGGGATTTAAGTTAATTTTTTTTTCTTCCTTTTAAACTCTGTGTTTGTTTCTTTTCAACAGCCGTGACTGTCTCTCTGTCCTAAAGAGAGATTTTGAGTAAGGGTTAAACAAACATAATTTATTTGCATTCCCTGCTGCTCTGCCACAGCTGATTGTGTTCCCTGCACCATTGATTTAGAAGACAGCCCCACCTCTTAATTGATGGAGCCTCCTGCCTCCCTCCCATTCCTTCCCACCCCTCTGCCTTTCCCCACCATTTTTAAGGGAGAAGAACCACTGGATGTCCCTTTGAATTCCAGGGGCTGAAGTCCTGGATGCTGCTAATGAGCAGTGAGAGCCTTTTAAGGAACTGAAACGTTGCATTGTTATGATTTGGGAAACAAAAGCTGAATTAGAGCTGTAACACTTAACTATGGCATCCCACTTTATTTTCCTCTAATGCAGGCTAAGCTGCCTTACAGCAATCTTTTAAATGTAATGATTGAGACTATTATAGGAAATACTATACAAAGCAACATTTTTTTTGCAGCCTAAATAATAAGTAGGGCAAGGTTTTAAATGAGGCTAGAGTAATGAATGCTGTACAATAATTTTGATGATAAATTTCCCCGGAGGATAAAGTGGAAGAACAGAAGCAGGCTGTATTTAATCATGCAAAGTTAAAGGAATGCAGACCAACAAATATTTATAGAAATGTACGGATTTTCTAACCTTTTCTGAGATGTTCTTGCCCCTTTTCACCTGGGAGACTTTGCAGAAGTTCAGGTCTTTCAGCGCGTAATAATTAGGAGGAGGAATTGATCACATAGGGTCAAGTGTTTCTTTGATGTAGAGCACAGAAATTCCTGCTTCCTCACAGGTTGGAGGACTCAAACAACGAGACATTTGTTTTTCACAGCTCTCCCATTCATCAGTGTGTCTGAAAAGCTTGCTTTGAGCAGATACACAGCATGGGATGACACATTCTGCAGCTGCTCTTCACCTAGAGCTGACCCAAGGAGCTGCGTCCCCACCAGAGCAGGGATCCCCTTCCCAGGGCTGCAGAGGTGCCTTTGTGCAAGCACAGTGAGGAGAGTGTGAGCTGCATTGCAGAGGTGACACCTGGGCTTCAGTGTGCCCAGCAAGCTCAAAAATCCCTGCCCCATCCACAAAGGCCATCCATCCTCCTCAAGGGTGCTGCTCCTCAGCTCTGGCTTCTTCTGTTGGTCTTGAGGACAAAAGATTGGCTTCAAAAGCAAAGGGACACTAAAAAAGTCACTGCTGACACCTGGCTTGGCGCGTTCCTGGTTGTTCTGAATGGATGCACTTGTGGAAGGGTCAGAAAATCACTCCATAAAGTTAGATAATCACTCCATACGAGTGGCTGTGTGAAAAATGCATATTTTATGATTGGCTTTTTGTAAATATTAAAATGAATCTTATATGTGTTGTGTTAGAAAGTAATGCTGTATTAATTCTCTTAAGTAGTGTCTTAAATATAGTTTTGGGTTATAACAAAATGTTAAAATTGAAACTATGCTATGTGAGATACTTTTTTTTAAAGAGAGGACTTGCAGCGAGCTAGCAGCCACAGGACACGTAAATCTTTCAGAGAAAAAGAATTTATTGCCCTCTTATCAGAAGAAAGGAACTTCTTCCCGCCTCGAAGGCGCTGTTAGGATTAGGAGGAAGAAGTTAAGGATGACCAGACCAAATCCTTTATTTGAATGGAATTTATGCATCATGTATGAGGTGTATGAATGTGCAACAGGCTGTTGTTTTTAGGGTTAATCCTCTGTTAACTGTGGGTCCTTTTTCAGGCTTGTGCTGCCCAGAAAAGGTACCTGGGCATCCGTTAACTCTTTGTTTTTGTTGTCTCATATTGTCCTAATTCAAGTTGTCCAAATTATTATTACTCTAACTGTATTGCTATTTCTATAACCATTTTATTACTATTAAACCTTTAAAATTTTAAAAAGAAGTGATTGGCATTTTTCACAGCTGCTTTGTATTTTTTTTTTTAAATAACTGTTAAAATAGGGTGTTTCAGTGGAACTTCAGCTCAACCTCCAACAGCATCCACTCAGCAGAGGCAAAAACCAGCGGGTTTCTGTTCTGCTGATCAATACTTACAGCATATATTGATTTCCAATTTAGGTGTTAACTTTTTAGCTCTTAGAAGTGCTCTTGATATCAATTTTCACCTTGCCTGGTGTTCATTACATGCTGAACGCTGTGGCAGTGAGTGAGCCCGGATCCCATCTGGAGGGACGATTAATTCCAGCCACTCCAGGACTGCAGCCTGCGAAGATTTACTCGCCTTGCGCGAGCATCGCGGCAGCACCAAAATTCTGTGTTTAAGGCAGTGACCTGAGAAATGTTTTCACTCCAGCCTGGCACTCTCTCCTCCACTTTCTCAGCCTGTGTAGTCATCTCTGAAATCATAGAATAAGCTAATAAATAGTGCTGTTTATTATGTCCGTGTTGTTTCGGCGTAATAATTCACAGGCAAAGAGCCCTGGGTGGCTGGGTTTTGTTGAAGCAATAAGACACACATGATGAGCAGCGTGTCCCTGGGTGATTGTGCCTCCAGTAGTGTTAGGAGGCACAAGGTCAAAAGGCTCAGTGACTTTAACTACCTGAGAAGTGCCGCGTAATCCCCTGCAAATGGGCTGTCTGCAATGTCTTATTGCTGTATCAGAGAGGGAATTATTTCTTTTTAAAGGCAGCCACATGAATTCCCTCTAAAATTGGCACAGGGCTGACATCACTGGCTGCCAATCAGAAATCCGCTTTGTCTTGGGTTTTAACACCTTCATTTCAAGTTGGGGTCATCTGAACAAACGGATTTTGTTAAAATGATGTTTTATCCTCTTTGTGCTCCGAGTCCCATCTGCCTGTTTCGCGCTCCGTGTGTGCCTGCGTTGCCAATTGCTCTGCAGTGGCTTTCGTGTCATCATCAGGCACAAAACAGGGACTGTGAAGTCCTTGCAGGGTTGGTGACATGGGAGCCATGGCCCAGCTTGTGGTGCCCAGGACATTATTTAGGCTCAGAAGCTCCAGGGAGCGAGGGGAGAGCAGACAGCCAGGGGAGCACCCAGGGAGGCAGGCTGGGATCTCAAAATAATTGTGCCGCCATCAAATCCTTTCAGCCCGTGCTGTCTTTTCCTTTTTATTTGCATGCATAACCCCAAAATAACAATAAAATCATCCCAATTAACAGTTACTGTTGGTAAAATAAGCTCACCTAGGTCAGAGCTTTAGCAGCCTGAGCAGATGAAGAGCAGGCTGCTTATCCCAGTGATATTGAGGGGACCGCAGGCAGCTGCTGCCCTTTTTGGAAGGGGGGATGAGGGATCTCAGATGGGAAGATTTCCCCCTTATTTCTCCCCACTTTAAATCCCAGCAGAAGCAAAGATAAAGGCACAGCCCACAGGAATTTCCCTGCAGCCCTTGAGCTGGTTTCACTGTCTTCCAGCTGCTCCTTCAGCAGGGGAGAGGAAATCCTGTGGTCCACCCCAGAGAATGCTTTTCCTTTGGGAAAATGGGAATAGATGCCAGAGGTCACGACTTCTGCCTCAGTCTGTCAGTGGGTGGGACAAGGGCATCTCTGGGGGAAATCTGTGAAATCCACAGCCAAGGAAATGCTGTGGAAGTTGCTGTTCAGCTGCACTGGAATTTAGGGACAAAGCAAGAGGAATCCTCACCCTGTTAGAGGGCAAAAATTTGACAAATAGTTTTAAAGGCTTAAAATAAATCTATCTTCATAACCTGACTGCTGTGCTTTTTTCCTTAGCTGTGTTATAGAGGTAATGATACTTCTACAGTGAACTCAATTAACCTTCTGCAGCCTCCCGTGTGACAGGGAATCCTAAATCTTCTGTTTTATGAGTGCATGTGCAAAATTTGAAGCTACTCTGAACTTAGCATTAATAAATGCCCTTTTCTAATTGGTCCCCATTTGTTTGTTTTCTTTTCCAGTGAGAAAGACATGGTGGCTGTGAATGGAATGTAATGTTCATGGTTGGAAAGAGATTTCCACACAGGAGAGAGGTATTATCATTATTATTGTTATTATTCTTTTTAAGAATCTGCCTTTGGAATTTCCATTGTTCAGTGATGTTTTAAGACGATCTTCAGGACTTTATCTTTGGTTCTCTGCATTGTTTTGCATAAATGGACATCCACTGCCAATAAGAATGATTTGATTCTCCTCTGTCTGATGCACAGTGCATTTTAAATGTCCTTTAGAAGTGCTGTGGAAAAAAGGATGGGGTGAAAACCCCGTGTATTTAGGGTGAAAACCCCGTGTATTTAGGGTGAAAAAACTGTGTATTTAGGCTTCCACAGCCAAGTTTCCCTACAAAACTCCCTTCTGCTCTATGATACACCCTGGTAGGTGCACCCTGCATCAGGACACTCAGTAGTGTTTGCTCCTGCCTGGCTCCTGAGATCTTTGCATGAACAAATTCTGTGCAGAGCAAAATGCTTCATCTGGGAGGGAGGATGTCAGCAATAAATGAGAAAACAAGAGAAATGGATGATGGCCCATAATGCAAACCCTATAATATAATCATTGTTGTTTGATAAAAGAGACACTTGGAGCAACTCTCCGTGCCCTGCTAGGTATGTCTGGATTTATTATTCAAAAAGACACAATCAAATCTCTTCATTCCGTTGACAAATGGGAGCTATTCAATTCCGTATCTGCCTCTTATTTATAGCATATAGAGGGGTGATTTATATGCTGGCTGCAGATCTTCCAAAACAGTTTTAATTAGCAGCATTGGCTATTAGAATGAGAGTCCTGTAACTTCCCTGTCATACACATCCCCTTAAAATTGAACAGAAATCTTCCTCTTTGCCGGGCAACTCTTCTCTTATTTTTTGGTGATGCCAGAAAGAAAATGGAAGGGTGCTTTAGGAGCTCAGAGATTGAATTGCTGCTGAGGGGCAGGCAGGGGAGGACAAGGAAGAAATTTTCATTTATTGGTGAGCCTTGGGAGGACAGGGCAGTCCTCGGGGCGTTGGCATCATCAGTGACTTGGGGTTTGAGGACCCCAAACACACCAAGGCCAGCTCAGGCTGGGAGCACTGCCATCCTGGGATTCTGCTCTGCCTTCCTGTGCTTGGAGGAGGATGAATCTGAGCTCTCACCTCCTCATGTCCCGTGGCTGGAGCGCTGGTCCCTCCTCCCGGCGCGACCTGTGGCACACACAGCCATGCTTTTGCTGGGAGCGCTGTCTGAAGATGTAAGCAAGAATTCCAGCATTCCCCCAGCTGTTCCCTGCTCCACAGAGCTGCTCTGGCTCGTGGGCTAATTGGTACCCCTGGGGTTGAGAGCAGAGGCAGGCACGGCGTGGGGGGCAGCCTGGCAA
The DNA here is from genome assembly GCF_963513975.1 of Fringilla coelebs. Lineage (NCBI taxonomy): Eukaryota > Metazoa > Chordata > Aves > Passeriformes > Fringillidae > Fringilla > Fringilla coelebs. Next base: position 3,954,296 of record NC_140067.1, read on the forward strand.
AGGCACCGGTTTCAGTCTCTATTATTTTCACGCATCTGATAGGAATGTGATCCCTTTGAGACCTCAGCCTATCTGTCAAACCTGAGATCAGCCAACAGGTTCAAAAGTTATTTGGGGAAGCAATGAGTGACAGAACAATTGCACAGCTCTTGTTTTTTTCCTGAGAAACCAGGCTAGAAAAGCGCATGAAACATAAAGAGTATTTTTTGTGCTTTATGCGGTGTGTGTAGCATGCAGAATGCTCTGTTGTTATGCTTCCACTGATCTTTTTTTGACATAAGCAATGCAGTCATTCTGTCTTTGCATCAAATAAGTCTTTGTACTGCTTGTCACCAGCTCACAGTGTCTCTGTCTGTGTGTAAACTCGGTGTTTGCTACATCCCCCTGTCACAACTGTGCTGCTGCCTGCAGCTGGGTGGTTCTGCTCCATGCTCTGTTGGTGATATCTACACTGGAGAGTAAGGAAAAGCTAGGAAATCTGAAGTTTGAGGTTGAAAATAACATGAAAAGAGAGGACATGAGCCCTGCACCTGGTCATAGAGGTTTGGTGTCTTTGCCTCCTCCCTTGGAGGAGGTCAAGGAAAGAAGGCGCAACTGAGAGAGAAGAAGATTGGATGAAGTTCATCACTGCTCTGCCAACACTGTATGTTTGTGGTTCTTGGGAGACTGATGGGCAAATGAGGAATTAGGAAATGAGGACATAGAAAAAGATCCTGCTACAAGCAAGCCTGAAATTAATGTGGTCAGAAAGAAGGAATGGAAATGATTCTTGCAGTTTGCACTGGGCAGATGATGGGCTCTGCAGCAAGGCATCCACAGGTAATTTACAAATCTGGGAAAAAAACTCACAGTTCTTGGGCTGCATACAAGTCAGATTGTTTTTTAAATCTAGAAAAATTGTGTGTAGGTATTTTATTTCATTTTCTGGGCATTATATAGTTTCTGGGCATATTGATAAAGCACACTGGTTAAGGAAGCTTTCAGATTATTAACATCTCCAGCCTTGTCTTTGAGCCAAGTGAGCAGTATTTGGTGAGCTGTCTTTGGGCATTACACTAAGTGCTTTTCTACTGCATTTCTAATAGAGTGTAGGGCTGAATTTGATGGTGTTACCTATTAGTGATTAGAGTGTGAAGGGCTTTCAGCGTGTCTGTATGGCAGAGTTTGCTTTGATTGATAAATTGGGCATTATGCATTTCATAATTTTTTAATTCTGCCTTGAAGTAATGAGATTCCCTCTTCAAATTCCTCTTTTCACTAACATTTTGAAAACATTTTGGCGGTATGAATGGGGAAGGAAAAGAAAGAGGAGAGAACAGTTTTAGTCATAAACACTTAAACTGTGCATTACTCAGTGGCACAGGCTGAACTCTGCGAGAAAGGTGCTTCTAAATTACCCAAATATTAACACTGTAATTACTGAGCATGGATAACAGTTATGAATTTTTTATGGGTCAGTCAGGGTAGCAAAGTCATGGCTGCATTACAGGGAAAGGTACGATGGGAACGTGCAGGAAGATGATTGAGGATTCCCTCTTCACATTTTCATAGGGTCTTTCATAGGGAAAGTGCAGCCTCAAACACTCAGGGAACATCCCACTACCCAGTGACTCCAGCACTGCTCACTGTTAGGATGTATATTTATTTCTCTGAATCTGGAGCTCTTGCCCTATTCCTCTCCAGCTGCTCCTCTATCACTTCTCCAGTTTGTACCTACCCAGCTTCTTGCCTTTTCTTCTGCCACATCTATTTTCTCCAGACAAACCCACTTCTGTTTTACTTCTTTTTTTTTTTTAGAGAAGGGCTCTAATATATTTGAAGTGTCTGCCATTAACTTTTGAGATTCAGTGACCTTTGTTAATCAGGAAGGAGGTTTTTTTGAACTCTACAGGAAGAATTAATCATATGTAAACTGTTTGCTTTAAAAAGTCTCTTACCAAATGTGGGATTTCCCAGGTAGCTTTCAAAAGGTCAGAGGCTGGAGGCAGCAGCTGGAGAGCACTGCAGGAGGACAAAGCCTCTCAGAGCAGGTTCAGAATTAGGGAGAGACCTGTGGAAACACATGGCACTGGGGAGAACCCATTGTGCTTGAGAGGCTGGACTCAGGCCAGAAATTTGGAGTTCCTAAGGAAGCAATACAGAGTGGCACTGTGCTGTTGCACCATGCTGACATTTGCCTGCAATACTCTCCTGTTTCAAAAGCAAGTTTTTGTGCTTTCAACAAAATGTCCCTTGGCCCTACAAGACTGGAAACAACTTTTGGGTGAAAGAAACCATGAGAATTTTGGAAAATTTCCAGTCAGCTGCTGGTACAGTCCCTTCTCCCAGGCATGCAGGGAGTTGGAGTCTCTAAAGAAGTAGTTTGCTTCATGGACCCAGTTTCTGCCAGCTCTTGGTGTGGCAGTTCCTGGTCTGTGGTGGCTCCAGAGCTGCCCATGCAGACTCCCAAAAAGCAGAGAGGCTTTTCCCCACAGTGGGGATTTATGTCCTGGATAAACAAATTTGATAAAGATCAGCTTGAGGCATTTCACAGTGTAACAACCCCCTTTCTCCTCCAGCCTCTGCAGCAGTGATTGTGGGACCTTCTAGCTCTGGGTTAGAAAAGAGTTGATGGAGAAAAGTGCAGCTGTCAGAAGAGAGAGACAGTCAGTGTCATCAATGCCCTAAAGGCTGCAGGGTCTTTGCAAAGGAAAATTCTTTATCTGAATTTTAGAGAGCTCTGCCAAATCCTTTAATATGGTTTTAATGTGCTTTGCTCTGCTTAGTAGTGGTTTTTACCTGCTGTGTCTCAGTGAAGCTGATTTTGGAAGATGTCTCATAAATTAGGTACAGTGCAGCGAGTGTTTCCTTTCCTACACGCAGCTCTGTTGTTTACCTCCCTCAACTCCTGCAGAGGATGGACCTTGTTCTGCACTTGCTTCCAAGGTTTTACCAGGTCTTGGTGAATAATTGCATTTGTTGTTAGAGGGGAGTCCATCTGGAAGTTTGCACTCCCAGAAGCACACATTGTGACAGAAAGGGGAGCTTCCAGTCTGCTTTGCCCATACAGGGGAAGCACAAGGTGAAGGGAGGGAGATGCCACCCCACCAGCCACCCCTTTTCTGGTCCCCAGGATGGATTCAGGGCCTGATCCCAGCCACTCTTCAGAGGGACATCTCTGGAGTGTGGGCATTGCTCTTTCTCCTAATGGCTAAAGGACAGAGCCTCCTCTTCAAAGAGTTCATTCTCCAAAACCACTCATGGAAAAGTTATGTGCTAGAAACATTTCCACCTGATCCAGAACACACAGTAAGTCTGGATATGAATGATTTAAAGACTATGGGAAAGCATAAAGGTGTTAAGGTGAATTTACTACTTTGTTCAGCACATAGATTGTGTGAGGGGTCTGCAGTATGAATTAAAGAAAGGTTCCAGCCATGAGATATTACAGTTTAATTCAGACATTAGTCCAGCCAGGGAGAAGACAGTAATGTATTGCACATCTAAATAGGATTTCCATACTGGATTGCACCTGTGATCTATATGGCCAGTGCTGCCTCTGTCAGGAGGAATAATGTGATGGGGATAATAGGCAGCTGTGGAAGGATTTACCTGGAGCAAGCTCTGCTGCTAATAGCTGGCTCATATCCCAACCTAACCGTGAGAGTTCATTGTTACCATGCCCTGCTGGATGTGAGGGAGGATGTTCTCCTGACCTTCAGCTGCCTCAAGGCATCAATGAATCACTCACATCTGCCCCTTGTTCATGTCAACCAGCAGCACCTTCTGTGGGACAATGTGTTAGAAAACAAGGAGAATTATTTTTTTAAAGGCAATTTGAAATGTGGTGTTGTCAGTCATCTGCTGCCACACTTTTGTACTGAGGAGGTGGAACATTACAGAGCCCATGTTATCTTCATTAAATTACTCATTAGTCAAATAAACCAATGCCCCATCACTTTTTATTCATCCCTTCTCCAATTAATAATGGTACTAATTTTTCTTGCTTCTAGAAATATTTGCAGATTGTACCTAGGCTTTTTAACTGGTTTTATTTTCCTTTTTGAGGTCAGGTGGGCCAGTTTCAGTCAAGGCTGGATAAACTTTTAAAGCGCCATTTCTTGTTCTGGTTTCTCTAGCTCTTTGCTTTTCACCACTTTGGTTTACAGACCTGTGACTTTCCTGGAGCTTTTATTTCTCTTAGAAAACCTGGAGGAAATAGAGGTGACCAAGATACAGCGCTGTGTCTGTGCCATGTGTGTGCTACAAGAGTGCTTCACCCCTCTGGAGGCTTTCCTCCTCCTGATTTCTTTGTATTTTTCTTCCCCTAGTTTAAGCTTTCCAGCAATGTCTCTGAAGTAATCCCAGAGCTCTGTCTCTTCCCATTTTTTGGCTGAGGAGGCTTTGCAGTGTGTGTGGCAGGGCCATCCACCCGGGCTCTGATGCACACGAGCAGCTCCGCCAGGTGTTCGCTGCTCTCTGCGAACGGCGCTCCCGGAGCCGCGCCGCGAGAACAGATGGGCCAGGGAGGTACCTTGCTCTCAGTGGGTCTGGAGAATGAACTCATTATCCAGCCAGTGGCCTGTCACACCAGCCTCATTTACCAGTTAAAAAACAAACCCTGAACAGCAGAGCCTGGCGGGGTGGGAGTTGTGGCAGCGCCGACCGCGGCGGTGCCGCTCGGCGAGCAGATCCTGGGGGATGAGGGACAGGGAGGGAACCTGGAAAGGCTGAGAGCTACAAATAGGCATCAAAATCCTCATTAAAATGACAGCAAGTGCTGCTTTTGGGAGGTAAAAAAGGTCATGTGGAGAGGGGGCACATTTCAAGGCTGACTCTGAGATGGTCTCATTCCTTCCTGAAAGGCGCCTGTGCTCAGCTGGGGCTGGGCTCTTTCTCCAGGCAGCACTGAGAGAAGCACAGGACACAGCCTCCAGCTGCACCAAGGGAAATACAGGTTGAGTGTTAGGAAAAGGTTTTTCATGGAAAGAGTGATATAGTTGTGGAATGTTCTGCCCAGGGAGGTGGTGCAGTCCCCATCCCTGGGTGTGTTTAACAAAGCCTGGATGTGGCACTGGGTGCCAGGGTTTGGTTGAGGTGTTGGGGCTGGGTTGGACTTGATGATCTTGAAGGTCTCCTCCAACGTGGTGACTCTCTGAATTCATCCTTAGGTTGTATCTCCACCAAGTATTCCTTAGAAAGGCCAGAAAGTATTGACAGGATATGTGGAAAGAGCATGATGTTCAAACACAAAAAAGGACCCAAACCTTCCAGGTTATGTTAGACCAGAGGAGTAACTGAACAGCTTTCCATCTTTGTCCTCTTGAATGCCACCTGGGAAACACCCCTGGCTGTGCTCACAAGGCTGAGGATTGCAGGAGTCCTGTGCAGCTGTTGCTTTGGTTGCTGGTAAAGATAGGAGAAATTTTGGTACTAGTTGCTCAGAGGAATATAAAAAATGTCAGAGCTGGCAGCAGTCTTGGAAAGGGAAAGTGCAGAGTGGGAAACTTTTGTTTATTTGTAGCAAAATCCACGAGGAGCGTGGGGGAAATTATTACCCCGGTAAGTCCTCCTGTACAGGGAGAAGTGTGAGGGCACGCCAGCTTTCAATTAGGCAGAATTTTCTGTTTATAAAATGGCCAAAGACAACAAAAATATGTCCCCACAGGCTGCTCCTGGGGTGTTTTGTGTTAAGCTGGTGCCTGGCACAGCTGGCACGGCAATGGTGCGTAACCTTTGCAGTAGGTGAGGAGCTGCAGGCAGACAGATGTTCCCGTGTCCTTGGCTGGGATTGCGCATTCCCTGCCTGCACAGATGGTCCTTTGGAGCACCCTGGCAGCCTCTCCCTCCCCGTGCCCCTTCCCACCTGTTGGCACTCACAGATCCAACAGAGGAGTGGCTGGGATCTGGGGGGAGCAGGGCAAAAGGATCCGGCAGCGTTTCTGGCTGTGAAACAAGGCAAGCTGTGTGCAGTGCATGGCAAGGGAGCCAACAATGAGGGCTCACCCCAGAGCAGGAGCTGTCTGTCCAAAATCCATTCTGGTAATTCACCAGATTGCAGCATGGATGGAATTACAAGGGATTTTTTTGTTTTTTAATTTTTTAATGAAAGGGAGCTTCTGTTCTGAGCAAAATTAGGTGATGCTCAATTGGATTTGGTTCTTCTCCTGTGTGCTCAGCTTTATACAGAGAAAAAAAAAAGGGCAGAGAAGAACAAATTGACTCTGGAAATCACCTCCTACAAACTTGGCTCCAATCCTGCCAGCCCTTCCTATAGGAATGAGCCTGCCACCCACACAGAGCAGTTGAAGTGGAGAAGCCCCTTTCCAGAGGCAGCTGTTAGAGCAGTTTCAGAAGGGTTTTCAGCAGGCTGCACTCGTGCTGCATCCCAGGGGCACATCTCCCTCCTGCCTGGGCCCAGACATTTGCCCCCTTCCCCCATCTCCCACCCTTTTCCTCACAGCAGGAAGGAGCAGCAGTGCTGCCTGACCACTTCCAGCATCAGCTCAGGTCAGGGTGGCTTCAGCCCTTCATCCAGAGCTGGGAATAAACCCAGAATAAGCTCAGACCTCAGTGTGACTCGTGCCACTCCATTCTGCAGGTCAGAACAGCGTCCAGAAGTGAAATATAAAGCTGTGAGAGCATCACTCAGCACTTCAGGCTCTCCTGCCTCCCTTAATGGTCTGTAGGGAATCTGTCAGGCTGGGCAGTGACCTGGCACAGGCTGGCCTGGCATTCCTGCCCTCACAACCACCACACTGACTCCCAGCAGTGGGAAAACACAGTCATCATTATTTTTTTGTCTAATACATCATACCTTGCAGCTATAAAATGGAGCACTGGCTCCAGCAGAATTTGAGCAGGTTTGGTTGGAGGGCAGGGGAGCTGTCCAGCAGGGAGTTTGTCAGCTGCTGCAGCATGTGGCCCATCACAGCTCTTTAAGGAATAGCACTGCATCATGCAAAATATTGTGCAGGCAGGCACTTTGCAAAGCCTGGAAAGTGTTTTACAGATTCTTCTGCAGAGGAGGTTGCCAGTCAGTAGCATGGTTTATTTATTTTGTTTGGTTTTCTTGGGTTATTAAACATGTTTTATTTATAGAGTGTGCTTTCTAGAGAACCGTCTGCATGCATGTTCTTCAATAAAGCATCTGAGGGTGCTGGGCTGTGGTTTGTGTGTCTGGGGCCACGCTGGAGCCACCAGGCAGCTCATGGGGTCTGCAGGAGCTCATCCCCTGTTCCACCTCAGCTCCTCACCTGCTGCAGCCCTTTCCCAGGCAATCAGTTTTAGTGCAGAATCCAGGATGACTAACTCCAGCATGGAAGTAACCTTGTGTCCTGAAAAAGTGTGAATCTGTGTGTGTGAATGTTTGCACCATCTGTTCCCTTTCCTGCAGCTCAGAGTGAGATTTTTTTGTCCCTTTTTGCTCAGCTCCCACAGGTACCTGTGGTGCTGCTGTCCTCCACAGCTCTGCACAGGCTTTTCCCACTAGAAAACATCAACACATGGGGACAGGTGTAACAGTGCAGTGCAGGTAGAAATTTATTCTGGTAATAAACACCCTCCTGCCTTTATCTCCTCTTGTCATCCTCTTAATTAAATTGATATTCCTAAGGTGTATTCAATTTAGGGATTTGTTTCTTTTCCTACTGAGAAGCCCAAGTAGAAGGAATTACGTGCATAATGGAGTGGCCAGCTGGCAGAGCTGTACTGAAATACAATTTCTGCATTTATAGGTTGGTTTTTGTCCTAGCAATCTGCAGAGCAGCCAGTGGGCAAGGAAACCCTGCTTATAAGAGCAATTTCCCATGATTATTAATGCCCTGGAAGCTGAAATCAAACATTGCTAATCCATCACTCACAGTGCTTTGACACCGAGCCATCACAAGGAAGGAAGTGTCATTTAAGTTGTGCTTTGACTCTAATGGGTTTTGAGAAAACTGAGATTATCATCTAGAACAAAAGTCTCCAGTTGGTGTCACAGAATGAATTTAAAACTCTTCCACTCTCTTTGGCCACATGGGAACTGCTTGTCTCCACACACCCAGCTGATTTCTCTGGAGCAGGGATTTTTGTAGCTGGGGCTATTGCAGTTTATTAAAATGAGCTGTAGATTTTCTCTGGCAGTTTAATTCACAGTTTTCACATCTTGGCATTTCAAATAATTTTAATCAAATAATTAAATTCAAATTATTTTAATAAATTTAATTAATTAATTTTTAGGTTTACAATTTGTTCCAGAAGTAATGCAGTTTGCTGAGATTACACACATTTTCTGCAGTTTTGATTTTACTGCTGTATTCATTTAGCTCAGCAAATTTATAAAACTAATTAAAACAGAAGTACTTTTTTGATTCAGATTGTGAATGAAAAACAAGAATCTAATGTAAAATGACACTTGCAGGGAGATTAAGACCAATTGCAACTCTATGGGTGTTTTACAATTCATTTTTTTAAACAAAAAGCAATTATTTTTATAGCATATTCTTGGCAGGGTTGTATTTTTTCCATGTTTTGGGATGCCAGGGGAGTGGGAGATTAGGAACTGATTCAGCAGTGTGCTGGAACATGTCTGACATTAGCCATGGAGCTGGTCCTCACTGAATTCCTTGGATTTCTTGTTTGCTGAACCCAGATGGAGCCAGACCCCATTTCAGTCAGCAGGGCTGTGCTGCTCCCCAGCTCTTGTTTGGCCTTGAGTCATCCAGGGAGTGAAAATCATCTGCAATTGCCAAGCCATCAGCACCAGAGGCAGCAGCAAGGGCTTCCCTTGTGCTGGGAGAGCAGGGGACCCTGGGGCTGCTGGAATTCCTCTGGTGGCACACCCCTGCAGGGTCACACCCCAATTCCTCTGGTGGCACACCCCTGCAGGGTCACACCCCAATTCCTCTGGTGGCACACCCCTGCAGGGTCACACCCCAGCTGCCACCTTCCAGGTGATAAATCTGGAGGGGGCAAAAAGAGACCATCATTTAATGAATTTCTTATGAAGGCAAATGACTCTCACATAAATCAAGCTGCTTCATTAAAGGGGGAAGAGGGCTGAACAGGGAGGTGACAAGGGTTAACTCCACACTTGTGACACCAAACCCGGTGTCACCCAGTGCCTGTCACCATCCCCAGCTCCTCTGGCAGCACTGGCATTTCTCATGCCACCTTTCACAGCATCAAAGCAGTCTGAATGTTGGGAGAAACCCACAGTCCTGCTTTGGACAGAACTGAATGGAAGGCTTGGCTCTTTTTTTCGGTGCACATCTCCTGAATTCCCAGTGCCCCCACGGCTCCTGGTCCTGCTGTTCCCCAGCTCCTGGCACCACACCTGCCTCAGCTGATGTCTGTGCAGTGCTCTGAGCCTGTGCCTCTGTCTGGGCTCCTGTCCTACGCCATCCCTGAGTTTTTCCTGCTGCTCCAACACTGATCCTTGCCTGCCATCCTCAGTGGCAGCCCTGGCTCTGCCAAGCTGCCCACCTGAAAGGCATTTTCAGGACCCACCTCCCACTTCTGGGCACCCTGCACAGTCCAGGATGTGTGTCTGACTCTGTTTTGGCTGTCTCAAAGACAGCAGTTTGGATTTTGGCTGATTTCACAACCCTCTGTGTGGTGAATACCCAGACAGAGGTTGTGGGGTGCCCTCAGGGTTGGATGAGCCTTCCCAGTTGTTGCCACCTTGTTTGTAAATGCTGTGGTATTGTGTCACTATAGGACACAAAAGAACACAGGCACACACCACTGTTCTCAAGGTGAAGAGAAAAAGGGAAGTTTATTTTCTGACTCCAACATTTACAGATTTCCAAAAGTGGCAGTGGATTGGAGGGTGACAGTGCCACCTCTCCTATGACGCTGGACAAACCAGCAGTCCATCAAATTTCTCCTCCTCCATAAAAGAATGCAAAATAATGATTTATTTACAGAAAGTGGATGAGAAAGTTCTCTACAAAAATGTCAACATCAGAAGGCTTAGAAAATCTAAAAAAACCAGGGTGACAGTGTTGTGCTCTATGCTTTGGGAGTTGGTGACCAGTGATGGGGTGTCTCAGCTGCTGTGAGAACAGAAAAAAGCACAGCAAGGTTTTGACCACGCAGACACAAAACTGAACAATTTTTCAGTTCCTTTGGAGCTTTTAGAATTGATGAAGATGTGGCAGCAAAGAATTGACACATCCTCCTGACCCCATATGGTTTTTCCCCCTGCAGTTCTCTGCTCACATGTGCAGCATTCCTCTCTCCTCATTTACTCACACCTTGAGCAGAAACAGGGCAGGCAGGGAAAGGCAGCACAACACCAACCCACCATATGCTGCTCCTAATGATTGAGAGTGGTGCACAGAGCTCTCCTAACATATTCCAGGGGCCAGGGGCCTGTGGCACTACAGCTGCTGTGCTTTTATTTCCCCCTTCACCACCAAATTCTGCAGCCAGGAAGCTGAGGATGCTGTTGTGAGACACTTTTGGAAGACTCCTCCTCTGTGAGGATGCGACTGCTGCCACTTCCCTCTGAGTTACACAGCCCAGTGCCAGGGAACAGGGTCATAATCAGGGAATTGCATTTTTTTTTTCCACCCCCAAACCTCCAACATTCAGTATTTTTGTTCTCATCCCCGTGGCAGAATCCACCAGGTTTCCCAGATTTGGTCCCAACACTGCTTTGGCACATGGAGAGCAGCAATGGGGAGGGACAGTAGAATCCTGTCATTGCACTATTAGTTCATATTTGTATAAAACATCAGGAATTCAGAGTATAGCTCTTTTAATGTCTCATTCAAGCAGGCAGGAACATTGAAATGTACATTATTTGAAGCCCAGGAGACAGGCACTAGCATTTATAGTGACAGTAGAAATCTTCTTGTATTCCAAACTGCTCAGGAGAAACACTGATAGCTTTATTCAAAACAATGACTCTCAGAATTGCTGAATCATGCTCCCAGAGCATCTGTCCTGGAGGAAAATCAGTGCTGCCATCCCTGTCCTGTTTCCAACAACTAAATAGTGTCTGGGGTTTATGTGTCTTCTGGTCTGGGAAATGCACCAGGATGGTCCCAGCTCTGCTGTGGTCTCTCTTCTCCATTTTTAGTGGAAGATTCACTCTCTTTCTGGTGGAAGTTTCCTTGCACATGGCAGGAGGGCTCAGAACTAAAAGGTGTTTAAGGTCCCCTCCAACACAACCCATTCTGGATTCTGTGATTTTTGGGAAGAGAGGTTGTCACTGAATAAGTCAGTGAATTTTTAGCATTAGGTGGGCAGGGATGCTTTAATAAAAAGCAATTAGGAGAGTTGGCCATTAAATCCTTTATTAATCTGACAGACAGTGTTTGTCATATTTTTGGATACAGTTTTTTTGATACAGTGAATTCTGTGGCAGTAGTAAAGCCCTGGGTTTAGGTGACCTTGTGGTGAATCTTGGCCATTTTATTTTCCTGAGTGCTACAGGGAGGTTTGTTTCATTTTTATGGAAGAGCTCTGAGGTCTCTGTATGAGCTCCACGAGAAGTAGCAAGATTCTGCTATTACATTAAATATAAGACCTGCTATGTGTTAAAATAAAGTGGAAGTCTGCATTAAACTGGCACGAGGCAGAAATTAACCTCATATTCTGAAAGAGGCACTGATGCCATGCAGAAAATTGTCTATTTGGAGATCATTCTGCTGATATTTTTCTCAGCTATATCCTTTTTTTTCTGGAGGGGTGGGGAGGAAAACAAGCTCTCGGTGGCCGAGTTCATTTTCTCCCGCTGCTGCTTTTTTCATTGAAGTCATCATAATCCTCCATTTGTGACATCAGAGTTACTGGCTAGCCAGATAATTATGATTTCACAAACTGAAGATTATGACCTTCAAATGAGGAAGGCACAGCGGGGAGGACAGATTCCTAAGCAACAGCCATCAGATATTTGTGAAATATTTGCAAAAATGTCCTTGCAGTTTAAAAAAAAATGAGGGAGAGAGGGCAGGAGGGAAACATCCAAAAAATATTATCAGCAGAATGAGTTGCCAGCCAGCATTTTTTTCCCCAAGTTTTCCATTTGGTGCCCATGATTCTCTAACCTGTCTCATTTAGCCTTAATGAACACGAGACATTTTTTTAGCATGCCATATGTGCTGTGGTCCTTAGGAAAATAAGAAAAAAAATATATCCAAATAACTTATTTTTTATGTTCTGACTCTACCCAATCATAATTTACATTTTGCACAGTTTGATGCCCATCTGCAACGTCTTTACTATCAGAAAAGGTAATAAGAAAGGGAGGAAAAAAACCCACAGGAACATGTTAAATGACTGGCACAAGAAAAACTGGTTGGGAGAAAATAATTTTTGTTAAATGACTGACACAAGGAAACCTGGTTGGGAGAAAAAAAAATTTGCTATGTAGATAAGCAGCTTGGAAAATGGGTTGGATTTGTGGCTCCAGAGGTGGGGCCAGCTCCTCTATCAGCAATGGCTTGAGGGGAGCCCCAGCAGTTTTTGGGGAGTCTGGGAGTCTCTTGCTCTGCCAGGGGGTGGGTGAGGAGCAGCCATGCATCCCAAAAATGAGCCAAGCTGTGCCTCAGCCAGATCCTTCCTTGTAATTTTGGGACAAGCTCTTCAATGACCACAAATTTCCTCCCCCCAAAAGGTGAAAAGCCTTGAAAGGACATTCCTCTTCCATCCTCCTCCCAGTCCTTTAAAACACCAGAACCATGGGCTTTAGCCTTGGAGCCTGGCAGGAGGAGGAGGACAGGAAGGAGTCACCAGAGGGAGGTCCCAAATAGCTCCAGCAGCCCATTGTCAGTGTGGCTTTGGGGCTGACAGGGTCTAAGGAATTCCAGGGAGGTGCAGGTGGATCTGAGCCCCTCTGATCCTCCCGTTCTGCTGGGCGCGGCGTGGGGCCTCTGTCACCATGATATTTATTCTCTGGGTTTTTCTCCTGAGAAGCCTCAGAAAAGAAATGTGAACAATAATTTTCTGATTGCTTGGAATGTGATCTGGAGGATGCTCACCAACAGGTGCATCTTTGATTTGTTCCATGTGAATTGTTTTTATTTAATGATTAATCCCACCCAGCTGTGTCGGACTCTCTGATCAGTCATGGGTTTTTATTATTCATTCTTGTCTAACCTTCTGATGTCTCCTTTCTCTTTCTTTAGTATAATTTTAGTGTATAATCTCCTTTAATATAATATCATAAAATAACAAATCAGCCTTCTGAGAGCTTGGAGTCAATTCTCATCTCTCCCCTCGTCCTGGGACCCTCAGCAGCACCACCACAGGCCCTGTGCTCACTGACTGCAATAAACCACCCCAATTAATTGGAGTTAGGAAACAATCAGCATCCTCCAAACAAACCTCCACCCACAGCAATCCAAATTAGTCACATCAAGCCCCTGGAGAGGTGGGATATGCCCAGGCCAGAGTTTGGCTGCCACACAGGGCAGGGTGTTGGGCTCTGGAAGTTTCCCACTTCCCATTTTTTCCTAAGATCTACTTTTTCCTTTAGTAGCCTGAGTTAGAAGATTCCTCCTATCCCTTCTTTGGAATGGTACCAGTTCAGGAATGTTTCATTTTGATGCCAGCAGCTGATGGGAACTATTCCAGCCCAACGAGGTCTTCAGCTGCTTCCTCTGAGACTGTACAAAGTCAGAATTGAAAATGGGATGCAGCACTCAGAGCAGCCTTTGTGCCAAGGGTTTACAGATTCCTTAAATTCAGCAGGTGATGAAAAAAAAGAAAAGCAGCATTTCTTATTAATGTGACACACAGAAGAGAAATTCCTGGTGTTTACAATAACTCCCTGAGCTCCACTGGGATGTGAGGAGTGGTGGGAGGCAGGGAACTGTGCTGGAGAGGCTCCTGAGAGGAACCATGCATGTAGAAATACAGAATGGGTTGGGAGGAACATCTAAAGGCCTTCTAGTCCAACCCCTTGCCATGGACAGGGACATCTTCAGCTGGATCAGGTCCCTCAGAGCCTCCTCCAGACCATGAATGTTTCTGGGGATGGGAGTTCCACCTCTCTGGGCAACCTGTGCCAGTGCCACCAAAACTTCCTCATCCATAAATTGGCCCAAGTGAGGCTCTCTGTCCAGGTTTCTTGACATTGGGGGTAAAATTCTGGATTTCTCCATGGGCAAAGAGCTCCTCTGTGCAGCCAAAGTCACATCAGACTCTGTAAAATAGGGATGGGATATTTTTATGTAACTCTGTGCTTCAAGGATACTTCCAGTGCAGGTGATGTACTGGGGATATTCCAGAGCAATGACAGCTAATTTAACCTGGAATTCTGGAGCCAGGGTTGTCATGAGGGCTGCTTTGCAAAGCAAGGAAAGAGAGCTGGATCCACGTGGCCAATTTACAGTCAGAAGTACAAATCCAATCCAAATCCTTCCGTCCCAGCTGAATCTGCAGCAAAGTGCTTGTGATCAAGATACAGCCTAAATAACTATTTGTATAAAATATTTAGGGACTAATTCCTCATTACAGATGCTTTGGGGAACACTGTAAACTGCTTGCAGACAATTGAAAAATTAAAGAAAAAAAAGGAAGGGAATTATTGAATATGTTATTGAGTGCATGTGATTTGACCAGCTTTAGGAACTGCAGTGTTAAGTCATGAGGCAGAGCATCTGGAGGGAACAGAGAATTAGTAGAGAATAAAGGAGCAGCAGCACCATGCCAGGTACCACAGGAACAAGTGTTTATATCAAAACAGAATTAATGCAAAGTTGTGGGTTGAAAACATTGTGTTTTGAGTGAGAACCAGGTGCAGAACTGACCCACTGACACTCCCTGAGCCGCCCTCCCATGCTGGCCCTGCTCAGAGGAATGGAAGTTAATTTTTTTCCTAGTTAATAAACAAAAAAAACCCATTTACTTCTTCAATTTCACTTCTGCTAAACACAAACCTGTGGCAGTGAACTGAAAAAACAAGAGAATAAATGATACAGACAAATACATGGAGGAGTTCAATTATCATTTTCCCCCATTGAAACTGCCTTTTAACAACTACATCTTCTGACTGACAGCTTATTAATACTAATTATATGAGATATATGCAACATAACTAGTGCACTGGTACCTTCAATTATCTTCCCTTGTCTTCATTCCTTCCCCTGTGCTCCCATCCTCCCTTTCCATGCCCCATAACCACTGCCTGGAGCTGCAGCTCAGGAGCAAAAGCTCTCATTCCTCACACAGGCAGGAAAGGCCACAAAACCTGGTGTGTGTTTGTGATGCTGTGTGGGTGCTCACCAAGGGGAAATGCCAGCCTTGGCAGTGGTGGAAAATGCTTGGAATGTTTTCTCTGTGGTAGTCCTGGGACTTTCCTGTGAAGGTGCTATGGAGTTTTAGCAGTTGGACTCAGTGAGTTTGGAGGTCAGACTCAATGGTCCTGGAGGACTTTTTTACTGATTATATTCCAAGTTCCATTGGAGGTCCTGTGAAGTTCCCATCCACACTGTTTCAAGCTGGCACACCCTGCTTTTTACATCATTTTCACAGCTTTTCCACGGCTCAGAGTAACCCCAGAGCTGATCCTGGGGAATCTGGGCTGGTTTATCCAGGCTGGCACTGGCTCCCCACTACCAAAACCACCTGACCTGCAGCAGCTTTTTGGGAGAGCTGAGGCTGGAGCAGCAGCGACTGACCCAGGTCCTTGTTCACACCAAGTCCCCAGCACTGCCTCAGCTTTGTTTTAATCCCTACTTAATGAACTCTCAATTGCTTATGCAAATCAAAGCAGTGGAGACACTTAAAGGTTATTTATAATTCCTGGAAACATTATGAAATCAATCATTCCAGCTTTTACAGCTTTTACAGTGCCATTTAGATATCTAACTTTTTCCATTACATTGCTATAACAGTTTATGTAAGAAGACAAATATATTTTGGTTTTATTTTTTTATATAAGCTTGCTGATTGCTAAAACAACTATGACAGCTGACATGGAAATCAGGGAGGTTTTGATTAGGCTTTTCTGATATGCAAATGTGTGTAAATGAGTTTTATATATATTTTAAATTTTTTTTTAAAGTTCTATTTAAAGAGCAGGCAACAGTATCCCATAGAAATTAAAGAGTGAGTCTGAGAGAATGTTCATATGAGACTGACTTTGAGATGTCCTGAATGGTGCTGGGAGGCAACATAGGGATAAACAGGACCACCAAATACCTTGATATTTATTTCAGTAGTGGCTTTTTGTGGGCTTCATTAGGAATTATTTTACCTGGTGCCCATAAGGAAGCACTGCTGGGGTCCTGGGGAGCTGAAGATGCTGCAGGTGATGAGCAGCCCCACCTGGGCAGGTGCAGTGGGTGTTGCTCAGGTTCTTGGTGGCTGCAGGACTTCTCCCAGCTGACAGCAAATCTCTCATCTGTCCTCTGTAGAAAAAGCATCATTTTTACTGGTTTGAATCAAGCAGTTGGTTCCTCAGACAGAGAAAGCTGGCAGTGGGTCCCTGCAGTCCATCTTACTCTTGGTATTTGGCATCCATGAAGCTTCCAAGGGGTTTCCAGAGTGTGGACACCAGGCTGAAGAGAGGAATAGTTTAATTTTGGGGTCCTTGTCACCTCTCTTTTCAGGTTCAGCCTCAAAGAGGTTTCCAAGCAGCAGATCTGCTCTCATGGAGCATCTGCCATCTTCTACAAATCCCACAGCTTTGGATCACAGGGAGAACAAAAAACCAGGGGGGAGGAGCTGGATCCAAATTTACCCTTTAAAAAGGGAGGTATGGCTGGAGATTCTCATGGCTGGCCCATCCTCAGCCTTGGATCTCCCGTTGGTGCTGTGCCCTGCTGGAATTTCTGTTCAGTGTGATGGAGTTCTGTTAATTCACCTGTTTTCTTTCATCTTTTGAAGTAAATTAACAGCTATTTTAGCAGTATCACGGTATATCTGTAACATTTATTTTGAAAAGGAAAAAGGGCTCAGAAGATTACCAAGGTGTCCAGCTGTGATAATATTACCTGCCTTGTAAAGTGCCCTAGGTGACTCTGAAGATGTAAAGCAAATTGAGGATTACATTAACTTCCTCCTGACTTGCTCAAATTATTAATTCAGTATCACCAACTATCAAATAGAGTAGGGTTATTATTTTTTTTAAGTATAAATGAATAACTGTGGTACATGGCAAAGTACTGCCTGCAAATAATTAAAACCTGTTTTGATTGTATCTGTAGTAGAGGTTGGTATGTCTTTTTGGGTTTTTTTTTTAGTGCTTTCTTTATAATACAAGATTATAGCAGCCTGCATTCACATTCAGCTTAAATAGGCAGAGGAATGAGTGCTGCATAGCAATGTGATTTTGTAATAGAATAGTTTTACCTTGGAGATTCTCAAGTTTTTTTCAGTCTCTTTGCCTCACTGCAGGGCAGATTTGTTACATGTTGCTTAGGAAGCAAAAACCCTGCTCACTTCCAGTGGTCAGTGGCAGAAACACAGTCCCTCTTTCTAAAACATTTTAGTCTAAAGCATAATGTGCAGTTTTGGAAAGCTAATTCTCCCATTTTCCAAAGAGACAGTTTGAGTGGTTTATCAGTTCTGTATGGAATAAATATACATATATAACACCAATGCCAGGGTTGGAAGGTGCTCTGCTTGCCTTCTCTGCATGCAGGCAATTCCTTGGAGGGCACTTGCTGATTCAACCTGCACAATTTTAAGGGGTGCCATTGCTGGGTGAGTGCTTGAGCAGGGTCAGTAATTCTTTCCCTTCAGTCCTGCCTTCTGCCTCTTCCCAGAAGCCTGTGGGAAGCATCCCAGGGCTTCTTCTTGGAGGACCTGGCAATTGCAGTGATTTAGAACAGGATGCTGACTCACAGCTCACATTAGCAAAAGCTGGAGCGGATGGCACAAAACTGTATTTAAATCTTCTTCAGCTCCCACGTTCAGGCTGAAACATTTTTCTCTGGTGGAGACGTGGCCTTATTGATTATTCATTATTTCTTAACCTTGATACACTGGAGCAGGGAGTAGAAAAAAGAGGTGGGGATGGACAGGAGGGACTTTTATTCACCCCAGTGGATAAAATGATGGTTTTGGGATGGATCTTCCCCAGTTAGAGATGCTCACACCAGACACCTGAGGCAGGAAAAGGAACAGAACATTCACCCAACAGATTAAATAATCACAATTATCTGTTGGGGCATGTGAAAAACGCCAATCACTTGTTTTTGAAATTTTAAAAGTTTAATAGTGATAAAATGGTTATAAAAATAGTAATATGATTAGAGTAATAATCATTTGGACAATTTGCATAGGACAATAGGAGACAATTGAAGCAAAGAGTTATGGACAGTCCAGGTACCTTTTCTGGGCAAATAAGCTTGAAAAAGGACCAACGTTAACAGAGGATTAACCCTTAAAAACAACAGCCTGTTGCATATTCATACACCTCATCCATGATGCATAAATTCCATCCAAACAGAGGATTCTGTCTGGGCAGTGTCAGCTTCTTCCTCTTAGTCCTAACAGCATCTTCATGGCTGAGCAAGGTGGGAAGAAGTTCCTTTCTTTTGATAATGGAGCAATAAATTCTCTGAGAGATTTAGGTGTCCTGTGGCTGCGAGTAATTTCTTTAAAAAAGTAAAGTATCTTACATAGAATAGCTTTTATTTTAACATTATGTTATAACCTAAAACTATATTTAACACACTACTTAAAAAAATTAATACAGCCTAACTTTCTAACACAACACATATAATATTCATTTTAATATTTGCAAAAAGCCAATCATAAAATAGGCATTTTTCACAGGGCAGATCCCTGCAGTGTTTAGCCCCAGCGTGATGCTCCCACTCTGAGAGCTCACTCTGCACATCCCCTTCCCTCTCCCATTCATCAGGAGCAGTTTGAAATGGTGAGACCACTGTAGCATTTCTGTTAATCAATAACACCCTGAGCTATTCATTTTCCACTAATATATTCTTCTTTAGTGTGCAGGGAGCAGAAACTCATCAATTCCCTGTGCTGACCCTGCCCAGTGCCCACGAGGGTCAGTGCAGAGCTTTCCCTGGACTTCAGGGGTGTCTGGAATGCCCCACTGGAGGTGGTGAGAGATCCAGGAAAAGCAGGAACTCCAAAACCCCTCTCACTGCTGTTTTATCACTTCAAGACCTCAGCTCAAGCCCTCATCCCTGCAGCAGGATGTCAGCTGGAAAATTCAACACCTACGAAATTTTGCAGCAGCAGAGCTTGATAATGAGTTTTACAAATAATTAGCTGCAGCACCTCTTTGTTTTATAGAAGTGCAATAGTTGATGAACTTGCTATGCCACAATTAGGAGCTCATTAGCAAACAAAATTCAAGGGTAATAAATACCTTAAGGGGATGTTTTCAGGAGTATTTAATGAAATCATGAGATCAGAGGAGGATCAGTGAGGAAATGTAAATTCCTAGAGTTGCTACACACCTCCTGCAGGACCAGGGACAAGGCAGGGCCTGGAAGTCAGGACTAAAGCTCACTGGATTTGACAGATTTTACATTCACTTACAAATTTTAGTTCTTTTCCACGTCATGAGAAACAGCACTGCGTCCCCATTTGATTTTTCCCAGCTACTAAAAATCCATATTTGTTTTCTATTCTGTTATTTAGTCTGAAGGTTTTAGAAAAAAGATGCATTCCTTTTGCTATGCAAGACAGACCTCAGAAAATAGCTTTTTCATTTGTTTTGATCTGTTTTTCAAAATACATTTCAGTGTCATTGACAAAATAATCCTAAAAAAAGTATTCCTGAGCTCCTTACAAAGCAACAGGAGATACATTCCATGAATCCATGTACCCCATCAAAGAGTGTTTCTGGGAACTTTTTGCTGTTGTTTCTATGCTTATCTCCCATGTCATTTTCTGTGGTTAATTCACCTTGTCTCCAGAAATCCATCCCTCATTCTCTTTGTAATGGATAAAGCAATAGGACAAAGAGAGCTGGTTTTTACCCTTGTCCTGAGAAAAACCTTTCAGAAAATGATAATGGGCTCCTGACAAACAAGAGAGCTGGTTATCATTGGGGAGAATTAATCTCTGCCTTGATTGAGCACACCTATGCCAAATTAGGAGCTACAATATCCATCTGCTGGCTGTTATCTGGCAATATAGATTTATTGTGACATTTTGGAGAAGGAGTAAGAAAACATATGAACAACTGTTGTGGTTCATTAGCCCTTTATTGGTAAAACGTGGTGCTCAGGGCTGGGAGAGGTGCAGGGAAAGACAATCCTTTGGCTGAAATCATTGCATTCATGGGGCTGTGGAGAGCATTCCCAAGGACATGCTTACAAATGAGCTGCTGTTTTTGTTCCCTGACTGTGAGGTTGGTTTGGTTTGGTTTTTGGTTTTGGTTTTTTTGGGGTTTTTTTTTTTTTTTTTTTGGTTGAAAGTGGAGTGATTCAGCTTCAGGAGATGGGAGGAAAGTTTGGGCACATCCAAAATCCCTCTGGGGAGCAGCTGCTCTGGACACCAGTCACTCACAGCAGTGTCAGGCAGATGAAACAACCCCACCTTTCCTGCAGATCCTCTGCCACCAGGGCTGGGGAGGGCAGCTGGTGCTGCTGCTGCTGCAGAGCCAGCCTGGCAGGATCTGCCAGCAGCACCAGGACCCTGCCTGCCCTGGGGTTCCCAGTTTAGGCTCTTACTCCAGTTGTCACCACCAGAAGCCCTTCCCTCGTGGCAGGTGTCTGTGAAGGAAAATCCATCTGTGTTGTCACTTTCTCACAAGTATTTAATTTTAATCCACTCTGGGGGGCTGTTGCACAGGTACAAGCACACAGGCTGTTGATTTATTTGCAGTTAAGGCTCTCAGAGTCAGGATCTAAAGCCTTCTAAAGCCAGCTCCCTCTTCATATGGGAGAACCTTTGGAAATGCACTTTAGGTTTATGACACTGGCTTGGCTTAATTTAATTTATGGTTCACTTAACCGATTATTCAAAATACCAGATGTGGCAGACAGTAGATTCAGCTGAAATATTACCCCACAGGCATGTTCAACACATAGAATCTGCTCTCCATATGGGAAGGCAGGGAATGCCCCCCATCCCCATCCAAGAGCAATCAATTTGGGTTTGAAAGGAGAGTGAGGCTGAGGGGCAGACAGGATCCCTTATTTCTTTCTCCTGGAACCTTTGCAGCAGCCTCACCCAGGCTCTGCTGCCTGAGAAAAAATGTGAACTTCTGAAAACGCCAGAGGCAAAGGATTTGCCATGTGTAAAACATTTGTTGCTTAGTGTTTGCTGATGTTAAGTAATTCTTAGCAACTGTTAGAAGTACAGTAAAGGCAGGCAATAAAATAGTGGCAGAAATGTGGAACATCCCAAGGTTTTGAGTGACTCTTCTGGGGGCTGGGACTGTCTTTGTGAGGTGAGGTTCCTCCATGTCGGGGCAGGACCTATCTGGGACACTCCTCTAAACCTTAACTATTAAAGAAAGATTAAAAATTAAACTTCCAGTAATGCAGGGACCTGAACTTTGAACTCCCCTGTGTCAGTGGAATGTTAATCTGATCTCAGCAGTACCCGATAAAGTCGATCTGTCTTCCTTGCCTAGTTAATTTTTAATCATTTCTATGGATAGGAGGGCTCTGGTGGATGGGACTAAGAGCAGGCTGCCTTATCCCAGCCCTAAATCCCAGCATGCAATGGGGGAACAAGGTGAACTAAACTCCTCCCATTATTTACATTCTGTATTCCACCCTGTGTTTGTTTATCTGAGCCTTGGTATGTAAGTGCGTTCTCCCAGCTGATGCTCAAGGGTAATAGTGCACAAAAAATCTGCTCATGTGCACAAGTTCACAGGATACTGTCAGGCTGTTAATGGCTACAGTATTTCCTAGGTCCACAGCAAATGTTTGTGGCAGTGCTGACTGGGAAAAAGGAATGATCCATTCAAAAATAAAACTATTTTTAACTCTGGTTCTGGGGGGATTCAGTGCTGTATCCAAAGGAGCTTCTCTCAAACTTGATAGAAGAATTTCAAATTAACTTTTCAAGCATTATTTAAAATGCAACATTTTGATTTTGCTGTTGGTGAATTTTGCAACATTCCTGCTGTTCTGCATCAACACCACAAAACCAGTGAGGGTGTCGAGATTAATGCCCCGTGTCAGCACAGCCCTGAATGTGCTGAATTTTATCACCAGTGGGAAGGGAGGGGATCCAGAGATTTCAGAGCTCATCTCCACTACATGGACACTCCCAAATTACAGTGCTGGGCTAACAGCAAGCCCAAGCTCTCAGGGACACTTTAGCCAAAACCTTCCCTGCTCTCCCACCCTCTCACTGCTGGAAGGGAACAGGGTGATTCTGTCGGTGCCACTGGGGTTTTTTGTGGGTCCAGGCAGTTCCCATAAAAAACAGTCAAATTCCTTAAAGGGAAGGGTGTGGTGCTGATGGCCAAAGGATCTCAGCAGAGAAAGTCTGAATTACAGGGACACCAGGTAGCTGCAGGTGGGGAAATATTCCCTTAAAAATGGACTTTCCAATATTCCCTTCAAAATGGACTTTCCAGTATTCCCTTCAAAATGGACTTTCCAGAGCCTGAGCTGTCCAGCAGCTAAAGGGCTCTCAGAACCTCACCCCCATTAATTATCTGAGTCTAGGGAAAAGCTGGATCAGCAAGAAAATGTAGGCAGGACGAGGCAAGATGCTGCAGATGCAATACAGGGAACAGATGTGTGCACTTCCATCCCTAGATTATCCCAACATCTGCATAACTCATTTGGGCAGCTGTAACCTGGAATGATGTTGAGTTCCCATGTTTTTTCCCAAGGTAGGCTGGTTAGAAGCACTCTGTTGGCCTGATCTCAGATCTGGCCCCTCCATGCCTGTGCCCTTTGGGGGAGCTAATTCTGTCAGGCAGTGTTGGAGGTGACAGCTCTGTGGAAATAATGATCAGAAATGCAAATCAACACAAGAACATTTTTTAATACTTTGTGCCTAGAGCTGTGCTAAACTTAGCAGTGATGAATAAACAGCAGCAGCATTGCCCTCCTTGAAAGGACAAAGAGCCTCCTGGTATTTGGGATGTCTCTGGTACTTTTGCTGTCTCAGTGTAGCCAGCCATGAACATTTAATATTGTAAGCAGGGCCTCAAAAATTAGTGAGATTAATAAACATTGAATGTTTCCATTTCTGAGCCTTGGAGGAGTACCTAGCTCTGCAACTGAAAGGCTGGGAAATTACTCCTGGTTAATGATGGTGAGATACTCAGGTAATCACTTTATTTCAGGAGAAAGACTTTCAAATAAACTCCAAGAGACTCATGATGAAATAGCAGGAATTGGAAATGTTGAAATATGAGCCTCTATCATTAAACCATTTGCTCTTAATTAGTTTTTATTTGCAATATTGACAGCTAATCTCTTCTCTCTATTTTACCAGTACAACTTCCAGTGACTGGCATAGTCCAGTACAGAAGCAGCTGAAGATATAATTTGGTATTCTCCTGTAAGATTGCCAAACCACACAGGAGTTTTAGGAAAATTAATGTGTGGAAGACACGTGGCCAAAAAATTCCAGACCTGACCTTGATTTCCCCTGTTCCAGAATGAGATTAATGGGATGCAGCCCAGTGGCCTGGCTTAAAAAAGTGGTGGGATATGATTGCATGTCTTTCAACACCATCCAGTTTTTGGGAAAATAAATAAATAAATAAATAAATAAATAAATAGGCAAATGAATAAATAACTTTTCGTTTCAACAAGGTGACACTGGCTGATGCTCACTAATTTAGGAGAGACTCATTTATGCATGTTTAATCTTTGCTAATGATGACTCCAGGGCAAGAAATGAAAATAAGTGCAGTTAATAATACGTGTATATATTATTAACACCTTTACTGATGGAGAGGGCCCTTTTCCTGGTAGATAAATGTAGGAGCAATTTGTGGGAGAGCTGAGTGGCTCAGGGCTGTCAGAACCTCTCTCTAACTTTCCAAAATGTGAAGAAAAGGGATATTTGGATAGCAGAAAGTCTCAGCTGATCAGCTGGTAAAACCTGTATGAAAAATATTTGTAAATACAATAATCAGCCCAGTTCTTTATGTTTTGGGGTTTTCTGTGATCATGAAATTATGTGTATTGTTCTTATTGTTACACCCTGATTGTGGCTGGCTTCTCCTCCTGCCACACAAATACTGAGAGGGATGCAACCCTTGAATTCAGTCCTGAATGCTGACAGACAAAACTTATTGTGAATATTAATGTGCCTGCTCTAATCATCCTGCTATTTTTTTGTGTAATTTACCCGATCAGGGAGTTGGAATTCCCTCCTAGCTGTTACAGATTCAAGCATTTATGCAAAATCCTCCAGTCTGGAGATTTACAGTGGATTATCTACAAATATTTGAATACATTAGTGCAGCCCTTTAAATGCATTCCCTTTATTTACATACAGAACAAATAACAAGCAACTTGAATGACAGCACTGTAATTCCATCAAGGAGCTCATGTCCTGAGAAACCACAGGAATAAACTGTTAGGAGGGTTTGGTGGAGCTCTGCCTGGAATTACAGCTCCATAACCTGGATTTCATTCATTTTTTGTATTATGAACCAAAAAAAAAAAGAAAAAGCTGCAATTTTATAAATCGTGGCGCTGATGTTGTATTTGGAAAAGATTTGGAAAAGGGAAGAGCGAGAGAAGGGTGGAGGTGGCATGATTTCCTCTCACCTCCTTCTACCACAGCCCAGGAAAAACCAGGTATTTTCCATATCCATCAGTGTATCAGCTGATCAGAGGGAAAACACTGGAATCAGGTTGTTGATGGGGTGAGGGAAGGCTTGCTGAGATTTGGGGGAGTTTGAAAAGCTCCCTTCCAAATGAGCTGCCTGGGTGGAGGACAGGTTACCCTGTACCCATGTTCTTTGGAAGTTTATATATATTACCCATAAACTTTGCAAGTTTCTATTATTTGCATTGTCTGATGGGGCTGCTGCACTCCCACTCAGTCCCAGATTTTTGTGGTATATTGGGGGGATTGATGTGGGAAGAGCAACCTGGGCTTGGTTTCTGTTCCAAATCTTCCTCTGGAAAAAAAAAAAAAAAGGAGAATAAACTCAACCCCAAAGACTTGCTGGCTTTGCTCTGCAGCCAGACAGAAAGGTTCCTGCTGATCCCAGAGGTAAAGCCCTAACAGTTTCCATGGAATAGTCAATTATCTGTTTCATTGCACAAGCCAATATCTTTTCTCAAAAAGATGTATTAGGGTGTTTAGTCATTCAAGTGATCCATCTGGCTGAGCATTTGGAGATGCTCCTCAACTTCATTTATCTGGCCCAGAAGTGGTGTCCTTGAGGCTTCTGGGCCAGAGTGGGACTGTCTGTGTACCCACTCTGTAGGGACAGGGCTGGTGACCTTCAGCTCCTGGCAGGAGCAGGACTGCTGCCATCACACCTCTCTGCCAGGAAAGCCTGATTCCACACTGGATTTAAAAATTGCTGTTGCAGATGAGGGCTGAGGGGCCACCAGGTGCTTCCAAGGAGAATGCAAAGAAGCCCCCAGGCAGCAGATCCCTGATAAGACACCTTTGTTTTCTCCAGCAGAATCTGCACCTAAATCCTGATGGAGTCTGGCTAAACCCTGCAGTGTGAGATTGTGCTCTGCCTTTAAATCCCCTCTGCTGGTAAAACACACATCACAGCTCCAGGATCCACCTGTTTATCCCTGCTTCCTTTGGTACCACCTCCAGCACAGCTCAGTCCCTGGGGAAGGCTCTTTTCCCACCTTCTGCTCCTGGTTTTGTACCAATCCAGCCAGGGGGTGCCCCTGGGAGAGGGTGGCCAAGCTCTCCCATAAACCAGGGAATTGGGATCACAGCCTGTTTGGGTCAGGCATCATCACCAGTTGCTGCTGGGCACGGGGTGAGATGTAGCCCCAAAGCCTTGGACTGCAGAAGGGGAGGGAAATGCCCCAGGAAGGCTCTGGATCCTTGGGAAAAGCCAGAAGGATGCCTGGGGATGAGGCAGGACCCATCTGAGTGCCAGCTCCAGGCACTGGGAATGTCTGAGACACAGGAGCAGCTCAGGAGATGCTGTGTGTCATGTTTGCATCCTCAAAGAGCATTTCCTGCAACACAAGGAAATTGAATCAACAGCGTAATATTTTAATTACTAAAATCTTCAGGCAAAATTCCATGTACTTTTCTTCTGGGCTATCATCCAGCTTTACAGGATAGGACATTAAAATAATAATTTACCTTTATCTTTAAAGGGAAATTATTAATATTAAATTAAATTAAGCTTTGGTCCCCACTTGCTGCTTTTTGAAAGTTAAAATTGCCACTTGGCAATGATTTGTTCTTCTCCTCTCCTCTTCTTTTAAAGGGAGGACTGCAAGAAAGTTTAGCTATGAATGCATTTCTTAGCAAGTGGAGTTATATATTTAATAAAATCCCAAACAGATTGTCTGCTCAAACACTGTTCATTAAATGAACTGTCTGCAAGTGTGATTTACAGTGCAACGTGGTCATGGGAATGTCTGTGTGTATTTAATAACTGCACAGTAATAGCTTATTGGCAGGAGTGGTAATTCGATTTTGGAGTTTTATCTTATTTTTGAGTTTCTGGACCGTGAAATCCTGCTGTCTGACACACTTTTCCATTGCTTAATCTCCTGGGATTTGTGTAAAGAACAACAACTTTCCTCCTTACTGAAGACACAGTGCCCTGCTGTGTATTTTTTATTGCCACCCCCCAGTGCTGCTACTCACAGACCCCCTGTCCCATCGATGGGCTCAGCACTGCTGTGTAAAATGCAGTCACAGACCAAAATGCTGACATTTAATGAGCTAAGAGGTCCAGTCAGAGAGAAGATAAAATCTTCCAGTATTGTATAAGTGCAAACATTTTCAAGGATCATTTTCTTCATAATCTGTTGTGTTCTGTATTTAAGTTTCTGAGCTTTCCCACTGATTCCAAAACTCTTATTTAATGAACTTAAGGAGCTAACCCAGTAATTCTTATTCCACACACAGACTTGTAAGGGTGCTCTCCTCCTTGTGGCTGGCAAGTTTGGCAGGTCTACCCCTGAATGAACCAAAATTTTGCTGTGTTTGTATTTTCTGAACCTTTGAGAAATGGTTTTAGAAGCAAATGTTGGTTTTTTTTCTCTGAGCAGTGTCTTTGCAGCTGCAGTGGGGTTACTGGTCTGGGGGGCTCTCCTGTGCCTGTGGAGAGCTGGGGGACACCCCACAACATTTGGGGTGTCAAAGAGGACACACTTTAATTCACTTGTCATTGTCTTGGTGTCTTTCTGCCCAGTGGAACTCCAGTGTGCCCATAAATACATGTCTGAATCAGCCAATCATTCACCCAGGATTGGAACTGAAATTCTTGCTAGCTTTGCCCCTGACATCACACTGTTGAAGGTTTTAATTATTTTAAATCATATATAAAGAGGTGTATCTACAGACTGCCTCCTGTGCACGCTATTCTTTTGATAACTGGAAAATTAGGCCAGAAAGGGAAGAAAATACCAAACTGGTGAGATGAGAAGGAGCCCAAACTCGTGTGTCTGATGGCAAGAAGTGAGGGAAGCACTGGTGGTTTGGGTGGGATTTGGTGACCTTGCTGTAACTGTTCAAGGATTTTAAAGATTTCCTCCATTTTTTGGTGTTTCTTTTTTTAGTTAAAAGAGTTGGTAACAAGAGCCTAAGGGGTTGGTTAGTGTTAAGCTGCTTTTTGTGCTCAAGGAGTTTTATCAGTCTTATCCTCTTCCCTTTACATGGGTGTCTGTTGTACCTTATCTGTGCACAATAATAGTATCTAGCAGGCTAGGTAACTATTTGATGCCTATAAATGTGTTATCTGTATGCTCAGAAGTTTTCTGTCAGGGAAGTGAATGGAAACTGCAGGAGCTTTGTAAAATTGATGCTGGGTTGGGGGAAGAAGGAGCTTGGTTGCCCTTCCACTGCCTAAGCTGCTACCACACACTGAGTCATCTCTGAAGAGTCCTTGTCCTGTGAACTCTGATTTTTACTCTTTTAATTGACCCACCAAAGGGTTCAAAAGCATCAAGGCTCGATGGCAGCAGCCCAGGCAGGAGTGGGAATCCTCCAGAGCCACGGGACCTGCAGGGTGGGCAAGGTGCAAAGCAGTGTGTGGTGCTTGTACCTCCTGCCAACAGCTCCAAATGCTGCTGTTCAGCAGCTCCCGAGGTGTTTCACACTTAAACATGAGGAGGAAGAGTGAAAATTCAGCAATCTGGTGACCCAAGTGCCAGGAGAGCTGCTAGCTTGCTTTGCCTCTTTATCTGTGGCCAATGCATACAGGACAGAGCAGAGGATTTCAATATGCACGAGCTTCAAATGTGAGGAGCAAACACTCTCACAAAGAGCATCATCCTGGTACTGCTTTTTCTTATCCTTCCCTTTCACTTCCCTTCTTTTCTCCTTCCTCTTCCCCTCTTTTCAAAGCCATGTGCCTCAGAACTCATCTGAGAAAAGCAGCAGGAGCTGCTCTGTGGTTTTGGAGAGGAGCAGCTGCTCACAGAGAAAGGTGTGCTGTGGAGGGGACTGGTGACACTGAGGATTCCACTCTCCCAAATTAATTTTGGCATCCAAGGAGGAGGGGAAATGCCATTTGCATGAGGTTTAATTGTACCAGTGCATGCTCAGCTGAGCTGGCTCTTTCATCCTGCCTTTGCACTCTGTCTTCCCAAAGTGTCACCCAGTCCTTGCTGAAATCATTTCTTTGATCCTCACCATATTGACTCTGCTGCAAAGCCTGGATGTATCTGTGTGTACATGGAGCACAGTGGGCACCCAGTCCCAGCTAATATTCAATATTTGTCAGAGAGCCTCTGACTCCCTCCTCAGCCATCCATCCTGCTGCTGCTCCTATTGATCATCCTCTTCTTCTGGCATCCACACACAGATCTGGTTTGCTTTTTAACTAAACACAAAATGAAACAAACTAAAAACCACCAAAAAAAAAAAAAAAAAGCAAAGCAGAGCAAAACAAACACGAACTTGTCATTCTTGCTCATGTAGTGTTGATAAATGGGTTTTTCCTCATCCCTTAAAGGCTGTTGTACACAGTCAGGCTGTTGTGCCACGCCATAACAACCCCCAAATCATTCCTCCCCACTTCTCCATATCTCACTTGTCTCTAGGTCCCTCAGACGTTCTTATCTTAATGGAATTTTTCCTTGCAGCCCAGGAATTGTACCAGGGGGCCCTTACACATGCCAGGCAGTGCCTCAGCATGCATATTCCAGCCCTGCATTGTCATATGTTGCTATAAATAGCTCTCACAAAGAGTCCATATTTCTGCAGAGATTCGCCTGTCAGCTCCTAACAATGGGAGTCGTTCACAATGGGAAAATAGAATACCAGCTCCATCAACCTTTGACAGACTAATAGGGGTTATTTGACTTTCAATTTTTCATTATCAGCTTTGGCAGCCACAATCCTCGTGTTGAAAAATACAAACTGATCTGCACTCCCAAACAAGGAGGAACCAGCAGCTCCTGGGGCTGCCAGGCTGTGCCACTGATAGCACAGGGCAGGGCAGCAGCTGCTCACGTGGCAGCACTTCAGAGACCTCAGCCCTGCCCTTTCCTGCCCTATTGGGATGGCTGGAGAAGAGTGGAGGGGTTTTCCTTCAGGCTGGGAATGTTTGGAGCTGGTCAGGCTGGAGAAGAGGAGGTTGTGTGGAGACCTCACAGCATCTGGAGGGGATACGGGGAAGTTGGAGAGGGACTTTGCATCAGAGCTGGAGTGACAAGACAAGGAGTAATGGGAGAACACTAAAAGAGAGGAAATTTAGGTTAAATATATGGAAGATATGGAATAATAGCTTTATGAAGGTGGTGAGGCTCTGGCACAGGGTGCCCAGAGAAGCTGTGGCTGCCCCATCCCTGGAAGTGTCCAAGGCCAGGCTTGGAGCAACCTGGGATAGCAGAAAATGTCCCTGCCCATGACAGAGAGGTGGAACAAGATGATTTTTAGGTCCCTCCCAACTCAAACCATTCTGTGATTCTATTGCTGAAAAATCCCTCACCTGAGTTTGCTAAAAGGATGCTCTGGAAGGCTCCAAGTCACCTGTTCAGAACTTTAGCACTGAACTGAGGCTCATCACTGTCCCTCTGCTCCCTGGTGTGTCCCTTGTCCTCACTTTGTCACTGTGTGGTGCCTTTGTAGAAATTGCTTTTTTTGAGAAGTGACATTGTCACAAGGCGGCTGCTCTGGGCTGTGCAGAAGGTGAATCACTCAATAAACATTCCAAATTTAACTCAGATTTGCCAGTGGCAAAAAAAAAAAAAAATCCCACTTGAGAATCGGAAATGCAGAGGATGTTACTTTGCCTGTGATGTGAAAAGGTGAATATTTACACCAGGATAACTGTCCTGGAATCAAATCTGGCAGCAATAAAGGACAATGAGTTCCTTGAGGTCACTGATGTTCTACCAAGTAATTAGGCAGGCCCAGCTTTATGGGCCCTTTGCAGGACCCAAACTGGCTGTTTAGAAGGCAAATGGGACATTAACCTTTTTCTTGGGGAAGATGCAGGTGGAGTGTCACACATTTTAGTGAGGCCCCTGGTGTGCACAGGGCAGTGCCAGAGGTGCCCAGCCCCTGTTAAACACTTGGTTGCCCAAGCTGGGTCAGAGTTTGGACATGGAAATATCCCATAAAAATGAGGTTTTGTGCAGGTTTCAGTCATGCAGGTGACAGGGGTTACTCTGAAATCACACAACAGACACAGCTGTCCCTGCAGAAGACACAAAGTGCAGCTGGAAAGTTCCCTGCAAAGGTTCTCCAAGCCCTGCTGAGTATCCACTGCCACAAAAGACAGCAGCTCAGGGAAAATGATCCAGTAATGGATTTTCAAGTAGTCAATGTCCCTCTAATTACTTCAGAATCAGTACCAGCAGTAGGGAAGAAGTCTTCTAGCATGGACCTCTATGTAATGCAGCAAGAATGGGCTGGCCTGAGCACCTTGATCCATTATCCAAACCTAAATGCTGGTGGCTTTGTATCTAAGGGAGGTCCAACACATTTAAATACAAATAACTGCACGACTCTGTTAGTTCAGAACATAGTCTAGCACTGGCTTACCTTTATAATTACAAAGGCTTACCCTAAAAAAATCACAAATTACAGGAAAACCTGCTTTAATGGGAGCCACAGTTTAAGGTACTCAAGGACCATCCTCCTCTGCAGACAACAGCTTGGTCCAACAGCTTAGAAATGGAAAATTTCTTTGTTTCCTTCTGACTGTGGCACAGCAGCTGCAGGGATTAATTGAACTCATGAAATCTATTGATTTTCTGTAGCTGTTATTAAAAAAAAAAAGGCACTTTTGCACCCTGTGAAAGGTATGACTATCACTAAATTGTGTGCAATAAACCAACAAGGCTCCGCTCTGTTGAGAAACCCCGAGTCCCATTAGCCTCCTAATTTTTATTTCAGAGCACAGAGACTTTTATTGTGTTACTGAAACTTCTGAGACAGTTCCTGCTGTACCATCAGCCTCAGCTCAAGTGAGGAACCAACGTGATGCCAGCATCTCTTCTGGGGATCAGCAGAGATGCTGGCGTGCTGGAGAAGCCACGAGGAGGTTCTCCCTTCTGCAGCTCAAACCTGTTCAGCATCTCTGCTTCTCCCTTCTGCATCTCCATGTAGATTCCCATGTGAGCACCAGGAGAAGGGAATGGAAGTCATTTCAGGAGGTTTGAAGTGTTCCCCTTGAGATAAGACATTAAGGGTTTTAGTGCTGACCTCCCTGCTGACAGGTCAGGGAAAGCAAAGAGTTTCCAAGAGCTGCACTTGTTTACAGCATTGAATAAATTACCTCCACTAATACCAGGAGTGAAACCAAATCCCAGGGTGTGTCTGGGGCTCCTTCTCAGAGCTGCTAATAGATTGGTACACAAGCATCAGTTTTTATTCTTAAGCACAGTTATATTTACATCAAAACTGAGTTGTATTTTAAGGCCAGACCAAAATTCAAAGGTGGCAATGCAATATTTTTCAACTGAAATTACCTTAAAATGTTTTGCCTATATATGTTGTCATCTGAAGTGGCACGTGGTGGTGGTGGCAGCAATCCATATATTGCTTTAAGGCTTTCATACTTATTTCAGTGATGAGACTATAGATTGTGTCACCTCTGCTAAACAATGGAGTTAAATAAATCCCATTCCCCCTAACAGTTTCTCAAGTTCTTTATTAGCAATGTGCATGATGATTTACTCTAAGTAAATTCCTTTTGCACTAACTAAAAGGGATTTTAGAGCACATCTGTTAGATTTGATATCCCCCATCAGCACATGCACACCAGTTTCTGTTTGCTGTGTTTTGGGGGAGTTTTTGCTAGATAACTTAGCAGGGAAAGTGCTTTGCAAATTAAGAAGTACAAAATACCTACTTTAAAATAAACTTTAAAATCAAATTCCGCAATGCAAGTCCAAGGCAGCAGGAGGGAAGGAGTCCAGAGCCAGTCTGTGTGTTGTATGAAGTACCAGCTTTTTGGCTTCCCAGTTATGTGTCCTCTGCTTTGGGTCAAAGAGTGCTGTTTTATTTCCTGTATTTCAATGCTTAGGAAAAGCATATATATTTATTAACACTTCAGGCACTTCCCTACCTGGCTCTCTAAAGACATGAGCACAGCTTGTAGCTCCCATTACACCTAGTGGGAAGTGTGTGAGTAGGTAAAGAGGAGCAAACAGACTTTGCTTGTGTTCCAGTGATGGAGTTTTGTGTGTGTGACTCTTCCAGAGGAAGCATCAGCCTGTCAGGACTGGCAAAATCGAAGTCTGTTTTTAAACATCCCCTCTCCAAGCTGCATTTCTCCCATTCTTCTCTGTGTTATTGGCTTGCAGTCCCAGAATTTGCCCCTTTTCTAGCCTGGCAAGTTGGTGGTAGCTGACAAACATGGCAATGGCTCACAGTTGTCCTGATTAGATGGATACCAGAGAGTCAGAGCATAATCACCATCACTGATGGGCACTTGGAGTGAGTTTTTCAGCAGGATATGTCGTGTCCTGCACTCTGGCTGGAAATAATACCCACAAAGTTGCACAATTTCTTGACCAAGAAGTTTGCCACAAGCATCAATTTTTATTCTTGAGCACAGTTACATTTCTATCAAAACTGAAAAAACTGAACAAATTATCAGTGAAAAGCTTTCAAAATCAACTTTAAATAAGAGCCTGTCTCTTTCCATAGAGTGCCAGTGAGAGCTGCTTCCAGGTATGGGGTGGGCTGAATTTTGGGACTGGTTTATTTTGATGTGGTGCTTAACTGAGCCCATGGAGGCTTGGGCTGAGGGGCAGGAGGAGGAGGAGCACTGGGAAAAAGGTTTTCAGGAAGAGGAATGTCCAAATGGTGTCAGTGATGGAAAAATGAATGGAAGGAAGGGCAATTCCTGCACTACCATGGGAGCCAGGCTGAGGGAAGCTTATCTCGGTGGCAGAATCATCTTTGTCCTCTGTCAGGACTCTGGGCTGGCTTCCTGTACCTTTGCTCCTGAGCTGCCACACCTTTCCTGTGGCCCTGCATGCCAAAGAAGCCTTCTAATGGCACAATTCTTTAATTAAATTCCAGGCTGTGGCTGAGCTGTGGGGGAGAGTGAGCCGTGCTCCTGTCCCTGTCCCCTCCTGGCAGCCTGGGCTGGTGGTGGCTCCAGAAGATTCTGCCCAGCTCTCCCTTTGCAGCAGTGAGCTGGTTACAGAAAACAACTGGGGCTGGCTCAGGTTTAATCACCATTAAACTAAGGCAGCAGTTATAGCTTTGAATTGCCCATTCCAAATGAAGGGAGAGTGGATGTTAAACTTAATGACCTGGAGGAAGCCCTCAAGGTGCAGGAGTGGGGGATTGATCTGAAGACCTGTGGTTGGAAAAGGCAGAAGGGACCAGTGACCTCCTCTGACCCCCTGAAGGCCACCCTGAATTAATCCAGCTGAGCTGGGCGTACCCCAGGAAAGATCCACTTGTGAAATGCAGCTTCACAGTGTTGGGGAATGCACTTCAACTCTCCATAAATCATTCCCAGCTGTTATTTACTCTGCCTATTAAAATGCAGCATCTCATTTCAAGTCAAAGCTTGCCTAGCTCAATTCCCAGCTCCTGGATCCTATCATAGCTCCATTTATTTCATAAAGAGGCTGCAATTATGGAACTTCAGTGTCCTGTGCAGGGATTAATCAGCTGTCATCAACTTGTGCCCTCTCCTTTCTTCTGACAATCTGAACAGATCGAGCTCCTTAATTTTTTTCACTGACCACATATTTATATTCCTTTTATCATTCCTGTGGCTGTTTGGAGCAAAACCAAACGTGGGGACAGCACTGCTGGTTGCAGCTGTGGTTGTACCAATTCACATTAACAGTGTGATATAATCTCTCTATTCCCATGGGGCTTTATCCTGCTGACACTGTCAGGGAATGCATTCGACCCTTCACTACCTGGTCTTGATTTCCAAGTTTTTTTCCTGTATTTTAGTCTCTTTCTTCCCCAAATAGACCCTCACCATGTAAAAGTGCTGTACTTGCTTTGTTCCATGATTCAGTTTATGCTATTTCCTAATTAGGATTTAGGACTCATTCAGTAGCAGTACTGTGGAGCACATAATGCTTGCTTGTGTTGATCTTATCAGGTTGCTTTGAATCAATACCTTCTCCACTTCATTATTTACCATTCTCCTAATCTTTGTCAGTCATTTGACATTTTTATCAAATAATGTTTTCGTATTTTCTTCCAGCTTGTTGATAAAAATGTTGTATAGCTGAGGGTCAATTACTCAGGGTGCTTGCAGGATCTCATTAGAAACACCCAGCACTCTGAGATTCCTCTGTGGAGTGACTGAAACACAGTAAAATCAAATGAATTGATTAGTGAAGTGCTATAGGAAACAGTGACAATTAGGGAACTGCCACACTAAACAGTGCTGTGCTGGTAGAATTCCATGTGAACCACGCAGTGCATTGCTTTTTAAAACAATTTCTACAAACTCAGAGAGAGAAAATAACCTCTGGGTTATCCAGTTGTTTTGGGCTGTGACTTTTGGAGGCAGAGTTTTTATATTGGAAGAAGCTTCAGTATCAACAGTGCTGTGTTTTTTAAAAGGTTGTGGTTAATTGTTTTAATTTTTGTCTTTTTTTATCCCTTGAGGGAATAAGGATTCCCCCTCATGGGCAGGGCTGTAGCAGCCATGGGAGGGTTCCCCAGAGAGCTGGGGCATTCTGACCTGATGCCTCCTGTCTCTGTAGCAGCCTGTGCTGTGCTTCAAGAGTGGTGCCTGAGGATGGGGAGACTCCTCACTAAAAATCCAGGTTTGTGAGCATTCCATGAACCAGGAATTAAACCAGGGCAGGAATCTCAGGGGAGGTTCAGCACGTGCAGCTGGGTGGTTCTTGAGTTTTGGGTAACAGGGTGACACTTCCTTTGAGTCAATGTGGAAACAAGAGATGTCCTAAATCATAAACAAGCACAGCTGATGGGCAGGGTCTTGTCAACCTTATTGCATTTACAACAGAAACTTTGCCTATTTCAGTCGTGTAGATTATGGGATGTGATTTTTCACGCTCTGTAATATCAAGGCAAACCCTACCAAGAAAGCTTTGTTGCCTCAAGACTAATGAGGTTGTAAAACTCTATCCATAAAATCAGAATAATAGTATTCCCCTGCATCACAAGATTGCTGTAAGTACATATGTATATTCTGCACTTGCATGGCCTAATAATGTGAGAGCAAAACTTCATTTATTCATGTGAAGGACAAATTTCTGCAGTGCACAAGGTTACAGGTAAAATCCCAAGGTTTTCCACCTCACTGTGTAAATAGAGAGGAACACCAGTATGTTCATTTTATACAGTGAGTAATACAACAGCAATTATTGCTGAAATCTTTATTTGTCTTCCCACGCAGTTATCTGCTATGGTTTCTTTTGTGTGTTCTCATTTGTTTAATTAAATTACATTTGGTCTTTCCAGAGTCCTTTCTGTCCCTACTTGTTGCGGACATTTATTAATAGTGTCACTCGGTTGATAGTCTGTTAATTTTAATCTCGTCTGAATTTGATTAACTTTGTCTATTTACACTTCAGAGACTTTTCCCTGAATTCAGAAGGACTTGCTCTCTCCTCCCACTGTTAGAGCAAGGCAAGCTGCGTGTGTACACTGGGCAGGTGCTTTAATGGCACTAATTAATCAAGAAGAAGCAGTGCAACAGAGGAAGGAAAACATTACAAATGAGCACAGCCCATTCCCATGCAGGGCACCCTGACTGCCCCACACTGGGAGTTACCCTGGCATCACCCATCAGAGCAGCAGTGAGGCGAGCCAGATCCCTGACAGCAGCTGCTCCTTGGCACCCAGCCCTTTGGCTTTAGGTCAGGTGAGGGTTTAAGGCACTTTCAAAGCGCTAATCTCTGGTGCTTTGGGTTTCTGAAACCCTGTGATAGCGCAGTGTAAGCACTTAGAAAACCCCAGTCGCTTCTGGACGTGTTCAGTGCACCAGCATCAGTGTTTAAATGAGTTTTGTCAGCTCTCAGGTGTCTGGACTTTTTCTCAGGGCAGCAGGTCTTGCTCTCTCACCTTGTTCTGCTTTTAAGTTTCTAGTGCTTAGACTTGTTGGAGAGAAACTTTCAAAACGTGGGCTTGAAATACTCAAAGCCCTCTCAGCAAAACAGAAGTATAAATATAAACACTCAAATGCATTTGTTCTAAAATCCATGATTTAGAAACATTCTGAGAGGGGCTGAGGAAAGGTTGGAGGGAGCCATGGAGAGCCCTTGTCTGAAGGACATGGCTTGTTTGGGAAGTGCTGGGTGCCTCCAGGAGTAACTGGAACCTTGGCAGGTTGGGGAATGCAGCAGAGGATGTGCTCAGTTCCTCTGGAATTTGTGGAATTGGCACAAGATGGGGTGGGTCCCCTGGGTAGAATTTGTGTTTCTGACACCCAAAGTGCTTTGGCTGCCAAGCAACACAAACAGGGCACTTTCTGGAAACAATACAGCTACCTCTCCTTTTTTATCCATTTTTATTAAGAATTCTGTGGCAGGACACATCACAAGGGGCTGAGCCTCTTGTGCAGGACAGAGCTCAGGCACGAGGCACAAGGGTCTCCTTGCTGGTTGTGCTGAGTGGTTTTCTTCCCCTTAATAATTTCAGTTATGTTAAAATTCACTGTTGCTTCACCTTGATCTGTATTGAGGAGTGAAATTCCTCATTCTTATCTCTGGATTTGTCTGTGGGGTTTAGGAGTTCAAGCGCCTCACAGCCCAAAGGATTGTTGCCCAATTAATCAAAGTGTTTCTTTATATTGCACCAGTGGAGAGAGTGAGAAGAAAACAGGTCTCTATACCCCTGTCTCTTCAAAGAGATAATGTGTAATTATTAAGAAATGCTGTTGCCAGTTGCCTCCTCTCTCTCCCAGAGGAGGCAAGGGGCAAGGATCACACACAATCACCTTTCCTCATTTTATCTAACAAGGGTGAAATTCTACTGTCAGGCATATTTTCCAGTTTAAGTCGTGATGTACAGCAGATTGTTATGCATGATTATAAAGCCTAATAAATTTCTCACCATCTCATTTTCCCTGGCTGGTGGAAGTCAGGGATTAAAAGCCATTCTGATGGGTGCTAAGGTGATGAGGAGAGCTGCACTCACAGCCCACAGCACAGGGTCAGGAATAAACTTAAACTGTGAGTCAGGAATAGTTAATTTGTGTCTGCTAGCCTGGTGGAGAGTTCCCAATTCCCCAGTTTCCCTCCCATTTTGGGAGCTCACAAGCTGTGGATATTTCGGTCCATACTGAGCCTGGCTTGTGGGGCTGAGCAGAGAGACTGGGACTTGCTGCTGCCACAGGAGTGGGAAATTAGGAGACATGGAATGATCCTTCAAGGAGCTTGGCTTGCTAAGAGCAGGATGAGGTTCCACAGTCACTTTGCTCCATGTTCATTCTGATTTCACATCAGCAGCTGATCATCTGTGAGCAAGGCAGCGTCTGCCTGGGTTATCTGTTGTACCTGGCACTGCCTGAGGCAGGACCTGTTACTCCTCCAAAATTAACAGGAGATGAATTCTGAGAGCAAAAAGGGTGAATTAAGATGTGTGAGGGCTCCATGAGCTGCTCCTGGAGTGCTGTAATCCACACTGGTGGTGGCTTTCATCACAGGGAACAAAAGCTTTCGTGGTTTCCATACATCACCAATTCTGTCTGCATTCAGGGCTCCACCTGCCCTGTCAGTACTTTCTTTTTGCAGTGTGTGGTAGGAAATGTTTAATGTAGAGATGATCAGAGAGAGAGCCTGGAAATATTAGTGAGACAGTTACATGATGAGGTTAGAAAGGTAAAATAGCAAGGAAAAAAAATACTGTGTAAGTGTGAACTGTTTCAAAGATACCTGAGAGGTTTTGTCTCCTTTTCTTGGAGTCAGAAAAATTTAATTGAGTATCTCAGAGGATGACCAATAAATTTCTGGACTAGTATATGTTGTTGAATTGCTCCTCTTTGCCAAACACAGAGATCCATTATGCTAACCAGGGACAGGCTACAGCTGGGATTTTGCTCTACCAAGTTCTCAGCATGGACAAGGAGCTTTTGTGGTTTCTGTGAGAAGCCCAGCCTGGCTCAGCTCGGCACTGTCAGGTTGTTTGTCTCAAGGGAACTGTTGGGGAGACAGGCATTTTCCATTATTGCTTTCCTAGTGTTAAATTTGATTTGTTCTCTTACCTAGTTCTTGCTACAGAAACCAATCATGCCCTGATTGACTCCCCTTTCCTTTTGGTTACACAATCATTTGGAAAGAACACCCCAAATGATCTACTCAGCTTCAGACTGGCACAACTCTGCTGAAAGGTTGGAGTCCTTTAAACTGCTCTTTTATCTCCTTCTCCTCTCTCTCATTCTCTTCAGGTTACTTAAAACATCAGCCAGAAAAATACTGCTGCACCAGTGATAACTGGAAATAAAAGTCCTATTTAAATTCTGCTGCACTGGAAATAAAAGTCCTATTGAAACTCATGTATCATAGCAAGCATTCA
Source organism: Fringilla coelebs (assembly GCF_963513975.1). Lineage (NCBI taxonomy): Eukaryota > Metazoa > Chordata > Aves > Passeriformes > Fringillidae > Fringilla > Fringilla coelebs. The sequence continues at coordinate 3,993,224 of NC_140067.1, forward strand.
TTTTCAATATGTGAAGCAAACCCATTGTAAATGGAGAAATGAGGGGGCAGAGTGGGGCAGTGGCAGAACTGGGCTACAGCTGTTGCAGACACTGAGTTCTTGGGGTCTGAACAGCTAAACTGGAAATGCAGTTGGAGGGAAAATTGTGGGAATGGAATGGAATGGAATGGAAGCTGTGTTGTAGCAAAATGTACTATTCAGTACATCAGGGAAAAACCATCCCACTAACAAGTCAAACCACCCATATTTCTGGCTAATCCTGACAAGCAGGAGCTGCTATTAGAAGAATTTGAAAGACCTCAGTGGAATAAGGTCACTCTTCCCATGACTTCCATGATTCTTTTTATGCTACATGGGATTTTCTGAAATACAACTCCTTACCACAACGTACATAGGTCTTAAAATTATCCTCCCTTACCATTTTATGTCTCCATCAGTTCAAATCAGTTTCTGATCACTTTAATTTTTTTCTGTGCTAACACAGAAAAAAATTTTGTTGCTGAGATGTGTTTGCACCTGAACTCCAGATTTTTGAAGGATCCTGCATATGTTAGATTCCATATAATTAAACTTGTGAATGCTGCTGAAATCACTAAAACATTAATTCACAAATATGGATTTCCTGAATGCATTTTGCACAGCCTTTAGCATGGGTCACGTTTACACTGAAGGGCACAGGACAAAGCTGAGTAAGTTTGAAGGCAAATCATGAACTGGTAACATCATTTACAAAGGAAGCCTGTTAACTGATAGGTTGGAGAGGGAGAAGCTATTTTGGTTCACTTATCTCCATAGATTTATTGGAAAATGCAATATAATCATTGCTTGCAGTGCAGTTTCAAAAGGGGGAAAAAAGGGGGAAAAAAAAGGCAGCTTTTCAGAGCTCAGCTTTATTTTAATAGGTTAGGCTGGTGCAAACCTGTGTGATGCTGTTTCAGATGAAAGGACTGAGATCTCAAAAGTCTCCATTCTGTCAAACTAGAAAGGACGTGAACTATTATTTTTGACACAGAGGGGAAGTAATCAAATATTTAGGTCTTTTGTTTTCATTAACCAGAACAGGAGGATAAAAAATAGATACCAGAATATTCCTTTTGATTTGCTTCAAGAGTAAGTGAGGCATAGCTATTCATCCTTCTTCATTTTCTCTCAGAGATGAGCATCAGGAGCAGTGCTGTCCTCCCGGCGTGTGCTCCAGCTTGTTGTGGAAGGAGCATTTTCTCTGTCAGCTTAAAGTATCCACCCAGAGCACTTTGTCTCTCTCTGTCTCTCTTTTATTTATATGAATGGTTTTGCAGCAGAAATAAGTGCTTAAGTGCTAACTTTTTTTTTTTTTTTCCCTCTTGAAGAGAAGATGAACTGCATGTCAGTGTGTACAGACAATGGATGAAAAACAAACAGAATTTGTTTTGGAGGTGTTTTCATTTACACGTTCTCAGAGCTTGATGTGAAAGTGCCTTTCAAAACAGCACAGACACACCAGCTTTTGTGCTTTAAATGAAGACTGAAATCCTCTGCTTTCCAGGAGAGCCATTCAAAAGGGTGAAACAACAATTCCCATTGATCCCTCTGCAGGAGGGGGTTTTATAAGGATACCCTGATCCCCATCTCACAGGTGGAGAAACAGAGAGACACAGGCAGAGATTTTTGCAGGGGGGCATACCAGAGGGCAATGGAAGATCCAGGAGCACAAGCCAGGTCTCCTGAGTCACAAATGAGATGTGGTTAAAGTCTGTTCACAGCAGAGTCTGGGCTCCAATGCAAGGATTTATGCTGGGATGCACATTGCAATATGATAATGGACAATTGTCCCACTGGCTGTCATTGAGCAATCCTCCAGTATGGTTTGTCTGCTCAGCAAAGGAGCTGTAAATGAACTCCTTTGTTTTTATTCCTTTTGTTTGAAGACCTTTTTAACTGCAGAAATCATCCTTATGATGTCAGCAGGGAAAGATTAACCCAGTACGTTTTTTTTTCTGAAGGTGAAAAAAGACAGAAAATTGCCTCAAGAAAATTACAGACTGTGTCCTGTTAAAAAGCCATTAATGCCTAAGGTGTTGGGGGGAAAAGGCATTGAAATTTCAAATATATTGGATGATTTTTTTTCTGGCATTTAAAGAAATGAGAGTATGCTGATTATTTTCTCCCTCAGATTGGCTTTTGTAGGTTTGGTCCAATATTTCTTCATTAGGTGAGAATTAAGCATTACAGAAACATACACTGTTTTCTTGCTGCAAGACAATTTCTCATGAACAGAGAATTCAGTGGCTTACAAGTCATGTAATTAGGGGATTAAAATCTAAGTGTAAAAGGAATTCTGAGGCTCAGGTAACAGCTGGAATGAGCAGGTTTTCTTTGCAGTGTCTGTAGGACATTGTCAGAAACAGGATCCATCTGACTAAAGGTGCAAATCCTGGGGCTAAGGATTTTTCTTTCTGCATGCCAGTGGAGAAGACCTGTTTGAATTAAGTCATGGTTATGGGGATGTTGCAGGGAAAGAAAGAAAAATACACTTTCTAATAGATCCAAAGTGTATTTCATACCTGGCTTTATGATTTGTATCAACATTGAGTGCAATGACTTGCACTCAAAAGCAAATGGGGTTCACTGTAACAAAAGATGGATTTATTAAAATAGTGACCACAATAGCCTGTTAATGGTTTGGAGTATCCAGCAGTGGTTTAAATGTGCTATCCTTGGGAAACCAGGGGAGAAACCTTGGGATAAAGGCATTTTAAGTGTCTGCCACCGATGTTATTTTCTGATAAGCTGCCCTTCGTGCTCAGAAATTATGGAATGTTGGCAGTCCTTTGATTTCTCTTGGACTGAAACAAATAGCACCGAGATAAAAGTTGCTGCATTTGAAACATATTTGAAAACTAAGCTGATGAAGAAGCGATGACAATTTTTTTTTTTTTTAGTTCTGTACCCTGGCACCATGAAAAACATATTTCCCTGTGTGAGGGGAAGCAGCTGCTTGATAACCAGTGGCATGTGAGGACACAGAATCAAATCTTCTGTCCTTTGGGCTGGATTTACCGAGCCACATCTTCGCTGACCTTGTTGACTCTGGAGCAAGAGGACACAACCAGCTGCCAGCAGCTCCCTTCTGTGGCTCCCAAAGCTGCTGTCCCCAGCTGAGCAGCACTGGCTGGCTGTGTGTGTCCTCCCAGCCCTCTGCAAAGGCCAGCACAGCAGCCCAGCTCACCCTGCCACGGGGCTGAAGTCTGGTGTTGTTGTGCTGGATGAGGAGTGTGAGTGCCACTGCCTCTCTGATTGCTTCCTCTGGAGGAGGCAGGCACTTGAACTGCTCTAGCTGCAGCTCATGCCTTTAGGCAGGCTCTGTCTAGAGCCATAATTGTTATGTTCTAGTCTTCAAACCCTTCTCTGCATGATCTGCAGTAAAAGAAGATGTGTGAGTATAATGATGTACGTGTGTACACAGCCAAGTTCTTCCTTTAATTGTGTTAGTACAACCCATCTACTGAGTGCACTGAATGCAGGCTGAGCTCTGCCCTGACACATTTGGATTTGGACTGCTGATTAGCCTGCAATACATATTTCACTTTGCCACCAATAGGACCTTAACCTCACTTAAAAAGAATAATGACAAAACAGCCCAATTATCTGTTCCCAGAGTCCATTACCGAGGGGGAACCAAAATTACCCTTTCTGTTAAAACAGCCCAGTTCTCTATTACATTTGCATTAAAAAAGGGTCTGAGATTAGGTTGCCTTTGTGTTAGGCACTGTATGAACAAGTAACAAGAAATAGGTCCTGGCCCAAAGAGGTTACAGTGTAAATTAGACAGAAGTGGAGAGAAAGGCTGTGGCTTTCATTCATTTCCTGTGGGGAAATGAGGCACAGAGTGTGTTACACTGCAGAAGTGCCCAGAGTTAACTGAGAATGAGCTCCCCAAGCCCAGATACCTGTCTCATGCTGCCAGAGGGGGATGCACACGGTGGTCTGGTTATTTTACAGCTGGGATTGGGACTCTGGCATACTCGAGTGATGTGGATGTACACGCCCTCATTTGGGAGTTGCTTCTACCTGGCTGCAGCATTTGAAAAACATTTAAACAGATTTAAACAGACTGCACTGCTCTTCTATCTCTTCTCCTTACAGACCCCCAGAGCCCTGAGGCCCTGCTCAAGGGTTAGGTACCCGTGCTGTCCCTGACACAGAATTGTGTGTCCCTGGGAGCTGCCCACGGCTGTCGACAGTGGGAATCCTGATTCCCAAGCAGAGGAACTGTTGGGAAGCAAGAGCATTAGAGGTTAAAACATCTTGACTTTAATGAATCAATATTTTTTTCCCTGGAAATCTGTTTTCTCAGAAATTTGCTGATGAGCATTGTTACAAACCAAGCTCTGACTGTTACCGAGGGAAGCTGCCAGCAGGCAGGCAGTAAAGGGAAGGGGGGAAGAAGGCAAGGATGGCTTTAGCCTCCTCCCTGTGTCCTGTGCCCCTTGCCAGGGCCCTGTCTGGGGCTCCAAAGCAAAGCAGAGCCGCCTTCAGCTCCTGGTCCTGCCCTCTGCACCCCTGATCTGCCTTCCACTGAGGGGATGGAGCTAAAAAATAGCAATGTGTGATAGAACAGCAGCACCGATTCTTTATTTCTGTTCTTTCTTTCTTTCCTACTCACACCCAACCCCTTTTGTCTCCCCTTTTCTCCCATTTCTGTGTCCTGGCTGAATTTCCATGTCTTCCATCAGCTTCTGTATTGCTGGGGGGATAATACAGCCCAGAAGTAATCACTCATTTCAACACCTTCCTATCTGTGTCTCTAATTTGAAGTCATTTCCCAGCCTGCAAGAATGGATTCTGAATCTTTACAGAATCTCACTCCCTGCCTAAACTACCGTTGTTGTGTCTTTCCCTTTTGACAACCTTCTTTGCCTCAGAAAATCCATGGGTAGAATCCTGACTTCTATGAATTTATTGGCAGCCAGGCCAAGGGCTGACCTCACGTGTTTGGTGAAAGACCTTTCCATAACTGCTGCAGGAAGAACTGCCCATAAACAAGAGCTCTGAAGAGCCTGGAGCGCAGCCAAATGGGGAAACAAGGTTGTTATTGGCATGATTTTAATCACGATAGACAATTAGCAAAGCTTAATTATATTGAGAAAGAAAATCAGAGCAAGTGGCAGTAATGAATTTTCCTAGTAAATCTCTTGTGCTTCAGAATAAAACCAGCTGACCTATAAATACAATGAAATTAGAGGAGGTGTTTGCCCACATGGCTTAGCTTTGTGCTGCCTGGGCTGTGAGCGAGTCCCTTTTCATCATCTTTCTCTCCTGCAGTATTAATTCTGGGAACAGAACTGCAGTTTAGCCATTTAGATGACACCCAGTGTCAATAGGCAGCAAGAGGAAGCTTTTATTTATTTTTTTTCTGTAGCTCAACTTGGTAGTATTAGAAGTTAATAGGCTTAGAGAGCCAAGGATTTTTAAAATACTGCCGTTAGCTAAAATAAATATTATTTAGCACTCACTAAGTGGGTTATTTTTTAATATTGTGGAAGTCGGAATGTTTCCAGAGGATTTTCTGGCTACAATAAAAATACTAAATTGAGTACTATCAGCCTTAGAAGATTTCAAAGAAGATTTCTCTTGTTTGTGTTGGTAACCTATAGACTTGATACGTGGAGAGTGAAAGCATCTGGCTTAACTCAAGAGTGCTATTTAAATCATTAAACCTTTTAATAGCACCGTAATAATGGAGCTTATAAAACAAAGCAGTTTCTGGTGAAAGCACAGAAACTCCTGTGGGTAATTTTATGTTGGGCATCTTTAAATGCAAACTGCTTTGTGGAGGTGTGAGCAGCTCTTTCTCCTCTCTTTTGTAAAGCCCAGGAGACCAAAATGCACCTCACTGGCCAAAAATGGCCAGGTGGGTGCAGAAAAGGCCTGAAGTGACCTTGACAAAGTCTAAACTGCTCACAAAGATCTGCAGGGTGGCAGATGAGGGAGGGCAGGGGGTGTCTCTGCTGAGGATGCTGAAAGCTGAAGGTTTTTTGGGTCTGGGTGGCCTGAGTGCATCTCCACCTGCTCTGGGGGTGGCAGGGCTGTGCTGGAGCTGGAGGTTTCTCAGTTTTCTCCACTTCAACAGACAAAGGTTGGTATTTTCCGAGTGTTCCTGATGCCTGAAGTTTTAGCTTTTCTATTTTCAGATTCTGTGCTGCTTTAGTGTGTGGGTCTGGGATTCATATTAGGGCATGGTGAGCTCTGTGCACAGAGCAGGGAGACAAAACAATTCCTGCTCCAGCTGGGCACCAAGGACAAATGATCCAAATCAGAGTGCTGTGCTGGTCCCCACTGCACCCAACACGGATATGCCTGAACCAGGATCACAGTTCCCAGTCTTTTAGGAATTCTCTTCCTGTCACTGTCCCCAGGGAAGGTGCCAAGTGCTCAATTTGTTTGAAATGAGAGAAGAAGCAGGAAAAGTATGTTTGTATTTTTCTCTGGCATTCACGAGGATGTGCTGGTGCTCCCCTGCCTCAAACTGGCTTTTCTGTTAAACTCAGATTTCAGTCTCCTGAAACGAGTTACCTGCAATGAGGCCTGTACAAATTTAGATTGAACTCAGATATTCAAATCCAAGAAATTTCACATCTGGGGCTTCACTGTGGAACTCCCTTCACTTTGGCTTTTTTGCTCCTGTCTGCAGACTAAGCAGAAGGGAGTGAAGATCTGCTTCATGCTGCCCTTGTTAACAGAGATCCTAATTTTGACTGGCAAGTCAGATTTCCCCAAACAGAGTCAAAAACCAAAGAAAGCCTCTCTTTCCAAACCATTTCTGAAACCCAATTAACTCACTGGAATAATCTCTAACTCTTCTTGTTAGACACTTCAGTGCCTAAGCAAGGAAACAGAGCAGGATTCTTGTTTTTTGTGGGAAGGCTGTGAGTAGTGACAAACAAGTTCTTGCCTGTGGAAAAATCTTTTACAACTGAAAGAAAAATGTTTTAGCATTTCAAATAGCTAATGCTCTGAGATCAAGTGAAGTTCTTTGCTTTAGGAAGTGAAATGAATCCATTTGACGGGATATTTTATTAATCGGTTTTAAGTTTCAGCAGTTTAGTTTTACATTTCCATGAATATTGTAGCATCATAGGAATTTGTGATAATGTTATTGGGATTATTACGTGCAAGTCACTAATAGCAGAGAAGATGTAAAAATTCATTGGCATCATTGAATTTAGAGCAAAGTTAAGTCAGCCTAGTTATGTGTGATTTGCATGTAGCGCTGTCTGGGCTGAAATAGCTCAAATCCTTTCATCTGCACTTTGTTGTGTTGTGGTGACAGCAGCATTTCAGTTGTGGAATCACTTCTGCTCTGTCTCCAAATCCTGTGGAGCTGCCCAAGATCCACAGTGGACTGGGAGCTCATTTCTTATAAGCAGTGCATTATAGATGTTTTCCATCTGTGGTTAAGAACGCAGAGAAAATGTGAAAAGCCTCATTTTTACTGTTTGTGTAAGGCAAAATCAGACAATTAATAGAGGGACAGGTTGATAAGCAAAAAGGGGCTGCTTGTTGTTATCTTTTCTTGCAGTCCCTTGTTCAAGGGCCCAAGTTCTGAAACCTCAATTAAAGCTGAAATTATCAAAGCAAGCAAGAAAGAGGAAAATACATATAGAGCTCCCTCCATCATCCTTAGTGGACCAAGTTACAGCTTCTCTGACTCCTGTGAAGCTACACCACTCTTTCTCCAGCTCAATATTTACACATTGGGGCGTGCTAAAAGCCCACAAATATCTAAAGTAACACCTGATGTAGCTCTCATCTGTCCCTCTGAATGAAGATATTGCATGGGCACTGATTCTCTTTCTTTCTATGAAGTTTCCTTACTAGTATAAAGCTGGATTAAATAATTGCAAAAAACCAACCATTTACTCACTGGGACATGAGCACCCCAGTCCTGCTGTTGTGTAAAAGGTTGATTTTTTCCTCTGTATCTCCAATGATACAAGCAACTGAAAGCAAAATCTTTATATATCCTGCCTTTTACCTGCTGGACTGATCTATCTGCAGTGAGTGTCTGCTTCAAGCTGAATTTGGGGAGTGGGAAAAATTTTCCTGCAGCACGGTTTGGCTTTTGAAAATGAGGTGAAGCGAGGAAAATTGTTTGTTTGTTTTTGTAGTAAGACGTCCCCTAAAATATTTATGACCTTTTCTTTGTAGACTCCAGCCCTTTGTGCTTTGGATCACACACTTAAGAGCCAGGCACTGATTTTGAATGCCTAAATCAGCCTTTTTATTGGCTTCTTGTCTACAAAATGGAATAACGTGTTCTCTTGTGCAGAGGTTAATAAACCCTTGTGGAAAGCTTGTATTCCATAATGCTGAGTGCCTGGAACAGTCTGTGAGGGAATGAGCAATCTCTTCCTTCAGAGACAGCCTGGGATGGCTGCAGGGAAAGCAGGGGTTGCAGGGGAAATGCTCCTTTTGGTCAGGAGTGTGTAACCAGCCTGCAACCGTGGCATGAAAATCCATGTCAGGTGGGCTGAATGGAAATCGTGTGGACAAAAATGTTTCCAAAGGTCTGGACCTCTTTTCCCTTCTGTCTTCTTGCTCCTCTGTGTCCAAGAGACTATTTCAGGTTTTTGTGTGAGGTTTTGGTTCCTTTTCCTTTGCTGTGTGGAAGAGTAAAGCACAAGGGGAGGAGTGCAGGGTTGTTTACTAACCTGGATTTATGGAAGTGCACAGAGGAGGGAAAAAAACACATATCTACACCAACCCAAATTCCTGCAGCAGAACCAGATGGAATAACTGAATGATCACTGGGCAAACAGATCAGCATGGATCTCACCCCTGGTGATGGAGAAGGATTGATGTGGATACAGCTTTACTCAGAATCAGGGGCAAAAATGACAGAACTCTTTCTATAAGTTCAGAATTGTGAATTTTATGCAAAGCATTTCTCCAGTCTGCTGGAGTTTAGAGGTCTTATTCTCAGTAAACCTTCCAACTGGGGGCAGATACACAAATTCTGCTTGTATCTTTAGTAGTTAAGGAAATTAATGCAAGAGCATCCATGCATTTAAGGGAAGATCAGTGGTGGGTGAAGGCAAAGGAACATTTTTCCTTTTCTTCTGTTTTGGTCAATGGCTAGGAGCTCTCATTCAGCTAGAGGAACTCACTGTGAGGCACTGTGCCTGTGAGTGGCAGACTCCTGTCACATTATGGCTGGCACCCCAGTTTGAGGAAAGAAAAGAACCACAGCAAACCTAAGAACAGCAGCAAATCCATATTGTCCTGCTATGCTTTAATGTATAACAAGGGCTGGGGCCATGGGTTAATTATGCATTGCACAAAAAAGGAATTTCCTTTTAACAGTGAGGTTTTTTTCCTAATTCCACAGAACTTATTAAATAAATGGATAGATACCTGCATTGTACCATTCACTTTCTGCCCTCTTGTTTTCTCTTTAAACAAATGAGTTTCAATAATATAAATTTGGCATTTTGAGAGAGCTTTTTGTGTCACTAAGCACATAAAACAAGTGTGCTCTGTCCTGTCAGAGGGCAGAGATGCTACTCTTGTCAACTCTTGTCACCTTCTGAGAGCTGTTTTGGGTCAGGGCTCACCTCTGGATGCCTTGTGCTGGCTCCTGTCAGCGCCTGTCCCTCTCCCTGGTGTAACCATAGTGCATCCCTGGTGTATCCATGGTGTATCCATGGTGTATCCCTGCCTTTCCCTCTCCTCTGTGGATGCATTTTCCTGTTGTGATGCTCCTGTCTGTCCAAATAAACCTGAGTTAATCCCAGCTGGAGCAGGGATGGTGCAGGACTCACTGGGGTCACAGCTCCTGCCAGCTGTACAAGTGGGTAACTTTATTTTTAGCATATTCCCAGCCTGACTTATCAGTGAAGCACTTTGAGGTAACGACTTCAGCGTGTTTGATGTTTGCTCATTTTGAAAGATGTCATTTTAAGAATTTCTGCAAGTTTCAAAACTGCCCTGTGGGAGATCTGTTCCATGCCAAAATGTCATTTCAGATTCTGAACTACATACTGCCTCATACTTTCTCTTTATAAATGTTTCACAGTACCTGCATTTTTTATCATTGCACTTTTGTGTGACCTGTGAGTTCCTTGTAACTAACCTACAAGGCCTGTCTGGGGGAAGTAATAAAATTATTTTAAATGAGCTTTTTTTCCTCTGTCAGAAGGGAAAGCCACCACCCAATTATTTCTTCCTTATGTGTAGATATTTGTATTAATATTTTAAAAAATGCAGTGTTTATAGTGTCACTCACAGGTCTGTGTTGAAATTAAATCAAGTGTGTCCTGGGAAGTGAACGCTCAGTTTCATTTCTAACAGTTGTTAGAACCAGGCCTTATTTCTTCAGTAGTAGATCAAACTCCTGATATTTTCTGCAAATCATCCAACTTCATTCCTGGGCCAAAATTATGTGTGAAATCCTGATTGATGGCTTTCCTGGCAACACTACCTCTCAGAGCAACCTAAAAATAACCTGAGATAATATTTAGAGTGGGCACCTCTGGAACATCCTCCTTGATGGGAAACACCATCAAGGGAAAGGAGAGGGAACCCTTGAAATGTTCATTCCAATGCTGGCAGCATGGGGAGGGAGCATCAAGGGCAGGTGCGCAGCTCTAAAAATGGAAATGTTGGTTAATAACAGCTCAAAACTGGAGTAATTGCAGGTGTAATGATCATGAGTCAGAAGCTCTTTGCAGTTCCCAGCTCTCCAAAGGGGAGCAGCAGCCCTGGTGGGTGCAGAGCTGAGAGGGTTTTGAGCTGTCCTCCTGCAGCCCCTGTGGTGCTCAGCCACGAGCCTGGGGGTTTGTTCTGCCACTTCTGATCTCTCCTGTTTAAAGCCCTTCCTCTTCCCAACTTGTTGGAAGTTCCCAACTTCCCAACAAGTGTCAACAGTGACACTTCTGATCTTTCCTGTTTCAAACCCTTCCTCTTCCCAACAATAAATATTCATTGAGCAGAAGGGCAGGGGAATGAGAGATGGAATACTTGAATTAGTGAGGGCATGAGCTTAAACCTGGGGTTCTCATATCTCAGTCTCTTTCACTTGTTTTGATCAGAAAATTTTTATCCTGGATCTATGAAATCTTTGCAGAAAATGTTTTGGGCAAGCTGATTTCTGCACAGTGTTTTTAATGAACCACATTTTGCAGGTTAACATGAACAGCTAAAAACTTGTGGAGAGGGCGAGCCTGAGGGAAATTAGTTCTTGTGTCAATCACAAAGGATCACAGGGATGTAAACTCTTCATGTGTCTGTACTGTGCACATGGAAAGTTAAACCTGCCCTTCCCACCTTGTTCAGGTTTTGCTTTTTGGATTTTTTATCCCCTCCACAAATACCTTTGCCTGGATTTCCTGGTGCACAAGGCCCTGCATTGGATTTTCCCTTTCCACTGAGCTGTGCACGAGGTGGTATAATAAGATCTGATAGTCATATCTTTTTTTTTACAGCTACAAAGTCATGAACTCCAGGGCAGTATTTCCACCTCACAGCAGGCTTCAATAGAGCAGTGTAATACCTCTGGCAGCCTTGGGCTGCTCTGTTAGGAGGAACATTGGGTGCCCCCGACAGTGCTGATTTAAGCTTCACAGTTAACATTATTTTTAAGGACTCAGGACACAGAAAACCTCTGAGAAAAACTGGTTGCTTCTGTGCTCTCCCCACAGAGCTGACACCGAGTATCAGATGTCAGAGCAAACCTTTCCAGGCAGTGCTGGCTGAAATCGTTCAGAGCTGTCCTGAAAAGCAAACAAGTAATGGCTTAAAATAAAAGACAATAAAAAGAAATTTCTCCATAATTTAGCTGTCAGGAGAAAGGGACTCTGGTCTTAAGACTAAAGAGTTCCTGTGGAAAATGTGTTATTTTTGAGCTGAATACGTTATTTTTGTGATGCCATTGGAAACTAAAATCCTGTACCATCCACCCTTCCTTTCATTTAGTCTCTTGATGATGAAGACGCGTGACCCTTCCCACCACTCCCTGCCACCTCCATTTCCCTGGCTCTGCTCTCATAAAGATGTTTTCACTGCCAGTGGATTTCCAGAGCAGGGAAGGTTAATGAGCAATTGGCACTGATTGCCCTTTTCCAGGCCTGGGAAGTGCAGAGTCCCACGGGGATCAGGGACACCTCCCTGGGCACACAGAGGCCAAAGAGCAGGAGAGCAGCATCCCTGTGCTTGCCAGCAGTGCTCCCTCCCTCCTTCCTCCACCATTTTTTTCTGCAATGTGAGAAAGAATTAATTGCCCAAAGTGGTCACCCCACTGCTCTCTGTTAGGAGACAAATGTTTGTGGTTAAATCTTTATAATGAAAGGAAATCAGTAAATATGTTTGTCAGTACTCGGATGACAAGGCAGTGATCCCAGCCAGCAGAAATACTCTTTCTCAACCAGAAATACTTTGTCCAAGTGCTTGCAAGACTTTATGTGAGGTTGTATCAAGAGCAGTGACTGGAAAATGATGAAACTGTCTTGATGATGTCCCTCCACCAGCTACAGGCCTGGAATAACACAAGACAACAAGGCTTGTTCTGAAGTCAGTGACCAATTTTTGTTTAAAAATGGCTTTTTAAACATTGAACAAATTCTGCATGAGACAAAGCACTGAGGAAAATGACAAGTTACTGTTTGTGTTGAAAGATTAATTGAATTTGTATTCAGCTCGAAATTAAAACATTGAGTTAATATACATTTAAAATGTACTGTTACCAGGAACCAGAGGCAGTGTTTTAGTGTTTCAGTAGAAAGTGTTTGTAATCTAATTAAGAAATAATAAAAATAAACACAACACAAGAAAGCCAGAGGGAAATGGTCAATGAGAATAGATGAAATTTCAGAGGGTGGTTGCAGTGAACTTACAACAATAAAGGGAAGCTTGGGAAACTTAGGGGAGTTACTTTTCCTACAAACCTATTTATGGCCAAATTATTCTCATTTCCTGTGTTTTTTTGGTTTTTTTTTTTCTTTTTTTGTGCTCTTCAAATAAAGCCTGCATAATGCTAAGAAACCACAGAGCTCAGAGACCCATGAATGGTGTAAATCAGGACTGTGGTCACAATCAGAAGCTGGGTTTGGTCGCTTGGTTTTTAGAACAATAATGAATTTGTTGTGCTCAGACCTGCCTGTGCAGAAATTGCTGCTGGAGTTGGTGGTGTTTGCCCACCCACAGCAGCTGCTGGGGACCTGTCCTGGCTCTGGCTCTGTCTGTCCATCCAGCACTGCATCCCCATTGCAGCTTTTCCACCCAAGTGCTTTCCTCTCTGTGCTGCTCCCTGCCAGGCTTCCCTCCCTCATCTCCTTTTCTTCTCATCTCATCACCTCATAATGCTCCTTTTCTTCATTTACAAGTCAGAGATTATAAAAATACACTTGTTGCTGTCAAAATACAGGTTCCAGGCTCCCTTCCAGCCAAGGACTACTGACTGTTTGGATGGTAATTCCTCAGGGCACAGGTCTCCTGACCTATTCTGGTCAGTATTTATTGGAACAAACTCAGAGTGAGCCACAACTTCCGTGCTTTTGCAAGTGTCTGGGTAACATATCCAAAATTCCTCAATGCAAGCACAAGTTTAGGTGAACAAAGTCCCCCCAGAACCTCTGTTTTTAATTTATAGCCATTTTTTGAGAATGCAGGTGACATGAAGATGCTCTTTCCAAATACCTGTAGCTTGAAAGGGATGCAGAGCATCTCAAGTTATTAATATGTATAAAATTACATAAATCCAGAATATGGCTAAGACTTGACAGTATCTGTGTTCATTGAGAAAATAAATAATGATAAAAAGTCCTATAAAGAAATATTTTTCTTTTTATCTTCTAGTGGAGATGTAAATTAATAATCCCTGCTAAAATGTAAACATTTAGGAACTATTATTCAGAAGTCCTGATGGCTTCTAACTTCATGATTTTTGAAAGTCATTTTGAATACATTCCACTCTTCATCAATCATAGCTTCTCTTGTTCTGAGAAGAAACCAAAAAAGTCAGTGGTGAATGAATGCTCTGTAAAAATGGAGAGGAAAGGGCTGAGAAAAGAACAGCATGATTGTACTGCCTTGCCACTGCAGCAAATAATGCACATTGTACTTTCAAAGGGGGAGAAAATAGAAGTTTTGGCAGGCTCCACTAGAATAAGTAATTTAAAAGCTATCACACAGCTATCTGACCAAAACCACTGGGTTTAATTATGCTTATGGGGAAAAGGAATAAAAACAAGAAAAGGTTTTGGACAGATTGGGTGGATTCTTCCACAGCTGATTCTGCTGTGAGATGGTCCAACAGGAGCTCATTTTCCTGCAGTGTAAGTTATGTTTATTGTGCATTATCCCCACGCTGGATCATGTACCTCATATATTTTGCTTTATGGGACAAATCAGATAACAGTTTAAGGCTGAGGGCTAACTGACTGTATATATCCCCAGCTGGTTAAACTGCTGGTTGTCACTGGGCATCTTTCATGGGAAAGGCAATTTCAGGAGGATGAGATTCCATCTAACAGAAGTACCTCAAGTACATTTTTGCACTTGCTCACATGCAGTATTTATTTCATAGCTATCTATGCAGAAGATAAATGTGAAAGATACAATTATTGAAAATCCCTCAGCTTGCTTGTGCCCTGTGATTCCTTTCAGCTCAAAGGTTTCAAATGATCATCCCTTACAGAAAAAAATGATAAAAATTAGCTTGGTTTTCTGCAAAAGCAGTTTTGTCTATCCTTCAATTTCGTGTTGCTGGAGAGGATTTCATAGTAAATGGGAAAATGTTTATATTTTATACCTCTCAAGCAGCGTGACAATTACCAGTTTTTGCTAAATCAATGCCAGCAAATAGGTAATAGTAGATACTTTATAGCTGCTAAGTTGAAAATAATTCATTGAAATTAAAATATATATAAATTGGATATATTTATGGCTTTTCTTTACATGTTTAATTGGATGTTGAGAAACCAACAAATGTATTTACAGGATAAAAAGATTGTGCTATGAAGAGAAAATTGGCTGAAAGAAGTAATCTTTAATGCATGTCAACGGTGACATAGAAAATGTGAGGTTGTGATGTTATGAGAGTTATGTTGTTGACTCTGTTATACTGATATAAAGTTTATTGATTGTATTAAATTCTATGTTAAAAATGTTCTCCCTCCTGGCTGTTGATATGTGCAGCATCCTCCCTTTTCTAATTTTCAGTTCTTTATATAAAGGGATGAAAACGGGGCAGTGTCTGTTTCAGTTCAGCTGGTCTGGAGACACCACGGGGTGGATTTTGTGTGCCTTCCAGAACAATGGTTACAAACATTCTACCAGGTCTATAATGGCAGAATACTTCGTAATTATTCACCTCACATTCCTTTCAAGTGATTCAGGCGTGCTTTAGAATCATCACAAAATCCCAGACTGGTCTGAGTTGGGAGGGATTTTATAGCTGACCCAGGTCCAGGCCCCTGCCATGGCAGGGACACCTTGCACTGTCCCTGCCATCCCTGCTTGGATGCTCCAAGCCCTTTCCAACCTGGCCTTGGGCACTTCCAGGGATCCAGGGGCAGCCAGAGCTGCTCTTTGTCACACCCAGCAGTATAAGAGTGACAGAAGACAATACAAGAAAGAGATAGAAAGGTTTTTAGGTACTTAAGCATACTGAGTTAGACAATTTCCACTTCCAGGGATGGTCGCAGTGAGGATGCTCAGGCCTGCAAACTGCTCCAAACCAAGGCTGTTCCAAAACTGCCCAAATCTTATAAAAAACAAAGAGGCAACGAATTGAAAACCTGACATTCCCTGTTTCTCTGGGAAAATATCTTAAAGTACACCAACACAAACAAACTGTTTTTCTACTACTTTAAGATGATATCTGCACTGGTCCATGGGCAGGATTTTGCACTCTGTCTATCCAACACTGCAGATATGTTTTCCTCCCAAGCTGATTCCATAACCCTGTGCTACTCTGCTCTCTGTAATTGTACTGATCCATAGCATACTGTTTTTTTCCCATTTGACCTTTGCTTTTCACTGACATTTGCAAAATGTGACTAAGTTGAAACCAGACTAAATAGATGTTAACAGCAAAATCTTTTTGCTGCTCTTTTCTATTTAAAAAAAAAAATCTATTTTCTAGAACTGCAGAATGCGAGGACAAATGCAAAAGTTCTGATATTTGCCATTACTGCAGCACATCCAAATGCAATTAAAGGCATTGACCACTTGCTTATTTTTATGTGCTGATTTACACAAATCTATTCAAAGTAATGAGAAGCCCAGCTGGTACAAATCGTTACCAAATGCCTTTCGTAGCCACCTTTAGCCAGAGAACATTTGTTCTACGTTAACTGAGAACAAACTGTTTCAAATCATGCTGCAGTCCCTCAGAAGTATTAGACACACATTTATCAACTGTTTTGAAAGGCACAATTAATTTACATGCTTCTCCAGCAGCAGATGTATGTTCTCACATGTCGTGGTACAACCGAGCCCAGGGTCTCAGTGCAGCTCCACAGCTTTTGGGTGGAGGGGACATTTCCTCGCTGGGTAAAGCAACCTTGGCAGCAAAAGCTGCTCAACAACCTATTTATTAGTATCTGCACTCCTCCCCTGCTGTTATATTAATATAATGAATTGTTCACAGGTGCTCCAAATGAGGTTTAGATGATCGCTGGGAGCTTTGTTACTCAGACAAGCCAAATCGAAAGGAGCAGATGCAACAGTCCCCCAGCAGAAGTACAAAGTATGACTTAATGAAGGTCATTCTGCACATTTTGGCCTTGGCGACCCTATGAACAATCAGACTGTCATTATTTTACTGTTTCTAGACAGAAAAGTGATTGCTTCTTGCCCACTTGCTTTGATTTTTTTTTAGTTGTCTTTATTACATCATTGGGAGCTCTTAATTGCATTTAATCCTACTCTCTTTTAGCTAAAATGAGATAGCTCCCATATGATTTTTGTTAATCCGTGCTCTAAGTCATGTTTGAGCTTTAATGCTGTTTTTTTGTGGCGATGGCTAAATCACAATGTGTACTCAAGCACTGGGCCAGGGGAAGAGACAGTAAAAATGGACATTCCCAGCTGGATATGCAAAATGGGGAGAAAAGAGGAGTTGCAAATAGTGCCAGATGCATGGCCTGAATATTTCCTGCAGGTAATAGTGGTGCTGTCCAAAACCTGTGGTTTTCTCCTCTGCCCTTGTTTGCTGGCAGATACAAACTAACCCAATGCCATTATCCCCAGAAGGCCTGTGTATTCACTTAGCTTTGTAAATGTTGGATTACTGTTTTAAAAGTTTCCTCAAAGGCTGTGCAGGATGTAAAAGAGCTGCAGAACCTGGGAGATGAGGAATTGTCATAGGTGCGTCTTTGGGAAATGGAGGTGTCAGCCTAGCAGAGACCTGGGTCCTTCCCCCTGACTCTGCCACAGATCTCACTGGGATTTTGGAGAAAAGCTCATTTATGCCTATTCCTTATGATGGAAAAAGGGGTGAGGATTTTTTTTTCTTAGTAGCCTTTTCAGCTGTGTTTAGTTCATGCATTTCTGAGATAAGGCTTTTCCCTTGCTTTATGTCTTACACTGCTCATCATAAAGGGATTGTGGCCTCGGCTGGAGCCTCTCAGTGCTGTAATAATTGCAATAAATGTGAGGGCTACTGCACCCAAAGTGCTCCTTAATGTCCTTCTGCCCCCAAATGGGAATGAGAAGAGGCTCTTTCCCTGTTTTTTTTTTCATTTTAAAGGGAATGCACTAAGGTCACAACGTGCATCAAAGGTCTGTCTTTGCATCACTCAGCCCTCCACTAGGCAGGCTCTCTAACATGCACACTTTGATAGTTCACTGACAGATCTCACCAAGGAGAAAGGACAGCATTTTAACCTTGAGTACACACTGCAGGAGAAAATTGCACAGGGCCAGAAAAGCCATGTACAACTCCTGTGCAATGAGCCAAAGAAAAGGATCTTCATTGGGCTTTCCATCTAGAGGGGGTTTGGCAAGGAGCTGCCAAAAGCTGCTGTTTTGTAAAAGGTGGGGGTTACTGTGCATTCATAGTGGCTGCCAGTGGTCAGCATGGAATTCCCAAGAGGATACCACTCCTGCCAGCAAATATTCACTGAGGAGAGTGAGACTGTAGTGCAAACATGAGCACAATATTCTTAATTCCCCCAAGAAGAGACATCAGCTTTCTCCTTCCTCAGCAGTGTACATCCTTCTTTGCTCCAACGGGACACGGTGCATTCAAGATTAGGTATAGCCTAACTCTTGGGTGGGTTTTAGTGTGAAAAATGTGTATCTGGATGCTTTTCTGGCTTGAGCCTTGCCAGACTTTGTTTATCTAGGTTTACACTGGACTCCTGGGGGCAGGTGTCTCATTTCTATTGGGCTTTAAGGCAGAGGCCACAGAGTGGAGCACAGAAGTAATTGTTGGATCCAACCATGAAAACTGCTATTACTTGGTTTCTCTGTGACATCTGTTACATCCTGTTGTGCATGTGATGAGAGGCAGATTTTGTTTCATTTCAGAATCTGTTGGTGAGCATGAATAGTATCTAAAATAGTTGATGGCTCATCAAAACACACATAAAAGCCATTCTTCCCGAGCTCAGCTTCGGGAGGTGTAGCAAATCAGGGCTCTACAGCAGGAGGATTCAGTTCCCAGACTGTGGCAGAGGCAAAGCTGGGAGTAGGTGTGTCAGGCAGACTGCAAAACCCCTGTTGGACCAGCAAAGGAGGAGCAGCAAAAGCGGGAGGGTGGATTTACGGCTACCTGGTATGAAAATCAGCAACTTGTGTTTAATTTCAGCAGATTTTCCCAGGATTTGCACATTCTCCCATCCCAGCTGGAGGCAGGGGGTTTGTGTCCCCAGCACAAATATGGACAGCGCCAGGCAGGGCTGGAGCATACGTTCCCACAGATTTGGGGTTGCCACAGGGCCACAGGGCTGGGGGAGCTGCTGCACAATCCCATTTTCTCATCCTGGCATATGTGCTCCTGGTCACATTCCGGAGCCGTGCGTTTTACAGCTCTCCTCCTTCCTCATCAACAGGCCAGATGGATCTAGTCTTGCCTACCACCCACTCCTGAGCTGTGCTGTTTATTGACATTTGTCACTCCCAAGGACTTGTATTTGAGCAGAAGGTAACTATTCAGTTGGCTGCTATAGGTCTTTTGTAATTCATTACCTATTTAATCAAAATTTGACTTTTTTTTTCCTCGCTAAAGACCATGTCTATGATTTATTTTAGTCCCGAGGGAAAATGTTTCATATCAAAAGCTTTGTTTTTTAAACAATATGGATTTTCCCTACTCTGAAAGCTGAAAAATATCTTGGTGTTCCTTCAAATTTATTTTTCTGTTGAGGAAACAAGCTCATTGTAGAGGAGATATGCATAGGCAGATGTTGATGAGAAATGAAGGAATCAGAAAAGAAGGAGCTATGCGGCTTAACAATACCTCAGATTTCTTTTTATTCTGTGTGTAACCTTGATTCCATGGAACTTCTCTGGATCCTGATGCTGCTGGTTTGGACAGTTTTGCTAGAGGTTGGCATAGAGATTCAATCTTTAATGCACAATACACATGAGAGCCTTCCAAAAATTGTCATGATGTGTATTTAGCATCTAAAACTGAAATTTGGCCCTCATGTTGGGATGAAGGGGTGCCAGTGTATTCCCCAATTTGTTGAGTGTTATCCTGATTAGGTGAAATACCACCTTAGCCACAGGAACCTCATATCTGAAAGGCTATAATCTCTTCTGTGTATATGCTGTGTAGTCCCAAGCTGGACCTTAAGCATATGACAACTGCCAGTCTTTTAAAAATCCCATTTGTTAATGTTCTTTGGAATAATCCTGGTTTTGTGGCAGTGGATGAGGACTCTATAACCAGGTGGTATAGATTCTGTCTTGGTTCTGTCATAATTTCTTATTAAATGTGAATAAGAATGCCAGGAATGAAAAAAGACGTAGACATTTAGGAACCTAAACTCCAGTGAGTGCCAGTGAGTAGTTTTCTAATATAAATAAATAGAATGTATTTGAGATATTCTTTTCAACCTCAGTGTTTTGGCTCAGGCTAACGTTATAAACTCTTTCAAGTGAAGGATTATCTTTTTAGATAAACAGCAAAACCTCTTTAGAAAGGAAGCCCTGATCTAGTTGACACTTATAAATTTATTACAAAATAAAAATACTTCAAACATCCTTCATTTAAATTGTTATTTGAAGATTTATATTATTGCATTGAGTTGCTATGGTGGCACTTGCAATTTCCATTCCTGCCTGGAAAGCGTAAAGAGGGGAAAAAAAAATATGAATAGCAAACATCAGAAAGTAATGATTTGTCATGTTTTGAAATGTATTACAGAAATATCAACTTAGGCAAATATGTTTGGCTGAACTCTGGCATGCTGCCTGGAGCTGAGGCTTCCAGACTTGTGCAGAGCCTCCCTGTGTGCAGTGCCTGGGGATTGGGAGCCCCTGGGTCCAACCTCCCTGCTGGACAAGGGGAAAATGGACATCCCAGGAGTGGCTTTACCTGGACATTGACTTCATGGTGCTTTTCAGGGGTCCCAGAAGTGCTGAGATCTTGTACTGGAACTGGCACTTGTTACTGCTGAGATGTGTGTGTGGAGGTCCTGAGCTCAGCAGCAAGTGAAACAGCCCCAGTGAATTCCTCAGTCCTTGGCCCAAATGTGTCCCACAGCCTGCAGGGTGAAGTGGTCAGTGTCAGCTCCACTTTGTCACAGAACCATGGAATGGTTTGGGTTGGGAGGGATTTTAAAGATTATTTCCAGTTCCATCCCCTGCCATGGGCAGGGACACCTTGAACCATCCCAGGTTGCTCCAAGCCCTGTCCATCCTGGCCTTGGACACTTCCAGGGATGGGGCAGCCACAGCTTCTCTGGGAACCTGTGCCAAGGCATCACCACCTCACAGGAAAGGATTTTTTCCTAATATCCCATCCAACCCTGCCCTCTGACAGTTTGAAGCCGTTCCCCCTTATCCTGTCACCATGTGCTCTATAAAGTCACCAAGAAGCAGTGGCAAAAGAGTCAATAATGAGCAGCTGTTAAAGAGGGATTACACCCATCCTTGGATGCTGATGTTGGTTCTGAAATGGCAAAAGGGACCATATGCTGTGGCATGCAGAAAATGGTGTGGGTTGGAAGGGACTTTAAAGATCACCTCATTCCAACTTGGCTGCCATGGCTGTCCATGAGCTGAACTCAGAGACATAATGAGAGAGTAAAGGAAAGGTCAGGAATGAAGTGTTAAAGGCAGAGAAATGTACAAGTTACTATCTAAACAAGAGGCTTTAAAAATGTATTATTATTAAAAGGAAAAGGATGAAAAATTGATTTCATACTTTCAGATATAGCTTTATGTAGCAGTGGGCTCAGCTAACTCCGAAGTGGGCTAAGCAACTTCCAAAGGAAGGTGTCAGGAAACCTTTCTAGTGCCTAACAGAAATAACACATTTAATCTCACTTGAAAATGCCTTTTTCAGCTAGTGCTATGCTGAGGGCATATTTCAGGATGAGTCTGAGGTTAAAAAAACTCCTACTGAGTAACCAGTGGCACTTGCTTCAGCACTTGAGTTTTCCTCAGAGGTCTTCCATCCAATTATTGGCCAGATCCAGTGATATTTAACTTATCAGATCTGACAAGAGCTGAACCCAAGGTAGACTGACTGCCTAAACATTTATTTGTGTCAATGACACGTTTAAAACTCTCTGCTCTGTCTAAATATTTAAAAGGAAATATAAAGAGGAAAATGTAATGTGACATAAGAGGAAATGAAAAACAACCTTACTTGCTGAGGACATTCACTACACACAATTGCTGTCTCCTGAATACCTGTTATTTTGGCAGAAATTGAGGGGAATGCAGCTCTAAATATCGTGTTCATCTGTCTCTTTTTAACAAAAAATGACTTTTACAATGGCACGTGGATCTTTTGCTGTCAAAATCATGGAATATGACAACAGACAAGATCTTTAGGAACCTCTGAGACTGAAGTTTCCAATTGTAAAATCTACATCTAAAAATGAATAAATAATGAAGATAAATATGTACTTGGTGAAAAGAAGTTGCAGTATTGTCCAAATCAGAGAGCTTAAATGTGTTAACTGCTTGTTAAAGTAGACAAAATCTTAAGAACAAAGTATAATAAGTTTTTTTACTGGAGAAATGGAGAGTTTAAAAATTTCAACTCCCCTTTTATTCTCTAACCCAGAGTAAAGCCAAATTTTTGAATTCTCTGTGAAGGGGATAACCTCTATTTTCATAGTAGAAATACATTTTCCTTCGTGGGTACCCTTTGCTTTCAGTTTATGTGTATTTAAACCAGTGTGAGCACTCTGCAAGGTAATGCAGAACCATGTGGGCTTTCAGGATGTGAGGGATGCTGAACATTTTCTTCACCTGTGAAGTTCTCCTAGAAAGGAGTTTATTAAATTCCGAGGTGTCTCTGTGCGGATCATCAGTGGCGTCTGGGGGGAATGAGAGAACAACAGAACTCAGAATGTGTGCATAAATCATGCTCTTAGCAACATGTTCTCTGTTGGAACCTGACACTTATGTTTGCAAAAGCAAACCCTCTCTAAATTAGTTTGCAGTTAATTGGCTGTGAAAGGAAACGCACCTTGCCAAAAAGGATTTGAAATATGAAGCAGTTTGGATTTGTGAAGGAGTTGATCGCTGTGCTTGGAGAATCACAGACTCTTTCATGGGCATCTGGGAAATAATGTGGTTCATAATCTCCAGTGCTTTCCCAAATTCCATTATTTGGCAGGACAGGCATCTACTTGCTGCCATCTACTAGAAGATAAATTGACTTTGGAGGGGCAGTCTTGGACTGTTTGTTGGAGTTGCTCATTTGCAGCTGAGGAAAGTGTTTGCAGCAGGGTTAGGTCAGTAATATTTTGAGTATGTGAAGGAGACTAATAGAAGCTACCAGACAGAATGACAAGATATTGTTTCTATTTTTCCTCTCAGGACTCAAAATTGAATGAATGGCCATGTACATAACAATAATTAGTGTTTATGTATGTCCTTTCCTGTCTCTGGGGTCCTTCCAAGCATTCCTGGAGAAATTCTGACTGGAGGCTTCCAACATACATGTGGTAGAGATGGACATAAAATGAGTGTAGGTTGACTTGTCCAAGATCACAGACTAGTCAGTGACAAAGCCGAGATCTGAACCAAGCTCCTGAATCCCTTTCTGCATGTGTAACAATAAGATTTTGCAATCTTTGTTGAGATGCATGAAAGGAAGGTTCCCCCTGTGACCCAACCACAATACAGTAGAGGATCTATCTTCAGAAACCGGTGATGAATGTCTGGAACATTCAAGACTTAATCCCATGTTTAGTATTTCCATGTGCTGGCTTTTAATAGAGAGATGTCAGTGGTATTTTTTGGGATAATGCATTTTCCACCAGATTTCACTGTGGGTGCAAGAATTATTATTACCTCTTCCTGATATGTCACTGCCAGAAAATAGAGCAGCTTCCCATTTTTCATGAAAAGCTACCAAATTTTCTACACAGATCTTTTTTTGGTGGGCAAGAGCAGCATTCAGCAACATATTCTGCTGGGTCACCTGAGGTATCTCTGAGGAAGTATCCCAAGAGATCTTTAGTGGAATAAGAGAGCTGAGTTGCTTTGCATTTGAGAAAACTGAGGATGAAACCAAATCATGATTAATTCTCCTGCTGAATGGCAAAAGGAGCTCACTGTGTGGCTACAGCAGTAAGAGATGGGCTACCATAGTTACAGATAATGCAGCAGATACTATTTTCAGTCAGTGCCTAATTGCCTTAGAGGAACTTATTAAACTGAAATCACTATTGTGTGAGGAGCTATTCACACAGAGGATCTCCAGAGTGATCAAGATGATCCTGCTGTGGGCTACAATATAGATCAGTAAATGTGAAAAGGGGTTTTGTGAGAAGGCTGCATCTTGAGAGCTCACTTGGCAAGGGATGGGTCTGCATGTTGTGCTGTATTTTAGTAAGATGTTAATAGCAGAAATAATGGCTCTCTTTTCAGATATTAAATTCCCCCTCCAAAAATCCCACTTGAATCCAGCAAAGTGTAACATTGTGTATCTTTCACTTCCAGATTCTTTCAAAGCACCAACAAAAACTCATTCTCAAACATCCCTCAAAATTTCTCTGCACCATTATTGGTAGCCCTTTATAATCAGCACAGCTTGAGATACCTTAATTAGTTTCATGAAGGTAAGGCCTGTATTCCATCTCAGGAAATGTCCAGTTCTCATTCATGCCAGTGGCTGTCACACATGGGCACTCACAAGAACCCTACAGGGTTTTTGGCCGGTGTTTGCCATTTTTGCAGGATGATGCTGGTTTTACAGTGTGCATTGTGCCCGAGCATTTCATGTGACAAACATACAGACTTGCAGCTGGGCAGCACTGATGCTGATTAACTTGCCTCTGAGGTGAAACTGGGAAGTTTTTTGATTACTCTTCTCCAAGGGAGTCAGAAACTTTGACTGTGAATTATCAGTGAATTCACTGTCAACAATTATCCTGCAAATTATCTCTTATTTGCAGGTAAACATTTTTGCTCTGTGGGGTGCAGTGGTTTACTAGCAACTGCAGTGCTTATTGAAATTGGATAGTATAACAAATTACTTAGAATCCAGGTCTACAGGTATCAGTGGTGGATATTTTAATGTCGTTCCGAGGCAATTCTTTAAAAAATTTGTACAGTGCTCTTGGTTGTAAGATTGAATTCATCCTTCTCTCCACAGATGCATACAGGAACACTTAAAAATATTCTGAACATTGTCCTGTTAGTACAAATCTATTCAGGAGCTCAGCTGATCCTACTTTCTCTTTAGTTGTTTTAGCAAGTAATAAGTGACTGAGAGCTGCACAAGTGACTACTGCAAAAATAGTTGAGAACTACACTTCAACCTCTTGAAGGTTTTGATCTTCAGCTTCTCCAGCTGTTCAGTGGAAATGAAATTTTTGGCCTACAGGTCTTTATATATAACTCTTAATGGTTTATCACATAATTGGTGATGGCATAGTGCATCATCAAAAAAGTGAATATAGGAACGATGAGTGTAAGCTTTACAGATGTAAACACAAATGAAATCTGTTAGTCTTCACACCAAACTTCTTGCTCCTTTGCTTCTTGATCATCTTTTTCAGTAGAGAGAAGGAACTGTGACCAAATACATGCTCTCATGTGAGAGTTTGTGTTGCAAAGTTATGGCCTAAAAAATATTTTACATTAAACCAGAGCAGATTGCTTATGGCAACTCCTGCATAATGAAGGAACACAATGAAGAACTGCAGTGCATATTGCTCTTCAGGTCTGTTCTATTTTCATAGTTGTTTTTTTTTTTAAGTAGAAAATTGCATAGTATAATTACAAGTTCATTTGCATTCATATTACAAGCTGTGAGCTAGTAGTCTTTTATATTTAAAAAGTATTATTAGCAAGTGTGACTTGCATCCATACATTCCAGAAATTAATGGGAATGAAGTTTTATACTACTCAAAGTTCCCTCTCTACTTAGTCAGCTGTCAGCACCCCTCCTGTAAACTCCAGGACCTCACTGAGGCCAGCAATATAATAAATGTCACTTCATTTTATTGTGCACTGGTCAAAGGGTAAGAACGGCTCAATTACTGTTTTCCCCCCAAAACCTGCCTTTTGGGAACTAAAGGCCACCAATATTTTATTGGACCTAATACGTATAGACAAGCATGTCTCCTCAAGGACGTTGTCTATTATTTCCTAATGAAAAAAATTACTTTATTTCTCCTTTAGTTCTTTGTCTTCCTAGATGGTGAAATTCTCATCAATAGGAAATTCTGCTGCAATGAAGTTGACTACGTCTTTTATTTCACTTATTACTTCTTTTAATTCACATTAGAATAAGTGGGTTCAACTGAGAATCTGACCTTTCATATCTGTAATAAATTGAAATGCAGAAAACAGGTCTATAGCAAAAAGCTCCATTGCATCAACTACTTCTATAAATGTAGCTTGAATTCTGAATTTTTTATGCTGTAAATGTTATTACATGACGTTATCTTTTGTGCTTAATACCTAATGTGCTGCAGAAAGAATAATTGAGGGAGATGAAACTGATAATATTTGAGAATGTTACCAGATCTGTGCATGTACTTCCAATCAATCTGTTCGCTCAGCCTTTCCCTCTGCTCCCTGCCCTGTTAAGTGTGTTGCCACATTGGTTCAGCTCTCCTGCCTGTCAGGTGGAGGTGAAATAACCTGTAGACATCTTTCTACCTTGTGAGCATCCTGGTGATCCCTGCCCGGCTGTCATCCCAGGGTGTGCACATCAGCAGCTGGGTACCTGCGTGTCCCGCAGAACATCTCGCTCGTAATTCCCGATCAGATCCAATCCTCTCTTACGGTCTGAGCCCTCGTCCTTGTCAGCCCAGGGAGACGTGGCCACTCAGCCCCGGGGGGTGAATCAGATCTATCTAGAGGCTGCAAAAAGCTTTTCTTTTAGTCATTTACCTCGGTTAGCGAGAGCAGCGCTGCTTTTATGCATTGATTGGAGATAATACTGGTGAAATGGCAATAACCTGGCAAATGGACTTCTCTCTGTATGTAAATCCTTTCGGGAAGTGCATGACAGCCTCTGTTTTCTATGGGTCTCCGTTTGTAAAGAAGCTGTTATCACAGAATAAGTTTAATGGGTCGTGAATTTTGTGTTGAAAGGAGAGTCTCTCCATGACTTCTGATCCGCCTGCAACAGACCTATTGGCTCGGCAGCGAGTGCATTAGGCTAAATATGCTTCCTCCATTGACTCTGAAGGTAACAGCCCTAAATGCCTCATTAAATTTTCATGGGTGACTGCGAGAAGCCATGAGAAAAGCAGCACACTGGTGGTGGTGGCGGCGGGGCCCCCGGCCAGACCCCCGCCCCGCGGCCGTGCGGGGGGAGCCGCGATGGCGGGGCCGTGTCCGGGCTCCACGCGTGGGCAGCGGCCACCCCCGCCCCGGCTGCCCCGCTGACCGCCCTCCCTGCGCTCCGGGGAAGCCCTGGAGCCCCCGGGGAGCCCCCGGTACCGACTGCCCCCCGGCCGTGCTTGAGCGCGGTGCTGCGGGCGGGGCGGGGGGTTCTCCATGCGCTCCGCTCCGCTCGCCCGCGGGGCTGCCCCGGAGGCGATGACAGGCTCGGGACGAGCCGACGCGCCGAGCCCCCCCGCCCCGAGCGGGGACAGCCCCGCCAGCCCCCTCCTCGCCCGTCCCCCTCTCCCTGCCCAGCTGCACAGCGGCGCTGAGACCCCCAGCCCTGGGAGAGGAGGAGAAGGAGGAGGAGGAGGAGACCGACCCCTCATCAGCCGCGTTCCTCCACCGCACACCTCCCTTTTCCCCTCCCTCTGGCCTCAGCGCCGCGCTGGCGGGGCCGGAGAGGGCAGGCGGCGCGGGAAGGCGGCTCTCCCAGCATGGACGGGCCATGTGTATCCTAAGGAATAACAGCAGCTGCTGCGCCCACGATGGGGAGCAGAGGAATGCGAGGAGGAGAGGGCTCGCTGGGGCAGGTGAGAGAGCCGGTGCCCGCTCCCCTGCGCGGCCGGTCCTGAGGGCGGCGCGGCGGCAGGTGCGGGTTTGGGGGCTCAGCGGGGCGCGCTGCTCCTGCTGCGAGCGGGGATCCCCTCCCCGCAGCAGCATGGAAGGGCAGCTTTTCTCCGAAGGAAGTTTATTTTTTTGTCCGTCCTTCTCCTCTCCCGCTCGCTCCCGTTCCCCCTAGGCGGGGAAAGGGCTGGAATCCCCTGCGAGTCGCGGGAAGTTGCCGGCTGCGGGGGGGAGCGCCGTGCGAGGCTGCCCCACACCCAGCCGAGCTCTGGGGCAAAGGGCTGGGGGCGCTTTTCGCCATTCCCCGCAGCGGGGCAAGTAAAAAAAAAAAAAAACAAAACAGAAAAAAAACCAAAAAAAAACAAACGAGGAGGGAGCCACAGACGCGATGCGGCTGCGGGATTCCCCCCGGCCACCCTCGCCGTGCCGGGGGTCCCTGGGATGCGCCGCTCTCCGGAGCTCGGCCGCTGCCGCCCCGCAGCTGGAAGCGCCGATCGGTCGCGGTAGTGCCGCTTGCCGCGGGAAGCGCCCCCCGCTGCCGGGCTGGGAGCCGGCCGAGGGCTGGGAGTCTGCCGAGCGCTGGGATGCGGCTCGGCTGCGCCGGCGCTGCCCTGCCCGGGAAGGTGCGGCAGGGCCGGGGGACGCCGCGCTGAGGAGAGGCGGGGAAATGGCGCCCGGAGCGGGGCGGAGGGGCCGCTGGACGCGCGGCGAGCGGGGCGAGCTCGCCCTGCCCGGCCGGGCACCCTCTGGGGACCGCCCGCTGGCCCCCGGCCCGCAGCCCCCCGGCGCCGGTCAGCGGTGCGCGGTCCCGGGCAGCGGGTGCAGAGCGACCGCTCGCGTCAGGGGTGCTGCTGGTTCAGGCGCAGCCCCTGCTTCAGGGTAAAACCCGACATCACCCCTTGATCTGAGCATTTTGGAGTGCTTTCCTCTCGGGTTTGTGCACGGCCACCGAGTCACCAAGAGCAGGCAGCCGGGAATGAAAGTTGAAAGCGCTGCGGTGGGAGGAAGGTGCAGGAGCTGCTGCCAGGCTGGATCAGGACAGCGGTGACAGAGCCCACCAGAGCCGGCAGGACGAGCGCGGGACACCAGCTCTTCCTCTGGTGTTTTCCAGGGTGTTTCACACGCTGCGAGCTCAGGTTCATGACCGGCACATTTGAAATGCCTCTATGGATGGTGAAGTGGGATACTGGGACTAGTAATCATAGTAAAGAATAGTAGATAACAAAGCTGGTTTCTGGGCTGGAGAGTCCTGGAGCTTGCAGATGAATGGGAAGTTTTTAATTTCCCGACGAACTTCTGCTTCCTTGTACATTTCAGACCGGTTAAGTCAATTTCCAGGTCTTTTCCCGAAGTAGTTTTAAAAGCAAAGTCCTTGGAACTCTTTGCCATTTGTCTAAATTCTGAATGCATGTCTGAAGCATTTAATCATGTTTATTGTTTTCAGCCACTCAAACGGAATAAAAATTACTTATCGTTGACGAAGCTTATCTCGCAAGCTGTTTCACAGTATGTTTCCATTGCAAGACACAGCGCTGTGTTCAGCTACTGATGACTGTATTGTTTATTGTTCTTTCATTCCCCACCCTCACCCCCCGTAACACCAGTATCAATCTGTTCCTTACTGCTCTACTCGAAAATAATAGAGGAGCAAGTTTTCACCAGTTTGGTATTTTCACTCGTAGCTGAGATTTATGTCTTTTATATTTGCTCTTAAGCTGTTTTTCATTCAGTGTGCTAAAGGCAGCTGATGTATTAAAAAAAGAATGAAGGCATAAAGCTAAAAGGGACTTTGAAACTCCTGAGCTGAAACTGTGCATGGAATTAGTGCTGGATCCACAGCATTATTTATTTGTTTATCCACCTTCCTGAAGCATAAGGTTCCTTGCCCCTTTGTCATTGCCATTTTATGTCATTACGCAGCTAAAATGCACTATTCACACTGGTCTAAAAATACAGATTTATTTTTTGGAGTGTTTTGATCTTGGGCTGCACCTCATAGGTGATTTTGCTGCACTTTAACAGTATCTCAACACAGTGATGGAGGACACCATCATGTTTTCTTGTAGGATTACCTTTGGGACCTTAGTGACTGCACACATCAGTGGTTTCATCTTAGGAGGATTGAAATTGATTTTTTTTCTTTTTTCTTTTTTTTTTTTTTTATCTCAGCCAGTGAAAGACCCTGTGTATGTCCTTTGACCCATGGCCTCACATGATGAAGTGAAACCAGTAGTGGAGAATGTAGACTTGAAGCTGCTACTAAAAAGTAGAGGTATCAGAATAAAGCCCTTGTCCTGATCATCTGGTGTGATTCTTTGGGCAAGGCACAATTTTTAAAATTTGCAAAATTTGTAGAGCTGCTGCATATATGTAACAAAATAAATTTAACACATGAGCATTATGATACTTTTTTTTCATACTTTCGATGGGTCCTTGCTCAAGCAAAGGAAGATTGACCATTCCCTCTCATCCATAACAGGCCTTTGTCTCTAAAGTATTTAATATTTCACATTTTTGCAAAGTGATTGTGTTGAATTTAGCAACAGCCAAGCTCAGCAACTAAATATCAGTGAGGTGGGAGAACCTCTATTTTTTACAACCCTGTTTGCATTTTAAAGTGATAGCAAATACCAGCAAAGAGGAACATGATTTTCTAGATGTTATAGTTCAAATTAACTTTCCCAGTCAATATTTAGTCAGGGTCTTGATGGTTAAAGTTAACTGTCCAAGTCAATGTTTAGTCAAGGTAATGACTTGGTTTTTATAAACACTACCCAAGCATTCTTGCAGAATTAATCAGAGTTGCTTGCTCAGCCAATTACTTAGGAATAAAGCTGCGTTATTACTTGGTCTCTCATATGTCCTGTTCTGTTTGGTGTTATTTTAGCAGTGCTTGCTTTCAGCACTTCTGTGGCTTCATTCTTACAGCACCAGCTCTGTCTTTGAGGCATTTATTTGCCTGGTGGTTTTGGGAGGTAAGGGAAGTCCTGCACTAACCTGTTTCTATGGGTAGGAAGATGAGGTGTGGAGATGCCAGGTGCAGACTCCAGAAGGAAGTGCAACATGTAGTGCAAAACCAACATTTATTTATGTCCAAGAGAGTCTTCAGGAGCTGTGCTGAGCAGCTCCTTGTGCAGTGCTCAGGAAGAGAAGAGCACTTGGGATAAAGCAATCATTAACAATGTATGAAAACCATTTTGGTGTCTGGGACAAAAGTGATGAAATTGAGAATTGTTGGCATTGGTACTTAGAGTGAAAGATGGAAGCATGTTGTGATCTGGGAAAGAACTGGAGATCTTTATTGTGATTCTTCATTTCTTGGCATCCCTTTAAATGGGATCTTCACTCTTCAGGATGGCATTTCACTCTCTTAAACTGACATTAGCATCACAGTCTGGACTTCCATTGTACAGTGTTTCTTTCTTTCTTTCTTTTTTTTTTTTTAATTGTACCACTTGCAAATGCATTCCCTGCAATTACATGGGTATTAGAGTAGATATTCATTAGGATTTTACTAATCTGAACCTCAAGTGCTGTTCTGCAAATTTGCCAGCCTTTGTAAGGCAGTGCTTGACTTCATCAGCTGCACTGTTTTATTATGAGTATTTTGATACAGTAGAATGAAAAGCATATATTCTAAACCAAGTAATTAATCAGATTGAAACATTTTCATTTTCATACTTCGATTTGTCACAAAGAGAGGCTGCAGCTCTTTATTTTTCCCTTAACACTAGTTTTTGCCCAGTCTAGCTGCAGCCAAATGACATTTCATGGTGGTGGTTTAAGAATTTCATCCATGAATCAATCTTCCATTTCTGTTTCAAGGCAGCAGGATTGTCACAACTTAGAGGAGGTGAGTAAATTCAGCACTGTGAGCTCCAGGAAAAGTACCTGTATCTGGGTATTTAATCTTACACTGCTGTCAAACACATTTTTAAGTGTTCCAGGTGTAAGTAGTGTTCTAGATTCTTAATTTTGTTTATTTAAGGGGTTCAGCCACATGCCCAAATCCTCTGTCAGAACCCACCAGTGTGAGCCTTGCTGGTGACAGTGTGGTCTGTGGTGGATCTGTCTCTGCCATATTGCAGAACCAGACCAGAACAAGACCTGTCAGCTTTGGTCTCTTAATATATTGTTTTTTGTGGAGTGAGAGTAAAGCTCCTTCCCTGGGATGACCCATGTGCTGCTGCAGGTGCAGAGGCTGCTGTGTCCCCAGCTGCCCAAGCCCCAGCCCTTCAGACAGCTGCACGTCCTGGCCAGCTCCATCCACAGCGGAGCAGCAGCCTTGCTGAAGGGCTGCTTGTCACATCTTGCTCTGGCTCAGTCCTTTCCTGAGATATGTGAAGCTGTTGACATGAACTTATGGCCCTTGGAGGCGTCAAGATTTCCTTCAGTTACTTATGGGATCAGGGAGAGGATGGCTGTGGGTGAGCTTTTGAAAATGCAGTGTTCCTGAGCAGAAGCCTGCTGGGGAAGCAGACTCCAGGCACTTTCCAGCCCGTGATCCTTTGCACTTTCCACAGACAGTCATTCAATTTCTCTTGGTTTAATGAGGATGCAGAGGTTACTTTTCTTCAGGGTTTTTTATATTATCTCTTTATTTTCTATCTTATGTTTTATATTCTTATCTAAAGGATAAGAATATTTTCTTATATTGTGGATGTACAGAAGAAATTCCTCCCTGTGAGGATGGCACAGGGAAAAAAAGAAACTGTGGCTGCCCCATCCCTGGAAGTGTCCCAGGTGAGGTTGGAGAAGACTTGGAGCAACCTGGGATAGTGGAAGGTGTCCCTGCCCATGGCAAGGGGTAAACTGGATGAGCTTTAAGGTCCCTCTCAACTCAAACCATTCTGTGATGTTATGATATGTACCATATAAAAAAAATAGGGTAGTTGCTGGTTTTTTTTCTGTATTGAATTTTGTATGTGTCTGTGTGTGTATATATATGTGTGTGTGTGTTTATGTGCAAAAATTCATTAGCTGCCCTTTTTTTTACTCCATAAGGATTTCTCAGGTCTCCAGGTATTGCTAAGCAGTTACACTGAGGGATTCCCCACCACTCCCACCCCCAAATAGTGATTGCTCTTGTGGGTAGAGGAGCATCAGTTTCTTAAGTCTTTGCAATTCCCTGAGCCTGAAGGCAAATGAATAGAAATTTAGTGGACCACCTAGTCCTTGACTCAAAATTCTCCACAGAGGAGTCTGACCTAATTTATATTGTATTGGAACAAATAATCCTATCATGCATGTGTGCTTGCTGTTTTTTTTTTTTTTTTTTTTAAGCAGGCATATTGCTGTCTTGCAGAAACTTCAGATTTAGATGTTAGGCAATGTCCCTGTGGTTTTGGGAGGTGCTTTTCCTCAGTGAGTACTTAGTGGAAAATTACATTTAGAGGATACTTGTGAAGAGGAAAACAATCAAGACAGAATACTAAGGCTGCTGGAATTATTCATACCTGAATGTGAATGCACTGTTGTTTAGTACTGAGGATAATAAAGAGTCCTCTAAGACAAAGTCTCCTTAGTATGACTAAAGATGGAGCTGGAATCTCCCCAAAATGCAGTATAGATATCTGTCATCACATGTCCCTGTGATAGGGGTTCTGGTGGGCTTTGATGGGGGGGACTGTAGGGTTGCTGAGGGTGTTTGTTGGTGTCAGGATGTGTTGAAACTCACTGGGAGCTGATCAGCATCCAGGCACTGAAGCTGTGACCTCTTAAAGCAATTCCAGGTGTGCAAAACCCTTTTTATGTTATTCTGTAGAGAGTAGAACCCATCAGTCTGTCTGTCCCAAGACATGCTCCAAAGCTTGTCAATCCATCTGTCTGTACTCATGGTTTGGAAAAGAGCTGTCTAAACCTGCGCAGATTTATTTTTGGGAAGCTTAGGAAAGTTTTGATTCTGCAGAATTTCAAGATCATACCAAGAGTTACCTGAAAACATTTCTTTGCTCTTCAGTTTCTTGAAGAACTTGGATTACTGGGAATCCAGTTGATGCAATACCCATATCACAATTTTCCTTTTACAGAAATGTCTTCTACCCAACTGACAGAACTGTTACTTAGGCATCAATATTGGATGTTTCTTAACCTAAAGGATTATAATTTTTTTTCAATAATTGAAGTAACTGAGGGGAAAATTGTGAGTTATCTTTTCTTACACCATTAAAAAAAAAGCTGAATTTCTGTTCCTTGAGATGCAGCTCAATAAAGTATGCTAAAACAGCAAAGAAAAAGAGCACTTCAACTTGTTTAACCTTTCCAGGACCTGTCAGTCTCTGCCTGAGACTGGCCAGAACACCTCTATTGGCATGGGCTTTTTGCCAGATTAACATGGATTAGGTCACTTGAATTCTCCCCTCATTGAGTTCATACCTTTCCTTTAATCCTCTCTCATAATATCTGTCAGGATTGATGGGGGAAAGAAGAGCTTCTCCTGCATTTGGGATATTTTAAACAAATAATTAGCATGTAGAATTTGTTTTAACTTTTTTTATTTCCTTGTGTAACCCTTACAAACCAAATACTTCTTCACTTCTTGTGTTTTGCTTGTGACTGTGGTGGGCTGGGAGACTCTGCTCCCTTGGTTTTGAGGGTGGTGATGATGGGCACACTGATAACTTGGTGCTCTAGAGAATTTCTGGTTTAGGAATTTCCAAGTAGCTACATAGTTAAGCCAAACATAAAAGTAATTAGGGAAAAAACCAAAATACTTCTAAACTTTAATGTAGCAGAGCTGATATTCAGGAAATTGTTCTGCTTTTCAATTGCAGCAAATATTAATATTTCAATTTTCCCTTTCATTCTTTTATGTAAAAAAATACACACTTAATTTAGTTTTATTGTTACTGCCTCTTATGTCAGTTTTTTCCTAGCCCTGAGGCTGATCAGCAAATTCAAATCTTTTAATGGCAAGATTAGATGACCTGTTAGGTGTTCATGTCTTAAATTTTAGCAGCTATTCCACAAATATCAGGGGTCTTCCCAGCAGGTGGATTTCCCCCCTGCTTTTTAAACATAATGAACGTTTTCTCATTCCAGGATTTTAATTTCTGTGAACGTGCATACATTTGGAAATGTGTTTGTTGTGCCACAGCAACACTGACAGTATTACTTGGAAGTGTTGTGACCCGTGTTTGTGGTTTTAAAAACACCTAGTAGTTGTTTGCAATAAAGACTCCACTTTTTAATTGCACTATAATTAATACAAAACAAATCAACAGGAAGTGCTATTTCACACAGCATGTTAACAGTTAGTTCAAGTTTAAAAACAGTAAAAAAAAACCCATCAGTGAGTTTAATAAAGATTATTTTATGAATAGGGTTTTTCTTTGTGGCTGCTGAAGTAATCAAATCTCACATTATGGCTTCAGGACAGTTTTCCACCCACTATCCCTGTGTGATAGTTTTTATATATTCTGACCCATTTTTCTTCTTTCTGAAAACAAGAGAAATAAAATGTTTGAGAAGTCCTAAAGAGGATAACAAATTGAATTGACCACTTACTGTTCCTGGCACTCAAATTTTATGGTCTTTACCTCCCTAGTGATGGAGTGAGCTATTCACCAGCGCTGCGTGAGAGTTGCAGCTGATGAAATTTGGTAAAGTTCTTTCAAATCAGAGCCACTACACTGATTTCCATCACATGAGGGCTTGTCCCCTGTTGCTGTGTTACATTTGTAGCAAATGCTAATTGAATTTGGTGCATACAGATCCTCAGAGAAAAGTGAGAATTGTTACTGAGTGAATCCCACTGAGCCAGGCTTCAGTTTCTGGATTTCAGTGCAGGATGCTCCCAGAGAAAACATGAAATCTTCTTTATGCTGTCAAACAACACCAGAAAAATAACTCTGCTGCAGCCTTAAAACAGGTCTGAGACTTCAGCACTGCTGAGTTTGGGCTTGAAAAAGGACAGCAAGTGATTTTCATAAGGGAGTTCTGGTTGCAGCTCTTTATTTTCTTCATGGCAGGACTGTTGGTCCAACAAACTGCCTGTATGTGGTTGTCCCTTTTGAGTATGAGTTTCTCATGTTTGATTCTTGCATATTTTGTTCTGTTGGATTCTCAGGTGAGGTGAGGAGATGGTAGAGGGAGGACTCTCCAAG
The DNA here is from genome assembly GCF_963513975.1 of Fringilla coelebs. Taxonomy (NCBI): domain Eukaryota; kingdom Metazoa; phylum Chordata; class Aves; order Passeriformes; family Fringillidae; genus Fringilla; species Fringilla coelebs. The sequence continues at coordinate 4,028,914 of NC_140067.1, forward strand.
GGTTGCTTCTGTGCCTCAGCAGTCCTTGTAGAAGCAGCTGAGTTTGTTAACTTAGACACAATGCCCAGTCCTGAGAGCTGAAATTTAGGTGAGAAGAATCCTGTCCTCAGTCACTGGACTCAAGCTGCCTTTTTTCCAGGGAGGAAAAGTCCAGGGGAGCAGCTCATGCACATCAAGCTTCAAAACACTGCTCAGGCTGTGCAGAGAAGTAACTCAGTTCTTTATGGCAAAGATCATCTCTAGTTCAGAGAACAGACTGCAAGTGACCCGTGCACATTGTGGGTGGTTGGTTCTGCTAATCACTGCTTATAGAGGGAGCTTTTTGGTGGAGATGAGAAGAAGGACAGTGCTGAGAAGGGAAGGAGCACAGGTAGAGTAATTGGTCTTGTGGATCTGGGAACACAAGAATAAATTTTCCTGATGAAGACAACGTTGATTTTCTTCTTTGTGGCTGAAAGTGTGTACGTAATTTGCAATGTAGCCAATGAGTAAAGCAGGGATAACACCAATTTTAATGTCTGTATTGGATTACCTCTAAGACTTTGCTCATTCTGGAGGACTAGGATTGTCTTTGGCTGCTTCACAGTGATTATTTATTAATTCATTTATTAAGGAGACTTATTTTGAGGTTGAATAATAGTGAATATATTATTTTCATAGGTGTGCATCTATTTTCTTGAGAAAGACTGACACTGGATTTTTCCAAGGCAATCAAAGGTTTGATTTGTTATGACAAACCAGGAATTGTGCTGGTGTAGTGTCAGTCTGGTTTCTTCTCCAAAAAACCTCTACATTCTGGAGATCAGTGTAGGTTCACTGCTGTGTATTCAGACAATACTGGAAAAAAACAAAAAAACTGAAACAAGGATGTCTGGAGGATTCCTTCCCACTTGCGGCACTGCAGGTCTTAGGTGAAAATTTTCAACTTAAGACAAAATTATAATCAGCAGGAACAGAAGTAGTTCATGATAATACAGCATGAAAAAGTTCAGCCTAGAGTTCCAGCAGATGGTTGAAGAGGTTTGGTCACTGCTGGCACACTTCTGTTGGGCTGCATCTTTATCATTCCAGTACCACTGCATGAGATTAAATGCAGACATGACAACATCTTGTGTATTAATCTTGCTGAGTCCTAATTGTTCCAGCAATTGCTTCCTGTAAGGAGTTGGCCACGCTGGGTACATTAGGGAGAGCACAGTGCTAAATAGAATGAATTGTGCATTCAGATGTACTTTAGCTTGTACTTTACTTGCAAAAAGTGGAGAAAATCTTGTCTGCCTGTCTTGAAACTAAAGGGGATAATGTCTGAGGAACAGTTCCAATGCTTGACAATTAATAATAGCACTTTGAAGAGAAGCTTTTAGCAGAAGGAGAGCACATAGGTTACAGATTAGTACAGAGAACAATGTAATTTTTGTGCTAATATGTTGAGATCAAATAACTCATTAATAGGAGAATAATTTATAAGGATGATGCAAGTAGGAGAATAAAGTTCTTCTAAATATTAATCTACTGCATATATTATTTATTGTTGTAATAAAAGGTTGAGGAGTAGACAAGGGAGACTGAAATGCCTTGCAATTTCTAGTAGAGTTCACAAAGTGCTTTTTTAAAGGAAATTTCCTTTAAATGAAGAATGCTGGCGTAACCTTTTGGTGAGGTAGTGGTAATAACTTGTAAAGTTTCTAAATGCATCTCTGTGCAGTAATGTGAGAGGGAAACTTCTGAACCAAGGTTCTCTTCTCAATCCCAGCTCTCTCAGCCTTTCCTCCCAGAAAAGCTGCTTCATCCCTCTCATCACCCTGGTGCTTCCTCTGGACTCACTCCTATGGCACCATGTCCTTCCTGTGCTGTGGATCACACTTGGGAAGAGAAATCCTGAGTTTTGGCACCTGTAAAAGAGTGTTACAACCCTCCCACCTCAAATCTCACATGCCAAAGGTTGTCTTTTTAATGACCTATTACCTTTTGTGTTTATAGCCTTAGGAGCTGTGTTACAGTGTACCCAAAATTTTAAAATTACAGTGGGAAAAGCAGCTCAGGGAAGAGTCAGGGTGCAGAAGAGAAACAGCTGCTGTTGCAGGTACTACCTGTGTTACTACTCACAGCCTCCCTTTTATCCACTGAATAATTTTATATTTAACAGCAAATTGTGAAACAGTCTAATGATGTGTTAATAGACTGGAGTGGGACACATTTTAATTGTCAGTTTTTTCAAAGGTTTTTTATCTGCTGGCCTACTTCTTCAGGAGTGTGGGTAGATGATTAGGTTATGTATTCTATTTTTGAACACTCTTTTTGTAGTACAAAGCCTCGCATGCTTCTGTCATTCAAAAACCTGACATGACTCTGAATCCCCTCCTGTGATAATTCTGATTGATCACTGAGGCTTTTAAGGCACTAACACCACCTGTAGAAGAATTCTTAGCATGTGACAGAAATGTGTCTTGCTTATTTTGGAGAAGTGGAGTTCGCGCACGTTCACAAAGATTTGTGAAACAGCTCCTTGTGAATTTTTGCAATGACTGTAAGTCAGACTGTGTGTAATGGGTAATTCAGCCTTCTTTGTATTTTGTGAAGGCTTTTTCATGTGTTTCTAATTCTTGTGTGATATTCTGGCACCTGTTGATGTTTGAAAGATTATTGCCAGATTTCAGAGCATAGTATTGGGTAGAAAATGGCTTTACTGATGTTTTTCCTGGAGTTAGTCAGAGATGCTGTTCCTGCCATTAGATAATCTTCATATATTACTGTTGATATGCATGTAGGAAAGTGTTGTGCTTATCAAAAATAGAATGTTGCTTGCCTTTAGTTTTTAGCTGTGGTAAACCAGATGTTTTTGAGCTCTGGTTTAGTGCTTTGCACTGCTGTTGTGTAGCTGTAAATCTCACAGGAATTCTGTCCCCCAGGGATCCACTTTTTCTCGTGCCCAAGTGAGCAGTAAAAAAGCTTTTGCCCTGCACAGAAACCTGTAAGTTGTGCACGTGCTTCCAACTTCAGTGTCTTCATCTCTATTGGACTTAGGTAGAAAATGTAGCATTACTTTCTGAAATGGCCATCAGAGCTTCCTAATGAGACACTTGGATTTTTTTCCTCCTTTGACAGAATTAAATGTTACCTATTAACCATAATGCTTAAATTGATGAAGTGTAAAACTAGTGAAATGGGTTACAGGCAAAGGAAGTGAAAATATTATGAACCATATGCCCTAATTTATGTCTTCTTAGAAAATCCATCTAATGAAATTAAGTATTTGGAATAATTCAGCGTATGGTATTCAACAAGAAGTACAGCAGTAATGGTAGGATGATCTTGCTTTTATTATAGTAAGGAAGATACGGCTCCTTTTCTGGGGAGGAACATCAAATCCTAGTGTGTTGGGATCCAGGTGCATCATCAAGACCAGGTTTTCTTTTCCTCTAAACCTACACTATTCTATTTATTGAGTAGCTGTGACAGCAGCTTCTGCTGTGCTCTTTGTGACCTTAAATAGAGGCAAATGAGGTGCCAGCTCTTCAAGTGAGTTCTTAATCCCAGTTTCCTGATCCCTCTCCTTTCCTCATGGCTCCTTATCTGGCTGCAGCTCCTCTCTCATAAATGATTGTCTCCATCCGCTCCCCCTCCCACGAAGCTGTTTTTACATCTTGACTCCCAGACTGAACCTCCCAAGTCCTCCATTATTAAACAGCTCTCACAAATTCTTCTCTTCTGCTTCTTGTGATACAAGACTTCGTGTCAGAGTCAATCCCTTTTTTCTCTGCTCTGACTCTTCTGTTTTATGCATTCAAACTCAGCAGCTTGCTGGGTGCCTTGATGGAAAGATGAACCTCTTGCTGTCACTTCCACTGTTCTGTGTAATTTCAGTTCAAAGCAGTAATTAAAGAAATAGGCCATTTTCCAGGACAGTGTTTATAGGAATGTGAATGCAGATTTTAGTTCCTTCTCGAGGCTGCAGGAGGGGTGATAGCATAGAGGGATTTTTCTATACAGGGGTCATCCTGGATGAATGTAAAATCTCATTTTTTAAATTTTAAGTAGTTTTGGGCTTGGGATTTTTGGTTTGTGGCTTTTTTTTTGGTCTGTTTGTTGTCTTTTTTTTTTTTGGGGGGGGGGTAGTTTTTGTTGTTATTTTTTTCTTAGTATTAGCAAGAAAACCAGATCTGTGATATGAAGACCAAATCCTACTCCCAGTTTCAAAACTCAGCAAACTTTTCAGATATAAGTTTGGAATGATTATTTAACGTGGTCACAACACACTATTTCCCTACAGCCTAAATTCTGGAAGTAATTCAACCCATTGATCCCTCACATCCTGAAAATCACCCCAGAGCAGATACACTTGACATGCAGAATTGTAGCCTGGACAGTTAAAAATCTGGGAAAGCTGCAGAGTGATTAAAGGGAGTGAGAAGTGTCAGCCAACCTTATCCACAGTTTGTGCTTCCTACCTTGGCTTTGAGTAGAGAAAATGTAAATGGGTAATTTATTTAAAAGGAATTATTTAGCAATGTTACTGGGGATAGCTACATCATAAATAAACTGCCCAGAATTTTTGGTGAAATTTTGATGAGATCAAAGGTGTAGGAGGTAACTGGGAGAGTGGATTTTGTGCAGATTATGTATTCACTGAGGCACTCTGGGACTGGTTGGTTTAGTCAATACAAAATGTGCTTTATCTGATGACTCCAGTGAGACAGAGCATGAGGGTCATTGATACCAAGAGTTCTCTTGACTCTTGTTAATGGGAGAGGGAGGAATTTAAACTACACTGGTGTTTGGCTTCTTATCTTTTTCATGATAATCATGGTGTGCTTGATGGCTGTACATGTCTGGAGGATTTTGTTTAGATAAATGAGTTTGGGATGTGGTTTTGGAATTTAGGAAGGGGGGAGATTTATAAATACAACCAATGTTACTCTTCTCAGGCCTTTACTAGGGAATTCAAGACATGCAGTTGCCAGTTCAGGGAGTGGAAATGTCATCCTTCAAAGACACATGAAACTCAAGGACTGTGATAAAGGTGCTGTGCACTTTGAGGTATCTGAGTTACAAAGAAAGCTTGTAGTTTATGGAATTATATCCATGAATCTTTTAATATACTCAGGTTGTTCCTTATTTCCTGTGGAGCATTGCAGAATTCAGTTCCCTGGAGGTGACTGAAGTAAGGCTGGAAAAATCCCACCTGATCTTTAATAATCCTTCACACACATGGTAATGCTCCAGAATTGTGCTATCATTGGATAATTTGCACTTAAATCCTCTCATCTCTGTGCTTCCACCTTAAAAAAAAATCCTTTAGTGTTATGGGGAGCCAGGGATTACACACTGGAAATACCTTGGACTTGTTACCAGTTCAGTCTCACCTGCTTACACTGATTTATTGTGATTTTTTTCTGAGGGCAAGACTGAAAAATACATTTCTCCCATCATATTTAATAGATTCAGGAAGTAATTTGCAGATCAGGAAACAATGGATGTCATATGATAAAAGCACTGCCTAGGTAATTCATAAGGAAGATAAACTTGTATTGTTAAGCTTGCACATTTTACTCTTATTTGTAGGCCACGTATTGCTCTCCTGTGCTTTCCACCATTAGGCAGTAACATTATTGCATTAGTAAAAAAGCACTGCTGCTTTGACTGGCTTTCAGAGCCACACACAAAATCAGATAATGCATTTTTCTGAATTATGAAGAACTGTGTTATTTGTTTATAACTGCTCACTTAGTTATGGCTCTCAGGGCTCCGTGTTACAATTTAATCACTTCCCTGCATCTCTGCAGCTCTCCCAGGCTGGTGTGAGCAGCGAGGGTACAAAGCAGAGTGACTGGCAGCTAAGTGTTTCCATCAGTCAGGTACTGATTTATTTCTGTGAGGAGGAGTGTAAAGGAAATGAGAATGGCTGTTTTTTGTAAGTGATGTGCTGAATAGTCATCAGTTAAACACTGGAGGTCACACATAAACACTGAAATCTTGAGAAAGGAAAAAAAAAACAACTGGAGTGTGTCTTGTCACCCTCACTACACCCAGGCTTTGGGAAGTGTGTGATGCTCAGCATGCCCTGAAAAGGCAGCACAAAGGATGAGTCTGGAATCCTTTCACTTACAGGGTTTTCCTCACAAAAGAAGGGATATTAAGCATTAAAAGGCAGGGTGGTAGGAATTCTTTGTTGTCTAGTTACTCTACACACCTGTGAAAATTTTAACTGTATTCAGGATTCTGGCATTGCAGAATGTTTAAACTGGACCCAAAGAATTGGAATAGGGCAGGTGATGTAAATATCTGTGCAAATGGATCCCTTTTGGAGTTAAAAATAAAATTTAACTTGAGCAAAAATAGGAGTAAAAACATTGGTGGAATATTATATCTGTGCTTTAAAAATATTCATAGGTATGCCTGAGATAGGAACAGATGCATTAAAGTTTTCATTGCCTACTTTGAGGCAATAGAAATAATGTAATTTTATGTCCTCCTTGAAGTATTGGTTTTAATCTGGAAAAAATAATTATTTTTAGATAGTCAAAACAATAAATATTCTATAGCAAGCCTGACAGCCTTAGATGATGAATACAGAAGATAGAAAATTCAACTCAAGTTTTTTGCTAATGCTTTATCATTCCTTCTTTATTTCTTCTGTATTTGAACTCATACACATATAAAATCCAGAGGAAACCAGCAGATAGTTTTGAAAGAAATTAGGTCTTTCTAAGATTTTAAACCTCCAGAGCCCACTGAAAATCTGTGCTCAACAATCCCTGCTTTTCTAGCAAGGGAGATACCTTAGCTCTCAGGAGACTGCTTTAGTGGATATTCCCTAGAAAGCCCCCTGTAGCCTAGCCTACATTTCATCTTCTTTTTCTAACCTAAATCCTGAGCTTGTCAGACACTTTCATAAAATGTATGCACTAAAATTTGATGAAAAAATGTGGCTACATGGAGAAAGAACTACTTCAGGAGAAGCTTTTAGTGCTGACAATAGAGAAACTTTTTAGTGTCTCGTGAAAAACTGGAACTCTGACTGCAGGGAGAGAGAGGAGGACTTGCCTCTTGATCAGAGGAGGAATCTCTGGGTTTGCTGCTAAATGCACTCAGGGGAAGTGAAGGTATCTGCAGTATAAAATAATCAAATCTAAAAGCAGCCCTCGCTATTGCAGAGGCTGGATGGCAAAGGAGAAGCCCCACTTTTTGATTACACTGATTTCTGGGTGGTTTATGCATCCAGATGAATTGATATTTCTTTTGATGGTGCCCATGAAGATGAAGATCTTGAGGCCTGTTTTGTCTCTTTCACAGGGAAAGTGTATGATATGTTGATAGATGTATGATCATGATAATTTTGGAAGATGAAGGAGAAGAGAAAATGTGCTGTGGGCAGAGTATAGCTACTTCAGTGTTTCTTTTCCCTCCTGTCTTTTATTCCTGAGCTAACAGTCCATTCAGCCTGAATACAGATCTATTCTTAATGTGTCCAACTGCATTATTTAGCCCACCACTGCCAGCCAAATTGTTATCTGTGGAGATGGAATTGCTAAGTTGATTTAATGGAGCTTTGTTAATCTGGAATTTCATTTATATCTCGTCTGGGATGTGTCCATTGTCACTTCTTTGTGTTTAGGACAGTGTGATTTTGGCCAAAAGGCACAAATTTACTCTAAGAGCAGCTCTTGAGCTCCTGGATACCTGCAAGAAGGCTGTCCAGGAGACTCTTGCCTTGTGAGGAGCACTTAAAACTTGCTATTAAGGGCTGTAGTGCCTCTGTTTGCAGCACATCGATCCCTTGGAAGTGGAGCCCTGAAGGAGCAGAACTCTGTTGTGCTCCGTGGCTGTGAGTAATTACTGAGAAAGGCAGAAAAGAAAACCTGAGTGGTTTATTCATAACCTGCTCAGTGCCTGCATTCCTGACTCCTGCACGGTTGGAATGGGAACCACCAGGTGAAAACACAACCAGCCACTGGCTGAAAACATCTGCAGTGGTTAAAAACACTGAGAGAGAGATAGCCAATAGTCCCCTGGAAGGATATGGAGAAGGATTACATGAAAGAGAGAATTTGCAAGCCTGGAATGTGTTTTTCCCTACAGTATCCATTTCCATTTTCTGTGAAATGGCTTTCAATATTTAGGTTATTTCACATTTTGTTATAAACTCTTGGATGGAGATCAGATATGAGATTTACAGTCTGAAAACAGGTTGAAATGGTTCTTGATGGTGTCAGGATGGTGCAAGGTTTTAGCAGCTGATATGGTGCAGATGAGTGGATAATACAAATAACAACATTTATTATCTCTATTGCTGTCCCATTCCCCAGAACTGTGGTGGTGGATTTGAGCCCTCCTTGCCTTCATTTTCCCCCATGGTTCTAGGCACTGTATCAAACAGGAAAACAATCCCAAATTATGTTTCAGAATGCTTGATGGTGGAGACACTTGCAGTTTTCTGATTAGGAAATAGCAGAGTGATGTGACTCTGGTTATGAGCTACTCAGTGGTGTCACTGGTCAAATATCAACATCTTTTACCCCTTTCTCTCTCATTCATTAAATCACACAAGAAATGACATATTCAAGGTGAAATTTTAACAACAAATAATTGGCTTTGGAGGAGTCTTTGTGGCCCAGGTTTGGGAGGGTGCTTGGACCTGCCCCTGAAGATGCTTTTTTGGTAGCAATGTGTGGTGATACAGATAGAAGTGGGCTGAGTACAAGTTATTAGCAGTTTAAGAATATTATGTGTGATAAAATTCAACCTCTCACCTGTCCCACCTTCTCAAGCAGTGCACCCAGTGATCCTTTCCAGACTGTTTTTCCTGAGGCCTGATCTGATGCAAGAACAAATAAACTTTGGCTACTGAGCAAAGTAACCCTCTCACCTGGCTTGAGTGGGACTTACATGGGCACTTAGACTGTCTGTCACAGATTTTTTGCAGCATCAGGCTCCTGTTTGCAGGATTTGGTAATGCATTTCTTCATTTCTGTTGCCTGTGAAATGTTGAACAATTAAAGCTTTCTGCTCTCTAGCAGCTTTCTAGTTTCTTTCTGTTTCTCCGTCAAGTCTGTTCTTTCCCAAATTATTTTGTCTCCTCAGAGCAATCTTCAGCTAAATGTGAGGACAGGTTCCATGAGCAGTTCAATGCACCATGAGCAGTTCAATGTCTTGAAGCTGAGATTTGTGTTAGGGAAAATATGATGTGATGCAAGGACAAAAGGTAGTCTTGCCCAGATTGCCATGTTTGTCCCTAATTAATGTATTTCTTTCCTGTTAGTTTCAAAGGTTTTATTTCTAGTTAGGAGTTAAATGGATCCATTCAGTGTTTATATTTATGCAAATGATCGTTGTGTCACTCAGGTTGCAACATTAAAGAAAAAAAGCCAGATATTTTACATGCCTTTGAGTATTGAAGTGATTACAATTACCTACATAAAAGGAGTTGCTTTATTAATTAATTAACTTGGAGAAAAATGTCTAGTGACCCTCTGAAGGAATATCAATAACTGAAACATTAATTATGTAAATAAGATCTGCCTTTACTGCTCATTATTCATCGTTTAACATGAAAATTGCCTTTTAAAATAATGCTTCATTCATATATTTCAATAAATGTCTAGTCTGCCTAGCTTGTCACTTGGATCTAGATTTTGAGTCAAAACCTTTAGTGACATCAGTACAGACCTTGGGACACTTCCTTTGAGCCACCAACAGCCAGTTCCTGATTGATGGGCTGGCATTTTTGGGGTTGGGCTCTCTGAGGCAGCAAATGCCCTTCAGGAATGAGTTTTGCAAAATTCTTGTCTGGAGAGACAGAGGCTGCATTTCATGGGTGAGGAAGGAGAGGAAAGAAGCAGGAAGGTACTTGAAGAGCTTTTGGGACTTTCCCATGGTTTCAGAAGGGAGGCTGCAGGAACAGCTCAGCTCCAAGTCCTGTTGAGTTGTGGAATTGAATTTTTCTGAGTCAGGCAGCAGTACCAAGGCAAACAAATACCACAAGGAAAAGAAGGTTAGCCAGCGTGGTTGGTGACTGTGATCTTGTGTACTTGCTGGTCCCTTTTTACATTTGGAGGATGTGACTGGATGCCTCCTGGCAAGTGCTGCAGGTGATTTTGTACAGGTTATTCCCTTGTAAAGAGCTCTGCCTTGTTGTTTTCTAAAGTTTCACCGAGTGTGTTAGCAAATTCTGATGAAGGATTCCTGGAGGGTTTTATTCCTTTTCACATGCCTAAAGACAACACACAAAGGTTTCCAGGGTTACTTTTTGCTCAGGTAGCTGTGAGTGCACCTGTAAGAGGAGAGAGAGGAAGAGCTGTGTTTTATTCTCATAATCTCAAAGGCCGTGCTGCACATAATCTTGAGTGTGCAGACAAAAAATAGTAGCTGTGCAGTTGCAGAAAATCCTTTACTCTCCACTCCCTGAAGAGCACCTGCTTATGAGCATAAGACTTTCAGATTCCCTTTTTTTAATGCCTCAGAACTCACTTTGCCCATAGCAGGAAGGGCTGATGAAGAAATATGTGTGTCCCCCTCCCTTTCCCTTGTAGCGTGATGGATTGTGGAAGTCCTGATTGAAAATTCTAATCACAGCCTTGCAGTCCTTCAGATCACAACCCCTGACAGTTGATTCACTCCTTTTCATGCCTGCTGCCTCTGAGTGCTCCTGGTGCCTCGTCTGCATGAGTCTATCATTAGCACACAAAGCATGATGGATTGGCCAGGGTACCTCTGTCCTCAGAACCTGGGAAATGCTTCTCTTTCAGAATCAAAGAACCTGTGTGTGACATCGTCATGAATGAGAGAAGAAAGTAATACAGTGTTGGAGGTGCCTGTTTGCTGCCACTGTTTAGAGGGAAAATGATGCATTATGGGGACTGTAAGTACCTGGCCTGTTTGTTTGGGGTCGGCTCCTCGCTGGGAACGATGCAGAAAATCACGGGTGTGGAGCAGTGCATCAGCTGAGTCTGGCAATGCACAGCAGTTGTAATACTGTTTGGAAATCAGGGCTGTAAACACTTCCAAAATTGTACTTAAAGTTCAGCCTGTTAATGAAATCATTTAAGTTTCAGTGAGATCTTGTGGCCAAGATGATTACAAATGTTCATTATTTTGATACTGTCTGGGCTCGGTTCACTTTGGTAGATTCTCTACTACAGACCCTTTCAACAGGAAACTTTTGCAAATGTTTGCATCTTGCAAATGCTTTTATTCATCTGTGTGACTTGGCATTTAATGTTTCAGTGAACAAGACAGTTAAGTTTTGGCTCCAGTGAAAGATTGATAGGAACAATTTTCGAATGTGGTATCACAACAAAGTGAAAATATGTCATGTTCAAATACTGAGCTCTGATGTGTCATGTGGTCTTGTAATAAATGAAATAGCACAACCAACCTGACAGATGTGCAAGAAAACGGTTTTAAATTTATGATGATTAATTTTCAAGATGAACTGCAATGAAAAAAATTGTTAGTAGATACTTAAAGAAGGTAAGGGGAACCAGCTTTCTGAAATGAGAACAGGCAGGTAATGATAAAGCTGCCTTCACTTTTATGTTTTGCTTTCTAAAATTTTAGCAATGGGAAAATTCATGTTCTGGCTGCTGCAAGCTGGCATTAACAGCTACTCATGCAAGTGTGACATCTCATGGAAATTGCACTTCTTGGATTTGTGCTACTGTTTCATGCTGGTTGTCTTGGAAGTAGGAGTAACTCACAACAGAGCTGAAGGGTTTCTACCTAGTGATTCTTTCAGAGCCATCAAAATAAAAAGGCACTGAACTTAGTGAGAAAACAGAAGTAGCTTGATACTACCTTGAAAGAAAACCAAACATTTCTGAAACTCAGCGTGTTCATTCATTTTGAGGATTTGCCACTTGAGCAATGACTTTATTTGGCACTAGGACAGTTAAATCTAAAGCATGTTGTTTGGTAATAAACTGATTTAGTTAAGCATTTTTAGGTAATTTCAGGCTAAAAACAGTCCCTGATAGCCTTTAGTGAAATCTACTGCTGCCAAATGCAAGAAGATAAAATAGTGTCCATCCCTAGCAGTAAACTCCTTTATTTCAAGGAACTGAGCTTTCGAGGTGGAAATGGAGAAAAACAGCCTCAGAAGGGATGTGGGCTGGACTTTTTTCAGAACAGGAATTCAGCAGGGGAAAAAAAAATCCTAAGTGTCAGTGTCATGTTATTTTGAAACAAACAAAATGCCTTTAAATGGAGATGTTTTGTTTGTCCTTAGCACTATAAGCTTTTACATGGGAATGTTTTAGATTGGCAAGTTACTTGGGAAACCCCAAAAATTGTCTGCCAGCTGTTAATTTCAGGCACTCTGAGAACAGCTGGGCTGTAGCATCTCCTCATATCTGACCTTCCTCATCTCCAGTCGTGCTCCCTCTTCTCTGTTAAGCACACTTGATGGTTCTAGATTTTTCCCTTATTAATTGAGGGAAATTATAATTATTGTAATTATTTGGGACAGTGGTTGTGGAACTCAAAGGCAGTATTTTATCTGTGGATTGCAGCTGAAGTTCACTTAATAGAAAGTAGAAATTCTAGAAGCCATTTTGGCTGTCTGAAAATAGATCTGAATGCACATGTCCTTTTTTTTTTCCTACAGAAATACTTGTCAGAACAAGGTCTTTGCTGGTCCCTATCAGATCCCTGTCTTACTGTGCCCAGAGGAAAGAAAAAACAAAATGTCTGAAGAGCTTAAGGATCCAAATATAAAATTAGTATAATAAGTATAAATCTGTCAAAACAGATGAGGTGTATCAGGAAATGCACAGTATATTGTGCTTGCTGCCTTTAGTGCACTTCATAATGGCTTTCATACAAGCTGCTCTGGCCCTTAGTGTTTATTATCAGGAATTTTTTTTATCCACTAAAATCTTCAAAGAATAGCCAAGATCATGCTGAAATTTAATGTCTTTACCTCCAACTAATGCCAGTGTCTGTGCTGGAGGGAAAAACTTTATTTAGCAGATGCTTGAGAATGCTCTGTCCCTGCTCTGGAATTGCCAGTAATCCACTGAAAATTCACTTCTACCAAAACCAGAATTTTTCCCAATCTTAATTTGTTTTAGAAATGAGAATACTCTGTGAGACTTTCATGATCAGCACTGAGTACTGTGGCATTTTTACAGTTGGATAGAATTCAAAGTTTCTTAAGCACAAGTATTGGCAAACATTGGTGTGTGAGGTGAATGTGTTGTGCAGTGGTTCTGAGGTCTGTTAGCACCTGCCATGAAGTGACCTGAGGAATGTATTCATTGCTTCCAGTCACAATTGGATTGTCTCTCTTTTTGTGCAGTTTATCTCTCAGTTAAAAGACAAATTTAGGTCTCCAATAACCCGTGGTTATGTGCCCTCTGAGTTGATGAAGCTTCATAAGTTTTGGAGGTTAATTTGGGAACCTTTGAGTTGTACTTGCCATTGAAGAAGTTCCATTTATGGTGGGCTGTGTTTTATTTTTAAATCTTCATTATTGTGGAAGGATTTATATTGTCTGTAGTTACACATAAGATCTAAAGCCATGAGAAAAGTAGTTTTATTTTTTAAAATATTTTTCAGTTCTGTATTTTGTCAGTGTTAACTTAGATTTTCCCATCTGTTTAATTCAGTGAATTTCATCTTTTATTTCATTACATCAGAAAAGATTTCATGAAATGACTATAAGGGCATATCCAAATTGCTCTCTATTACCATGGAGAGCTTCATTTCTGGCCTTTGTAGCTGTACCCAAATGCACTTTAATCCAGGCAGCAGGAGTGGTGCTCGTGTGCCAACTGTGACAGCTCTGCTTCCAAGGCCACTGTCCAAGCCTGCCCTGCCCTGTCAGGGCTCACTTTTCACAGCCTGCTCCTGCCTGGCTTGGGCTCTGACTTGGTTCTATTCACACCACAGAATTCCTATTTCCTAGGTCTGGGTGTAAATTTCCCTAAACAGACCGAGTGGATTGCTTTGTAAAATTTTTACATTTCCTCATGTCTTTTCCTTGGGAAAAAAAAAGGCTTCTTATTTACAAAATATTTACTATATAATATTCATCATAAATATCATAAATATACTATTTACTATATATACAATCACTATAATTCAAATAAGTAACTTCTTAATAGAAAATACTCATAAAATGGGGTTGATATTTGAGATTACTACTCTGAATCCTGGCAAGAGGTACCTAAATTCCATCCACCACAGTGACTAACATTTTGACATTCACAGATGGGCCTTTGACTTCACAGTTTGTCAGATGTGACCTGTGTGTCCTTGGCTGTAAATACCTGGAATGTGGAGGATGAAGCTGGAATCTATCTGTGCATGCAAATGTTTGCTTTTAAGTTTCACTGTAAATAATTTTCATACCTCAAGATAGTTCCCCATCTGCAGTGTGAGTTGTAGTTGGTACAGTTATTGGATTACATTGGAATTAGTTATTAGAGTATTAGAACTAATTTGAATTAAAGATTGTTTATGAGTTTTGGACCTTATGGAAAATATTGTGATATGTACTTTGGTGAGATAAGCACTGTTAGTGGAGATTTTAGTTTTCCTCTGAGACTGGAGAAATATTTTTCTCCTAAATACTGAGTGTAGAGTATTTTATGTTGGTTTGCCTATAATGGATCTTTCAGTTTGTTAATGGAGCTGCTCAAACACACCCAATAATAAAGAGTGCCCAGAAAGTTGAATTTCCATCCTGCTCTGCCATTCTTTGGGAGTGGTGGGAGTGACCAAGTCACTTTTGCAATAGGTAATTCAATATTCTGTTGTGTTTTTTTTTAAACTTGTATCTGGCAAATGAAGGCAGACTGATCCAAGGGCACATTGTCAGATTGCATGGGAGGTCAGGATTTTACTTCTCCAAGAAAATACAGGTTTCCCTATAGCCCAGTGCCCTACTTTATTAGGTATTAAAAATGTGATCTGTAATAAAATTGAAAAGAATGTATTGGTATGTTCATGTTTTAAGCAGTAATGGCTGTGGCTTGTCTGAAATGGCCTAGACTTCATTTTAACATCCAGTGACAAAGTGGAAAGGCTGTACAAACGTATGGTACTTTAATTAATGGGGGCAATACTGAGCTTTGAAAGTCCTCTGGAGCTTTTGTCTCTGTTGGAACATTGTGCTGTGAATCTTCCCTAATAGTTAAAGCAAATGAAGTAAAATAGCCTTTGGGCTATTTTGTTACACTGTGTTGTTGGGGGAAAAAAAATTAATCCTGTGCCATTTTGCATTTGCTGTCTGTGAATCAAACTGTGAAAGCTAATTTAAAAACTTTCACACTCGGCTTGAATGAGGACTGTCAGTGCTTGGAGAATGTCAAATTGAATGCAATTAGCTGGAGTTGGGCTAGCCTAGATAAACCCATCAGCCTCAAAGTGCTCAGCCTTAATGACTGCTCTGATCAACTAACACAGAGGTTACAGGAAAGAATTTAAAGGCGTTGAAGTCCTGCTGAAAACTTGCCCTGTAGAGAAGAGGTCTTTGAAACCAAAATAGTTTGTATACCAAGGGGCAGGGAGGTGGTGAAACTCTGTGAAAGTTAAATACAGCACAGAGGTGCATCCAGGCAGGGGAAACAAAACCACTGATGAACCTGCTGAGGAATTGTGAATACATCAATTATTGAAGTATTTGTTAATTGTAAAGCAGCAAGTTAGCATTTGTGGTCTCTGAAGTAGATGGGTGTCAAAGGATTTGTAGAAGAGGCAGCTGGTACAGCTGTGGTGGAGTGAAATCTTGGAATGTTTCAGGGAATGGTGGCACTACTGCTGTTCTGGGTTGGGGAAGTAATGGGGTTTTGAAGGTCATCTCTTAATTGTATCTCTTCATCAAATGCTGCATCGACCTATAATGGGGACATGGGGTCCAGATTGATAAAGTGTTGTTCCAGGCTTGGTTCTGTGTGCTCAGAGTGACTTTCAGAGGGGATGTGAGCTGACTGCAGGTGCTCAAGAGACAGGGGGTTTAGGAAAAAGACTGGAGGAGAAATAGGTGATGAACAGCTGAAGTTGCTGCTAATCTAAAGTGTAATGACTCTTCCCTTGGAAGATGAGATGTTTGCCAGTCAATGGACTGTGGCTTTTGGGATATTATTTTTCCATGAGAACATGTCAGAAAATGTGTTTGGAGCTCATTCAGAACATTGCCTGTTTTCTTTTCTCTCCACTTTTTTCTTGGAGAAGACTCCCTGCAGTTTTATCTCCAGGTGCTGAGTGAGGTCTTAGCCCAGGTTATTCCCTGAGAATTGTGAGTGAGTGACCCCTGATTTTCCTCAGGGGAGAGAGAGCCCTGATGGTAAATTGAAAAGAACTGAGTCTGTAAATTAGCATTTTACATGTCATGCCTTCTCACATGAGCAACGTGAATTGTGCAGACAACAGCAGCATTTTTAGTTAATGAACCCAGCCATGAGCACTGTTCACATTTAACATATTTACAGGGGGTAGCATCCAGTCAAAAAATTCCATTAATTCTTTTTGCATGAATATTGTGTGCATGAGTGCATGCATTTATGTGTGCATTTGTATGTATGTGTACACTATTAGTGTGTGCAGTGTTAAAGCATATAGAGTAATTCAAGAAAAATCACTGAGGAGGTTTCATTAGGCATGTAAATGTATTCAGCAGAAGATTTGAAATAACTCTTTAATGGAAAAAAAGGAAAAACTGTGCCATTTGACATGAGAAATCTATTTTGAACTATAGTATATGCACAGTCTGTTTTCTGCTTTCCCTTTCTTGAAATTGTTGCCTGAAATATTACAGTGGCATGCAAAGGCTTGAAGTTTAATTTTAAATTTGATTTGCCTGAATGCTGCCAGGGTATTTTTACATAGACAGTAAAATTGCAACTTGGTAATACTTGGCACTCAATTTCTACAGAAATGGCATTCAGGATGCAACTTTGGGCCCATAAGTAAAATAATATGAAATCACACACGTTAATGGTGATTTTAAAATATTTTCAGGACTCTGTAAATGTAATTTCTGCCTTGATTTTGTTAGTTTTATGGGCAGTAGGGGAGAGAGTTTGTTCCAGTCATATATATGTATATTTAAAGCTGTGAATGAATTTTTTTCAATCTGTTAATCCAAATGTTCTTTAATGGCTAAAAATAGAATCAAATGACTTCATATAAAAAAAATCAGGGGCTTATTTACTGAGCTTCAGGCAGAATTATTCTTCCAATAATATTCTGAATTTTCTTGACTAGAGTGCTGGAAGGTTACTGTGCTGCTGGAGGCTGAGCTTCCTCACCTGTGATTGCTGATAACCTGGTTGTCCTTCCTGACTTCAGTCCTGATAAGAATGCCTGTCTGGTGAAAAAAACCCAATATTTTAATGGCTATTACAATATGAAGTATTTGCCTTGAGGTGTTGAACATCAGTTTCAGTGTAACTTTATCTTCAACCTCTCTGTCATCCTCTTGGACAGCTCAAGACCTTGAGCTGAGCCTCCTTGTGGGGAATGCTGCTCTCTCCAGTGTTGCACCTGAAATCAGCTGGCTCAGGGCTGAGCCTGGTACTTTGTTGTGTTCCAGAGTCGGTGTCACATCTCCAGTGGGATGTAATTCATGGGGGGGACCAGAGGAGATGAGAGAAAGACTCTTTTTCTTGTTGAATGTCACATTTCCCATTATTTTCTGATGTGTTACCACTCATGCAGATCCTTGTACTCATTTAACTGCTTTGAGAGTTCCCCATCTGAAGAATCAATGGTGATTCCTTTCCCTGGAAGTGATTCCTTTTGCAGAGACCCTAACCTGATCACCTGGGCTTTAACTTGTTAGGGTGTGAGATGGTCGTGCACACACCTGGTTATGTCACAGTGGGGAGCCTGTGTGGATGTCTCTCTGCATGGAATTATGATTATTTCCCAAAGGAAGTCTTTGGTTTAAAGATGCACCATGAAGTCTCTGTGTGGTTGGTTGGTTTTATTTACTAAAACAATGCTCAGTAATGTAGCATTTGATGAAGTAGTGAATGCTCTGAGCGTTCTCAGCTCAGGACTGTTTTGTCTTTCCAAGCACTTTCTGATGCCCCTTTGACACAGAGACCTGAAAGTCACAGCTAGAATTGAACATCCTGCTTTCCTTCCCTCTCCTGTTCTTCCCAAGTGATGTTTGAAAGGGAGTCCCTGCTGCCAGACCCAAATCCCATATTGCTGATGTCACTTTTGCAGCAATAGGTGCTGAAGGAATGCAGCTTTGGAGCTGAATTCTGGAGGGTGCTGCTGTGTGGTTGTTGTACACCTGTGCTGCTGCTTTTTTCCTGCACGGAATACACACACACACACACAAAAAAGTAAATTACTGTTGCAGAGCCAAGCACATCAGGAAAGAGAGGCTGAATTTATCATTGTCCAGGTGGAGTGAAAAGTTGTGTGTGGAGTCACAGAGTAACTTCTCTTTTCTTGTGACACCTTCAGGTACAGACAGTCCCTGCTGGAGGATCGAAGTCAGGGCTGTGAGCTGAAGGCAGTCACTGTCTGTGGTCACTGCTTGGTGAGCAGGACAGGAGGAGGAGGATGAGGAGGGATGATCTCATGCCTTGGGGCAGCAGGACAAGGTCTTGGAGGTTGAACTCTGTGTGCCATTGCTCCTGTGTGTGTCATGCAAGATGTCAGCCCTGGCACTTCACTCTGGTAAAGTTATAAGGAGCTAAGCCCAGAACTCATAAAGGGAAATATCGCACAACTTTAACACATTGTGATTACCACACACCCCTATAATTAAACCAAACATCATCAGTAACCAAATCTCTTAAAAATGGTCTGAAAGACTGATAAATTTCTTGTCAAAAGTATTAGGTTTAACTCAAATTTTGTTGGCATGTTTTGGGCTACTGTAATGTGCATTTCCTTGGTTGGACTACCTGAGCTCAGGGATTTAGTACCATTAATTCCACCTCCTGTAGCTTTTCTGTACCTGTGAGTTCCAAGTATAAAGTGTTTTCTGTGACTGTGATTTGAAATAGATCTAGAAAACTCTTCTAAGCATTGTTTGCAAAAGAAGCAATATTTTTAGAAAATTAAGTGAACTTTTCTTGCCAGTGTGATGCCATGTCAGTAGTCTCTTGTTGGCTGGTTGGTTGGTTTTTGTTTTTTTAATTTTAATTGACTTTATTACTAGGCACTGTTTTGTTAGGTTACTGTGCCCAGTGTAATATGAATCATTCTGCCATTCTTGCTGTGTTTTTGATAAAAATATATCTGAGGAAGAAACCCATTATGCATCTTTTTTTTAAAGAAACATCTCTGTGCTGTTATTAAAATTAAATAATACGATGTATCTTAGGCTTCTTAAAATCTAAGTAGGATGAAGAATTCATTGCAGATGATCCTGTGGAAAGGCTTTGCAAGAGGAGGGCAATCAAGTAGGGATAATTAGAGTTACTATTTAAATATGCAGAAAGCAAAAAGCTTATCTGGAAGAGCAGAGTGAAGTGTAAGTACAGCGTAAGACTCACGTAAGGATGATTTGCAAGCAATAAAATCACACCTCCCTGACTTTGTAAGTACAAACTAATAAGCAGTGTTTAATAATGGAGACTGTAATGGTGTGGGATATAAACCCAGTGGAATGTGATTTTACCATTAGATCTTACCTGAAGGGGGTGGATTGGTTTAGCACTGACAGAGGGAGGATTACAGGTATTTGGAATGTGTGTGCAGTAAGGGATGAGGGTAATTGCTCAAGATAATCTCAGAGCAGTTAACTCAGAATAATGACAGGGAGTTGGTGGGATTTCTCTTCCCGGGTTTTACTTCTTCCTCTGAATCAGCCTGAAAGTGTGAACACCTCTGTTGGGACTCTTGCTGCTCCTGTGGTTTGGGAAGGTTTGCAGAAGAACAGAATTAATGTGCTGCTAAGAACAAATCCTCCTTGGCAGAGGAGTGGGTCGGATGGTCTTCAAGTTCTTAATCATCCCTGATTTTGTAACTCTGTCATTATTTTCATTAATTAACTTGAGTGCGTAACACAAACATCACACTTCTTCCAAAATTAATATTATTACTGCCTGCCATTTAGTCTGTTGATCTGAAAAAGAGCCCAAACCAAAATGTTAAAGTGCTGCATAGGCAATAACTTCATTGAACGTGTATTTATCTGAATGGCTTTAATTGGGCATCCTCTGCAGCCCCACCATGCTCTGAGAGCCTGCCTGCTTCCACAAGCTGGGCAGGGCCAGCCTGCCTGATGCTGGGCTTTGGGAGGCAGGAGCTGTTGGAAAGGCTGGAATTCAGGAGCTGGTTCTTCCCTGGGGCTCAGCTACAGGGCAGTGGCTGCCAAGGTTGCCCTGCTCAAAGGAGAAAGGATCTGGGGGCCTGACCACTGGAATTCCTTTGAGTTCCCCTGGCCCTTTCACAAGGCCATGGGTGCTTAACCCATGGTCCTGGCTACCTTCCAAGTGGAGTAATTAAATTCTGCATTCCTGAATTCCCTTTCGTTTTAATTGGATTTGGAATTCTTCACCTTTTGGCTTTAAACTCGCCTGGCAAAACAACTGTTTCTCATTACAGCAAGGGCTTTATTCAGATCAGGGTATATTAGCCTTGAATGTAATGTACATTGCTTTAAATGTGCCAGGTGTTTCAGGAGAGCAGTGTACAAGGGAGAGCAACATTTAACTTCTATTTTTTAATTGATTTTCTTTGCTGTACTGAAGTGCACCCATTTGATGGTTATTCCTGTTCGCACTCTCAGTTTACAGGCCTTGTTGAGACTGTAGAATCAAAGGCAATTCATGAAAATATTTTAGATCTTTGCTGCATCCAGGAAACCTTCTGTTTGCCTCTATGCACAGCTTTCATCTCTTTTGTGTAGTCAGTGAAATCTAGGGCATCACTGGAAATTCAGTTTTTACTGTGTATCCAAATGTTCACCTGATCATGGAGACTGCTCAGCACTTCAGAGGAACCAGCTGGTAAACAAGGGAATCTGTGCTACAGCTCACCTAAAATATGGCTTGGTTTCTACTGTGCCAGTAACTTCTGTTCATGTACTGCAGCCTAAATAATTGATTTTTTTCAGTGTGTGCCACAGCACAGCATTTTAAAGCCCGGGCTGCCTTGTCGATGAGTACTGTGATTCTGCAAAAATTTTAATTAATGAATAGGAATGTCCAAAAGGTGTAGGCAGTAATGAGAGTGAATACTTTAATGGTTTAAATCTGGAAGGTAATTTCTGGACAGGACAAATCTGTGATATGGATAAAATTCAGATTAGTTCATGGTTCACCTGGCCTTAGTGATACCTACACTTAGAACTTGTGAGCCCTGCTGGCTCACAATCAGAACATGTTTTTCCCTGCCTAAAATGGAATTCTATTAGTCAATTCACATTAGCCAAGTCTGAAGTCTGTGTCTGGTTGGATTTATTTGCACTGGGCTGATGACAGAGCTCTGTTTGGCTTTTTGTTTGACCTGGATATGTGTATCTTCCTTAGTTCTGTCAGTCTGCTCTTAGGCTGCTCAGTGAATACTCCTGTTACTGAAAATCCAAGATCTGTAGCCCTTTATTAAATTATAGAGTACATTACTTGCTCCTTTAGTATTTACCTTTGGGCATTAGGACTCTTTTTCCTGGAAAATAACCTGGTACAGGGTTTTGTGGGAGCTTTTGAAACCTCTCTGAAAGAAAAAGAAAACATCCAAGCACATCTGGGAATGCCTTTAAAAAAACAAGTAGCATTAATGAGCACATCTGCATTTTTAAAATATAGTATATTTCATGTAAATGATTGCACAAAAGTCTTTATAAGTAGGAAGGTCCCACCTGTGTTATGGACTATAAATTCACTTTCTGTAGCATTCTGTCCCTTTTCTCTGTATGAATTCCAGAGGACAGCCCCAACTGACAGAAAGCCTTTCTGTTGAGGACTTGATTTTGTTGGTAGGCAGAGAGGGCGGGCAGAACCAGCATCCTGTCTTTCATCCTTCTGGATGAGGATTAATCATGATCCCAGCTGCAGAATAATGCAGATCTTAGCTGGGGCTGGCGAGGGGGAAGGGATGGGTATGGGAGGAGCAGAGGACATCTCTGTCTTCCCTTCCACCAGCCCCTCCTGCCCTTTGTGGAGGAGTTGGAAGGAGCAGATTCATACTGGTTTGTTTTTTTTTTTTTTTTAACTAGTTAATCTTTCATGCATCTTGTGTTTTTTTCCTTTAATCATAAAGAATGCACTCGATTTACTGGTAACACAGACACACACACAGAATGTTTGCATGGCTTCCTTGTTTCCTTGATGATACATCAGGCACTGGGTGCTGAAATTCTGCTGGTTCAAAGGCACACAGATTTACACCAGTGACTTTTACTGTGTCTCTGCAGGCAGCCCCAAAATGCCTTGCAGGTCAACTGTTCTTGAAATGGATAAAAGTGTGCTAATTCCTTCAAGGTAAATCAGAAGGATTATGACATCTAGGAAGAGGAATCTGCCAGACAGTTCTGAAGCAATATAACCAGGACTGACCCAACAGCATCTCTAAAGCTTCCAATAAAATTGCCTGAGGAGTCTGCCAAGAAGCCAGATGCTGCTGCTGGAAAAATACCTTCTGTAGCTTGGCATTTGTCCTGTAATTGCTTCCAAGAGAGAATAAACTGTAGCATGACAGTAGAAGGTGAATGGTTCCTCACCGCATGCTGCTTGGTGATTTTTTAAAATATTTTGAATATAAGCATTATTTTCTGATGTGTTACCACTCATGCAGATCCTTATACTCATTTAACTGCCTAAGAGTTCCCCATCTGAATAATCAAACCCTTTCTAATTTTTTTTCCCTCTGACATGTTAGCCTGGCAGTGGTTTGGTGATTCCTTTTCCTGGAAGTGATTCCTTTTGCAGTCTCTGACCTGATCAGCTGGGCTTTCATCCTGTTAGGGTGTGAGGTGACAATGTACACCTGGTTATGTCACCGTGGGGACCCTGTATGGATGTCTCTCTGTATGGGATTATGATACAGCAAACAACACCTGGCCCACACAGTTCCAAGGGTTAGGTAGTCAGGTGGCTTTGTTTTTTCTTTTAGTATGTTTTCCAGTTGTGGGAAGAGCACTGTCTGTTACTATTCAGAAATGCTGCTAAGTCCTACTCTAACCAGAAACATCTTTTAGGGAAGATGCTTCTTCCCTTTGAAAATGGTTAATACTCCTACTGATAGAAAGAAGAGGCATTGGTGGAGCAGTGTATAACCTAATCAGATAAAAATGAGATGAGAACAGATAAGTGATTCCAAGAAAAGTATTTATTTGAAATTTCTCCAGGAAAATCTAGCAGCTGTCCTCAAATACTTCTGCTTGGTATCATGCAGGAGCCTGCCTGCTGTTCATCCCAGCAGTCCTGTGGGATTGAAGTGGTTTGAAGACTGAACTATTCAAATAGAATGGTCAAAAGTAATTCTGCAGCTAAAACCCATCAGAGAATCACAGAATGTTTGGAAGGGACTTTAAAGCTCGTTGAGTTTTAACCCCCTGCCATGGGCAGGGCCACCTCTCACCACCCCAGGCTGCTCCAAGCCCTCTCCATCCTGGCCTGGGACACTTGCAGGGATCCAGGGGCAGCCACAGCTTCTCTGGGCAACCTGAGCCGGGGCCTCACCACCCTCACAGGAGAGAATTTCTTCCTGATCTCTGCTCTAAACCTACTCTCTGTCAGTTTGAAGCTGTTCCCCCTTGTCCTGTCACTGTGTCCTTGTGACAAGTCTTCCCTTTGGGTTCCCTTCAGCTACTGCAAAGCCACTTGACCGTTCAGAATACTGATATTTAGTGGTGAACATGAATGTAAAAGTGACTATTGCCTGTCTGTGTGAATTCATACAGTCCCAGAAGCTTCTTGCTTTTTCCCTTTGCTATGCTAGACAATGAACTTTGGTAGGAGTCAGGTGGTTGAGTTTGGTGTCATAAAGCAAAAGTCCATTTCCAGCAAGGTGAATTCCTGTGGTCAGTTTTCCTAATACTTAACAGTCAGGGGAACAAGGGCTTAGTGTTGAAAAATAACAAAGATGCTGGCAAAGGGGCTTTTTGTTATTGTTGGCCTTTGGAGGGTTTGCTTTGCTTTGCTGTAGTGTCAGGGAGTTTCAGAGAATGGAGGGGCACAATGTACAGGTCAGCTCTTGTGGCTGAACAAATCTCAAAGGGACCTGGAAAAGTTGGTGCAAAATTCACATCCTTTAAGGAGGTCAGTGTAAGGCATCACTCCAAACTTTACTTCAGATTTCAAAGTATAGCTTAAGTTACAGTGCTGTTATTTTATTTAAAAGGAATGAGAAGGTGAGTTTCAGTTCAGTTTCACTTGAAATATTAAGAAAATTATCCTGAAATTAAAAAAAAAAAAGACCAAACAGAGGTAAATCAAGATATTTCTATGAAGGACAGGAGATGAGCACAATTCCTTCAAATTACTGTGCCACTTCAAAACATGCTGAGCTGTCCAGGATGTGAGATGTTTAATTCCATATCCTTTTCTTCCAATTAGAAGACAGAGATTCTGATTGTGAGGAATTTGCATTCCAATATGAAACGTGGTGTCTGACATTGGTTTTACCTTCTCCCTGGTGATGCTCCTGACTGCACATTTCTCCCTTTCCTCTGGTGTGATGATTGCACCACTGCACTTTAGTAATCATTTAACAGCTCTAATTACAGAATACTGTGATCCCAACTGTGTACTTTGTCCTCTCTGCCTTCTCAGTCCCTGTTTCTTTGGTGTCGAGAGGATCACAAAAGAGCCGTTCTTCCGCTTTGCAAAAATAAATTCCAAAGGCCCTGCTTTGGTAATGTACAGATCTGCATTTTCTCGTGGCTTTGGAGTTAATGACACTGAATTTTAGTCATAGAGGGGTTGGTTTGTCTGCTGTTGTTTCCATCAGTCATGCTGGCATAACTTCTCTGACACTAATGCAGATACACCAGCATGAAATTGGTGTAACTCCAACCCCATTAAAATCAATGCAGTTAGCCAATATGAGTCAAATGCAAGGCCATTGATTTCGTGCTGGTGTGACTTTATTGACTGCAGTGGGGGTGAGGCAGTTTCTGCTGCTGGGGCTCGGGTCACAGCCAGGCTGTGCCTGTGCTTGGAGTAGTTGTGACTTTGGTTTCTTGTTTGTTCTTGCACAGCATGATCAGAAATTCCTTCTCTTTTCTGCTCCAGGGTCAGCAGTGTGGGAATCTGGGAGTAGAGCAGCGAAGTCTTGGAGTAGAGCAGTTCCTAGGGGAAAAGCATTAGGTAATTCAGTTTCACTGAGCAATCTCTAGTCCCATCTGAATGATTTCCTCTGTTATCTTCTATGTGGTATCAGAGGAATGAGGTGGAGTTTTTAAGCCTGCTCCTTTTTGATGTGATACCCTGCTAAAGCTTACAAAAGCACTCTGAGTGGAGTTTTGAGTCAGAAAGTGCATTTAAAGGAATGATGAGTGCTGTATCTATACCCCAGCACACTGGGATTGTTCCTGGTTTTCAGCTCTCTGGGCTGGAGTTGCATTCCCTGCTCCATGGGCAGAGGAGATGTAGTTTTCCCTGAATTCAAATGCCATACCTTTAATATTTCAAAAATCCTTTAAAGCACAAGTCCATGTCTTCTATTTTGCCTTTGTTGCATGAGTGCTGCCCTGTATAATAGAAAATAGAAACTGGAATATTAAAATGAAATGTTAGTAATTTGCCATTAAAAATGTTGATGAAATCAATTCATTCCTTTGAAAAGCTTCTTTTTAATCCAGTCAGCATTTTCTGTGAGTAGAAAATTCACAGCACTTCTGGTGAATAATTGGTGGAGTGGAGTGCAGTATTCACCACGACATGGAGTGATTTCCAGGAGGAATTTCAGTAATTATTCCTGCCATCGTTGGAATACTAATAAAAATCTTACTTTAGAAATATTTTATAGGTCAGTTTTCTGCCAAGATGCTCTTCAGTGGTGAATCAGCTTCAGTGGTGCTATTTACCCCATCTGAGGAACTGGGGAACATGCCTGAAAGATGCCCTAGAGACAGAAAAATGGAGCATAGTTTAAACCACAATAAACTTAATAAAATGTGTTATTAGCCTAAGTTACATGTAGGATTTTGTTAAAAAAGAGCTTCTTGTTTTCAGGAGATAAGAGAAGTATTTTATGAATACAGTCAACTGCAGCAATTAAATAGTAAGGGAAATTAAATGCTGTGGTTGGAGTACCAGGTATTTTTCTGATATTGGATGAATTAGAAAGGGTTATTTGGCAATGTTGTTCTGGAAGACACTACAGACATAGAACAGTAAACTGCATAAAGGACATAAAACTCCTTCCTTTATCATAATATATAGAAAATCAGCAGTGGAGGGAAATAAATGCTCATTTTAGAGCAAACAAAACTAAATATGAGATCTGGAGGCAGCTGTGAGTCTTAAAAAGCTGTCTAATTTAGGGATTGAGTGGGAGATGAAGGGTGCTGGGTTCCAGGGGAGGGTTTGTAGGGAAATAAATGTTTGTGTAGGATCTCAGTTTGTGCATGTCAACAGTAAAATTCCTTTCAGCTTTACAGGCTGCAGAAATACCAGTAAAGAAATGGCAGGAAAAGGCAGTGCTCTCTTGGAGTGCCCTAAAGGAGACTCCTTTGGTTTTGTCACTGGAGGCAGTGCATTCTGCTGATCTGGGGCAAATGGCAAAACAGAGGGGAGGGACAGACCCGTGAACAATCCAACAGAGGCTGTTTTCTGCAGCAGGGCAGCCAGAAGTTCAGTGCACAGTCCTGTTAAACACTTCACAGAATTCGCTGTAATGAAGTGTCACCAACAGCTCCCCTGTTTGCTTTTGTTTCCTCCTCATTTTCTCCTCTCTGTCAGTGTCTTAATATCTCTTTTACCTCAGCTTGCTCCTTTTCTGGTCCTTACTTGCAGGCCTCTTTAGCTGCAGTGTATCAGTGGGTTTTGGATCAGTCCCTTGGGTTCCTGTTTGGAATTAGTGCAGTGCCTGCTGTGACAGATGAATCCTCTGATGTTCTCCAGCCCTGACCATTGGGGAGATGAGCTGATGAGTACAAAACAGTGTGAGCAGCTCCAGAGGATTTCCTGGCCCCTCTCCCTTGAGGGTACAAAGAGCACTGGTGGCAAGGATGGGTTTTCCATCGTCAGTTTGTGTGTGGTCCCACTGCTGTTCTCTGTATTGGGCTTTGAGGGCAGGTTGGAAGTGGATGAGTAACATTCTCTCCCACTTACACTTGAACTGGTTTTAGTTTTCCATGATCACAGCACTCTTCAGTTCTGTTTTCACTTACATTTTACCCTTTTAGTATGTTTGGGCTTTGCTTAACACTTGTAAAACCACGGGCATCAACATGATTATGTTGGGAGCTTTGGAGGAGAAAAAATTAATTGCAGGATTCCAGAGGCATAAAAGCAGGAGCTAAGGATGGGAGCACAGCTTTTGTTTTGTCAAACCAATGTTTGGGAGGCACCATCCTCTTGCAAAATCCCACTCTGTGGCTGTGGAGAAGTTAAATACCTCGGGAATGCCGGGGCTTAGTTACAAATCCTTTCTAAGACTGCTTTTCTTTTATATAAGCAGATGGAAACTGGTTTCAGGGGAGGGAACTTCTTAAGTTTTGAAGTCCCAAAGAAAATTAATTAATTCATGTATTTGAAAGCCAGAGGGGAAGCATTATGATCATCTTGTCTGACCTCCTTCATAAGTTGGGCCAAGGGAAGTCTCCTAATAACCCCTGCATGAGCTCACTGAAGCGTGGTTGAAAAGACAAATGATTTGACAGAAATTGTTGTTTCACAGGCGCGTGGGGGAGGCGAGTGGAGCTTGGGACTAATTTCCCCATGCATAAAGGGTCTAACCTGTGTTAATCCTAACTGCAAAGTGAATTTACAGAACTATTTCTTTGCTAAGGCTTTAGGTTTTGTGCTGGCGTAGGAGTAATAGAGAACACAGGCTTAAGAACTTCTGGAATTAAGAGCCAGTTAATTCCAGAATGCGCTGATTGTGTTCCTGCTGTAGCCACTTAATAAGGCCACGGAAAATGTCAGTATTTTGTTAAAATGAAGAGCTCAGAATCCTCTTTAGGAAAAGCTGAGGCATGCACATAACATTGCAATAGCTGGAGCAGTAGCAAGGCACACAAGGAGATTGCTAGAGTGGATGGATATGTGTAAAACGATGGATTTTTTAATTTTTTTTTAATTTTTTTTTTTGGAAACGCAGCTAACAAAATTTTGTCTTTAGAGCAGGGAGCAAAATGTGGCAGAACTGATCAAAGCAAATAGCATCTCATTGATAAAACACATGCTGCAGTACTTGCCACAGTTGGGAGGCTGTGGTATTTAACAACGGTGACCTAGATTGGAGGAGACAATGAAAGCTGTTGCGGTGAGGAGCAGATTGAGTGCCATTCTCATCTGGGTAATAAACGGCTGAAATATGGACAGTGCATGAAAGTTTACTAATGTGGCTTACATAAAGACCTATACTTTTGGAGGAATTGTCTCTGTAGCAAATTCAGTTTGAACTATAGCTGGTGTCTGACAGATGTTTATGTGCTCCTTTACAAAGACACCTATTACTTTATTCAAGGATCTATGAGCCTGTGAGAGTATGACCTGATTAGGTTTGAAAGTAAATCAATATGTGAACCTGTCCAAAAACAGACATGCATTTATTTTAAAAAATATTACTCAGTGGGATAGCCTCGAGGGGATATAGCTTTTCTGGAGAGTTTCAGATGAGATAGCAGTCATATGTTGTTACTTTAAAATATTCAGTGCCATTCAGATGCTACTATTTCAGCTGTCCTGTTGGAAATAGCTGACAACAGGAGATGACATTCCTGATGCTTTGTAGCCACAATGGCCTTCTAAGACATTAAAACTTGCTTAACTACGGACCCCAGGGGTATTTAGTATTTATTTTTAATTTATTTTTTTAATAAGTGGACCTATTATAAATATTTCCCTTTTGTGAAGTGGCTCATGTTAGTGCTCCTTGTAGAGTTATGCAGTTAACCTTTGGGTAAATATAAATCCAAATTCTCGAAAAATAAACTGTCAATCCAGCTGTGACTCGAGAGATGCTTTAAGTAAGTGCCATTGAGCTGTAAAGGCTGATGCATCCCTACTGTGCTGTAAAACTAAATATTATTAAATTGGGTTGCAGGCAGGGGGAGGGGAAGGAGATGGGGGTTGTGAGGGACATCTGTTCTGCTCAGAGCTCCTCTCCCTGCTCGTGGGGGGATTTAAAGCAAGAGTGAGGAGGGTGAGAGCGTTGCCCCCAGCACTGCTCCAGCAGCTGTGCTTGGGGAGAGGCATCTCCCTGTCCGTGGACCTGGCCAGAGAGCTCCTGCAAGCCTCACTTGGGGAGCTGTTCCCTCCCTGATCAGCCTTCATTTGCTTTGTCCTTTCCTGCTCTTTTCTCAGCTGAGAAGATTCATCGAGATGCTGTTGGTTTATTCAGGTCTGTTACACCAAGCAGGTGTGTTCAGCAAGCGCTGCAACTTCAATTTGTGCCTTGCTTTATTTTTTTTCCTCCTGTTTTTTTTTGCCGTGCGGTGCTTATTCAGATTCCACAGAGGGGGGAACAGGGAATTTTGTATTTCAAAATCAGTTCAGCAGATTTTGAAAAGCTATCTTTGAATATTCTATAATACACAGACAGATTTGAAGAGCTTATTAAAGAAAGCCCCTGACACACTTCAGCAATATTAAATCACTTCAGACGGTGCATGGCAGTGTAATGTTACTGAAGCATTTTAAAATGTTAAAAGAGCCTGGATTTGGAAGTACTGGTGGCTTCACAGCCCTTACTGTGAAAAGTGATTTCAAGTGTCAAAATTATTCCAGTGTTTGCAGTCTGTTACTTTCTTAAATGACAAAGAAGGGACATTAGTAAATAACTCTAACTGCAGTTAATCTCTGGCCATCTAACCAGCTGATATGCTGGGTTAATATCTTTATTAAATGCTTATTTAATAAGTGGGCAGCTGTTCCAACAGGCCAGATGGACTTCTCTGTAATTGTGCTAATAATGAGAACTTTCTCACAAAAAGAAAGGGCAGTAAGAAGATGCATTTGGTGAGGGAACATCCTGACAAATGGCTTCAGGACAGTCTGCTCCTCTGCCCTCGACAGACTGGCTGGAGTAAGTGGTTCATCCCTCAAAGCAGGAAGGACCAGCAGTAAGGACTGGAGCAATGGGTTCTTTTTGGCTTAGATGTTTATTCTTTGTGTATTCTTTGCCTCCAGAGCCCTGACATCCCCAGTCCTGCCTCCCTCATCCTGCTCCAGCACATTCCTGCTGTGGATTCACACCTGGTGCATTTTTGTCCCTAACAAATACACATCTTTCTCCCTAAATGTTATCTCTCTTGATGTTATCTTTTTGCACCTATCCCATTTATATTTCATGGGTTTAGTTAACTATTTTCAGAGATCTTTACAAGAAAGATTACTAGATGGGTGTTAAAATTACAGCTTTGTTTGTGTGGAGACAGAGTCTTTTATACTGGAAACATTATCATAAGCAAGAGGAGTGGCAAAGTATGATGTTCTCAGCATGAGCAATGAATACATTTTTCATTTGTCTTTGTTCAAGTAGGAGAATGAGAGCACTGAAAGAGAATTGGAGGAGTAAAAATCTGTCCTTACTCTCTGACAATATGGAATTGGTGCATTTAAGAATTGAGTCCTTGCTGATTTTTTTTGCTTTTGGTGACGTTCTCATCTACTTTCTGCATTGTGGTCTCTGTTCTCCAGCTGCTGGTCCAGAAGTGCTGGTCTTCTCTACACCCTGAGCAGTGTCTCTGGGCTGTGAAGGCATCTTGGATATGCCCAAACACCTCCAATATAGATGTTTGAGGTAGTCACAGATAATTATGCTTAAGCATCTAAAATCATGGACAACTGGCTCAGTAGATGGAGAACTTCATGTGTTTCTCCCTTGCACTGGTTTGGCTTTTTTATTTTCCTTTCATGTTTTAAACTCAGAAAATGACTGTTCCTTTTTGTTTCCTTCCCTAACAGCACTGGAAAGGAGTGAATGAGATGAACTGTTTGGGTTACAGTATCTGAAAGGCTAAATTATTCTCTTGGAGAGACGTTCTAAATGAGCCTGACCGAGATCCTGGATCTGTGTGAAGAGGACTAAGGATATAGGATGTCAACTGAGACAGAACTTCAAGTGGCTGTTAAAACCAGCACAAAGAAAGACTCCAAAAAGAAAGGTAGTGACTCATTTCTCTTTATTTGTGTGTGTTTTGTACTTTAATCAGCTCCTACATCAGCCACCTTTGGCACATCTGTGGCTCTTCTGTCATCTGTGTGCTCAGTGAAAGTGGGATTTGTTAAGCTCAGTGGAAGTCTGGTACAGAAATATGGGGTTTGATTCTCTGACATAAAAAATATATCCTTTTGAAATATGAGAAAAAAATTGCATATTATTTATGGTTCACAAAGAGAAATACCGATTTTAAAATTACTCAACAAAAGATCACTTTTCTTTTTCTCTGCTGATAAACACATTTTCTTCTAATGGCTTTTTTTCTGCTTTGTTTTGAACTAACCAGAGCTCAAATGCACTTTCTGTTCCTGGAGTTTGAATTTTATTGACACTTTGTGAAGTTAGAGAACTCAGTAGCAATCTGTGAAGAGATTAATTAATCTGGTAGATATAAATATAAATGAGGAAGAAGAAAACTCAAAATTAAGGAGAAGCTGTGGAGAAATGCATGGTTGATTAGTTCATATTAGTATTTACAATTTTGCCTCAGACTGTAGAGCAGTTCTTTGCAGTGATAAGTGTGAGAAATGGGACCATATGAATTTGGTGCTTATCCTTGTTTAAAGATTTTTAGTAGGGATTTTTCTCCTTACATTTTTATTAGTACTTTTATTGCTTATGGTTTTAAGTACTGATGAACTTGGAGCACAAGACCTTAAATTGTAATGGTGCTCTTGCTGCTTTGTGTAGCCATGTTTGGTTACTTTTTTAAACATACACGTGAAACTGAGATTGAAAAACAGATTTAATATAAATTACTGAAATAAAAAAAGTAAAACAAAAAGAAAATCATCATACTAAATAGTTTTAATACTCAATACAGTGAGATTTGAACTTTCATGTGAGCTCTGGAGTTTGTAATTCTGTTTCTTTCTGTGGATGTGTCATTTAGCCATTTACTTCTGAGGGTTTATTGCATTTTCCTAAGACAAAAAAAAACCCTCATCTTTGCTTATGTATGTATATTGGAGTTTTACTCATGTATAATGCAACTTTATAATGCATCATGTAAATTTTACTCATAGTAAACTTGAACTGCTGGGCAGCAATACCATTTATTGCAGCAATTCTACCAAAACATTTACTAAGGCCTTTTGTTCCCTTTGGCTTTTGTATCAGAAATCTTTATCCTAGAGTTTGTAGAAAACACAGCAATTAAAAGATTTCAAGTGTTTGTTCAGGAAGATGGTTTAAAAACCTTATGACTGCTCTAGGCCTACACTCAAAAATCAAAAATGATTCATTTAAGATAAAAAAGCTCCAGTTGGGAAAGGCAAGAAAAGGGGAACTTTGATGTAAATGAGAATGTGATCTAAGATGTTTAAGGCAAATAAAGTTAAAGTGGTTTGGTTGTGTGATCATTTAGTTTTTGGGGGCAGGCAGGAAATTAAAAAATGTCATTTCTTTGCAATATGGATAACATCTTTTTGATGTGTGTCTCCTATGTTATTTCTTCTGCTGGAGGCTGAAACTTTTGAAACCAGCAGACAACTCTTTTAGGAACTTGATGTTTATGCTAATAAAATATTCAGCATCCAACTTG
Organism: Fringilla coelebs; assembly: GCF_963513975.1. Taxonomy (NCBI): domain Eukaryota; kingdom Metazoa; phylum Chordata; class Aves; order Passeriformes; family Fringillidae; genus Fringilla; species Fringilla coelebs. The sequence goes on from NC_140067.1 coordinate 4,061,702, forward strand.
TAAAAACATTTCCATAAATCACAATAGCTGAACACTTCTCTGCCCAAAATCTGATTCTATCCCCCAAGTGGAAATTCCGAAAATGACCTTCAGTGCTGAGGGGGAGTATAAAATATGTTGTGTGGCAGTGATGTGAGTGTCTGGAGAACTGGAAGGGACAGGGAATGGCAGTGGGGCATCGCAGGGTTATTGGGGCTCAGTGCTGTCTGTGCATCCCATCAGCCATCCCAGGGCTGGGGCAGTGAATGCTTCACACACACACAAGGTACACAATGCACACACTGGCTGCTATTCAAATCCCACAGAACCACAGGCAAAAGAAACTCAGTGTGCTCATTTACTTGTCATTGAGTTGTATGCACTTCCCTGTGTTCCAACAAAGGAGCCCTCCTCTCTATGGTGGGAGTGATGGACATGTGAAAAACAGGGATTTTATTTTCCCTTTTTTTCCCCAAGTTCATTAACTGTGAGCAGTGGCAGGTAGCAAGTGCTAACATGAAGTTTTTTATGTTGCTAATCAATGAGTTTGATTATGCAATGGAACTGAGTATTCCCAAGAAATCAGTCTTTGCTGTATAAACAGAAATTTCAACTCTGGTGTTTTTTATTTTTTTATTTTTTCAGCTCAGTGTTTTTTATTTTTTCAGCTCAGTGTTTTGTTGCACTTCTGGAGGAGTGTGCATCCATCTCCATCCAGAGCAGGGACAGGCCTCTTTTGCTGTATTATCCACTGTTTTGGTGGTTCCCCTGCTTTCTGCAGCTCACAGCATCGCATGGAATGTCTGTCCCACGTTTGTATCCCACTCTGGAGGTCTGGAGTGACTCTGAGAGGGTGAGGATTAGTGTGGAGATGGAGCATGGACTGGGTTCTTTCCTGATCTCAGCCTAAATCTTCTGTGTAGAGTCAGCTAAATCTTTAGTTCTCTTCATCTGCATAAACATCCAGTAAGGTGGTGTTTATTATTTGGAGTGTTGAAATAAAACAAAGCTTAATTCCTAGGATTTGTAAGGTGTATATGGATATAAAGCAGTATAAACTGTCAGATAAATGTGAGCAGCTTTTCTTACTGATGTACAATGGCCAAAAAGAAAGCAGTGATTTGTACATTTGTGGTAGTAGTGCCTACCTTGAGTTAAAGCCACTGTGATGTCATTAGTTAACAATTTAATAACCTGGGCAGGTTAGGAAAAAAGTTGGAGGAGTCTAATGATATTTAGTGAGTGTGAATGCAAAGTCTTGCTGCTGGGATGGACAAACTCCCTGCCAGAAGAGTGGAATGTGTGGTTGAAGTTTCTTTAGGATTTCATATAACTCCTTTCAGGCTCTGTTACATAGACTGCTGACTTTTGGGCGACAGGGAGATAGTTTGATCTGTGCTGCAGATGGGACAAATAAAATGCTGGTGCAAAGATTTGACCAAATATTTCTTTGATGTGCTGGGCACACACAGAAAACTCTTTCTGTAGTCACATGCAGAATAGTTCCCTGTGGAACACTTCTCTTTATTTATATCTGGTATTTTTACAGCCACGAGCTTTGTGGTCACAGCGGCTCTGCAGTGTCTCCACTGTCATCTGAGCTGGTTTGTGAGGCAGTGTCAAGAACTTAAATCCAACACCCTCTCAGAAGCTGCTGTTTGCACAGAATCACAGCTGAGGAGCTCTGATGTTCTGTGGCTAAGTTCAATATTTACACAATCATACCAGATTGTAATTTTGTATGTTAACATTATCACCCTGGATAACCTTAAAAGCAGGCTATTGAAAAACCTACTTTTAAGGTTATCCAAATAACCTTAAAACAAATTTTAAGGTACAAATTTTGCCTTTCATTCAGCCCATATTGATCTGATGGATCCAGGGTTGGGTGGGCTCTAGAAGTGATTTCTGGTCACACTCCTGGCAGAGGGGTTGGAATTTTAACTGACCTGGAAATACCATTATGGGAACAGAAGTGAGCCAGGCACCTCCCTTCCTCTCCAGATTGTTTTTCCTCCCTGTGCTGTGAAGCTCCTTGTCCCTTGAGGACCAGTGTTTCACCCTGACCTCCAGAGCCCTCCTTCCTGCACTTTATTCCATTTTACAGGCTTACAGTGCACTAGGTGTTATTAGAGGAGATTATATTTCTGCCATTCCCCACCTCCAGCCCTAATCTTCATTCCACTCTTGCTGATATCTGCTGGTAACTTCATTGTAATTATCTTTTTTGCTCACATTTTAAAAGATATCCTGGAGAGGTTTCATGTTGCTCTCTAAGTGGAAATGGTGAAAAATTCTCAGGAGATTTAGAAAGCTCAATTTGAGGACTTTTTTTGGTGATGCAATTTTTTTTTTGGTGAGTTTGCCAGAAGTCATGTGTTCTTTAGGAGGTGTTTAGAGAATTAATGGTATATCTAATGCTCTTAAATGCTGATGTTATTTTGTTTGCTTATGTCATCTGGTTCATTAAGAAGTGGATAAAAATTGTGTGTTTGTATCATTCAGGATAGGAAATTAGAGGTTTTTTATTATCCAGAGTGGTTAGAAACATAAACCATGTTTGTCTTGTAGTACATGGGGGAAAAGCCTTGTTGTAAGTGTGTATAGATTATTGAATCAAATTGAAAACATTTACTTGAGCCTATCGGAATTAAAATTGATTTAGAAACCTCTCTGGGGGAAATGTGTTGCATTGATGTTGAATTCACACTGATAACTGCCTGGGAAAATCCCTTCTTGCAAAATTAGCTGAACAGAAAAATTGAAATGGGAGGTCAGTATGGAAGTGAGCCAGGCTACCAAATTTCAGCACAGATCTGTGTCTGCTTAGGGTAGGCCAGGAGACTTTCCTAGGGATTTATTCTCTTCCTCTTGCACTTAAATTCTGAAATTTTTCTATTTGAAGCTTAGGGCTTGTTCTGCAATTCCATCTCTCATAGTATCCCCATTGACTCCTGAGTCAATTTTCAAAATGACAGGGACTTGTTAAAAATGGAAGCACATTCAGAGAGGAGCTTGGGCACGTTGGCTCTCAGCATGATGGTGGCTGATGCTCAGATCTTGGGTGAGATTCCCTTGTTTCTTGGCTTTCCAGAGCGTGTGAGAAGCACGTGGCACCTGGGAGCAGCTCAGGGCAGGCAGGGCGCCCAGCTGGGGATTGCTGCACCCAGCCAGTAGGAACAGGACATTGAGGGAGGGTGGGACATGCTCTGCTGCAGCTGGAGGTGTTCTCCTGGCCTGGAGCTGGGCTCTGTGTCCAGGCTGGATGGACATCCAGGTGCCCAAGCCGTGCTCCAGGAGGGAGAGCTGGTTCATGCCAGGTGAGGAGTTTGCACCAGGGGGGTTCGCGTGGCAGCGCTGGCTTGGAGGTGGGAGATGTGAGTCTGATCCTCTTGGGATCACGATGGCAAAAAGCATAATTGTCCCATTTTATCTCTCCTGAGTGCTGATTAAAAGGAAAGCAGTGGCTGCAGGATCATTCACGTGCGGATTGGGCCTGTGGCAGAGTCACATCTATTTCCTGGGTCTTTTAAGCACTAATGAGAGGCTGGGGTCTGTCTAACTATCTAAAGGAAAACCTTTGCATCCCCAGGAGCAAAACTCTTGTCAGACTAAGATCAAACAGGAGCTACCTAGTTAGTTTAAAAGCCTTTGGGGATAGGAAGCCTTTAAACGAGGTTGTGTTTTGTCATTGTCAGTTTCCATCAGAGGTGCCTGACGCTACCTCAGTCCTGTTTTGGGCTTCTTAGACCTCATTTGAATCCAGTCTTTGCACTAATCATTGCCAAACTCCAGAGTGGAATGGAGGTTTCTGATAGATGTAAAAGTTACAATTTTGCTGACACACAGAAATGTTGGTGCAGTTTTTGCAGCTATGTTTCCAGGTTGGAATTTCAGTTTAAATTAATAACTGCTATGATGGTGGATTACTTTTTTAATGAATTGGATAGTGATGGTGGATTACTTTTTTAATGAATTAACTTGTTTTTAAAAACTTTGTGATCAACTACCAACAATTAAAGCATCATCACCATAATGAGGCATTTCAAGATGTCACATTGGTATAGGTTCATTTATTTTTCTGATTATGTAGCTAAGATTCATGGGCTCCAGCAAAATTTAAATTTGATCTAAAGAGTAATGAACAAAGGAGCTTCTTTCATTGACTGGGAGTGGATTTCCTTTGTTTCCTTGCAGTTGCTATGAGTTTTTCAATAATTTATAGATCAAGTAACAGCAACATTAATTGATACACTAATTGTGTCCACATGCCTGCCTTTAACAAATCTCTTTTGTGAAATGATTGCTGACAATATTAATTGCACGTCTTTTGTGAGTTGATATAAGTTATGAATTCATTCTCAAGTTGAAAGGGGGTGGGAAAATCATTAATTTTGACATTGTGTAGCTATAATTAACAAGGGTTATCCAATAACCTATCATCAATTAGAGAGCTCATGAATTCTGTTTTAAATACCACGTACCAAAGGGGGTCTGTGGTTGTTAATTGAAGGATTCTTTGGGGGTGATGGATGTTGTCTCTTATTGCAGATATGATGTTTATTGTTGTATTTAATTGAGGGAAATCTGCCTAAACTAAGGTTGGAGCTGGTGTTACCTTGCTGCTCCTCAGCAGAGGAATCAATAATCTGTTGAATATTAAGAACAGCGTTTCTTGAGAGCTTCTATTACAATTTCTCAATGATTTAACAGTCATCAAAGCATTTCAGTTTAAAGCAGTAATCAGGAGCTCAATGCAATGCATATTCCAGAGAGGGTTTGAGCCATGTAACAGTCCTTGAGTACAGGTGAGGGTTGCTGTGCTCCAGTGCACTGGGAGCCTGCTGTGAGCATCACCTGTGCATCCTGTTCAGCCTGTGCTGTACCTTGTTTCTGGCTGCATCCTCCTATGCTCTAAAACCACCCCTGAGATTTGACTGAAATACAGAGAAAGTGGGGCTGGGGCTGATAAGGAAGTAGAACTTCTAAACAGGCAAATCAATTAATTTTCAGCAAAATTTTTTCTCTGCTTGCAGTCATTGAAAAACTCTCGGCAAAATTGCAAAATTCATATTAGAACTTTCGTAAATGGAAAGTTTTGTTTTAGAGAGTTCAGGGAAGAAAATTCTATTGTGTAATGAATAACTGAGCAGGAATGACCTAATTCATCCAGATTAGTAGCTAAAATACCTCCAGAGGTTTGGATAAGTAGAAGTTTCCTAATATGGCTCACAGAAAAATATTCTACAGGGACAAGTATGTTGGTGATGATAATGTTTTTGTGGCATTCTTCATCCAAAGATATTTTCTTGCCCAATAAATATTAATGAATAACATTTCTGTCAGCATGTTGCACTACGTGCATTTGGGCATTTGTAATTTTCTGAAACATTTTGCCTTTTCCATCAACATTATTATTTCTTTTAGAATTTCCCATAAAATGCAATAAAGTGTTGCTCACTTGTATAATACAGATTAGAGGTATCAGCTGTGTTGATAACTGCTCCCATTTTGCTGAAGGGGTATCAAACACAAGTAAATTTGGAATATTAGATCGATCCCAATATTAAATTGCCCCCTGATTTTCCCTGAAATAAACAGGTAACGCTTAGCATTGGTGTCCACATTATTGCAGTGTATACTTTTTCATATTACTTGGGAAAATTCCTCCAATCTTATATAATTTTATGTAATTTGTGGAAAATCGTGAGCTTTCTTGACCCATGTACATATGGGGGAAATGCAAATTGATTTCAGAGGTGGTTAGGTCCTTGCATCAAAAGCCAGTGCTGATCACTCACTTACTTTCTAAAGATTACAGCACAAATCAGGGGAGGGCTTGGTGTGTAATCTGAGGATCCTGTTTCTTATTTTGTTCTTTAACCAGCACATTTCACTCTCTCCGTGTTGACATCACAATTATTTCATTAATCAGCTTGTGAAGAAAAAGCTGTGGAGGAATGTACAGGTTAACAGACACAGGCAGGGTTTGGTTTGTGTGTTTAAACAGGCTGAATTAGAAATGTTTATTTAGATCTGACCACTTCTGGTTAAGAAAAAAATCACCCACAGAATTGGTGCCATTTTGAAATATTGTTACAGAAATTGTAAGCCCTTCATTCATGCCTTGTGGTATATTCCTCTTAAAGAGCTCAAAGAAATATGTAGGGAATTTGGCCAAGTAATAGGCTCAGAGTTCCTGTGATAAATATGTCAGGGCAGACATTCACTGTGCTCCTTAGGAGTGCAGAAAAGATGTGGCTGTGATCCTCATGCATGATTCTGTGTATAGGATCAATATGGACATTATTGGTCCTCCAGAAAAAAGGTAATATATTATATATACATAAAATGTATTTGGGTTGTCAAGTGATAGAGTGGATGTTCCTTGTGAGTCCCTTCCAACTCAGCTGATTCTGTGATTCTGTGAATGTGTTGAAGCATAACATTTCTCTTGAAAGTGAATTAGAGATAAACATGTCCTCAGAAACAATCACATCCTATTTGTATTATTTTTATCTAAACATTATTATAGATAATAGCTAGTGTTGGTATAAGGACGGGGAAAAGAGCACTTCTCTGCTTTTCCATTTGTTTGGTTCTGCATGTGTGACAATATTTAGTTTGCTTAACTAAGTAATGTGTTTGTGGGGGGTCTTTTGTATGAAAAAGAAAGGGATGTACTTTAATGTTCATTGGCATCTTTCCTTCTGCTTGCAGCAAGAGTAGGGGGGGAGCTGACAGCTCCCAGTGTTGGGATATCCCAGTATTGAGCTAAACCTGGGAGCTGCCAAAGGCCATTTTCAGTCTGGTTCTGGCTGTAAAACCTCATGTGGAGACACTCAGACTCTTAAAATGTTTCTGCTTTGAGCCTCCTGAGCAGCCAGAGCCTTTCCCCAGAGCCTCTCTCCGCAGATGAGGATCAGTGGGGTTGAAATCACTTCTGATTTAGACACTGTGTTTATCCTGTTCTCACTGCCCAGGCTGAAATACCAAACGCAATTATCACTTATTTGCAAGCAGCAGCAGTTTACCCCCTTTATTTACTCCAGTATTGGCTTTTCCCAATGCCTTTTATTTATGCAGTTGTGCAGTGCAGGAGAACAGTTGCCAACACAATATCCATTATTATTCTGACAAGAACAGAGTAGCTTTCACTTCCATTTCCCAGAGACAGCATTACTCATTGCTGCAAAACAGCATTAAAAACAGGAGAAGGAGGGGGAATTGTCATTTGGCAGCAGAGTCCCAGCACTGCCTGTCCTTGCTCCCAGTAGATCAAGTTTGAAGTAGAGGTGGGAAGGACGTGTGGTCTCTCTTTGTGATGGGGCAGTCAGGGAAGCAAACAAGCTGTTTTGCTCCATTGATACAAAAGTCATTAGGGGTGGAACCAAAGAAATTGATATGATTGTGTGTCCAGCATCTTCCATTGAGGGTAACTGAATCTGGTGAGCTGCAGGGTTTGGGGGGATTTTTCCTCTCCCAGATCCTCCTGCTCGTGGTTTCAGGGGCTCTAGATATCCTGCAAAGTTATCCAAAAGCACAGACAGCTCCAGCCTTGACTTCTAAATATTAACATTTCACAGCAGATTCTTCTACAAGTGACAGGAGCAGCAGCTTCCTCTGGAGCCAACTTTAAAGTCTACCCTGCTTTAACCACCAGCAAATGCTGAACAGCTAATCTGTGATCTATAATTACACCTCTTATGCTCTTAGTTTAGTTAGAGAGAGAATTGTGTAGTGAAAAGGATGATTCAGGGAGTGAAATGAAATTAAGTGCAGTCTTTTGAGGTTAACTATTAATTTCATTTTAAATATAAAATTGCCTTGAAAGTAATAAGAGGGTAATATTCACGTGTCACAATAATGTGCTGATAACTAGGTGGAAGGCAAAAACACCAGTTGTAGTTGGATGAACCATTCTTTTTTTTTGCAGCCTTGTGTTGCCTGTGTAAGTTTTAAATTGAATTCAAATGTCCAAAGTCACATAAAGTGAATTAAATGCACCGGGGAAATTGGGTGTACTCTGAACTCAGGCATGGCTTAAGTTTAGTATTGACATGGTTACCTTGTGTGCTCAGTGTTTGCCGTATTTAATAGTGTAGGATATTTATGGCTTATAGTTATTTTCTAAAAAATGCACCTATCTGAAATGTCTCTTTAAAAATCTTGTTACCAGCCCTTGCCAGTAAAATTGTCTGTGGAAGAACACAGCCTGTGCTGTGGTGAGCGTGTCAGAAGGACGGCAGGGCTCGAGAGACTCTGGAGATCAAAATGAAAGCTACCTACAGAATTCTTTCTCTCTCTTGCCTATTTTCTTTCCCTGTGCTAGACTATAACTAAAGCAATCCATTATATCTATGCCTCTGTTTAATTGCATTAAAGAAATGCCGGGGCTCTAAGGTTAAGCACTAAAATTCTAAGGAAGCAGAGCCTCAAAGTTGCCTGTGTAAGCCTCATTTAACATCCCTTCAGGATACACATTTTCATACAGTTTTTAATGAGCTGAGCTCATCTTGCTGTTTCCTGGAGACCTTTGTCCTGCTCAGTGAATGGAAGGACAGTGGTCAGGGAATGTGCTCCATTTGAGGCTGCTGTCTGTGCTTGGCACTCAGGATGGAGCTGATGCTTTGCTGCATCACACCCCGGCCTGAATGTGGATGTGTGGCTGTCGATGGAATCTAAATCTAAATTCCTTACATCTCAGAGAAATTCTTTTCATTTATACCTCTGAAATAAGTTTAAAATTCATAGTGTGAATGACTGGACATCAGTGCAGGCCCTCAGAGGAGTGCAGTCAGAGCAGGATTTGGGAGGGATTAATTTGGCAGAGGAACAAATGAGAAGAGACTGAGAGATGGTTAAAATACGGATGCTTAACATGATCCCAGGGTCAGAGCAGAGGGGGATGAACAATCTTTAGTGACACTGAGGTTTATTAGAGATTATCTAACTCTAAAATGATGGTAAGACCCATACTTTGAAGCATGTGTATGTATGTGTTAATGAGGTCCAGGATAATGCTAGTCAATTATAATTCTTTTTAGGCCAAGTAATTTCCTACAAGACAAGTGTAGGTGGTCCCATTCAGTGCTAGATATTTACTTCAGTGAAACAAACACAGCCTGGGTGTTCAAAAATAGCTTGAAAGGAGTCCTACCAACCTGAAAGCTCACTTTAATGCTAATTAAAAAGGGGTCATGTCTGGGGTTTTTTTATGCAGACATATTTAAGAAAAGCAACAAAGATCCTGGAGTCAGATCCCATAGAAACAATGAACCTTTATTTTATTGTGTTTAAAACCTTTAGGATTTTATCTTAATTTCACCGTTCATTTTAAATTATCTCACAACCATTTTCAGGGACATGGTCATTTGGGCAAATAAAGATAAAGTCAATATATATTTCACATATTTAAAAACCTAGTAAACTCTCTCCAGTAATTTCTTAACTCAGTAATTCCTCATATTCTATTCAATGCATAAACTGCTGGTGTACTGAAAAGATTATAAAGATAAAGATGAGGTTTGGGTTTGGGTTTTTTTAATCTTGTGGTGGAACCAATTATTTGGGGTTAAATGTCCACAGAACAGTCAGATATTGGATTTTTAGTCTGTGAAATTATTGTGTGTTGATATGAAATACTTCATGTCTTTGTATTAAACTCCTCTGGTTTTAAGACAAAATATAATTACAAAAAGAATTTTGAGGGGAGATTTATGTCTATTTGGTAATGAAGCAATCAGTGGAAATTTAAAGGTACAGTAAGCATTTCTATAAACACACTATGGAAAATGTATTTCCTGTTGCCTATTAAGATTGACAAATAAAGATGTCACCTGTAACAAGTAACCTGATAATTGCTGCTGGAGTCCAGTTTTGTAGTGAAATGTTCACAACAGAGGAAGAAGGAAGCCTTGAAGTTGTGAAAAGTAACTTGTTTTTCACTATTTACTCACAGTTCAGCTTCCAGGGAGGTTCTATGGACATTTAATCTGGTCTTGAATATTTCATAAAGAGGAAGCTCATTGGGAACTGCTGGCCAACACAAGAGTGAGAAGAGCTACACCTTTGAGTGCAGTTATCAAAGAGGACTTTTATCTTTTATTAAATTTGTGCCATGAATATAGGAATATATATTGTTTTCCACTGCTGGATCACAGGGGAATGCCCTGGTTAGAGAGTGAGCTGGGGGAAAAGACCCCAAAGGTGCATCTCTTCATGTGTTTTTCCAGGAATGTGAAGTTATCTTCAGAAATGTAACTTGAAGCTCCTGTGAGTTCACTGACCATCAGATGAACTCTATGAAGGCAGCCTTATATTTTCTGTATTTTCTTCTTGCTCTGTTCCACACAGGCTATCTCTAGCAGATAAGTCTAAACTATTACAACATCATCTTTTGTTAATGCCCCATAACCTCTGCAGGCCAGATTTTGTAGTTTCTGTCATTTCACACTAATTATATCCAAACACAAGCTGATTTACTTTTTTCTCTCAAAGCAGATGATGTTTGGAGGAGACTGAATTCTCTAAGGTTAGTAATGAAGTTTCCATTTGAAGTAACCCAGTTCAAAGGGGGAAAATTTCCCCTTTAGGTTTAGAGCAAAGGTTCTAAAAGCCTGAGATGTGAAAATAAAGAGGCACTAGCTATAAATACCTTTCAAATGATGTCTCTTAAGACTTGCTGAAATGTGTGGTTAAGCTTCTTTCTAGCTGCTTTAAAATATTCAAGGTTATTGGCCTGCATTAAACTCAAAACCCTTTAAATACCATTTTTTAAACCAAGTTATTCAGAACTGACAAGTGGAAAGATTTGAAAATGGGGGTCTGTGAGGAGAAAAAAACTAAAAGACTTGAAAGAAAACTCGTTGTTTTTGTCCCCCAAAAAATTAGTATTTTTACACTCAAAAGTGAATCATATTAATTAGTAAGTGTATAGCACAAGCAGTTCCCTCTTGCCAGTGCTGTTTATATAAACTAAGCATCCCTGGAATACTCTCATGTCTAGAAAACATGAGTATGCTTATGCTGCTTATGACCAAGGCAAAATATTCTAAGTGCATCACCTCTGAAAGTTCCTTTGCCAGCTTTTGGAGCAGGGTCTTCATTTGATCTCTGTGTGTGATGGCCTTTGAGATTTCACAATCAATATGTTCCTATTCATCAGAATTTCATTTACTTCGATACATTAATTTACACATTTACTCATCTCAAGCCTAACAGTGAGCAGTATTAAGTGAATGCTAAGTCAGAATTGTTGAGGGAAACACTTTTCTTTCATGAAAATTTCAGCTTTGAGTCTGGAATTCAGCCATTAGATGTGGGAGTGGAGTGCAGCTGGAACAGCCTTGCCCCAGTGAATGCACAGCTGGGCCAGTGCTTGCATTGGCAGTGGTGGAACTGCTCCAAGGGATGGTGTTTCACACACAGGTTTGGAAAGGGAACTGGATCACTCCAGGGCAGTGAATCCCAGCACTCATTGTGTGATTGGAGGTGCTCTTTGTGCTCCCTTTTTAAAAAAACCCCTAAGTGGTGCTAGGGACGGGAAGATGGTGCAAAAAGCAGTGAATCACTGAGTATCTGCATCCATTGGATCCTGCAGGTTTTTATTTCTAGTGTCTGACAGAGGTGTGGCTAAAGCTTCATATGACTCTTCTTTAATGTACTTAACCTTTGTACCAGAGGCATTTTTATTCATTTGGTGTCTAAGTACAGCAGGAGATTGGAGCAGCATTGCCAACCTCTGCAAATGCTGTAATCATGGGATTAACCTACTTCAGAGCCCTGGGAGCACGCTCACTTGGTGAGGAGAGCAAGAATGTTTTCATCACTCTGAGTTCACTGGCAGGTTTTGAAACCAAATTCTGCTGCTTTTATTTGTGTCTCAAAGTGGAAGGTGCAGTGGAAATGATTGTTCCCTTTTCTTCCCTTCTGCTCAGAGGAATGAGAGTTTCTTGTACATTTTCTGTGCCTCTGTGAGAAGGGTTGTATTTATTTTCCTAGCACACAGATTGTTGTTTTAGGAAAAGGAGTGAATGACTTGATGTATCCCAAATTAATTTGTCAGTCAGCTTTGGGTTTCCAGCTTACAACAGCTTATAGTTATTACAAGCAGAGCCCTTTCAGCATTTCAGGCACAAGAAGTGAGTGCAAAAAGCAGTGCTCATGTGCACTGTGTACAATTTTCATTTTAGAATGGAATCTTTCATTTTCATTTTACAATGGAATCTTTTCCATTCCGAAAAGAAAATCCGAAAGATTCCATTCTAAAACCAGCCTGATTCTTTTGTTAGAGACCCACAGAAATTTAAGGATGGTTGGGTTTGTTGCCAGCTGTCCATAACCTGATGCTTCTTTCCTGCTTTTAACCTTCTGCAACTGTAACTTCCAGATTTCCTGGAATGATTTTGGGGGTACTGCTGTCTGTGAAAAGCCTTGTGAACTTGTGAGTGTGTTTAGAGGAAGTCACATGGAGCAACTGTGCCAATAAAAGATAAGCTAACCTGAAAATGGGGCCTTTAAGGAAGCAGGAGTAGGAAAGGAGAAGGAATTGTTGCTATTTTTGATTACTTTTCACTAGCTATGGACCAGCCCCACAGAACTCAGTGCATGGTCATGGCACTGCATCTCCACCACGCCTTAAAAAGAGACCAAATTGGCATCTTGTTTCTAGACAAACAGTCCCTGCTTTCCTTCCAGTTAATTTTCAGTGAAAAGAAGCCACAGCCAGTTTTCTGGTTCTAACTGCACTCATAATAATAGCAAGTTGGCAGCAACGGTGAGGAAGGGAAAATTCACGCCTTTGCAGTTAAACATTTTGTTCTGAACTGTATTTTAATTACAAAATGTCACTTTGTGATAAATGAAGCTTTCTTCTTCTAGCTGGTTTCAATTAAGTTTTGTTTTAAAAAGGAAGAATAGGTTTTAATAAGGCTCAAAATACATAAAAATATTTCATTTTGACTTTAGTAGAACAAAGAGGATTTTAATGTTGAATCAATATCGAATAACTTGAAGTTATCCTGGCTGTGAGCCTTGGTTTCTTCTTATCCAGGTTGCTCTTTTTACTGGCCAGGGTCACCACTGGCTCCATTGGGTGTTGTTTACCTTTCCAGATGCTGAATTGCTGTATCCCAGATGCTGGCAGGAAAAGTCAAACCAACTTTGCACTTGAGGTTTCTCTGAGCTTAGAGATTTTAAGGAATTAGTCTCACAAACATGCACTCACTTCATGATTAAGGATTTTGACTTCAAGGAAGAAGCTGTTTCCCATAAAGAAAGATGTGGGCAATAAACATCTTCCTGTAAAATCACATCTCTAATTTGACTTTTGAGGTAGTGGATTGAGCAGAGGACAGTTTACAGGATATTTTCTGTCTGATGTGTGGTGTCATTCTTTAAACTCCAGGGTGAGGAGTCTTCAGGAAGATTTCACATAATCAAGAAACCAACCACAAAATGCTCACACTCTTGTGGGAAATTTGGGGGGAGGATTACATTTTAGTTTGCCAGAGCTGCCCCACTTAAAGCAGATTTGCTGGGGACTCTGCATTGTAATAATGCAAAAGGTTTGCACGTTCAATGGGGTGGGCTCAGCTCTCAGTTGTGTCAAAATAAATCTGCTGAAATCAGTGCAGACAAATTACAAATTCCAGGAAGTTCCTAAACCAAGATCATATTTTAAATTACAGTTGTTGTTAGCTGAAACCAGTATGGGAATGTCTTTTCCTAGAATTTACACTTTGAAATGATGTATTCACACACTTCCATTAGTGTATGATGGTCTGGTGACGTAGCTGAGGACAGGGGACATGGCAGTGATTTCAGGGAATTGGTGGCCCAGTTGCCTGTCCATGGCACAACATTTAGATAAAGACAATTATCCTCAAGATGAGGATTTGGGGGTTTTTCCCCACTCCAGCTAGACAAGAAACCCACAAAATACTGCAGTGTAGGCAAAGCTGCAGATTGTCTAAAAGCTTTAAATTCCAGTTACTGCTGGGGTCTGGGCAGTGCATTAGCCACATCCAGGCTCTTAAAAGAGCACTCTGTGGAGGGAATGTGATTTTCTCTTTGAGATGCCTGAAATAAAGCTGGCTCTCTAAGAAGGAGAGATTTTAAATATCTTGTCATTGTGAAGGGATTTTGGTCCCCTGGCTGTAAGAATAAACATATGTGACTCCAGGTCCGCTGCTTACAGGGTGGGGAAGGATTCTTGGAGGGAAATAAATTAATGTCAGTGATTTCTCTGGTTATCTTTTAAATGTGAATAAATGCACCTTTCAATGTGAGGTGTCTCTAGTTTTCAGAATGGTCAACACAATGTGGTTTGTAGACGTGGCAGTTTAATGCTGTGAAAATCTTCTGGCAGTAAGACAGATGTGGCAAACCCCTTGTTGGAAGGGCTTTGGAGCAGGTAAGGATTTAACACCCAAGTAGCTGCTAAGCACACAGGCACACGATTTTCTTTGTTAGTGAAAAAGGCAGAGTGGCTGTGGAAAGTGAGGAAATTGGAATTTCTCTAACATTTTTATTTTCAATAAAATAGAAGGAAGTTGCTACTGAGGAGAAGCTGCTTCAGAAATCCAACTGCTGTTGGAGTTGGAGCTGTGTAAATCCTTCTTGCTCTGAGCTGGTGCAGGTTCTTCACTATCCTGTTACATGACCATATTCACAAAGAGAAACCTTTGCTTCTCTTCTTTTCCACCCCTCAGTCTCTGATAAAGATGTACATCTTTCTATAAACACGTGGAAGGCTGTAAATATTTCCATCTCCCGCAGGTAAAATATGCAGCACGACACAATTAAAACACAAAAATATCTCTGAAGCAGTTCTGCCTCCCTTCCTTTGGCAGCACATTGTCAGGACATTCCTAATGAATCCAGCCTGCAGCAGAAGCTGCTCTCTTCCCAGTTTTCCCTTTATGAGTTAACAAAGGGAGAAAAGTAGGGAAAGTGTGTCAGTGGCATCGGGGAAAATGACAGGCGGCTTCAGGGGCAGGTGTTGGATCTGCACAGCTCTGGAGGTGCCAGGGAGCCTCCAAACCCACTTTGGACTCTGCTTGTAGGAAATTGAGAATTCTGCCCAAGGCAGATAGAAAGGAAATTTGGGATTGAACAACTTCCGTCAAATAACTTTGGCAGAAAATGCCTTTTTTTTTTTTTTTTTTGCCTTTAAGTCCCAAAAGGCGCACATAGAAATCATGTCAGCCTTGTTTTAGGTTTCTTTTTAATTTTTCTTCCACTTTTTTTTCAGCTGTGTGGCAGATTTAGGCTGTATCATGCTTGAGTTTTAAAGGAGTTCTGACAGTTTCATATTTCTCACTTGTCTCCCTTTGAGGAATGCTGTGATGCTGAATTAGCCATAATAACTGGTCTGTAATTTCAGGTATTTCCTTAAATTATTTACAAATACTCTTGCAGCAAATCAAGCACTTTAGTGATGCATTTTTCCTAAACTGATTGCCTTGAAAACATCTGCTTAAATTTGTCACTTTATACTGAACATCCCCTGCATGTTGAGAATCCTTTGTAGTCTAAATAAACCCAAATGGGAATTTTTTCACCAGTATTGGAGCTCTGATCACACCACACTTTGGTTTTCTTCAACTCCTTTTGTAGTCTCAATCTAAATCAAAAATTTTCCTTTCCAAATTGGATTTAGTGGGATATTCCTGGAAAATCTCTGTTCTTCCTTACTTGCCCATCAAAATTTACAGCCCAGAAGTAACTTGGGAGTGTGGGAATTGCAGTGTTTGCAAATGCACAGGCAGAAGATTTCTCTAATACAGCTGTTAGGCTTTATGGATTTACCTTCATAAATAATTAACCATAATCCTAAATGAAAAACTGTTTAGATTTTTCTTTTCCTTAGGTGGGCTGAAATACGTTACTTCAAGTAAATTGTCTTTTCAGCGTCTTCCCAGTTTAATTTGTCTCACTTTAATTACTGCACTTTGGCATCATTACAGTCTTTTTTCCATTTCTGTCTAAATACAATGATTCTGCAATGCTTTTCCAGAGGCTGCAGGTAAAGAGCAATTCCAGCAGTGCAGAATAGAAGGTGATGGTGTATAAGCAGTGCCACAAGGAGAGACAGATCAGAGCAGTTAATGGAAAAGAGCCAAAGCTTAACTTTCATGAATTACAGGAAGAAGCATTTTGTAATCCTGAAACAATGCTTCATATGGTTATTGAAGTCACAACTCACACACTGGTCAATCACCAGTCATGTCAGTATATTTGTTTCAAGGATGGAAATATATTGTTTTCCTGTAGTGTCAGGAGCCTCACTGAACTGCAGCATCTATTTTGATTTGCCTTGTCCTTATCTTTATTTGGGCCTCCCGTTGCTGGGATTTTCTCCCTAATTGGTTTAGGGAGAAAGTGCAGGGTCTGCTTCTCTGACTTCATCTGAGAGGCCTTCTAAAAGCCTGGCTTGCCCTCCATGGCCTCAGTTATTCCTTCCTTTATTAAATCCCTCTCAATCCCGCTTACACTTCCATCCTTGCTCACAGTGTTCGGAAATTTGCTTGAGAAGAAGTTTCTCTGTGTGTATTCCTCTATAACAGATTTCCCATGAAGGTTTCTAGAATTAACCTGTTGGGAAAATAAACCTCCTTTTGCTACCATGGAATTGGAAATAACCTCAGAGAAGGATCCTTAAAGTGGTTTCTCTTCACTGAACTCGGACTGAGGATAATTTTCAGGCATTGATTGCTTATCAGAGAGGGTTCATGGCAGCTTGAAGGGTGGCTTTAGTCTTCCCTCACCTTTGGACATTGTCTAGGAGACTAAAGGGAGGCTTGGAGGTGTTTAATAATGCTGGGCTCTGTCAGTGGCTCTGTATTTGTGTGGTTATGGAGTCCCAGTGCATCCACCAATGGTTGGGATGCAATACAGAAAGGAGAATTAGTGACTGTGAAGCTCTGATGAGGGTTGAGAACTGTCTGTGCCGGAGGGCTCCTGTTACTCACACAATGCTGGATTACTTTGGCCATTAGATGTGTTGACACTGAATAGAAAACCACTTTTCCTGCTTCCCTTTGCACTTAGAGAAATCAAACACAGAACAATGAGATCACAGTTGCAGAAGAAGGGAGGATTTGGAGAAAATAACAAGGATATCAAAGCAAATTGCATATATTGCTTTAAAAGGCACCTGCTTTTTAAAATGAGCTCAGAGCTCTCTTTTGAGCTCTCTTTTGAGCTCTCTTAAAGCCACAATTTAAAAGCCATGACTTGTGCTGTTGGTGTTTTCCCACTCAGTGTGGGTAGTATTTACAGAACTGTTTTTTGATTTAGTTCCCCTTCTTGCAGTAAATAAAATTCAGAGGAAAATCCCATGTGGGGATGGGCACAGAAATAGCCTTTTTTTACAGAAAGCTTGATCCAAGCAAGGAGTTTTCGAGCAAACCTTTAGTGTACAAGGAGGAAAACATATTGAACAGTAAACAAATAAACACAGGGGGGATTAACATTCAGATACCCCTGTGAAAAACAACACACTGTGATAATATTTTGATAAGCAAAGAACACTCCATGATGGTAATAAAGTGTGTGTCAACAGCTGCTTCCCTTGCAGGATATAGACAGGTATTTTTCCATTAATTTATTTCACTGATAAATAAAAATATCCTTCTTCCCTTTCTCTGGAATGGAGAGGGCAGATGAGTAGGTATATTTTAGAAGTATTTTTGAGAACCTGCTATACAAGATGCTGGTAATGCTAATGTACTTTCTGAGGTTTCCATTGCTGGACATATTTTGGACATACTGAAACACAAAATTAGTAGAGGTGCTGTACACATCTAGAAATCCTGCCTATGGAGGTGGATGTGTGTCTTTTTTATCCCACATCTCAAAGTTTGGAACTAAATAAAGATGAGGAATCCACCAAAATCACATGTGCACTCTGCCCATTGTGAACGGTGCACTTTGGAATTTTATTTTAGCCCCACTTTTTAAAATGGAAAAATGAACCTGCATCCATCAGTGATGGGAAATGAATGCAAAAATAATAAAGCAATCAGCCACCACTGAAATGCTGCCACCTCTCAGGAAATGGCAGCAATTTGCCTGTGCTGCAGCACATCACAGTATCATCCCTCATTTTAATATTTGATTTCCAAGATTCATGTTCCTGATATTTATGACAGATGTAAATCTTGGAAATCCAGAGATGTAAAGTTATGGACTCGACACCCAGAGTCAGGCTTTTGTGCTTCTTAGCTACTAAATAACATCAGTTAAAGGAACAAGGATTGTTCTGTCTGACCATGAGTCTTCTCACATTTTAGATGTTGTCTCTGATGATCTGATAAAAAGTTCTGTAGTTTGTCCTGTAAATCTGTGAAGGGCAGATAAACTGCACTGATTTTACAAAAGAAAATGCTTTTTTTCTGTATTAAAAGACACCAGCCAAACTCCTGCCTGTAAAGCCTTTTCTCCTCAGCAGAGGCTCCCCTCTCAGGTGTTTGTGAGCTTCAAGCATTTCAAGCAGCTCGACCCGTTCTTGTAGAAGCACTGAGCACTAATGGCTCTGAAAGAAACAAGGTTTTCATTGACTTTCCAATCTCCAGCATGAGTTAAAAGCTGAATTTTACCTCACTGTCACTCAGCTTCACTTCTGTGAAGGATCCTGAGCTGGATGTGGGGTGACAGTTCCGGCAGGATGCTGCTGCTCTGAGCGGTGCCACGTCGGCTTCTGTCACTGAACAGGCACAGGGGGAACTGCAGGTTTCTTTATCAAATATGAGAGAATTAGTTGTAATTAATATAATTTCATTGCAAAGCCATTTTTAGGTGAGCTGGTGGAAAAGCTCACCCTAGTTAAGCGTCGTTGTAGCAGTGCTGCCTGCAAAGTTGAGTGCTTTGCTCGAAGCTGAAGTCACTTGTAACTAATTTAAAAAGACAAGCTTTTGCTTCTCAAAAATTGTATTAAACTACTCAGAATTAAGAAAGTTGTGCCCCTTTTTGTAGCAAACACTCACATTTTGGGGGGACATTCACCTGGATTTCACTTTGCTTGTTACAGCTGAATGCTTAATCTATATTTTTCTTCCTATGTTGATTTGGTTGCGGTTTTTTGGGTTTTTTTCCCCATAAAGAACAGGCTTTTCTCAAGCAATGGAGCAGTTTGTGTTGGAGTGTAGACATTAAAAGGTTTTCAGTTGGGCTGAGCTGGTTGCTGCTGGAACTCAGAGTGCAGGGATGGATTAAGATCAGACAAATCTGTGTGAAGTTGGCTGTCAGCTACGCTCAGACTTCTGACGGGGGATGTAAATTATGCTCTGCTGCAGCTCTCTTAGTTAGCTGATCTATGGAGTGAAATTGAACCTGACTACCTGGGCTGTTCATCTTTCTTCTTGATGGAGAAAGAGGTGCCAGTGGCACTGAGCAGCGAGTACCAGTGCAGAGGGAAAAGGCTCAGGCTGCGGGAGATCAGGATGTCAGTGACAGCCTGTGGGACATGGAAGTGATAGAACCTCCCTCCCCTCTGCTTCTCTGCAAGGGGAATGTTGTCATTTTAAAAAAGACTAGTGGAAAAAAGTATAACAGAATAACTAATGAAATTAAGATGCTTTTGATTAAGAAAAATAAAACGAGGCCATATCATGGTGTAAGCCCAGCTGGTAACTAAGCACAAAAAGAAATTATCCCAGCTGAAACCAGAACAGCCCATAAGACAAAGCTGAGTTGTAGCTTTCTTACAGGTGTGATGGCAATTAGTACATGTGTAGTACTTGGAAAAGAAAATTAATATGAAGTTATTACTGAATATTATTTATACCTTAAATCTGCCTTCATCTTATTTTTGGGTGCTTTTGATTTTGTGTAAGTTGTGAGAATGAGGATATAGTTCTGTAGACTTTCAGATTTTACTTTTGCTTTCCAGTATGGTGTAAAAGTTATCCTTGAGATATTTATTCCCAAAGCAGATCTTGAAAATCTGTTGGCTTTGGTTGTTCAAATTGTGAACTGACATGGATTTCAGCAAAAAGAGGATAGGAGCAATTTTGTGTTAACTGAGTCTTTTAATCTCTTACGTGTATTATTTAACAACTAATGATAAACATCTAATGGTGTTGCTTTTCTCACACTGGAAACCTTCACTTGATTATTTCCATACTTTCTGGCTTCCCCTCTTCATAGAAGTGATGCAAATGATGAAATTAGAAAATTACATTATAATAGTAGAAAATTAATCTGACATGATTTTATAGAATTACAGGCTTGAAAGTCCTTGGGCAATCACAGAGGTAAGGTCTGGACCATGCCAGAGTTTCCCTAACATGCTTTTACAACAATTTCAGTGAAGCAGCATATTAGCAGTGGGTAGGTGTTCCTGTGGTCCAAGTGCAGGACTGAAAGTTCTCTTTAATCTCTGACCTGTAAATTTAACTGATTTCTTCTTATCTTTCCTACCATACAGAGAAAAATTAATTGCCTATCCCTTAATGCCAACAGGATCATAGCACGACTGGAGATGGAATAAATAAAAAAAGTTGCAAAAGTTCTATAATGCCATCGTGCTGCAAGGGATTAGAGTCAAAAAGATAGCAGATAGAAAATACACAAGAGAAGCTGGATAAAATTAGGGTGGTTAGTGCAGAGAGTTGGAAAGATAAAACAGATGCTTCTTGCCAATAGATGAAACAAGAAGTGAAACCTGAAGAGCAGTGAAGTTAGGTTACAAAAAAGAGAGATACCTGCTTCATGGAACTCACTGCTGCAAACTAGAAGTGCTAAAAAATTCCTTATTAACATTGGACACTTACTCTGAATACCTGGATAACTTTATTATTATGGTTTGGCTTTCTTGTGCAGTCCCATCCAGAGGAGCCTTCCTGAGTGGGAATTTTGCACATCTCCTGACTGAATTGAAAGGCAAAAAGGCGTGTCAGCCAGTGAGGCAGGGAGTCAGGGCAGCTGAGAGTGTTCACATGCTGGGCTTCATCTGAATGTTAAATATTAAAAGGTGCCCTCTCCCTTCCCACACTGTGCCTAAGTTCACTGTGCTGGAGCTGGGAGGAGCACAGGATAAAAGTTCAGGCGGGGAAGCAGCAGCCTGTGGTTCAGTGGGATCCTTGGGCTGTGGGTGGGAAGCTCATCCTTGTCCTGTGCGCTCCTGAGCCTCAGTGTGGGCAGAGGAGCAGCCAGCAGCAGCACAGGGATTGTGTTTTCCAGGTGCTACTTCCCTCTTACAACTTGTTTTAAACCAAAAGATGCCAGTTCCAGCATAGCTGCTTCTGCAGTTGTTAGGGAAGTCATTATTTCCACCTATTTGAAAATCCAGGGGAGTTCACCTCAGCGCTCCCGCACCTTCCTGCCAGCACATGTGACTTTTTTTTGAGATGTCTCATTAGCAGGCTCTTCTCCTGTGCCATCATTTTCATTAGGCAGCATTGTTGGAGGGAGCTCTCAGAGGCTGAGCTCTGATTTCAGCACGCAGGAGAGTGGCGGAGGGAGCCTCGCGTGGAGCCTGGCACCAGGACCAGAGCCATGGAATGGCTTCCAGGAGTTATCCTCGTTATTCTGTAGCCCCACAGCTTTGTCTGATCTTGGTCCAGAATCATTAGTAACAAGTTGGCCTGAAAATCCTGTTTGTCAGCAAGGGTAAACGGGCCCTGTGAGGTTCCTGCCGTTCCCTCGTGGGGCAGCTGGACAAGTATGGCTTTAGCATTCACAAGAAACCTTTGAGATATAAGAAACAGTAAAATTGTTTTATAGCATTATGTTTTGAATGCTTTTATAGCATTCAATCTTCAATTTTACTGTATTATTCAAAATATGAGCTGGTAGAGGATAATGCCCTGCCTGGCCTTGCTGAGAGCAGGTGCTGTGGTATAAATGAGCTCGTTTCTGCAGCCTTTCTTAAGACTGAGAAATTTTGGAATGACAGCACTAACATAAACAGTGTTAAAGTCTGCTTTGTTCTTCTGATGAGATGGTGCATTTATTTAACTCAGCTTCAAGGTAAAAAAGCTTAATCCCTACAAGCTGTTTTAGCAAAAGCCCCAAATTGGGTAATTCTCACGTGAAAGGCCAGCTTGCTGAGGTTGCTGCCACCCTGGAATTTCTCTGAGCCATAATTAGGAAAAACTGGGTTAATGCTGTTTTGTAGACTGAGCTTGAACAGTGCATCTAGTGCTGAGTTTGGGGCTGTCAGTTCCCCAGCCCCTCTGTAAGCTTGGAAATCATCACTTGAGTGATTGACACAAAATGTACAGAGGGATCAGGATCTGCTGCACTTACTAAATGAAGCTGATTTGTCTTCCTGCATCAGCAACTTAAAACTTTGTTTCTTGAGATCATTGGATTGGGAAGAACTTTGAGTCAAGCCCTCACACTGATAAATATGCATAATATATGTAGTGTTTATCATAGTCTGTTTCTTCAGGTTGCTGCAGGTGTACAGGGCTCTTAGTGCTGCCTGTGTGTAACTACAGTGGAAGGTGAGAAGTTAACATCTTAAAAGATCTCTGTTTCCCTTCCACACCTGCCTCTAATTTGCATGGCATTTGAGGAGAAGTGAGTCTAAATGAAAATAAATGTTCTGTTTCTAATTTTTGCCTCCTCCTGGAAGAGGCAGGCAGGAGGGGGCTGGCATCTTTGCTATATAGAGTGAGGAAAACCCAGCTG
Source organism: Fringilla coelebs (assembly GCF_963513975.1). NCBI lineage: Eukaryota > Metazoa > Chordata > Aves > Passeriformes > Fringillidae > Fringilla > Fringilla coelebs. The sequence goes on from NC_140067.1 coordinate 4,084,325, forward strand.
GGTTGTGGCTTTGTGTTATTTGAAATGTCCAGGGACATTGGTGTGGTTGCCTTTGAAATGAGCAAATAGAAGGTGCTGTATTTAGGGCCATTGTTGTAGTGTTGTTGTTAATGGGTTTGGATTGGTTTGGTGGGACACCTTCCCATCTCTAAGGCCCTGCTTGTGCTAGGAAAAAGTTTTGGAGTTTGAACTAGTGATACCTGAGATGCAGGAGGAGGTGTTCACATCTCCAGCTGTTTTACTGGAGCAGCTCTGTAGGGGAAGGCAGGTGATTTTGAGGTACTCATGGGTGAGAAGGTGGCTGGTTTCTGGGAGGGGGAACCCATGGAGATGAAATCCCTGTGGTGCAGGAGCTGCCCTCCTTCCCTGCCCCATAGGCAGAGAGGCAACAAGAGAGGCAGTTGGAAGAAGGCTTAAATTAAACTCAATCAGGCACAGCAGGCTGAGCTGAAGGGCCAGATCCTGTGCCTGGTACACGCACTGAGCTCCTATTTCTGTCTGTAGCTTGGGAGAAAACAATGTTGGCATCAGAGATGTGAGCAGAAAGCCGCCTTTTCATCCCTCCTGCGTGTAATTTCTGACAGGTTTTTCCCCCCCTCTCTTTTATATCCACTGTTTGGTTTCTTCCCTCTTTGAAGACTTTTCCATTGAATTTTAAATCTCAAGATTTAAACTGTATGTAGACATAATTGTGTCTCTTCCTATTTACTTAGTCTTGCTACTTGTTATCCGTGCAATATTAGCGATGACACTTTTTCCTGGGCAGGGTTGTCAGTGACATATTTTCATATGAAAAAAGGGGAGAAAAGGAGGAATATTTTGAATAGAAAACTTGACTTATTTCAATAAAAGTAGGCAGGTGGTGTGTTTAATATGTTAACCCCCATTCTATGGATTTGTTTTACAGCCCTTCTGTCTTGAGATGGTAAAAGACTGGAAGGGAATTAAGGAGACCAAAGGAAGTCCCTTGACATTTTTATGTGCTGAAGTAACAGGCAGGCAATCTTGCTTTATACAATGCTGTCTTCCTGGGTAGAACAATTAGTGTTAATGTGGTAATGATAATTGTTTCTGTAAATTATTCTTAATTAACTATTTATGTAATAAGACACTTAAGGATCTGTATTTAACAATTTTGAGGGGTTTTTTCCCCTGCTAATTGGCTTCCCTATATATTTCTTTCCTAAGCTAGTGACTGTTTTCTGTTCATTATTAACTGTGTGACATTCAGGCTTAAAATTTGGTATAGATAATCCTTAATTAACACAAAATGGTGCATAAATGATCAAGAAACAGGTGGGTTCCTTCCTTTAGCTGTGTTCTAATTGCAGAGTGCTGTGTTTGCAGGGAAGCTACCAAGCTCTGAGACAGATCCCAGCTTGTGGGGCCACTGTTACCAGCCAGACTCATCACCCCAGACTTTCAGCAGGTGCCTCCCAGATGTTAAACTTTATTATGTGCCAGATGTGGAAGTGCCTCTTTGGCAATCTTCTGCATCCAACTGAGGAGATAAGAAGAAAGGGGAAAAGTGTTTGAGACAAGAGCTTCAGGGCAGTCAGTTTGTGGTGGTGTTTAAGCAAGCAGAGAGTAAAAATGGATGATCTCCTGCCTCATTTGATGCTGCCTGATCTATTTTGTAGGGGTTTTGGAACAAGGTAAGAGAGAGGGAATAGCCTGCTATGCCATGTGGTCTTTAATTAGTTCCTGTTGTTCTGGTTTGGGCTTGCTTCATCTTGAAAATGTCACCTGCTGCCCTGCTCTTTCCTTGGGTTTTTTTTTTTTCACTTGCCTCTGTGTGAAGCATATACCAATATTTTATGTACATAATTGGTCTGAGTTTCTGTATACTGCCTAATATAAAGTGCACATTCTCCTCTTCACTGTGCTTTATGTTTATTGCACTCACTGCATTGCTTTATGTGCACAGTGTGCTTATGGAATGTGTGGTGCAGGCAGAGGGATGTTATATTCCATTCTTAGCATCATTAGTGCTGTTTTCTTCAGCAATTTTCATCAAGCTATAGTTTAATTTAATTCACTTCATTATTTTACAAAGTAGCTCTTATCTGTTGGATTTCCCTTCTGTTGCTTTAAAAATCAGCAATGTCTCAAAACAGTGAGAACTTAAATATTTTTAGCCTTATTTTTCTTTTTTTTTTACACGTTTTGAGCATCCTAGGATTTCTGTAATACAGCCAATCAGTTAAAGCCAAATACTGATAGCTTTACAAGTTAATTAGCACCTCAGTTCATCAGCACTCACACTCAAATTAATACTGGAGTAAGCATCTCAGAATCTCATCTCCCATTTGCATTTAGTGAAGGTGATTTTGCAATATGTTAATTTTTATTGTGTGCAGAGCCTGTTTGATTTTCAGTGCTATTATTTTTTGAGCTATTTAAACTTGGGGCCTAAACCCTTACAGGAATTGGCTTGTTTGAGCTTCTGTGAAGAATATGGACAATTCAGTCCATTGCTAGGATTTATTCTGATTAAACAGAACTGACTCATTATTTTGCTACTCAGTCACTTGGAAAGTAGGTGTTTTTTTGTATATTTTGGGTTCTTTTAAAGTGTTTTCAGCTTTAAAGGTTTCAGCTTCCAAGAGCTTAGTGCTCTTGATGTAAATAAAAAGAACTATTAGCCTAAAGTAGGAAAAATAACTTTAACCTAATCAAGCCCTAGTTGTCCGAATTAGCAACACCTACAATAATTAAGATACTCTGTGGAAGTAATAAGCTAATTATGATCAATAATAAGGAAGAATCATCATATTCAATCCATTGCATCTTTAGATTTTTCACTGCATGGGCTTTTCTTTCAAAGGCTGAAAGAAATGGTGGGAAGAAATTTTTACACTCTTGGTGAGCTCTGGTGTATCTGAGAACAAATAATTGGAACTTCAGAGGCTCGATATTTTGGGAAGAGTACAGATAATTACTATTTACTGCTGTCTCCTCAGCTGCAGCACACCAAGAGAAAGGAGCTAATTTCAATTACTCTTTCTTTGGAGATGGTTACTGAGGGAACACTTCATCAAGGGTAGTTTGCTGCTGCAGAAGACTTTATCCAAGTGCTGTGGGAAGCCAGGAGCTTTTTGGTTGTCCTGCTGCTGCAGGGTCAGAGGAGGAGAATCCTTTGAGTCACAGATCTAATTTTACATCCCTGCAGAGCTGCTGAAGGCTGAAGGTGCTGCAAATGCACCAGTACTGCTCTAATGCACTCCAAGGAAGCATTTATCCCAAATATCAGCATGGGGATTTGGACTGTATTAAAAGAGGAAGTCACTGCTGGTGTGGGTTTTGGTTTTTAGGAGTATTCTTCAGGGGTTTTCACCATTGAGTCTTCCTTTGGTGTTCTTGGGGCAGGAGTAGATGGGATCTGAGTTTATGGGAAGCACGGGAAGTGGGAGAGATTGATTGGCTGCCTGCTGGAGTAGAGACTTTTATCAAAATTTATTGAACAGAATACAGGTAAATGTTTCTTTCTTTTAATCAAGGTTGATTAAATTACAATCAGAAGGATGCCTCTGCTCCCTTAGGCACATCACAACCTTGTTATCATCTCAAATTCATGCAA